>NC_090926.1:341395885-342039154 GCF_040938575.1 Ambystoma mexicanum
AGTTGATGTATCCGAAGTCCAAGGGTCCAAGGGTACTGCTGCCCCCTGAAGGTAAAGGCCAGCTTGTATTAGTCCTCCCTACTGACAGGTACGGTCCAGTACCCATTGGTCAGGTCAATGGCAGTGTATACCTTTGACCCCTGGATCTGGGCCAGCCCCTGGTCAGTGTAGTGAAGGGGCCATCGGGACATATGGACCTGTTTGTTTAGCTCCCTTAGGTCAGCACAGAGTCTCCACTGGCCGTTCGGTTTTAAAATCCCCAGCACTGGATTATTAAAGGTGCTGTGGACTGGACGAATTATCCCACGGGACTAATGGTTTTTAATTATTTCTGTGAGGGACTCCATGGATGCGAGAGGCAAGCGATATTGCTTCACAAACACTGGAGTCATGCCAGGATCCGTGGGAATTGTTGTGGTATGGATTTCGGTGCAACCACAGTCATATGAGTCCACTGCAAAGAGATCCTGAAAATCAAAGAAAACTTGTTTCAACTTTTGCTTTTGCTCCAGAGTCTCACAGGCATCAGCTAGGTTGACTCGCTCTTCAACCATTTGCCTGAAGCCCGGAAAGACTTCTAGTTTGGCTATCTCAGCAGCCTCCTTCAGCTGGGTGGAGAAGTCCCTGGTTAAAGTATTCAACTGGACAGAGGGTTTCAGGTAGGGAAGGCAGTCCTTGTGGACTTGGAAGATCACTTCATCCCTCCTGAAGTCACAGGTCACCTCTTCCTTACCATAAGGGCAGGAAGAGTACACCAGGGAATTCCCCCCCTGCCGGGTGAAGATCCTGTCCGGTGTTATGTCATTGTCGCTATCACTGTCAAAACATTCATTGGGGATTGGTCCTATCAGTTCATTACCTAAATCTATGGAAACATGACGGTCATCAACCGCCATTCCAATAATGGTGCCTGCGCCCAAAGTGATACTCCTAAGGTCGCTGTTATCCACCAATATTGGAATGGTGTTGCGTTCTATATTGACTAATGGTGTTGGGTTTAACCCCAACCCTTGCTGTTGGAGATGGGCGTTGAGGTGAACATATGCATCAGGATTTTGAAGTTTCTGTCCTCTTTTAATTTTTACTTTAAGTGAGAATAGTCGTGTCTGTCCTGGGATGGTGACTTCCTCTCCAATTTGAACTTCAACTGCATACGGCAGCAATTGAGCTGACTGAAATGCTTTTTCTGAATCATCAAAGTCCATGGGATTACCCCCTAATCGGATCCAGGCTTTGTAGTTTATCAGGTCCAAATTAATGGCAAAGCGATTGTGAATGTCACTGGCTAAATAGAATGCAGCAGGGGCATCTCGCATGACCCAACAGTTATATACTATGCTTTTGTTGGCTATAGACATTTTGGGCATACACCTGTTAGGCAGGAGATGTTTGGAATTGGCAGTTTCCAGGTCCATTTCCCATTTGTCTATCAAATTAAATGTGGGAATGGCTGGATCTTTTGAGAGTTTTCGAACATGGCTCCACTGATGAAGCTCGAACCGTTGTTCACGCACGCTCGGGAGAGCAGAGTCCTTCCCCTCATTTAAGTGAATAGGGATAAATAACTGTTCTCTGAATTTCTTAATGTCAGGTAAATTTTCAGCTGGTTTCTCATCATTTTGGACTACGTAAGTGGGATTTTCTGATTGAGAATTAGTATAGAACTTCAGAGTATATCCTTCCAGTGTGGAATGCCACTTGAAACTGGAAGGAAGGTTGATTTTCAGAAATAGAGAGGAATTCCTATCACCTGTTTGTTGTCATACAAAAATTACTGTCACCTCTGGTCTTTGGTTATTTTGAAAATGCAACTCAATATGAGCCTGTTTTGTTTCAACCATGTGGCATGTGCCATTTAAACTAACATGGTTGACACTATGTTTTAATTTTATTGGCCAGTTAGTCTGGGTCCAGAGGACTTTGTTCACGCAGTCTATTAGGAGAGACAACCATCGCAGGATGTCATTCCCTAGTAGACAGGGTGTGCCCTCCGGCGTCACGACTATGACCGGGTGTTTCACCTTGTGTCGCCCAATTTTAATTTCCATATCTGCAGTCCCCTCGACAGGAATTTGATTCCCATCCAAGTTCTGAAGTTGTTCAGGAAGAGGGGTGAGAGGGATCTGGTATCTCTCCCCCCCTTCCGGAATTCAGCTGATCAAAGGCTCTCTTTGACAGAAGATTGTCTTGGAATCCAGGGTCCAACAGTGCCGAAAATGTATATTGCACTTGTACTTGGACCTCGGCATAAAATCTTCCCTCCTTCTCCTCAAGGGGGCAAAGATAATGTGCATTTTTGGCTGGTTGGTTGGTTAGTTTCTTGATTCCGACACAGGGGTAGTTTGGGCAGGATTCTGTGCGGGAGCTTTGGGATCTGCAAGAAAAATGTGGCAGTTGAATATTGAGGAGGTTTAGGGCTCCCCTGGTTCTGAGAGCTGCCCCCCCTTTTTGGAGGCAGTCACCAGAATAGGTTTGGGCAAGGTGATTTTCTGGGGTTCTATGATGGGCAGTGCTAACTCATTCCCCACATTCACCCAGTCTTCATTAGGATATCTCGGGACCCCTTTTTCTTTGGGAGGAGTTCCCCCATCCCTGAAGGAGAATATTTGTTTCCCAGAGTCCTCTGAGAACCCCTCTCCTTCAAATTGGATGACACTAACCTCCTCTACAAAATGGCTCTTTTTAGGTCCTTTATTTCTCCTACTCACCCTCTGTTCCTTGGGTTGCAGACTTTCGGGGGCAGGAGATTTTGGTTCCGGTTCCTGGGTTTCCAGGGGCTTTTCACAAGTGGGGAAGGAAGCGTCATCTAAGGCTTTACACCCCCTTACCCTTGTGCCTCCTCCTTTGGAACCAGTGAGTTGCCAGGGTTCTCTTCCCGTCATTGTTCTGGAGTACCAGACCCTTGGTTTGTGGAGTTCTGAGCCGCCATGTTCATCTGAGGGTTCTGTTGGAACACTCGCTCTTGCTGGTAGGGGGGTCTCTGGTCCATACTTGGTGACACGGGAAGGGTACCTATCCCTTCTTCTATAGTACCCTGGGTTTGGATAGTTTTGGTAACCCTCCACCCTTGGCCCCCCTTCTCCCAGATTGGGCTATCTGGGCTCAGGAAAGTGGGGAAAGAAAGGAGGGTTGTTTTGTAGGTTGAAGTTTTGAGGGTACCGGGGAAAGAAACTCAACCAGGCATTTGGGGGATTGCTGCCCTCCTGGGGAAAGTTAGCAGGGAAGTTTCCTGATTTGGTACCTACCTGTTTGGATCCCCCCCTTGGGCTTGGGGAGTCCACACATACCCCAGGATGGGTTTGTTACCCTTGTATCGGGGGCTAATATAATCAGGGGAGTTAGGGGTCCCATTTGTGGGATTACCTACCTGTCTGGGATTAGCCCTAGGGCCTTCTGGTTCCTTGATTGGATAGGTTCTGTACAGGTATATTTTTAGGCCCACCCATCTCCAGATCTAAAATGGGGGCAACCTTCACCTCTGCCTTCTTAGCAGCGGCAGGGGTGTTGGCAGGGGTGTTGGCTGGTTTGGATTTTTTATTGCTGTTCTTGTTATCTACAGGTTTCTGCACCTCATAAATGTGGGTCGCCTGTTCTATGACCCAGTCCAGGGATCTCTTCTCGTGAAAGTCCCTCATCAGCTGAGTCATGATGTATTTGGGGACTGAATGGAAGAAGGTGTTGATGAACTCCCACATTGTGTATAGACGCTATATAAATAAACTATCAGATCATATAATATCTGTGCGCACCATCCTGGTGGTCTGCGCAAAGGCACGTTTGAGTTCCTGCACAAATTCTTGGGGGCCTGATCTTCCCCACACTGCAGATTGTGGGCCGCCTTGCGGGCCTCTTGGGGGTTTCTATGGACAGAGAAGTGTTTTAAGAAGCCCGCCCTGTAGGTGGACCATCTTGACTGGTTCTGATCCTTCAGTCCCACAAAGATACTGGAGTACTCAGGGGAGAATGTTCATTTCACACATTGGATGCAATTCTGACTATCTTTCAGATGAAAATTGTCCATCATCTGCTCGGAATAATTCAAGGTGTTCCCAGACTGAACACTTGGCATTTTTTATGATAGGGTGTTATAACACTCCTAATGGCCTTGATCTGCTTAAGGGGATCTTTTTGCATAGCTCTCTTCATTTTGTTTGACTTTTTGGTTTTAGTCACCTGAGTCCACTCATCCTCAGGCTCAGAGGCACTGCTAATGGAGGTGGCTTCTTGATCCTCTAGGTCCTCCCTGATTCTGTGAGCTTGGGAAGGGCTTGCAGAATGTGGGGGGCTAGTTTCCCTATTCCTGTGGTGCTCAGAAGAGTCTTCTGACTCTCCCCTGCTCCCAGGATTGGCGGAGTACCCCCCACCCCACCTCCCTACCTGGGAAGAGGTCTTGAGGATACTCTTTTTGGGTTTTATTTCCTGGAGTTCCCCACCAAATTTAACCAACTGATCTTTTGGTAGGTAGTATTTTGAGGATCCAATTCCCTGGCTCTCCCCTCATAGGAGTCTTCCTGAGCAGAGATGTTAGCCCTAACATTGGGGATCTGTACAGAGATGCCCTTCCATCAATTTCTGGGAGGCGCTGATCTGTCAGTCCCATCTTACCAATTCTGTTGAAGTCTACTATCCCCATGACCCCTGGTTCATATGAGCCAGCGGACATTAAGCTGGCAGAGTCCATGGTACCAAAGGGGTTTGAGTCCCTGAGTACAGGGGTCCTGATGTGATGCACAGGGGTTGCTCTATCCCTCTCTACCTTTTCTCACTCAGCCCCTATTCCCTGGTGATATGCAAAAATCGGAGCCTTTTGTTCCTCTATCTAGGCCTTACTGGTTTCAATGATTCACTCTTGCATTGCCATCTGTTGGTGGAGCACATCATTCTTTTCACAGAGAGCCTCATTGTCTCTGCACTTCCTGCCTGGTCTGGAAATACTGGGCCAATTTCTGCTGCAGGAGACTCACCTCCTGAGTTTTAGCATCATTGGTCTGTGTGTTCTTTTCCAGAGCATCCTCCACCCGTCTGGTGTGCTCTAGTAGCTTCTCATATTCTGTTTTTAAGTCATTGAGCTCCTGGAGGGCCAGCTTTCTTCCCTCTAGCTTGGTTTTAAATTGGCTTACTTCCTGGCCTAAGGCATCCCTCTCCTGACTCAGGGTGCCCCTCTGTTCAGCCAGGTCATCCCTTTTTTTTAATGCATTGGATTTCTGGCGCTCCTCATCAAATTCTGTTTAAGAGTCTAGGTCTCTCATAATTAATTTATTATTTTCCTCTTTCAAGGTTCTATGTGGTTTTGTAGGGTGACTGTTCTGCGCAAGCTCTACTATAATTTAATTGTTGCAGAGACTCAACCCTTTCCTGACACTCCTCTTTCAGTGCCTGTAATTGGGTGTCTTGCTCTGCATTCTCTTCTGCAGGAAAGCCAGATCCTCTTTGAATTTGGTTACATACTGTCTAGATTCTGGTTCTAATTCTTGGCTCTTCAGTAGCCTTTGCCCTGCAGAGTCTAGATCAGCCTGGATCTTCTCCAGCGTTTCCACTTGATTATTTGCCAGAACTATGTTTTCAGCATGCTTTTCCTGCATTAGTCCTATGTGGAGGTATAGGTAGGCCGCTATTCTGGCAATCTTACTCTGCTCCTCTTTCACTTTTGGCGCCATGTACAATTCACTGAGAGCTTGGTGTAATGGGCCCTTGTCCTGCCATTTATCCAGGTCCATGGCAGTGACTTGTTCTTTGATTTCCTGCAGCCAGACATGTTCATTATGTTCTGGCCACTCACCCCTGACAAAAGGTTTGTGCAGGAGGTGCTCCCTAGCCATATTGATTTCTAATGGGATCACCATTTTGGAAATATCAATTTCTTTATAAAGTATTTCAGGGTTGATTTACTTTTACTTTTACCAACAAGCCTGATTTTCGAGTATTTGTTTTGAGAGGTGCTTGTACAGTGTAGCACAGTACACTAACCCAGCAAGGTGTCTCTACCCTGCAGGTTAGTCTGCTGTGCTAGACTGTCACGGGTGGTAACTCGAACTCAAAATCACGGCACAAGCCCCCAAATCTGTTAAGGATTTCAATCAGGCAATACACCCTGGTCTCAGCCTAGTATGCAGTGTGCAAATGAAATACTTATTTTATTGTGTAGATAGGTTCAATATTCTGAGTGATATACCACTCATATCACACCCCTTCTCAAAATACCCCCAGGTAACAGTGTACCAGGAATCAGGCTGGTGGCTAAAGGTAATATGTATTTATTTTTTTAAAATTCAAATCAAACATATGTTTTAATATATGGGGCAGCAATCACCAATGTGGTGACAATACAGATAAGAAATTAGGTAAGGCAGTTGAATTCACTTATAGCAACACAGAATATAAAACACAGAGAAAATAGCCGTTGGCTTGTTTAGAATGATAGCACCTATCTTAGGATTTTCCCCTGCAAATTTCTAAACTCACAAATAAGCAATTCTACACAGATGTAAAGGAGCAGCAGGTATTCAGGAATAAAGAACAGTGTACAGGATTTGAATACAACCTCCTCCCGCCCCAAACAAGAGAGAAACACGGTTTGGAAATCTTACACTTTTAAAATGACATTCTAAAATGGCTGAGCCGAACAATGAAAATATGCTAACAATCATAAGCTGTAGTATGAGCAAAATTACACACTTTGAATCTTAATGGAAGTTTGGAAATACTTTAAATTGAAAATCACACGTGTAAAACTTTGCAGAAATTCGAATTCCCGCCTAAATTCATTGAACGGTTTTTAAGAAAAACGGGTAAAATACACTGATTTGTGTTGGGATGTAGCTACAGGTCTTATGTTTAAGTCAGAGTTGAAATGAAGTTTCTAGCTATTAAATTGAGGACGTTATGCAATGTTGAATGAGAGGTGTTTTTATAAACAAATAGAGCAGAGAAAAACTGAAAATCGGTTTGGAAATGACAGGTTAATTTCCTTTAAACTAGATTTAATGGCTAAGAAAAAGAGAATGCCAGCTGTGAATCTCCACAGTTACACGGCCGCTTGTTACCCTTCACGTGGCAGATACCCCTTTTTCTTTATGGGAATTACTTTATTTAATCAAAATCACTAATGGCTTATGGTCTAGTAAATCAAAGATGAAGAAATAAATCGGCGCTAACACTAAGAATTACAAACAGGGTTGCAAGAATGGTTCAGACAGTATTATAGGTTCTTAAGGTAAAGATAGGATGGTTGAGAGATTGGACAAGGCAAAGCAAAATATGCTATGGTTTACTGTGATTCCTATTAATACTTACAGTCCACTTTAATTTAAGATTTTGGACCGTCAGGGGATCTGGTCATCACACGGATTGGGTCTAAAGGACAGCAGGGCCCATCTGGCGGAGTTTGTTCAGCTGGGTGGTTCACCTGGACTGGCACCTCGCACTGGACTGCACTGGACTGCGCTGGTTACTGGAGACAGGAGATCAGTGGGATGGCGAGTTTGGAGCAGGCAAGCATTTAGTGATAGCACGCCAGACTGGATCATATTGCTTCCCTTAGGTTTTAGGGTGGTTTCAGAATTAGGGCCTAGCTGAAAAAGGAGTTCAGCAATGCAGAGGCTTTGGCTTTGCAAAGAAATCTGGAATCAGGAACAAAATGGAGAATTCAGGAACAGGGCGCCATGCAGAAATCACGATGGAGTCAGGAATCAGTGTGTTTGTGTGTTGTGATTGTTATCATTCCAAATGACATCACAAAAGTTTATGGTAGGGACAGACTTACTACCCAAGCCCGCAAGGCTTTGATTGGGCAAGAGCACAGTTCCCGCCTTGCGGGACAAAAATCTAACTTTCCCACAAATACATATTTATGTAGTTATGCCCCCTCAGAAAATCATATACATAAATGACATATTTTGTGGGTCACATTTAAATCCAACTCCCAAGTCGGTGGGACCTGGTTTTGTCTTTCTGTTGAATTTTGGCAATTTTAACCATAAAAGTTTTGGCCTAACATTTCCCAATTCTGTACATATATGCGCATTCACCCCTAGAATATGGGTACACAATATTATATTTGCAAGTTGAATAGTTTCTGCGCAATTGGTCATTCTTTATAACGTCTGTTCCTTACGCAGTAAGAAATTCTACCAAGTTTTCAAATGGATAGCATAAATTCAGATTTAGATGTATGTACTTTTCACTCTTTTTCTTATTCTTGCTGCCAAGTTAAATATCTTGAAGTTCAGTGGCAAAATAAGCATTTTAAACCCAAAAGTCGCATGTCAGTTTTTTTCTTTGTTCCCAAGTGTGAGCAAATGGCAAATCCTTTGAAGTTAAATGAGGGCCTCTCCCTGGAGAGTGGAGCTTCCTGCCCCTCCCCTGGAAGGGTGAGTGTCTAAGCCTGCTATTGTCTTCGCCTGGGACACAGACGAATGTCCAATGACATTCCTTTGTCATGAGTATGCGAGGCCTCCCAGCAGCAATTAGCCTTTCCTGCCAGCAGTGGCGGTGTCAACCTTTCTCAGGCTAAGAACTGTCAAAGCAGGGTTGTTATTTTATATAGTTGATTCTTTAATTTAAACATATAAAATTAAACAGTTTATAGGTGGATTTTTAACGTTAGCAATCCTTTGACATTCATAAAGAATTAAGCCTTTACACAAGAACATACCTTAAAAACAAGTGATTTTGCCTTTCATTCATGAAAAAGCACATTAAACTGATTTCTTTAAATCCGATTTTCATCGCATGAAAATACACATTTTAGTCAGCATTCGTTCTTCCCTTGAGTTGGGTTCACACCTATGCTTGGCACCGGACCAAGCAGAGATATCAGAACCTTTCCAGACAGAAGATGCAGTTTCGAGGCCAACCATAGTGAACTAATTGGCACATGGCTATTAAAGTAATGATTGATTGTAACCATAATCGGAGGAAGGCTGGCTAACGAAGGGGCACCCCGCACCTGGCTGACCGTTCTGCGTGCTGCTCAGCAAAGTAGAAAATTATGCATGGGGTTGGTGCCAACCCAATCACAATGGACCAAATAATCTAGGGTCCTATAGTTAGTAGAACCAATGAGACGTCGTACTTGTAGTGACATCTACAGTAGTCGTTTTCGAAGGAAGGGCTTGGACGCCCACCAGACAGTATTTACCCAATCCCCGCACTCAGTTACCATATACAGATATAGTACCTATAGTAAAGTTACCTTTTTCCAACCAATAGAATTGCATGTTTTGAGTGTTACGTGTCAATTATGCTGAGTTTTGAGTATACATGTTACAACTTGGATGAAGTTCGTTGGAGTTGAAGCAAGAAGGATGATCGCATCACTGCTGATATCCATGACTCCCCGTTTTCTGTACTTGTCATTAAACAAACTCCCTTTGCCAAACCGTTGAGCGGTCCTTATTGATTGGTGTTGGAGTAATGAATCTGCACCCCCATCCATCTCAAGGGTGCAGCTATCTCATTTTAAAGTACTTCTGAGCAAACCTCGACTCTATGGGCCGGCCGGGGATTTCGGAGTACACTTGGTAGCAGAGGATGGTTATCGATTATCGATTATTGATTAGAATAAGACACCCATTGAGCGTCGACATAAAGTAATTCTAGGTCTTCGGCAATATCACGAGTCCTTTGCCATTTGGCTCAGTGGACCGTGAAGCTCCCCTTAGACAGTGATAGTTTAAAAGAAGTCTGCAGACCAGGGTCTGAAGGAACCCGTGTTACCCACGTAACCGCTTCCCATTCCTACGGGCTGCTGAGCAGCCGAAAAAAACGAAGAAGGCAGTAACAAAGGCGGTGATCTCGATGGTCCAGAGAGGAAAAAAAATGAGATCGGTGAGTGAAAAAGACTGAGGGCCTCATTACACGGTAGGCGGTAAGGGTTTACCGGTACCGGTATTTTACCGGTACCGGTAAACCCTTACCGCCTTACTACAAGGTCCCTTTGCGGGTTGAGGAATTTAACACCTGCTTTTTGCAGGTGTTAAAAACCAACCCGCAAAGGGACCAGGGAGCTAATTACGGTACCGCAATTTGCGGTACCGTAATTAGCGCCTTCCCCATTCCCATAGAGCCCTATGGGGCAAAAATGGGAATGGGGAAGGGCAATGGGGGAAGGGGGAAATACCGCCTCACCAACCTTGGAATAGGGCGGTAATTCCCCTTTCCACCAAGGTGGTGCCGGTATTTTACCGGCATGGACCAAGGTGCTAATAGCACCTTGGTCCACCGCCATCCGTGTCATGAGGCCCTGAGTGTTTTGGCAAACGTGAAGGGAAAAGGTAACAGAGGGAGAGGGGAAAAACAAAATATAGTTAGAAATAGAGAAGAATGTATATATCTAAGGGCAAGGGAATAATGACTCGAGAATAATTAAGTAAATAGGTTGAGGTTACCGGGAGGACACCTGAGAAGAGATAGGTTACCGGGGAGGACACCCGCTAAGTGACAGGATTCGCCTTATTCCTACGCTTTTAATACAAGCGGCTAGAAGAAACGTGTATCCATAGCCCCAACTAAAGGGGAACAAATAGACTACCACAGCGATTAAAGATGCCGTGAAAGTGATACGTTTAAACTCCATGACGGGGTAATGATTAGAGGAAGAGATACCTGTGACCAGCTGGTGTTCGTCTAGTCTGTTAAACGTCTGTCTTACATTTTGTTTGTTGTGACGTCACAAGTCAAAAAATTTCCTTTGAGAAAACTGATTTTCATTTTACGCGATTGAATAGCTAAGATAATATCGCATGCAAATCAATGTTTTTGAGTAAAATAGGAAATATCAAATTTTGTGGAAAAAATCGGGATAGGAGCTTGCAGTGTTTGGTGCTCGCTCATATTGTTGGAAGTTCTTTAAGTCACGTGAAGCTTTGACAATTGTTATATAAGGAGAAAGGGAACAGATTTAAGCATGGAAGGCATAACTCCATTGGCATACCTATGCAAACAGTTGCCGAAACATGCACCTAAGTTAAAAAAATACAGTACAGAGTGAGTTAAAGGAACTGCCCACAAAATGTTTATGACATGGCCACAGGGGGGGTCCTTATCTAAAACTGTCTTGCAACGCATGACAACATATTTGCACGCCACATACACGGGCAAAAGGTTAGACAAACGCCTCGCTGTTCTAGAACTTTGGAAGATGTATGAACAGGGAAAGGAAGAGGAGCCACCAATAGATTGGATACTTAATGTATGCACAGAGGGGGGGTTGAGACGTCTACTGCACCACCCGCCCCATCCGAAATGAAGGTTGAAGAAAACAAAGATATGGGGTTATACCTGCTGAGAGAACTTAAAGCAGCTACAGGTTATAGTAATCCAGCATATGAGTCACCTACACAAAGTAGTGAAAAAAATCAAGGGAGAGAAAAGGATAAGGATATCGCCTCCATGGTCCCAAGGGACAAGGAGAGATGTGATGATGAGTGAAGGGAACAGGCACAGACAAGTGCATCTCTCAATAAAGAAAGAGAAGGGAAAAATGGAAGGGAAACGAAGATAGAACTGATGAAAAAGCATTCGCAAAAAACAAATGGATGGGAGGGCAAATTTTTTTGAAACTCGATGCCAAAGGTATTGATGATGTGAAACAAAAAGAGAGACTAGATGAGGTACAGAGAAAGAGGAACAAGAGGAATTGAGAGACGAAAGAATAAGGAAAAAAATAGACAAAGGCGAGAACAGCTATATCGCGAAGAGCAAGAAAGACAGCTCAATCCCAGACAGAGAGCAGCCAATAATCAAGACAGACAGAAGCAGCAAAGGTTATAGGAAGAGTAAAGAATATGAGAGAAGAGAATAAAGAGATGAAGGGATGAGGAAATTCAAAGGGCAGATGAACGTAGAAGTGAAAAGAGAAAGGAAGAAGATAGGATCAGAGCAGAGGCGAGGAAGCGCCGAGAATTCGATGACGATGTAGAACGAAAGCGAAGACAGAGAGCACGTGATCTTGAATATATGGAGAGCGAGGTTAAAAAACCCGCTCCAGTGATAGATTGGGAAGACATCAAAGAATTCTTCCCTGCATACAATTCAGTACCAGGAATGTCTAGGGCAAATATCGAGGATGACTTTGACACCAGAAGCATCAGAGAAATGATCGATAGAATATATGATGAAATGGGGTTAGAACAAACACCCCAAGGCGAGGGGGAAGACGAGCGCCTGGAGAGCACTCAGCTATACGACACTGAGGATGTCTCCCGAAGTAATGGGAATAGAGAACTATCCCTGATAGACTAGAAATAAGTAGGAACAAAGACAACACAAGAAGTGGCACGATTTGGGCACAGACAATGTCTGACTCAGAAAGGGAAGAGCGTGAGGAAAAAGAGGAAGAAAGAAGGCACGAAAGACGACTCCCAAGGGAGAAAGGGAGAAAGTTGTCAGACACTAGTGAGTGCACTGAGGGCATCAGAGTCAGCCACACAGTCAGACCGACATGAAGAAGTATCTCATGGTCAGAGGGGGGTGTCATCTCATCACCTCCCTATGTGAACAGGCTAAGGACATTGCCAGGCAGGCAGCGATGTGGGAATATTACCCCTGCAATAGACAGGAGAACAATGAGAGAAGAGAGAGAGAACTATTCCTCCCAATTCCCGTTACTCGAGAAAGGGGGTGGCGAGACCACAATATATTCCATGGCCACACATGGACCAAGAAAACTTGAAAAACAAGCTTCCAATGCTGACATCGGGAGCTGAAAAGTGGATACACGAGTTAGAAAAATGACAGGAGGGAACACGTTAGCTATAGGGGATATCAAGGGTCTCCTAATCGCCATACTTGGTGAGAGAGCAGACGATGGATGGACACGAGCAGGCTACCCAGGTGTGAACACAATTAACACTGCACATGATGGAGTTCCATTTAACAATTGCAGAGCCGCAGTATGGAAGGCACTACAAGTGCTTTACCCAGACACTTCCAATATGGGAGCTATAATGACGCGTAAAGTGAAGGGGTATGAGGATCCTTTGATTTACATACAGAATTTTCAAGACGCGTGGGTACTCGAGACTCATGAAACTTGGACAAAATGTATACCTGTGTTCTACCATATATTGTGCCAAGGGCTGCCAGAGCCGGTACAGAAACAGCTCAAGAAATTGGTAGGAATCAAGGCTAAACCTTGGGCAGAAATACAGCTGACCATGCCACACTATTGCAGGTGACTACAAGAGAAGAATCGAAAAAAGGAAGCTGCACGAAAGGGTGAGGAAGCTAAAATGGGTCAGAGGAAATTAGCTAAATATGCTCTTGAGAGAGCAATGATAAGTAGCACAGCTGAATCGAGCATGCAGCAGGTCAATAATCCGCAGCAGATTAATCAGGGCAGTACTGGGTTTTTACCCAGGGGAAGAGGATTTAGAAGAAGGGGATGGCATAGTAATCAGGGAGGTTTTCAGAATAATCAAGGAGGTTTCCAAAACGTGCAGAATGACAATCAAGATATGTCAAATGGGCAAATGATCCGACCACCGCCAGTATGTTGGTTGTGTGGGATGACTGGGCATTTAGCGCGCACATGCAGAAACCAAGGCATGGTGCAAAATGGCCAAGGTATGGGAGCAGGTACGGTGAATCCACCTGCCGTTTTACAGCAGGGAGTTGCACAGAACCACACGGTCCAACAGCAAAGACCAGGAGCACAGCATAACCCACAGCCCCAACATATAGTGAGTTTTTCACTAGGGCAGTCCCAACAGTCACTGCTGCAATTGTCACAAATAGCGAGCTCAGGGCAGGCCAGGAACCCTGGAATAAGGAGCAACTCTGGTGATGGGGTAAGTCCATTTGCACAACGTGGGACAAAATTATATATGGACTAGGACAGCTCACTGGGAACCCTGATGTGTTCTATCCTATCAGTGACACCAGACCCTCACCGGGAACCTAGGGTGGATGTCGTTATAGGGGATAAAGAATATTCCTTCTTAGTTGACAAGGGTGCAACACACTCGTGTATACGCGAAGGCAAGTTTTCCTTGTCCGCCGAGGCCATAGATACTCAGAGTTTCCCAGGAGCTACAAGTCGTGTTCCCTTCACAGATGCACTTCCAGTCTCTATAGGAGAATTGAGATGAATGTGCCGTTATTATATTCACGTCAGACACCAGTAAACATTTTGGGTCGAGATTTAATGACGAAGTTAAACATGACGATCTCGTTCAAGGAGGAAGGCATGGTATGTTCAACTCCAGGAATGCACTATTCAAATGTATGCGAAATGATCAGAGCGTACGCAGGACACACAGCCATGGGGGCTGTACAATTAGAGCCCAAAATCTTTGTGTATGGTATGCGCATACTAATGGCAGGGTTGCCAGGCCTTACAGACAGAATCATGAGATCCCCAGATGAGTTCCTGTTTAGACCAATAATACCAATGCACGAGGAGATGGGACAGGTATTTCCCTTGGTGATACACACAGATGCAGTACGAGGGATGGCCTTGATTGATGGTTATGACGACGAAGTCCGACAATGGTGCGCAGTAATCGCCATTGAAGAAGGGTATCGATTGACTGACGTCACTGATGACGATCTGTTTGAAGAACAAGCAGATATGGGAGAGACAATGGTGGAAGTAAGTCTCACTTTTTGGGTGAGAATGATCAAAAGAGAAGTGCCTCAAAGAATGATGTTGGCACGAAACCGTCCTGAATATTTTGATGACGACATGGCCCAGGTGCCTGTCTCAGTATGGACTACAGGACCCTATGACGTAGGCCTCTTGAAAGGGGTTGGAGAAGTGAGAATTAAGCTAAAACCATGAGCAATTTTACCCAAAGCACGACAATATCCCATGTCCAGAGAGGCAGATGAGGGGATTTTTAAGACAATTTCGGCTATGATGGAGCAAGGAATCTTAGTGACGTAAGAGTCGTCATGCAATACTGCGGTTTATCAGATCAAAAAATCAAAGGGAGGGTCTTGGAGGCTAATCCAGGATTTACGCCCAATAAATGATATTGTTTAGGTCGAGTTCCCTTTAGTCCCTAACCTGGCTACAATCCTATGTAATATACCTGTTGAGGCAAAATATTTCACGGTGATTGACTTGAAAAATGTATTTTTCTCAATCCCACTGCACCGTGACTCGCAAGATCTGACGTCATTCACATTCAGACAGATGCGTATGAAAAGCACAAGACTACCCCAGGCATACTGTGAGTCTCCTTCTATTTATAATAGAGTCCTGCAGATGGACCTGAGCAATATTGCCTTGGAAAGTGGTGTCCTGCAATACGTGGATGACATCTTAATTTGTAGCACAACAGAAGAGCAATGCAGGCATGATTCTGTTCAGCTATTGACTATACTGGCTGAGAAGGGATATAAGGTTGACAAGGAAAAGCTACAATATTGTCAACAAGAAGTGCTGTACATATGCCAGCTGATCTCACATGAGGGGAAGAGGGTGAGCCCAGGAAGGGCTGACGTCATACTGAACACGGCTAAGCCACACACAATAAAACAGATGCAGAGCTTTTTAGACCTATGCAATTATGTCAGAGCATGGGTCTTCGACTATAGCTCTTATATTAAGCCTTTACTTCAGGCCCTAAAGAAGGCCCAAGTGACAAAAGAAAAGATTGAATGGTCTGAGACCATGGAGGAGGGATTTGCTGAACTCAAGAAAGCTATTTGCACAGCACCAGTTCTAGGGATTCCCAATTATGCAGAGGAATTTTACCTATTTTCACACACAAATGGCATGGAGGAGGGATTTGCTGAACTCAAGAAAGCTATTTGCACAGCACCAGTTCTAGGGATTCCCAATTATGCAGAGGAATTTTACCTATTTTCACACACAAATGGCAGCGTCATGACGGCAGTGCTCGCTCAGAGAACCACATTGGGGTACAAGCCCCTGGCATACTATAGTGGAAATTTAGACCCAGTAATGAGAGGTCATTTCCCGTGCAAACAGAGTTTAGCTGCTGCAGTGTTCGCCATAGAGAAAGCTACAACCATTGTAATGGGTTGCTCAATGACGTTATACATCAAGGACATGCTTTTTTCCATTCTAGAGAAACCAAAAGGCACATTGACATCTCAGAGAGCTTCTGATTATGAAGTGATCATATCAAATCCATCGATTAAGGTAGTCCGATGTAAGATAGTGAACCCAGCTATGTTTGTAGCAGAGCCCGTCACTGAAGGAGAGCCAATACATGACTGTGCAAATTATGAAGAAATCTATGACGAAATTCCCAGGGAAAAAGAAAATGCCTTGGCAGAAGGAGAGAGTGTCTTTATTGACGGTTCTTCGAGGATCGATCAAAGTGACGGACAAAGATATACAGGCATTGCTGTGATGAATCACACAGCAAATGGAGAATTCCAAGTACTTATCAGTGCGCGAATACCATGTCATTATTCAGCGCAGACTGCAGAATAGTTAGCGTTGATACTCGCCATTACGCCATTGAGAATCACACAGGCCAGGAAGTAACGGTGTACAGTGATTCCACCTATGTGACATCGACAGTACACGCAGGCTTAGTGCCGGGAAAAGGAGGGGCTACCTCCGAGCAGACGGCACACCAGTGCAGCACGCAGCCTTATTGGACAGGCTGATTAAGGCACTACAGCTCCCAATGGGCATAGCGATTATGAAATGTGCCGCCCACACGAAAGGGACAGATTTTATCTCACACGGAAATCAAGCAGCAAACACGAAAGCCAAGTGTATGGCATCCAAAAGTGAGACGATCATGGAAGTGGAAGTCATCCATACCAATGAGAGAATGATGGTTGCACAAACGACACCTGAAGGGTATAGGAATCTTGAGCAAACACAATTGATGGAACTCCAAGGGAAGGCACCACAGGAAGAGAAGAATCTTTGGAAATGACAAGGGTGTTCTTTAAACCCCTCTAACAGCTTGTGGCGACAAGACAGCACTGGTAAACCAGTGATGCCTTTAGCCCTATTACAAATAGCGCTGGAGCAGTTGCATTATCCGGCACACATGACAAAAGAAAATTTAGCAGCAACACTCGCAGAAGACTGGTTCATACCGAATTTAACCGAGCGCGTTGCATTCTTTATAGTGAACTGTATAATCTGCCAACAGTTCACAGCTGGGCGCACGTTAAAGGTAATGAGAGGAGTCATCCCTAGGCCATATGGGCCTTTTCAGCACTTGCATGTCGATTACGTTGACATGATTCAAGTATGTAATGGATACAGATTAATTGTTGTTTTGTGTCCATTCTCTAGATGGATTGAGGCCGGTCCCTGTGCACACCCAGACTCTGCCTGTGTGGCAACATTTTTGGTGAGAGAAGTGTTCCCCAGGTGGGGGTTGTGCGAGGTCATGAGATCAGATTACGGAGCTCACTTTGTAAACGAGACATTCAAACAGATTAGCTTGCTGCTTGGTATGAAGCACAAGTTCTCGTCGGCGTATCATCCACAAGGTAACTGGATCTGTGAGAAGCTCAACGGCTTATTAAAGGAGAGGATAGCCAAGTTGAAGCTTACCCTAAGAAAGGGATGGTTGCACTGCCTTCCTTTGGCATTGTATGCACTTCGGAACCAACCAGGTTCCGACCATTATCTTATGCCACACGAGATAGCCACAGGAAGAAGAATGCGTACTCCTCTGACACCCCGAGATAGAGCTAGATGTGATGCCCAGTCAACAGGAGAAATTTTAGGGACTGAAATGCAAAATTACTTGAATTGCATGACATCTTGCCTTACTGTAATTTCAGACCAGCTGCAGCGACGACGAAAGGGGTACAGGGCAGCACGGAACACAAAAGGAGATACTACTACAGACACAGCACAAGGACTTTGTGTACCATCCGTTTTCCCTGGAGACACTGTCCTTGTAAACAACCATATGAGGAAAAAGTGGGATGAGTGTCAAAAACACCATAAGAGAGGGAAGTGTCGACACTCTCCCCCGAACCACAGAAGCCAAATGAAGTCGACCCTCCACCCGTGGTTGGCACAGATACCTGAAATTTAAAATACAGGATACCACGTGGCAGCCAATGGGGGGAAGATGATTAGGGAGAGGTTGTGGACGGGGAAGGGGAGGTCAAGGGAACACAGATAAAGGTTTAGGAAACCCCTACAGTGGATAGGATAGGGGCAAACACAGTGAAAAAACCCTACACTGTCTAATATGTAGCTAGTAAACCATGACACATAACACAGACACATAGATCACAAAATATGCCCCCTTAATACAGGCTGAATAAGGACCTTAGCTAGTGTAATTGTGCTCTCCAATAGCCCCTTGATACAGGCACATGTAGTAATTACCAGAACATAGAATACATGTATGCAAGCGTAAATGAAACAAACTCATGGGATATGATTCCCAACATGAAGAACATGACACATGGCCCTTTGGGCAAGCAGAAGCAACATAAACATTCATGGAACATGTAGGACCAAAGGTGTGAGTTCAACACCAACAGAGAATGGATTCCAACAAACATATACACTGAGGGAGCAGCCTAATGGCAAGCTGTGTGTGATACGTCCTGACCGCTTATTGCCTCCATAGTAGAAATATTCAGTAATCCCTAAACATGGACTAATCAAAGTGTTCGGCCCATATGATATGCTCCTCCAAGTCTTTCATATGCAAACATGGCCCACGTTAACACACGGAAAGCAACAAAATCATTGAGCACTTATCTGTGCGTCTGGGAGACTCGCAAGCCGTCCCAGACGAGAAATGGGAGCGGAGCCTGAACGAAGCAGCGCGAGTCCTCCTTGTACTTCCTGTGCTTCGCCGCTCGATTTCTCTAGGACCGTGTAGTTCACCGTGTGCTGCTGAGATCACATACCCAGAATCCTGATGTAAAGTGTGCGCGGACCGCACGAACCTCCGGCATGGCTTCGCCTCGTGAAACAATAAGCCACACCTGCCGTGCGCCGTTGGCCCGTGATAAACTGTTGTTAATTACAGACAGCTGGCCAACGCGCACGGCAAGGACTACGAATGGACAAGGGGCTGCTGGGAAATGTAGTTTATCCAGCCCATGTACAAATACTAAGCTCTTTTCAGATTTAAACACCTCTTTCGCCTCCACCACCCCATATTCCTGACAATGAGCCACGATTTAACGGCCCCTTCACAGTAGAGGACTGCACTCCGTCTGCAGTAAAACTACAAGGCAGGAGAGCTTGGATTTTTCTGGGCGATATCAAACCGTAAATCAGAGAAGACCCCCTGCCTGCACCCCAACGAGAGGAGTCTATGAGTGATGGGGAAGAACCACAGCACGTGCAGACGAGATCCATGACGAAGAAAAAGGACACATGACCAGCCATCCAAAGATAAAGAACTTTTGTAAATTGTGGCTTGAATTGGACACATCCTCTAAGCAAAAAAGGTGCATCCTAGTTGCAGGGTGAAGAAGAAAACTGCACATATTAGCCACAATATAAAGTGTTTACTTTGAACCTTGGACTGAGGCACACTTAAAGCTTTGATAAGAAAAGACTATGCCAAATTTTGATCGAGGACACATACATTGGAAGAAAATACAGTATCCAGACTCATTCCACACCGAGACCCTATTCTAAATCACTTACGGTGTCCCGCAGTAGTGACATCACCAAAGATGTGGTGATATACTTTAATCTAGTGCTAAAATCTCACCCGTCATTGGTGGGTAGACTCACCAGTGTTACTGACTTTCTTCAAGAGCCTGAAAATGAAAAGACAATAAGAAGATTGCTTACTGTAATTACCGAATAATTCCTCTTACTTCCTCTTACTTCCTGAATACATTGAGGAGCAACCAAATGTTTCAAGCAGAGAGGAAATAAATGAGCTTGTCAATACATTTTTGTTTCGCTTAATCGAAGACTGTCCAAATCTTGTCGGAAGAATGACAAACACACTTACGTTTCTTTGAGATCCAGCGAATAGCGAACATCTAAACCAACTCCTAAATAAAATTATGATCTTAGTTGTACTCCACACGAACGGACAGTGCAGACATTGTTTACATTGAAGAGAAAGCATATAATCCTGAAACTCAGCAAGACAGGACGGATGTCCCTGTCACTAGAAGACAGCAGATTGTCTCACAACGTCCTTTTTCGTCTAGTCACTGACTTTCCAGAGCTAGTGGGGGGACCGACCGATGTTGATGTCCTCACATTCATTAGATATCCAGCTAATGTTGCACAGATGGGCATGCTCTTGCATGGAATCGTACTACAAATAGAACTCGCTAACCATCAACAGAACTATCTGAGGAGATTCTAAAAGCTTTCCGCCGAGGGCCAGATCGAGGAAGCAGTGTCAAGGGTTTCACATTCTTCCATTTGTTGTTATTTTTGTCTCTATTCCTCATCCTGACCAGGATACAACATGTATTCGGGACTGAAGCAAATCCGAGGAGTGGACTGGGGGCTGACCTACTTTGAACATGCACGGTAAAAGGATCTGTCAAAGTGTTATTTGATTAGATTTTTCCCATAGATTAGCAAAAGAACTGTATCCTGAAATAACAGAGAATTCACGCCCGCAAGAGGGGGGACACTTGTAGGACACCTAAACCGCTTAAACAAAGAATCCGACAGACAATATTGTCTAAAGAAGTATAGTAAAAGGTAGACATTTTGCAAATGATCGAGATGGGGATCCAGAGCAGCAATCTTGTCCTCCCACAGGAGGAGAAACGTCCACATTTCCCTGGAAGTAAATGCTGCCGCCTGACCTACAGTGGCATAATGTATCTGTGTATCATATTCATCATTGTTTTACTGTCATTAACGATCAGAACTGCATTTTTTATTGGTGCACAAAGCGTTCCAATTCCAGTGCACCCACATAATGATGTATGCTTGAAACCCACAAAGGCCTCCCAGACCTTACATGGTCATTCCGGTTCCTAGAAGATCTGATGGTGGAATGAATGAGCTTGAAATGGATGTGATTAGCAATGACACACACACACTTGTGGTAACGAATAAAAAGAAAGGCCGGAGACAAGGATGCCAAAGAGTGAATGAAGAAAGATTACTCACAACCACACGCATGCAAACACTGAATGCACACGCAGGAGGCCTAGTGTCAATGACTGCAGAACCACAATTCAAAGCCTCAGAGAACAAAAGACTGCCTACTATGGAAAATATCACTACAAATAAAGTAAAGAGCCAAATGAAGGAAGCAGACATAGTGGAAAGACTAGAGGAGCTGAAGAAGAAACCCACAGAGACAGCAGTGACAAACATATATGTTCCAACGAAAGGGATAAGTGCAAGTTCCATAGTACAGCCATATACCGGACCAATGTCAGGGTGGATGAGATGGGCATTAATAACCATCAGGAAAAAGATGAAGATAAGGAAAGAACTGCCAGACTTTTGTCTACTCAAATGGCACAGATGAGGAAGCCTGCACCATGGACCAGGATACCTGAGAACCCTCCAGCAAGAAGGAGCCATACAGATGCATTCAGGGATGTAATGATAGCAAATTACAGGAAAACACTTAGAATCAAGAGAAGCATGCATGGAGATGACAACGAACTTAACGACTACCTGGATAGCACAGCGCATCTGGGAAACAACATTTGGTACCAGCACATGAAAGAAGTTGGAAGATGAAATTCTGGAGGGGAATGCTTTGTTTGTGCACTCCTACCATACAGCATGGGGAAGTCCAAGCTCTTTGTAGCTGTAGAAATCGATGTCCAGACAGCACACTGTCTATCACACGTAGCAATGTGCAAGACCAGAGGCCAGTTCATGGAAAGTGATGCCTCACTGAAATGGGCAACTGAAGCAACTGATCCAAATGAAGACGACTATGTCCAGGATATAAAGACAAGAAACAATGGAAAGACGAAACACATTGTGATCAGATATGAGAAGCCTGGAGTTAAAGGAGCAGAAATCAGAAGAGAAGCGAACCAGAAGCTAAATGTTCAAGGAACAACTCCAGAAGTAGCTCAGAGATGGAAGAACAGAGGCCAAATGCAAATTTAGGTAACAGTGCTTTCACCAGACGGATGGGAGAAAGGAGTAGTGATATGTCGAGCATGGATGCTCTTCAGTCACTACGAGACTACCATCAACATAGTGCGAAATGGATGCAAGCCATTATGGCTTGCAAAGCATTTGACATGGGTCAAACACAGAGGAGGACCCTTATAGATTGTGCCACTGGAAAGCCCAAAATTCTGCTTCAGGAATAATGGCACAAGAAAAATGGGAGAGAATCAGAACTGTGGACGAGTTTTCGACGCTGCAGGAATGGTTCATGGCACTGCCGTAATTATGGATCATTATTGGGCATGTGGATCCAAAGCATACATCAGACTGCCAAGAGACTGGTGAGGTATATGCACAATAGTGAATGTCCACGTTCCAGCATTAGTGATCCCGAAAATTGACCTGAATTTTGACAATTTCCAGAAAGCAGATGCTCACCTGAGAAAAAGGAGATCTGTGGAACTGATAACTTGATTGAAAAGGGAAAATTACTTCTCTGCCAAATCTGAAGAAGCATTTCATGCAATCCCATATGAACACAGACTGTTTAGCCTCACCTCATCAGTGTTCACGACAATCCTCATGCCAAGATTCCAAGTTGGAGCAAATACCAAATGGTTACAGATAACCAGATGGGAGTTACCGCAGACCATCAACACGACCATAAAAGGATTCAATGCAATCAAGGAAGAGCTAAGAGCCATCCGACTGATGACTCTCCAGAACAGATATGTCCTTGACATGATTACAGCTATGGATGGAGGAGTTTGTGCAAAAATCGGAGAATCAATTTGCACATTTATACCTTCTCACGATGAGGAAAATGGAACTTTAACAGAGGCCATAGGTATGCTGACAAAACTGCAGAACCAGATGATCGATGAAACTGACGAAGTTGATGATGAAAGCTGGTTTGGATCACTATTCTCAAGGGTCCCACAGTGGATGGCAGACGCATTCAAGTTCTTGGGAGCCCTGCTAGTGATGATAGTGCTAGGGTTTTGTGTTATCAAGATAATAATCTCTCAATGTCAGAAGACTGCGAAAAAAGCCATAGGGATGAAGATCATGATTGACGTCAAGCCAGGATGGAAGCCCAAAGACCTGACTGATGAAGAAATAAGAGACTTTGTGAAGGCCAGCATTCACACACCAGAAGGAACAACATTTCTCTATCGCAGGAAGCACAGAATTTATGTGGGAAGATGGGTTTATTGCAGCCCAAATGGACAATGTCAACTGATGACATGGAATAAGGATGAACATGTAAGGACAGCAGGAAGCCTGAAAGGAGTAATACAAATCTGGACTCCAAAGAGACACTTCTTCAAACCGTCATGTACAGACCCAGACGACGAAGAAGGGATGAACCCAGGTGATGGAGTGAAGATGAATACAGAAGAACCGAGTAAGGTGAATCCAAAGACGGAAGTGAAATTGGTTGATGAATCGCCCAGAGGGGGGAGTGTAGAGGAGGTCCCAGATAAAGCCTGCATTCCAGTCGGCCATTTTGAAGTTCCAGGAACATTCACAGCAAAATATGTGACGTATGATGAACAAATAAACCAGCAGAGAGCCGCAGTGGGGCTCTACCCAGTGCCTATTAGAAGAGCAACACCTATTGAAGTACCGATACACAGAAAACTATGGACAGTAAGGTATCCATTGAGGAAACCCTACCAGCAAATAAAACTAAATGAAGATTGCCTAGGTACTGTCCCAGAAGAAACCAAAAAGGCCTTAATAGAAGATGAATGGTGACGTCACGAGGGCCCGGACTAACGTGCAGATAGAAGAAATGACAACCAAAAAATGACACACAGAGACGAAACGTCGTGAATAAAGAACCTAAAGGGAGAGAATGATGTTGAAATACAAAGAAGTTCAAGCTGTAAGCAAGATGAAGATATTCAACCAGTTTACACCTGTAAATATGCTTGGAACTGCAGAAAGCTAAGGAAACAGTGAGGCTTGCTATGCTAAGTAGAAAAGTAGGGCGGCAAGCGCCATTATACATAATCTATCTCAAACAAAGTACCTTATTACAAGTATTTTTCGACTTTGCA
Organism: Ambystoma mexicanum; assembly: GCF_040938575.1. NCBI lineage: Eukaryota > Metazoa > Chordata > Amphibia > Caudata > Ambystomatidae > Ambystoma > Ambystoma mexicanum. Next base: position 341,419,946 of record NC_090926.1, read on the forward strand.
AATTGAGCAGAACCAACCCAGGTTACTAAAGTCCAAATGAGCGGAGATTCAAATTTTACAAAACGAGAAGAGACGGTTGAATCGAAACTCGGCAGGTGCAACTCGTACCAGGGAAGCCAAGGTCATACCAATACAAGCTATGAACAGTAGCTACTTTTAATCGAAACTATGAACAGAATATCCTGCCTCTGAAGGATCGCGATAAGAAGGCGAAGGCAGGTGGCGGGTGAAATGAAAATCAAATACACAAATTGAGAGAAATGAGACAAATTCACGGTGTGGGAATCAGGTGACCTGCTGAGCAACAAGAAGAAGCACGGGTTCACACCTACGCTTGGCACCGGAACAAGCAGAGATATCAGAACCTTTCCAGACAGAAGATGCAGTTTTGAGGCCAACCACAGTGAACTAATTGACGCATGGCTATTAAAGTAATGATTGATTGTAACCATAATCGGAGGAAGGCCGGGTAACGAAAGGGCACCCCGCACCTGGCTGACCGTTCTGCGTGCTGCTAAGCAAAGTAGACAATTATGCAGGGGTTTGGTGCCAACCCAATCACAATGGACTAAATAATCTAGGTTCCTATAGTTAGTAGAACCAATTAGATGTCGTACCTTTAGTGACGTCTACAGTAATTGTTTTTGAAGGAAGGGCTTAGACGTCCACCTGACAGTGTTTACCCAATACCCTCACTCCGTTACCATATACAGATATAGTACCTATAGTAAAGTTACCTTTTTCCAACCAATAGAATTGCATGTTAACTTTTGAGTGTTACACGTCAATTATGACGAGTTTTGAGTATAAATGTTACAACTTGTATGAAGTTCATTGGAGTTGAAGCGAGAAGGACGATCGCATCACTGCTGATATCCATGACTCCCCGTTTTCTGTACTTGTCATTAAACAGACTCCCTTTGCCAAACCATTAAGTTGTCCTTATTGATTGGCATTGGAGTAATGAATCTGCCCCCCCATCCATCTCAAGGGTGCAGCTATCTCGTCTTAAAGTACTTCTGAGCAAACCTCGGCTCTATGGGCCGGCCGGGGGTCTCGGAGTACACAAGATTTTAGTAGTGAGGAATTATTTGAGGAATGAGGCGGGGTTGGAGAAAGGGAGGGGAGTGGTGGTATTTTTGCTTCCTGACTCTTGGGTGCAGATTTCATTGAGATTAAAGTTGGATCAGTGTAACGCAGCAGAGGATCCATGAATCAAATTGGTTTCCCACAGATGGAAGTGCCAAGAGTTTCAAAAATTGCTTGTCGTAAATTAGCCCAAGTTTCTGGTGCAGTTATTAGTCAGTTAGCTATAATTTTCATTTGTTTCAAAGTGGTTGGTTGAAAAGCCACGTCTTGATCTATTTTCTGAAAGTAAGGTGGTTCACTTGCAGGTGAAGAGGTTTAGGTAGGGTGTTCCACAGTTTTTTGTCCAGAACTAAAAAAGAGGATCCTCCAGAAACAGATTAGTCTACCATTTTCCAATTAAGGGCTGTGTTTATCTTTCTGCAGTTTTCTGTCAATCTTGGATCTTTTGCTCTGGTGCCTTCTAGTTGGATCTCTGCTAGTCTTTTGTGTTCACTCAGGAAGCGTAGGATCCTTCACAGGTGAAGCCTGTTGTGGTTAACCATCAGGTAAGTAGACCAGGAGCCACATGTACTAAAGGAACATCTTTATTCTTCTGTTATAGGTGGCGGTATAGTACAAGCCCAAGCAACTAAGTAATAGTACAGATAGGTAAGGGGACATCCACTGGCGCACCTAATTACTCAGCCAGCGTCTCGCCAACTTTCATGCATAGACCCTCAGCAGGTCACACACACAGCATTCAGACTCAATACTCTCATGTTCTCATGCATGCAGGCAGGGAAGAGGGTGGAGATAGAAAGCACATTACAACACATCTTCCCACTTATGGAAACCTGAGAAACAGAAACAGAGGTAAAAGGGACTCCCACGATGGAGGTAGAACAGCATAGGTAAGCAGAACCCACACACTGAAGCCAACAACCAAACCAACCAACCCCTCCACGTGAACTAACAAGTCCCACATCTACCTCCACAAGTGCACGACACACTGAGTCCACTCTCACAAGAGGGTTTGACAACCTCACCAGCAGGGAGGAAATGCGCACTTCATGACGAGTGTCACACCTTCAATGACTGAGGTCCTGAAGAGTCACGCAGAGCAGAAGCCCCTACAACACACGGGGACATCCACACCCTGCTGTATCAAACAACACCAGAGCAAAATGAGTAAATGGTTGCTGAAAGCAGAATACTAAGACATGCATAAGCAAAGGGATAACATACCAACCAATCAAAAACCATCTAAAGCGCCACCACCTACTGTCTAGTATCCAGGCACAGTAATCACACAACACATGACAGGTGCACCCAAGAAAGTCAGAGTAAATAATTGTCAGTAAATAGATTACACTTCTGATTGGTGATAAGTGAACTAGCGACAGTCTCAGTTCCTGACACGTTCTCGAAGACTGGGAATCACCATCCGGGTGCCCATTCCAACATGGCGCATTGATCATCCACATACAAAATGGTGGTCAATTGATCATGTGGTAATTCAATACTATGATCATGTGATAGAGCCCTGCCTTGCGAGCAGTGGAGCATCTATACAGGCTAAATCTCATGGCAAAATATGCGGAAATGAGTGGCACTTGCCCCAATAGTGACAAACTGTGTTAAGCTTTTGCAACATTATTCCATTGAGAATCCCCAGCTGGGCACCCATTCCAACATGGCACCCTGGTACATGCAAAATGGTGGTGAAGCGGTCACGTTATAATTTAATAGTATGATCACGTGAGATAGCTTTGTCTTGTGATCAGCGGCACATTTAAATAGGAAACAGAGCCATGAGCATGGATAAATGAGTCTGAAGAAGTCGGGCCGGGCACTGAATGCCAAGAAATGGATGCGGGAAGCTATTGAATGCCTTACTAGTAAGATGTGCCGCAGTGCGAGTTACCCGCCGATGACTGTAGCTAAGCTTAGCATGATGGGGTAGCAGATATGTTGACCTGATCTATGTTGACCCTTTTTAGGTGTGCATCGCATGCACATAGAAGCTCAGAATAGCAAGCGACTGGCATATGGTTATGCATTAATAACGGGCTGGCAGAGCAGTTTTCTGGCACCTACATAGTAAGTGTAGTAAGTGGCACCTACACTAGTGATGAAGGCTTTATACTGGTTAATAAAAAACACTATGTGGTGCTCATGACCTGTTCCCTTGTAGATACATCAAGATGTATAAGTTGCCCCAACTGTTGAACAGGGTGGAATAGACCCTGAAGTAAGTAGCATGTGAGGTCAATAGGTAATCTGTAGATACTATGACACGAAAGAACATTTGTCTTACAATATATGGCTGGTTTGCATTCACAGAGGGTTTATGGCTGCAACAATCAAGTGGCTGAGGACTAAATTTGAATTGGGGCCGAACTAAAAGGGCCAGTGTGGCTAAGCTGGTCGAGTAAAGAACCGGCTGAGTAATACATTTTTGGTTACAAGAGTACATAGTGGGAACTCCTTGTAGGTGAAGCAGTACAGATATGCCCTGAATGATGGGTTACAGATTGTGACGCTTGTAATAGCACAGTTATGCTGAATGTGAGAAAACAATTGAGGTTTTTACTCTGCGATATATATACCACTAGGGCTTACAATATTGTGCCAGATCTTTTGAAATACAGCCCCTGACGAAGTTCCATAGATGTATACTGTTGTATAGGAATGAAACATGTTGGGCATTGAGAGCATGGAGGTTTCTCTACTCCAGGGGAAGGTTAGATGCATGTTTTGCACAATTAGAGTAGTGGTGTTTACAGGTCCATGTTTACAAGCACAGGAACACTTTTTTATCTCATTTGCACTTTAGGATAAGGTACTGTAAAGTTTTTATATTTGTGTGATTCTAAATGTATTGTTCATGATTGGTATGTATTAAGATGGATTTCTAACTGCTGACTTGGTGGGCAGAACTTTAGGAGGCCACCCTAGTTTAGTGGAACAGGGGTGACTTCTGGACAAACCAGACCAATCTACGGTAGCTTTGTAGGAGGTCAGGACTAAGTCTCGGGAGGGGTGAGAGTGATCAGAAGCCCACAATGAGCATGCAGAGTAAAACTCCACAGATTACTCTTAGACAAGTGTATATCAAAAATACATTTATTATAGGCCTTTATAACAAAACACAAATAGACCACAGTAATAATAAACGTCACCACACATGTTTTTCACTATGTAACATATATACAAAATGCATTCAGCCTAATGCAGATAAAGGGGGAGAACACAACCACAACCGGCAACAGAAGAGATGAGTAAAACACAATTATCATGTTAAGCAGTTCTTCAATTCGATCCTTAGCTTATGCAGTCCAGCCCTACGAAGTGGGAAGTCTTGTGCTCAAAAGTACAGCAGTGCGTAAACAACGCACGGTCATGCATAAGAGTGAAAGTAGGTCCTCTTCAAGGAGCTGAAGCAGTTCAGGAAGGGGATGACATGATGAAGAACAAAGCCCTAATCTTCGAGGAGGGTCTACCCTTGCAGATAGAGTGACTTTCAGAGTTCGGGAATAGCTGGGGAGCACAGGCTAGGCCAGCTAAAATGAGTATCGTTTATGGAATTCTCATGCGTAAAAACAAGTAGATGTGCCAGGGGGCCACCGGTAAGTGATGCAAGTATTCACCGACCCTTGACACAGTCCAGGTCAAACTTTGCCAGACTAGTCCAGGTCGCTTGTAGGTTTAAACCCTGGAGTTTCTGGTCACTCCGGCTCTCAGCAGCTGCGGGACGGGACGATCATCCGTGGTGGGACAGTAGCTTTTACTCTGCTCTCAAAGAAGAAAGTAAGACAGTTCCAGTGTAGCACGTCTCAGGACATGGGGGTCAGGTCTGGAGGCACTTGCAGCGACAGTCACCAGAGCGTGGCGACATATGGACCGCAAATGCTCGCTGTGTGGCGCACTCTTATAAATCATGACCCAGGGGAGCGAGGATAAGGAATTTTGGTGGGAGAGGGCCCAGGACCACAAGTAAGCAATTCCCAAAGTCTTGAGTCTCAACTCGGGAAAGCAGTGCTCCTATACGCTAACTCGCGTTCGAGCTGGTCAGTTTGCTTGATAGTCCAGGAACACTTTCTCTCTCTCTGTCTCTCTCTCTCTCTTTCTCTTTCTCTCTCTCGCTCTCTCTCTCTCTCTCTCTCTCTCACGCTCTCTCTCGCTCTCTCTCTCTCTCTCAGGATACTTGGCTCCTTCTGTAGTTTGGTGTGAACTTCAGGTGATTGGCCTGGAATGGATACAGAGCCCCTTCTCTTATCCAAGATTCGTTTTGCGCTCAAATCTCAGATAACCAATGGAAGATCTACTCTCTTGCATGCACGCCAGGCGAGCACAGGAATCGGGGAGGCTTTCCTGAGCTGCATGTGATCGGGAAAGGAGCTATCCTGCATTCATTCTGCTGCCATACGCTGCTGCGGTTCTGTGTTTCCAGCGTGTGCAAGTGCAATATGTGTTTATATTTCCACTTTGATCATTATCAATACTTTTGGTTGTGCTAATGTTAGTGCTGGGGTTTAATGTCCCAAACTACATTTTTGGTTTTAAAGGAAGCTTTGTCTGTTAAGTTCACCGATTTGGAAAACCAGTCCGCGCCAAGGTGTAAGCTAATGTGACAGGGAGTCTCACATTCAAGGCATGCCTCTGCTGCCACTCACTGTCCTCTGCTGTATTTACCTTTGACCAAATTCCATGTTATCAAATGTAAATATAGATTCTGATGACAGTGGAAGCAGCTGCATTGCTAGAGTTGGCAAATACTGCCCAGTTTTATTGTAGCTGGGCTCGCGTTTCTGAGGCGCATTTTAGGGGGCCTGTTGAGGCCCCATAATAGCCGGACAGAAAACACGATCTTTCACAGGAAGCAGGTCATTAAGACGTGGATTCAATAATGACCTGAGCATCTCGCAGCATCAAGGGGTTCCACAGGCAGGTGTACCGTGGGCTGTGGCGCTACGCCCCTTCAGCAAAAGGGGTACACATCATTGAGGTGGACTGAATGAGAGTGATACCTGGGCCCAAAGCTTATGCTTCCGGAGCATATGCAGGTGCCGCATCCTGCTCTCTCATCCGGAGAAGGTGGCGTTGGAGTTTGGCAATTATGCCTCTTATTATAGTGCTTTTGGATAGTGGAATATTGCATGAAGCGCCCTATGGAACTCTGATCTCGTACTTAAATCAACACATTGGGACTCCTTATGAGTTACCAGGTCTGGAAAAAATGCCCATAATTCCAGCACAGTATTTTTTCCAGACCGGGGAAACACAAGTTTGCCGGCTGGGCAATGATCTGCCTGTAGACTTGACCTGCCGGTAGTTCAGGCCCCTACCAGCAAATCAACGCCGGAATCACCATCACCGGTAGCACCAGTGTCGGTAATTCCGGTAATCCCATGCCATGGAGTACTATCGGACTTCATGGAATGGGAATTTACCGGCGTCTCCGCCGCTCAGAATACCGGGATGCCAGGTGGTGGAAACGATAAGGCAGTTTTGCTGGTATCCCGTGGGAATTAACAGCTGGATACGGGCAAAACTGTGATGAGGGCCATTGTGGCGAAGGCCATATGTGCCAGCATTGCCAGACTTTTCAACTTTATCCTCCTGCGCATTAGGCTTGTTCTCCTTGTTAGGGTAGAAGAGCAGGTCTGGGCTCCTTTGGACGCAGCTTGTCATATTGCGGTGCGCGAGGGTGGCCGGGCCATTGAACAGGACTGGTGTCCTGTGGGCCAGTACCAGCAGCACAAAAGAATCCAGGCCAAAGCTGAGCTCCTTCTGGTTAAAGGCTGTACGCCCCATTTCCCTCTCGAGTCAAGGGCTGCCACATCAGAGACAAAACAATTAAAATCATACATTGGTATAACTAACCGAACTGTCAGGCTTTCTGTGGCACGAGTCATCTAGCCCATTCGCCTTCGCAGGACAGGTCGCTCACTCTGCTAGTGACTCAGTGCTGCCATCTGTGTCACATTGCAGATAAGATGCTCAAGTCTCAAAACAGTGTTTGATTCAGGAGTTGATTGATTGATTTAATTTTGATAAAGCGCTACATCGCCCATAGGCCTCAAAGCACTTGACAAACAAACAAAAGAAAACAGGTAGTCTTGTAAACCAAAAAGGAGAGAGATGCGAGGGAAGTCAGGAGGGAAGAAACACATTGCAAGCCCTGTACAGAAGCTGGTCTGGTTTCATATTAATCAAACGTCTACCATTAAAATGACTGGTATCATCAGTGGTTCTTTGACGTGGGTAGGAAGTGAAATGTAGAGCCTGATACGGTATGTTTATTTGCTCCATGGGCCATGCATCATACATGCCTGTGTAAACTCTTATTCTGGGCAAAGGATTTGAAAGCGGGCACCAGTCCATTAATTGGTAACAGAGCCATGTTTAGCAATGGGTGCAGAAGCCTATTTTTTGTGTCTACTGGGATCAGAGGCATTTGCCATTCATAGGTGTGTTTATATGGAGGGACATGTTTAAATGTTTTCCTACTTGACTGGAGATCCATGCTGCCCAGGCTTCTGGTGACCTCCCAGTTTAACCATGGCTCTGCGCTTAAATGCAAAAACTATCCCACTGAGATGTGATGTGATGCAAATATGGATCCCTCTAATAAGAGAAGCTAAACAATATTCTTATGGCCACATGTAATTTGCTGCTGCAGAATGCTCCTGTGTACTTTTGGGGACCGGGCAATCTCTAGTGTTGGTCTATTTTGAGGGGTCCCCCAGAGAACAATGGATGACACCAAAAGATTATAGAAAGGACATGAAGAAATGAGAGAGTAGTCTTAGAAAACAGAGAGGAACCTTGGAAATCAGACCTCAACCCCCCAAGAATTAGAGACAAAATCTAAAAATTAGAGAGGGTACCCTTGATTTGAGCGAGAAGAGATATAGAAATTGGAGCCCTAGACTCAGTTACCCACACAGGTATGATAATGGCTGACATTTCCTAGGTAAAGTGAGAGGAGGCTGGCTCCCCTAAGCCCTGCCAACAATCTGACGTCCAGCATGCGCACCTCAAGCAAGGCTGTTCCTCTTGATAAGCTCTCGCCAACAGTTACATTTTGAAAAGGTGTTGCAAAGTGCTGGCACTTTAGGTTACATCCAACTGTGTGGTCAGTGAGATTTCTTAGTCTCCCTCACGAGCCATTCATGTCTACCATGTATCCTAGTTGTTCCCACTTAGTGCATATTGAGCACCAGTAACCCTCAAGGGTGTTGCCTGGTGGCAGCCAAAGCCTCAGCTCCCACTTGCTATAAGGCCAAAATGGTTACAGTGAGGTCCAGTAGTAGAAATCCTTCCTCTGATGTAGCGCTTGCGTGTGGCTAGGATCAAGGGCCTATGAAATATGACTGTGAAATCTCCACAGTGGGTGGTGCCAGTAGATCTTATCATCTACCATCTTGCTTTGCACACGCAAACTCAGACCTTCTGCACTGGGTGCACTGAAGTCAATGGGATATCAGATTTGCAGTTTTGCAGAGCGCCAGAGCTTCTGAGCCTACTTTTCCTAGACAGTGCAAGTGCATAGTCTGTACATCCTAGACTGATGGTAGATGGAGTACATTTGTAATTGACTTATACCCTGTTTTCATGATGTGTCTGTAAATAATTACTTGTAATGATGTACCGATTATAAGTCAATCTGCTGGTGCTTCAGGCTTTAGACCATGGTAGGCCAGGTAGGCGAGGGGAGTGCCATCCTCTTCCCCCATCCGCAAGAACCAGGGACTTATACGCATGGTGAAATTTCACAATATTTGCTGTATCCTCACCATACCGGTAGGGCTTTTTAGTTTGGGCTATTAGGTCGCACCTGAGCCACCTATAAGCCAAAACTAATGCATTAAATTTCTTTATGGTGAAATGGCATATGAGGAGGGACACAATGGGCCTCATTACAAGTTTGCCGGTACAGTAACAACGGTATTGGTAAGCTTTCTGGTACCGTTGTTATCATACCGGTAAACTACGAGTTATGCTCGCGGGTGGCTTTTCGCCCACCAGGTCTGACCTGGCGGGCGGACCGGCACCCGCGAGCAGACCAGGCCAGATGCACCGGCACCATTGTGAATGGTGCCGGTACATCCAGTCTCCCCATTTCCATTGTGCCCTATCGAATGGAAATGGGGAGCATTATTTACCGGTGGCTTGGAATGGGCAATTACTGGGTCCGGTAAAAATATGACACCGGCAGCAGCCGTGCCGGTTTCACCGGCACGGCTGCCGCCGAAGTTGTAATGAGGCCCAATGCTTGTAGGTGTTGTTTGGTTATTTGCCCAACCACTGAATGCCCATGCCCATGCTAATCCCTATAGCTAATTCCCACCCAGTTTCTGCCCCTCCCCGCTCAAAACACTGCATCATGGGAACTCTTTGAGCTCGCTATAATGAAGCCTCTCCATCAAACTTTGCTCTCGAAGTGCCTGCAAGTGTTTTTCCAAAGCATTCTTCTAGAAGTTAATAAATTAATGTTAGCTCTAAACATGCTACATGTGTAATAAAAATGTCTTAACCAGGTCTGCCTTCAGCCACTCGATTTATAAGCACTATGCGTGTGCTTCACTAAAGTCCTGATAAAAACAAGCATTGACAAAGACAGCAGTTTGGCTTGTGTATACGTATTAGGCATTTGTCAGGCTCTGTTCTTAGCTGCCTTGGTACTCACACCATTTACTCACCTGCTACCATCAATGGCCAGTTAATACCACTACCAAAGTGTCTGGCAAGTGCCTTTCCCAGACTTACATAAAAGCCCAAACCCTTGTCATTGTCAAGGCTTGCTTTTTGTGGCAGCACTCCTTACAATCTGTACAGTTCAGCTCTTTACCCCTTCCTCTTAGAGCCGGGTCTGCAACTTGCGGCTCTGCAGAAGTTTTGGATTATAACACCCCTGATCCTTACTATTGACTATGCTGGCTAGGGTGGAAGGTAGTTGTAGTCCAAAACCATCTGGTTAGCCAAAGGACGCCACCCCCTGACTTAGAAGATTGTTTTTCTCACAATGTAGCAGGAACTAAGGCTGTCAACAGCGGCCCTATCATTCCTCAAAAAAACGGCTCCAGCCTATTGATGGCTGCGAAGAATCCATGCCCCTCGTGTTACATCATGCATGTTACATTACATACAAGCTTCAGAGTGTTAGAGGGCAACACAGGAGGGAGAACACCCAAGACACGGAGGCCCAAACCTGCAGTAAAACCATTTGCAAACACAGCCTGCAGTACAAACGAGTTGCATTGCGGTCTTAGCCTCACCAGCTCTCCTGCCCCTCATTCTAGGAGCCACCACTCAAGCCCAAGCACACCTGCGCACTGCGCAGACCTCAGCGGAGCCCAAATGCCACACTGTCTTTGGACTCGGTACACATTGATCTCCTTGTCTTGCCATTCAATTAGCTTAATTAGCACTCATTTTCTTCAGCATGGAGCCCTGCCGTTCATTGACACAAAGTGTTACTATCAAAGGCTCTCCTATTATTTGTCCATTAATAATTTGTTACATCTCTTGATGTCCTTCGGCGGTTCTTGCGAAAAAGAACATTAGGTCCCATTGCTTACAGCTGGTGCTAATGAGCGGGAAACGCCTGGGCAATCGGTTCAGTGAAAGGTGCCAGATAGCAACACTGACAGAGAACTGAGGCCAATATTTATTCGCAGTGCCAGAAACGCAGTGTGAGCTTCCATCACACACAGAGCAGGCACAGCAGTGGCAGCAGCAGTGCAAGCTACACTCATATGCTTGAGCAACCACACACCAGCCATATTTAGCACCAGGCATCGCCTGGTCTAGATGCTGCCACCACAGTTAAGTCTTGCTTGTAAAGCGGTCTGCCCATGAATACTCTCATGCTTACCAATAACTGATCACAGTTCAGAAACACGCATCGCAGCTAACACAACATGTAACCCTTCTCATCAGCTCATGGGTTCCCCCTCCACTAAGTTGTTTTCCCTATGGCAAATCCTCTCCCCCAACCCTTCCAATAGCCAACCTGGAGCGTAGCCACACAGTGTGTTGGGAGGCGCGGTGGACAAATTGGGGGTTAGGGGGGACACCATTAAGGGGGTAAGGGTCTTCTTGACGCCAGCCGCAGGACAACGTCATGATTGTGTGCCGCCACCCGGCACAGGAAGAAGACTGAAGGTGGGTGTCAGGCGGGGCATAAAGGGAGAGAGTGCCAGGTGCTCTCCCTCTCTTTTGCCTTCATCCCGCCCAGAACTTTGTCCCAGAGGACACCATGGGAATGGGGTCACTGAAGCACAACGTTGCCGGTGTTTCAATGAAAGCACTGCCGGTATCGGCCTGAACTCCTGGCAGGTCAGGCCTGCCTCAAGTTCCGTGCCCCCACCAGCAAACTCAAAGTTTGGTGGTCCGTTAAGGGTGCTGGTACGTTGCTACCGGCCCCCTTATTTCCAGACCGCCAAACATGTAATGAGGCCCATAGTAAGGTGAGCTGGCATGTCAGGTTTTGGTTTCTGAGAAGGGGTCGGAGTTCGGTTTTTGCTCGTGGTAATTAGAGATTGGGCCTCATTCTTATTCCGGTCCGGAAACAACAGTGCCGGTAAGCCTACCGGCACTGTTGTTTCCGGACCGGCACACTACGACTCCACAGGCTGGGGTGCCATCCCACCCACTATGGTCAGACCTGGCGGGCGGAACGGCACCCGCTCGCAGAGTTTCACAGAAGCACCGGCGCCGTTATTGACAGTGCTGGTGCTTCCGTGTTCCCCATTCCCATATATTCCTAAAGGACTCAATGGGAATGGGGAATCACAAAATTACCGCCACCTGACTTCCTGGCCGCCGGACTGAGAATAGTCCGGTGGCACCGGGAAGTTAGTCAACAGTAATTTTTTACGAGTCCAGCAGAAAGCCGCCAGTATCACGGGGAGGCTTACCGCCAGACCCGTAATGAGGCCCATTGTGTCCCATCGAGGCTGGTGTGCCAGGGACTACAAGTCCCAGAGCACCTCTTATTTTCCCGCCTGGTGTGGCGTTCAGAGTTTCGCGTTCAGTGTTTCGCACCAAGAGACCAGTTATTGTTTTGTGAATGCACATGCATTTTTACCTCCTCTCCCGCCCCTTACCCCCAGACATTTGGCAAATTAAGCCCACTGTGTTTTACAGTGATTCGCCATATCTGATGCGCAGCTGTTTTCTGGGAACCACTTATTGTAGTAATGGCCAGCTATAGTGCAAGGCATGCATCCAGCTCACGGTAAAAATGGCATACAGGAAGGGGCAGTCCGTGCTCTCCCTGCAGGTCTCAGTGCGCTCCAGAACGTCATCCATTGTGTGAGGAATGTGTGTCACTGGCGCAGTGGCATTGGTACTGCAGCGCGGGCACAGAGGGGCCTGGGGAGGTGCGTTCACGCTTGAGCAAGGCGCACATTATTATGTGTTCAGCCCGGCGGGAGGACGTCCCGCAAAACATTATTAGAATAGTGGCGGTCGTAATTTAACGCAGCGGTTGATGTATTTTGGTGACCAAAGAGACCAGCGGTGCACTTTTCTAGATTTTCAGATATGGCTGGGTGAGGGCGATACAGCAAAGATGGCCGAGTATGAAGGGTGGTAAGGATTACACACGTTGTCACAGCCTATAGGAAGACGGCACAGGGGAGCCATCCTTTCTCAGCGATACGAGTGGGGTTAAGGGAATTGGGCTTGATGGAGCTGGGCTGTTATGGAAGAGAGCTCTCTTCTTTCTTCGCGGGATTTGGCATTGTTAGGATGGATTTCTGAACTCGGACCTGATGGGCAGAGGTTCAGAAGGCCAGCCTAGTTTCTTGGAAAAGGGTAACCTTCTGGACAAGACAGATCACTCAAGGTAGCATTGGCGGTGGTCAAGGTCTCAGGATGGGTGAGAGTGATCAAAGGCCCAAACAGCACACACAGTAAACGACAGCACAAATTACGCTCAGTCAGGTGTATATATCAAAAATACATAAACATTTATATACATATACATTTATTAAAGGCCTTTTAAATCAAACACAAGATGATATCCCAGTAATATTAACAATTCTAACACAACCGTATACTAGTGAACACATATACATTAACTGTTGTCCTAAAGCAATAATAAGCAAGCATGGATCCGCAACAGAAGACAGACAGTGCAAATATACTTTAGGTAATTCTTCAGGAATAACAACCCTAACTAGTAGGCAGTCCAATACCAATGAAGAGTGGAACCTTGTGCTCAAAAGTACATTTAACGCGGCAGTGCTCGATCGTGCGTTAAAGTACAAAACGGGTCTTCTTCAAGGGGCTGTAGTGTCTCAGGAAGGGGGTGAAGCGATGAAGAATAGAGTACTGTACTAATGAAGTGTTATTCAAACAGGACACTGCGCTCCCCTGAATTGAAGTGTTTCTTATATGAAAATCTATTTTTAAAAACATCCCCTCCAGCAGCATTCATCTGGTGGTTGAAACACTACAAACAACCCATTTAAATAACAATAAGAAAAGGGTCCAGACAATGGTGCACTGGGGGTCACAATTTATAGTAAGTCATTTAGCGATATTGTATTAAACAACAGTCAATTAACATAACTGAAAAAATTCATTAACATAACTGAAGCATTGCCACGAGGAACTTGATCAAGCACCTCCTGTAGCCATTCAACAACCATAATCAGGAGGAATTATGAAATATCTCTATCTGTAATACTAGAAACATATGGGCAACAACTAATGACCACAGGATTGAACTACTGCAGAACTGATTATATATGCAAGTGATAACCTGAGGACATGCAAACAAATATTGTTAGATAATTACCTCCATATACAATGTTCTTCAGGGCAACAATGGAGGAACAAGACTGATTGTTATTAAATTACTCATGTGATATAAAAAAGTGGAACTTAGCAAACTGTAAACGTGACTTAGGAAATGTGGTACTATAATGTGTATGTGCACCAAAATCTTTGGAGAAATAAAACTGACTGTTATCAAATTGTACATATGATATCGAAAAGTGGGATTGAGCAAATTGTATGCGTGCCTTAGGAAATGTGGCACTAGTAGCAACTATCTAATGTGTATGTGTAGCAATATTTTTTCAACCACCTAGACAAAAAAGCCCAGGTGAAACATTGGCACGTGCTGTCCAATGAGTTACTGTTGATTTTTTTCAGTTATGTTAATGGCTTTTTTTGGTTATGTTAATTGACTGTTGTTTAATCCAATATCGCTAATTGACGTACTATAAATTGTGACCCACAGCACACCATTGTCTGGTCCCTTTTCTTCTTGATGAAGAATAGAGTTCCACTATTCGAGGAGGGTCTCCACAAGAGGGCAGAGTGATTTCCAGGAATCGGTAATAGGGTGGTAGCTCAGGCTACCCTAACTAAGGTGAGTGGCCCTTGTGGTACACCTATGCGAAAAGTCTATTGATATGCCTGGGGCCCACCAGTAAGTGATGCAAGTGCTCACCGAGCCTCCACGCAGTCCGGACCAAACTTTGCCAGTCTAGTCGATTTTGCACGCAGGTTCAAGTCCAGCAGTTGTGCATCTGTCTGGCTTTCAGGGTTGCAGTCCGGGACTTCAGTCTGTGGTGGGACAGTGGCCTTTTCTCTGCTTCTGGGGAAGGGATCGGGTCAGTTCCACTGCAGTTTGTTTTAGGGTACAGGAGGGCACAGCAGCAAGGCAGCCACAAAGCTTGTCACCACAGCAACGCAACATGGGTACCTAGGAATGATAGGTTTACAAAGGTCAGCAGGAGAGTGGCTCCAACCAAGAGCTTATGGTTCCCAAAGTCTCGAGTCAAGACTTGAGACGGTGGCAATTCCAGAGCAAAGGTCCCACACGAGCTGGTCAGTTCACTGGCCAGTCCAGGAACACTTCTGCGGGGGCTCAGTTGCAGAGGTTAAGCAGGAGGTGCCGAGAGTAGTTGGTCCCACTACTCCAAAGGGTCAAAGCACCCTTGCAGGCCTTCTGTGAACAATGAGAAACAGGGGGCTCCGACAGGACAACAGTGGGGTCAGGGTGCCAAACGTTGCAGCAGGTCTCCAGCAGTTCCACAGATCTGTTTCTTCGGTTCAGGATACTTGCCTCCTTTACTATGTTCAGTGAGAACTCAGAAGATCACCTAAAATGGGTGTTGAGTGCCTTCTCTTATCCAAAGTTTGCTTTGTGCCAAAATGAAGGGCAACCAATGGGAGATCTGCTCACATTCAACCATCCCAGACGTGGACCGATCATGGATCATGATGCTCCCAGTTATCCCAGCACACCCGACATCCTGGCACCCAGGGTGTGTATTGGAACTAAACCGGTCCATCCCACATCCTGGGCACACACACACAGCATGCAGAATCCTGCGAAAGCCTCAGTTTGCGCGGGAGCCCACATGACCAGATATAGAATTTCCAAGGTCGGCCCCACATGGGGAAGGCTAAGGGACAAAATTACCAAAGGACAGAACAAAGGACTCTGTGGCATGGCAATTTTAGGCACTGGCCACCGTCCTGGGCCAAGCACGGTAACGCAGTTTGGACCATTGAAAAGAGTCAAAATGCTTTAAAAAGTAACTGCTGCCACCAGCTTTGTCCTGTGCACATCTGTACATACACCAAAATTCCTTCGAGGGTGTCTAGGGCCTAAAGAATGAAAAAGAGACCCCAGTGCACTGTACTGGAAGGTGCATTTTGCATTGATAAAAAGTTACAAGAAATGGCAACAAAGTGAAAGACTAAGGGAAACAAAGTCTCCCAGTACTGACACTCTGAAGGGCATGTCAGTTTCGCCTTAATGAGATGAGCTAAAGCCCAGGAGTACAGCAGAAGGCTGGGCTCCACTGGTAAAAGTTGGGCTAGGATGGTCAGAAAAAAGCGAAAAGTTGGAGGGTTCACAACTGGAGGGCAAATTACACATAAATGGAAATCTCCCCTAACAGGCGTGTTTTTCCCATGTATGTGCGGTAATGTGGCTCCTGATCTACTGCTCAGGGTGCACTTGTTGGGGGAGGGGATTCATTAAACTTGTGTGCTTTGTTCAAATAGTGCATTATTTTTCTAGACATGCTCTGTTTCCAAGAAAGGTCAGATAGAAATTAGTGAGTGGAACATTTGAACTCGCATTAGTGGACTTTTTTTATAGTGTACAATCTAATTGCCTGCTGTTGTGACAGAGTTGGTTTTGTCTTCTTCATGAATCTATTCATTTTGTGCACGGGTTAATAGCCATGTAATAGGGAATATTACTTTTCCAGGTAGTGATGCCATAGTGGCATAGGCAGTGAATGATTTTCAGGGTGGTTCGTTCCTGGACGGTGGGGCACGGTGAGCGGGGTACTGGACATTCTGTTGGTTAACACCAGGGCCCTCCAGGTGTAACAGTGTTTTGTAGGGCCAGGGAGGAGGACAGGCCACTCTCTGTGAAGGACAGTTTGTGGGGGCCACACCCCATAGGCCCAGGGGCTGGAGAAGAAAAGGACATGGTTGCGTTTTGTGGGATTACATCATGGTATTGGTTGTGTTCAATTAGCAGAGTTTAAGTATAGTACTGAATGCACTCTTCGTGATAGGTCTCAATGACAGTATATACATGTGGCCTAATGCCCTCCAAAGATTATCTGTGTCTGGTGTCCCTCACTGACCCTGCTGAGTCACACACAATAGCCAGCCTAGAACATAGCCACGCAGTGGGTTGGGAGGCACGGCAGTGGGACAAATCAGGAGGGGCACAACTAAGGGGGAATTGTATTCTTGTCGCCGGGCGTAGGACAACATCATGGTTTTGCGCCGCTGCCCAGCACTGGAAGCAGGCTGAAGGGGAGTCTTGGGTGGGTCATAAAGGGATGGAGCACCAGGTGCTCTCCTTCTCTCTTGCCTTCCTCCCGCCCAGAACTGTGCAACTGCAGAGGCAGTGCTAGTAGCAGAATTTCCCACCATCCTAACCTAATGTTTAAAGGCTGAGGGGGGTGTTGCGGTAGGTTAGGGCACAATACATTGAATTGAGTTATGGGCTCAAACTTTTGGGTCACTGGAGGGGAGATTGATTACTGATTTATGGTATGGTCTAAGTTTCAGTGAGGTGCCAGAGGCTCACTCTGTGGCACTCACCAGTCCTTGCTAAAGGGGGCGATCGGGTCTGGTTGCTTTAGGGGGTCACACAGTTCCCTCAGGACCATTCCCAGAGTATGGGATGGCACAGGGCCACCCCTCATCCCAGGCTCATCTAGGAAATAGATTATGCAATGATGATGTGATGATCTATGATGTCACAGTACATGATGATATGCATTTATGGTGTTGTCGCATTTCAGTGCTGTATGAAAGATAATAAATTCGTCCCAATTCCTTCCCAAGATTCTGTGTCTGGTGTCCCTCACTGGCCCTGCCGTCTGTATCGCCCATTCTTCTATATCCACAGACCAAGTGTAGAGGAGGTCCCAAATACGGCCCGCACTCCAACCGTCCATTTTGATGTACCATGAACGTTCACGCCGAGGTATGTGACGTATGATGAGAAAATAAACCAGCAGAGAGCCGCAGTGGGGCTCTGTCCAGAACCTATCAGAAGAACTGCACCTATTGAAGTACCGACACTAAAGACAACATGGACAGTAAGGTATCCATTGAGAAAACCATATCAACAAATGAAACGGAATGAAGATCGTCTGAGTATAGTCCCTGAAGAAACCAAAAAGGTCTTAATGGAAGACGAATGGTGATGCCACAAGAACCCAGACTGACCCACATATAGAAGATATGACGACCTGAGAATGATAAAAAGAAGACGAAACCCCATGAATAAGGGACATTGCGAACCTTAAGTAAAAGGACGATGTCAAATGTAGGAAGCTTATGCCATGAGCATGACGAAGATATTCGACCAATTTATGCAGGTACATATGGTTGGAACCGCAAGAAAGCTAAGAAAATCGTGCAGCCACCTATACATATCAACCTCAAAATAAGCACATTATATAAGTATACTTCGACTTTGCAAAAGAGCAGAATCAAACAAAGGTTACTAGAGGCCGCATGAGGAGAGCTTTATATTTAACAAATCAAGAATAAAAGGCAGAAGCGAAACTCAGCAGAGACAAATCATGCCAAACAAGCCAAGTTCGTATCAGCTAAAATAGACGAACAGTAGCTACAATGAAAGAAGCAAGGAACCGAATATCCTGCTCAGAAAGGTCAAGATAAGAAGCAGAAGGCAGGTGGTGGGCAAAACGAAAATCAAATACACAAATTACATGGAGAAGGAGGCAAATTTATGGTGTCTAAATCACGTGACCAGCCGAGCAAGAAGTGAGACTTTCACACCTACGCATGTGGGAGTGCCATTAAAAGATATCAGAACTTTTTCCAGACAGAGATGCAGTCTCAAGGCCAACCACAGTGAAATAATTGACACATGACCCCTGAAGTGATGATTGATTGTAGCAATAATTGGAGGAAGGCCTGGGGAGCTGAAGGGCACCCTGCACCTAGCAGACTATTCTGCATGCTGCTAGGCAAAATGGAAAAGTATGAGTGGGATTGGTGCCAACCCAATGACAGTTTTTTTTTTAAAACAGTTTTTATTGCATATTCAAACAAACAAAACCAATACAAACCAAACACGCAGTGCAAATGTCACTGGTACAATTTTCACATTTTCGTTACACAATTTTAGTCACTGCTCTCCTCATCCCACCCCCCTTACGAGCCTATTTGTTCCATTCACTCCGTACCCGCCCCGTGTGGTGGAGTCTTATTTTCAATGGATTCTGTCAGATCTTGTAACGTTCCGAACAGTTCCGCTATCAACAATTTCCATGCCATCAGGGTTCCCACCTCTTCCTCTCCCCCTATGTTGCTTGCCTCCTGCCATACCATGGTCTCCGTTTCTGCCCACTTTTGCAACTCTTTCCACCATATCTCCACCTGTGGCCTATGACAAGCCTTCCATCCCATGGCAATCCTTCTCTTTGCCAACACATATGCTAAATCCTTCAATTTATTGACATGTCTAAGTGTCTGCGGTCTGGGGAACCACCCCAGCAAGCAAGCCCAGGCTGAGTCTATGACAATGTTGACCCCTTATCCGCTACTTTCCTCGCTATGTCGCTCCAGAAGCGCTCAATCACCGGGCAGGACCAGAACATGTGCAACATATCAGCCTGTTCTTCATCGCATTTAGGACATGTCTGTCTCCCGGCACCTTCAAACCTCGATTTCTTCAGAGGTGTCATGTATGCCCTGTGCGTAATATATAATTGTATCTGTTTTAATCTAGCGTTTCTTGACACCTTTTTATGATGACCCAGGGCACGCTCCCACATCCCGTCCTCCATCGGGGCACCCACTTCCGCTTCCCAGTCTAGTCTCATTTGCGTTAATTCTTTCCCAACCTTGGACATCATCATCTCATACAATCTAGAAATCTCATGCCCTCCCTGCGCTATGTCGTATATCGTGTCTATGGTAACATCTGGCTCTTATTCCAGTACTGTTTCAGGCCA
The DNA here is from genome assembly GCF_040938575.1 of Ambystoma mexicanum. Classification (NCBI taxonomy): domain Eukaryota; kingdom Metazoa; phylum Chordata; class Amphibia; order Caudata; family Ambystomatidae; genus Ambystoma; species Ambystoma mexicanum. The sequence continues at coordinate 341,439,514 of NC_090926.1, forward strand.
AGTTTTCTTAAACTTCTGCACCATTCTATGATATGTAATATATTGGCCCACATGTAACCCCATCTCCTCTATTAGTTCTTCAAAATGTATGATTCCAGATATCTCCCATCGTTACCACCCCCACCAGTTCCCAGTGGTTCCTGATTGTCATCCGCAGCTGCACATCTCCCCCAGCCAACACAACCAACGGTATCTGCGGGGAGCATGGGACTGGGTTTCCCATCATCTGGCACGCTCGGCGCCACATCCTCCACCCAAGCATCATCATCTTAGGGCTCGCTTTCATTTCTGTCTTGGGCAGCCAAATCACCTCCTTTAAGTAAAATGGGGCACAATCTGCCTTGAACAACCTGGATTCAGGGGTCACTTCATCTGAGAGCCATTTAGCGACATATTGCAGTTGGCTTGCCACGTAATAGACCTCATAGTTAGGCAGTTTTATTCCCCCTTTTTTATAAAAGTTCTGCAGATTCCATAGTGCCACTCTATTTCTGGTGCCATGCCACAGGACGTCCCTGCATATGCCGTTTAGTTTGGTGAAAAACTTCTTAGGTATCAGGTACGGAATGTTCCCGAAATAATGCAGGAGCCTGGGCAGGACCACCATCTTAAGCATTGCCCCACGTCCCATCTTTGCCAGGGGCAACTTCGCCCAAAATGTCATACTCTTCTCAATTTTCACTATGGCTACCTCGGTATGGTGTCTATGTTCTTCCTCCACCGTGTGGTATACATCTGTCCCAAGGTACCGAAAAGTACCAACCGCCCAAGGAGTTTGCAACACCGGCAGCCGACTGATAGGGATCCCCCTGTAACTACCTAGCAGGAAAATAATAGATTTCTGAGGATTCACCACTATGCCAGACAACCCTGCATATCTATCCATCACTTCCAGGATATACTGGAGATTCTCCTTTGGGTACCTTAGGTACAGTAGCAAATCATCCGCATACAAGGAGATCAAGTGTCGCTCCCCTCCCACCTCGATGCCTACAGTATCATACTGTTGTCTGAGGTATATCGCCAAAGGCTCGAAGGCTAATATGTACAGCATAGGGGACCATGGGCACCCTTGTCTGGTACCTCTGCCTAATTGCCATCTCTCGGAAATCACTGCTCCTGTCTTGACCCTGGCCAGCGGTTCACTATATAACATCTTTGCCCATCTCACGTATGCAGGCCCCATACCATAACCCGCCAAGGCCGCCAGCAGCCATGGCCATTTAACAGAATCGAAGGCCTTCACAGCGTCTAGGGACACTATTGCCATTCCACACTCGTTCCTGCTCCCCCATTCAACAATCCCATGGAGTCGTCTGTGATTATGAGTTATGTTCCTATTCGGGACATAGCCCGTCTGATCAGGGTGTATTAGTTTACTAATGATTCTCCTTAGTCAGCTTGCCAAGACAGCCGTCAATATCTTGCTATCCTGGTTCAGCATCGACAATGGTCTATAGGAGCCACAGCTATGCTCAGGCTTATTAGATTTGGGAAGCGGTATTATGATCACCTCTCTAAGTGACTCTGGCAGCCGTCCCATTTCAAACGCTTCATTTAACATATCCAACATCGGGGGGAGTACTTCTGCTTTATACACTTTATAAAATTCACTTGGAAACCCATCCGCCCCCGGGGTCTTACTAGTAAGTAGCTGTCTCACCACTTCTTCTAACTCCTCCAAGGTGAATGGTGCATCTAGCTCCTCTTTTTCTTCCATGCTTATTTTGGGCAGACCTATGTCCTCTAGTGTTTCTACTAGTTCCTCTTAACTGCTGCTCTGCTCATACCCGTATAGTTCCCTATAGTAATTTACAAACTCCTGATTAACTCCCTCTTGGGTGTCTGCTACACTGCCATCTTCCCTTGTAATTGTTCTAAGGGTGGGCCTGGGGATCTTGCTTTTGTATAACCATGCCAAGAGCCTTCCCGTTTAATCTCCTCCCGCATGCTGTCTCTCTATATATCGCTTGTAATTAAGGTTACACAGTCTATCCCATTGCTCCCCACCTGTCTGCTGTAGTTTAAGTATCAGCTCCATGTCTCTCTCAGTATCATCTCTCCCCCTTAGCTCCTTTTCCAATTTCCTTTCTGCTTCATGTAGATCAGCCAGGACCCCCCCTTGCAAGCTTTTAGATTTTGCTATGGCTACTCCCCGCATCACCACTTTGAAAGCTTCCCACAGTGTGCCCGCTGAGTCTACGCTACCCGTATTCTCCTCAAAATAGTGTATGATCTCTTCCCTCATATCTTCCCCAAAAAGGGGATCTTTAAGCGCCTCTGCTCGGAGGCGCCAAGTCGGAATCCTTGCCCTTGGGGGGCAGTATTGCCAGCTAATAACCAAAGGCGAGTGTCTGAGAGGACTCTAGCTTTAAATTCTGCCTGCACTGTCTCCATCATTATTTCCGACGTGGCAAAGACGTAGTCCAGCCTCGTGTGTAATTGTTGTGGGGCAGAATAGTGCGAGTACTGTCTTTCTTGGGGGTGTGTCATTCTCCACACATCCGCCAGACCAAAGTTGTCTAGCAATGTCTGCAGCGCTCTTACCGCCGGGGCAGGTCTATCGAACTTCCGATCTGATCTGTCTACTTTAGGGTTTAGTACACAGTTAAAATCCCCACCTCAGATCACCGCATTCCCCATACACATGCTAAGATTGGTACTCAAGGTTCTATAATATGTTGTCGTGTTCTGGTTGGGGGCGTATGTATTCACAATGCTTATCTCCCTGTTTTCCACCAACCCCCTCAGTATGACCATCCTCCCATCTGGCTTAGCGGTTACTTGCAACACGTGAAATGGGACATGCGGAGCCACCAAGGTGAGCACTCCCCTAGCATAGGCAGAATAAGTTGAGCCCACCACAACCCCTTTCCATTTCTTCACAACCGTTTCCAGCTTTTCCCGTGTCAGGTGAGTCTCTTGTAGCAGTGCAATATCTATCTTTTGCCTGCGCAGGTATAGCATAAGTTTATTTCTCTTTAAGTAATTATTGAGGCCCCTGACATTCCATGTAATTATTTTAAGGTCCCCCATGGCCTGTTAGAGTTCCCGTTCCCCTCCTATCAGTGCGGACCAGCACTCCTCCCCGTATCTGTCTATATAGGCTTGTACCCCAATTCAAACTACCCTTAACTACAAACACCCCGAACACCCCTCCCCCTCTCCCTCCCACCACCCTTCCCTTCCCCAACTTCACCCTCCCAAACAGTTGCCCAGCTCTATCCCTGGATCTCAGGCACCCCCGCATCTAGCACTTTCTGGCAATAGCCTGTACTCGAAGCTCAGCAGGGTGAGGTAGCCCTGATGACTATCCTTCTACTTCTACTACTATTGGGGGGTAAGGCGTCTGTGTTCTGCCGCTCCTATATGCCACAATCCAGACACACACTAGTATCTAATTTACCCGTGCAATCAAGGCTCTATATTCCAGTCCAATGCCATTTGATAACATCAAGGACATCCGAGCCTGGTGTCCGCATTACCCATCTCTACCCGTCTTGTAATGTTTCTATCGAGCCTCTGCTTGGATATCTCCTAGTGTGATATACCAGTATGCATGAATTGTTCCAGTCACTTATCTTGTTCTCCTTGAGTCTGTGCCGCATCCTGTTCCGGGCAGCCCTGCTGGTCCAGCCATGCGGTAGCCTCCTCTGGGGTATCAAAGAAAAACATTCGACTCTTGTGTAGTATTTTCAATCTTGCAGGGTACAGAAGCATATATTTGATGCCAGCCACGCGCAGCCGTCTCTTCAACGCTACATAGCTATATCTCTGCCTCTGGACTAGCATTGTGTAATCCGGATATGCTGTGATGGTAGCCGAAGCCCTATCTATCGTTCCCCCTTTCCTGAAATACTCCAAGATCTTCTCACGGTCTTTATAGTTCAAAATCTCGGCAGTGATTCCCTTTGCAAGGATGTTTATCCTATCAGAACCAGAGAAAAGGGCCCTCCGAGAATACTTGGATACCAACCTAGAAAATGGCACCAAACGACCATCCAAATCCCCAGCGGGAGCTTTGTTGTTTTTCCTTCCCAAGAAAGATAGTAAGGAGCTTAGGCCTTGTCTTGATTATCGTGGTCTTAATCAATGCACCCTCAAGGACCGCTACCCATGGCCTTAATCTCGGATATCCTGGAAGCAGTGAGAGGAGCCGTAATCTTCATGAAATTGGATCTCAGAGGTGCCTACCATCTGATCCGTATAAAGGAAGGTGACGAATGGAAAACAGCCTTTAGAACACCCTTTGGTCACTTTGAATACCTGGTCATGCCTTTCAGACTCGCCAATGCCCCAGCGGTCTTCTCCGATATGCTGTTCCTCTTCGTCATAGTTTGCCTGGACGACATACTGATATACTCCAAGGACCATCTCAAGCATGAAGAACATGTCAAGGCAGTCTTACAACAGCTAGGTGAACATAAACTACTGGCTAAACCCGAGAAATGCCTTTTTCATGTCTCTACTGTTCACTATCTCGGATTTGTCCTTAGTCCAGAAGGAATTGGAATGGACCACTCCAAAGTAAATTCCATACTATCCTGGCCTGTTCCAACTACTGTGAAACAGATTCAATCCTTCCTGGGGCTTTCCAACTTCTACCGGAAATGTATACCTTCCTTTTCAGAGATAGTTCAACCGATCATTACATTGTTGAAGAAGGATACTCCCTTCCTCTGGACCGCAGCCCAAGACGAAGCGTTCCAACGTTTGAAGTCGGAATTTACACAAGCCCCCATCTTGGCTCAACCTGACATAGATCGACCTTTCCTAGTGGAGACTGATGCCTCTAACTACGCCATCGGAGCAGTCTTAAAGCAGGAATTCGAGGACAAGTTGGAACACCCCATTGCTTATCTCTCGCGAACCCTAACTCCTAGCGAGACCCATTACTCTGTTCTGGAAAAGGAATTGTTGGCCATCCGTCAAGCCTTCACAGAGTGGTGTCATCTACTATTGGGAGCTAAACATCCTGTTCAGGTCCGTACGGATCATTGGGATCTCCAAGTCCTACAATCCATGAAATGTAGGAATAGTCGTCAAGCCCGTTGGGCCTTCTTCTTTGCCCAGTACCAGTTCCAGATCCATCATGTACCTGGAACACACAACATAATTGCTGACACCTTATCCCGACGTCCCGACTAAGAAACTCCGGAAGATCGATCCTTCCCAAAGATGTTTCCCCATACAATTTTCATAGCTCAAGCAATCACTCTCCTGGAAGACATTTGGATACAAACCCAGTCCTCTGAGATCTGGAAGGAATTTACTGGGAAGAATCAATGGAATCTTAAAACCAAGGATGGGTATTTGTTCAAGGACAATGGCCTGGTCATTCCCACACAGAGACTGTGACAAAAGATTACAAGCCTCTGTCATGATACCCTTCATTCAGGACATCGTGGCATTACCAACACTCTCCGTTTAATACAAAGACAGTTTTGGTGGCCAGAAATGAAAGTTGACGTCCAGCAGTACATCCAAGCCTGTGCAGTTTGCAATCAAAACAAGCATGATAACAAGAGGCCGGTGGGTCTTCTACTCCAACCAAAGCTACCAACAAGTCCCTGGGAATTTATTGCTACAGACTTTATTGTTGAACTACCACCTTCCAGGGGATACACAACTATCATGGTTACCATTGATTAATTCACTCACATGGCACATTTTAAACCCTTGTATAAATTACCATCTTCCTCAGAACTCGCTGGAATCTTCCTGGAACACATATTCTGACTTCATGGACTCCCTTCCAAGATCATATCAGACAGAGGTCCTCAATACATATCTCAATTCTGGAAACACTTATGCCGTATACTAGGAATCCAACGTGCCCTCTCCTCAGGTTATCATCCACAGACCAACGGAGTCACAGAATGTGTGAACCAAACCCTGGAGCAGTATCTTCGTTGTTTCACCACCAAGGTTCAGGATGATTGGTCTCTTTTAATACCTGTGGCTGAATTTGCCTACAACAATTCGGATCACTTGGCTGTCAAGACCAGGCCCTTCTTATGCAGCCAAGGATTCCACCCTTCGGTTCTACCATCCCTTCTCCCACATCCTACACCAGTTCCTACAGTCGACTCCTGGATTGAAACCCTCATCAATGTACACAAGGAAGCCAAAGAACACCTCGAAAGGGCCTGAGCTAACACCAAGCACTATGCGGACTCCAAAAGAAGACCAGGTCCTTCCTATGCAGTGGGTGATAAGGTCTGGCTATCCTCGAAACTACTGCCTCAACACTTACGACCTAATAAATTGGCTCCTCGGTACTATGGCCCTTTTTCCATAAAGGAAATCATTAACCCAGTGGCCTTCCAACTCAAATTACCAGACTCCTGGAAGAGGATCCACCCAGTGTTTCACACATCTCTAATGAAACCATACGTCCAGACCTCCCGGTCTGCTCCAAGATCTACCCTGTGGTTGTCAACGACCAGCTAGAATACGAAGTGTCCCGAATATGTGACTCCCGGTACAGACGTGGTCAGCTACAGTATCTGGTGGAGTGGAAAGGCTATCCACTCAGTGAACGGACCTGGGAACCGGTCTCAAACCTAAACGCCCCCAGGCTACTTCAAAGGTACCACCTTATACACCCTGGCAAACCCGGATGAACAGGCCTTCGGAGGAGGCATGCTGTCATGAACCATCGGACGCGTCCTTTCTGGACTTCCTGGTCCCTGACCCATAGGGGCTTGCACTCAGCAGTACTCCCAACATGGCAGCCGAACGCGGAATACTGTTTACCAGTTTCAGTGCCGTACGCATTACGTTCTATAAAGTGGACACGCCCCCGTGGCCCTGCGCGCCTCAACGCTACCGCTTGCCGTGACTAGACGTGTGCTGCCGTAGTTCGCTTGTGTTTTTCCTTTGATTCCTGGTTCCCGCTTCCCCTAAATTCCTCCTCCTTCATTCCCCCTCCTTTTGTCCTCCTTGCATCCTGGATCTCCATGCACTCGTCTTCTGTGTGCACTCTTTGCTGTCTTCCTGGATTTCCTCGGACTTCCCGGACATCTGAACGTTCCCAGGACTCGGGACGCTGAACGCACGCTGGAACCCGAGGACCTGCACTCAGGGTTATACAAGACCCGAACTCTACGAAGGAAAACTCCATTGAAGAACTCCCACAAACAACAAAGACAGGTGAGAAGGGGGCAAACCTGTGACACCCGTGGGACAAGGAGACATGCGAGAACGAGAGAAAACACCAGGCACAAGCAAGTACATCTCTCGATACAGAGAGAGAGGGCAAAAGATGGAAAGGAAATGAGGATAGAACTGATGAGATAGCATTCACACAGAACGAATGGATGGGAGGTCAGATTTTATTGAAACTCGATGGTAAAGGCATTGATCACACGAAACAAAAAGGAAAGCTAGACGATGTACAGAGAAAGGAGAAGGAAAAGGAAAAAGGATTGAGAGATGAAAGAATCAGGAAAAAAGAAAGGCAGAGACGAGAGCAGTTATATTGCAAAGAGCAAGAAAGACAACGCGTTGATAAGCAGAGAGGAGCTAATGATCAGAACAGGCAGGAGCAGGGGAGAATAGAAGAAAAAGAGCAAAAGATACGGGAGAAAAGAATAAAGAGACGAAAATGAGAAAATACAAAGGGCAAATGAACGAGAGATGCAAAGAAAGAGGAAGAAGATAGGGTCAGAGAGGAAGCGAGGAAGCGCAGAGAATTTGATGACAACATAGAATGTAAGCGAAGACAGAGAGCACGCGATCTTGAATATCTGGAAAGAGAGGTTAAAAAACCCAATCCAGTAGTAAATTGGGAGGACATCAAAGAATTCTTTCCTGAGTACGATTCAGTACCAGGCACGTCTAGGGAAAATATCGAGGATGTATTCGACACCAGAAGCATCGGAGAGACGATCGATAGAATATACAATGAGATGGGGTTAGAACAAGTACCCCAAGGGGAAGGGGAGGATTAGGGCCTAGAGAGCACACAGCTGTATGATGCTGAGGATGTCTCCTGAAGTAGCAAAAATAGAGAACTGTCCCTTGACAGGTTGGAAATCAGTAAGAACAAAGAGGATGCGAGAAGGTGCATGAGTTGGGCACAGAAAATATCAGACGCCGAAAGAGAGGAACATGAGGAACATGAGGAAAAAGAGGAAGAGAAGAAACGCGAAAAATGCTTCTCAGGAGGGAAAGGGATAAGATGGTCAGGTTCTAGTGGGTCTGCACCGGGACATCAGAGTCAACCACACAGTCGGACCGACGCGAAGAATTATCTTACGGTCAGAGGGGGGTGTCTCCACCACTCTTTGTGAGCCGACTAAGGACATTACCAGGTAGGCGGCGATGCAGGAATATTACCCCTGCAATAGACAGAAAAATGATGAGAGACGAGAAGGAGGGCTATGCGTCACAATTTCCGTTGCTCGAGAAAGGAGGAACGAGACCAGAGTATATTCCATGGCCACACATGGATCGGGAAAACCTGAAAAATAAGCTTCCAATGCTGACATCAGAACAGGAAATGAACACACTAGCTAGAAAAAATGATGGGAGGAAACACGTTAGCTATATGGGATATAAAGGGTCTTTTAATCGCCATACTTGGTGATAGAGCTGATGATGTATGGACACGTGTAGGCTACCCTGGTTTGACTACAGTTAATACTGCGCATGACGGAGCATCGTTTAACAATTGCAGAGCCGTAGTATGGAAAGCATTACGATTGCTATATCCAGATAATTCCGACATGGGAGCTATAATGACACGTAAGATGAAGGAGTCAGAGGACCCTTTGCTTTACAGCCAGAATTTCCAAGATGTGTGGGTACTGGAAACATAGGAATCTTGGGGGAAATCTATACCCATGTTTTACCATATATTATGCCAAGGGCTGCCAGATAAGGTACGGAAGCAGTTCATGAAATTGGTAGGAATCGCGGCCAAACCGTGGTCTGAAATACAGTTGACCATAGCGCACTACTGCAGGCTGCCGCAAGAGAAGAATCACAAAAAAGAGGCTGCACGAAAAGCAAAAGAGGCAAAATTAGTGCAGATTTTTTTTCTTCAAAATATGCTATTGAAGGGGCAATAATATCTAGCACAGACGGACCGATCATGCAGCAGGTCAATAATTCACAACAGGCAAATCAGGGCAATAATGGGTTCTAACCCAGAGGGAGAGGATTTAGGGGAAGAGGAGGGCAGTGTAATCAGGGAAGTTTTCAGAACAATCAGGGAAGTTTTCAAAACATGCAAAATGACAATCAGGATATGTCAAATGGGTAAATAATCAGACCACCGCCAATATGTTGGCCGCGTGGGATGACAGGGCATCTAGCACGCACATGCAGAAGTCAAGGCATGATGCAAAACAACCAAGGAACAAGAGCAGGTTTGGTGAGTCCACCTGTGTTTTTACAACAGGGAGGAATGGAGATGCACAGAATCACACAGTACAACAGCAAACACCAGGAGCACAGCAAAGCTTGCAACCTCAGAATTTGGTAAGTTTTCCACAGGGACAGTCCGAACAGTCACCGACGCAACTGTCACAGACAACAAGTACAGGTCAGGCTGTGAACTCCGGGATAAGAGCTAACACTGGTGATGGGGGAAACCATTCACACAAAATGGGACAAAGTTGTATATGGACTAAGACAGCTCACTGGGAAACCTGATGTGTTCTATCCTATCAATGACACCAGACCCTCACCAGGAACCAAGGTTAGATGCCGTTATAGGGGATAAAGAATATTCCTTCTTAGTTGACAGAGGTGCAACACGCTCGTGTATATGTGAAGGCAAGTTTTCCTTGTCCGGCGATGCTATAAATACTCAGGGCTTCACAGGAGCTACAAATCGTGTTCCTTTTACAGATACACTTCCAATCTCTATAGGAGAATATGATATGAATGTACCACTGTTATATTCGAGACAAACCCCAGTTAATATCTTGGGATGAGATCTAATGACAAAGTTAAACATGACAATCTCGTTCACAGAGAAGGGCATAGTTTGTTCAACTCCAGGAATGCACTATTTGAATGTATGCAAGATGATAAGAGCATATGCAGGACACACAGCTATGAGAGCTATCCCATTAGAGCCAGAAATGTTTGCGTATGGAGTATGTGTACTAATGGCAAGGCTACCAGGCCTTGCAGCCAAACCATGAAGACCCCAGATGAATTTCTATTTAGGCCAAGAATACCTATACCTAAGGAAAAGGGACAAGTATTTCCCTTGATGATACACACATCCATAATATGAGGGTAAATGGCTTAGATCAATGGTTGTGATGATGAAGGCCGACCGTGGTGCACAGTAATCGCCATTGAAGAAGGGTACAGATTGACTGAAATCACTGATGACGATCTGTTTGATGAGCATGCAGATGGGCAAGAAACAACAGTTGAGGTAAATCTCACTTTCTGGGTGAAAATGATCAAAAGAGAAGTGCCCCAGAGAATGATGTTGGCACAGAACCGGCCTGAATATTTTGAGGGCGACATGGCCCAAGTGCCTGTCTCAGTATAGACCACAGGCCCCTATGACGTAGGTTTATTGAAACGAGTCGGAGAAGTAAAAATTAAATTGAAGCCAGAAGCAATTTTACCAAAAGCACAACACTATCCCATGTCTAGGGAAGCAGATGAAGGAATTTTCAAGACAATTTCGGCTATGATGGAACAGGGCATTTTAGTGACGTCAGACTCATCATGCAATACCGCAGTTTACCCTATCAAAAAATCAAAGGGAGGGTCTTGGGGACTAATTCAAGATTTACACCGATAAATGATATTGTGGAGGGAGCGTTCCCTTTAGTTCCTAACCTGGCCACAATCCTATATAATATACCTGTTGAGGCAAAATATTTCACAGTGATTGACTTGAAAAATGCATTTTTCTCAATCCCATTGCACCGAGACTCGCAAAATTTGATGTCATTTACATTCAGACAGATGCGTCTGAAAAGCACAAGGTTACCCCAGGGGCACTGTGAGTCTGCAGATGGACTTGAGCAATATTGCATTAGAGAGTTTTGTCTTACAATATGTGGATGACATCTTAATTTGCAGCATGACAGAGGAAAGACACAGACGCAATTCTATTCAGCTTTTGACTATATTGGCTGAGAAAGGATATAAAGTTGACAAGGAAAAGTTACAATATTGTCAGCAAGAAGTACTGTATATAGGCCAATTGAGCCCACATGAGGGGAAAAGGGTTACCCCGGAAAGGGCTGAAGCCATACTGAACGCAGCTAAGCCACACACGATAAAGCAGATGCAGAGCTTTTTAGGTCTTTGCAATTATGTCAGGGCATGGGTCTTTGACTACAGCTCATATACCAAGCCCTTGTTACAGGCCCTAAAGAAGGCACAGGTGATGAAAGAAATAAGTGAATGGTCTGAGACCATGGAAAAAGGGTTTACTGAACTCAAGAGAGCCATTTGCACGGCACCAGTTCTAGGGATTTCCAATTATGCAGAGGAATGGCAGCATTATGATGGCAGTGCTTACACAGCGAACCACACTGGGGTAAAAGCCCTTGGCATACTACAGTGGGAATTTGGACCCAGTGATGAGAGGCCACTTCCCTTGCGAACAAAGTTTAGTTGCTGCAGCGTTCGCCATAGAGAAAGCTACAACCATTGTGATGGGATGCTCCATGACGTTGTACATCGAGCAAGCACTCTTTGCTATTCTAGAGAAACCAAAGGGCACATTGACATCACAGAGAGCTTCTGTTTATGAAGTGTTCATTTTGAATCCATCAATTAAGATAGTTCGATGTAAGATAGTGAACCTAGCAATGTTTATAGCAGAACCCGTCACTGAAGGAGAGCCAATACATGATTGCGCAAATTATGAAGAATTTTATGATGAGATTCCCAGAGTGAAAGAAAATGCATTGGCAGAAGGAGAAATTGTCTTCGTTGATGGTTCCTCGAGAATCGATCAAAACGATGGGCAAAGATATACAGGCACTGCTGTGATGAAGCACATGGCAAATGGAGAATTTCGAGTGCTCGTTAGTGCACGATTACCATCTTACTATTCAGCACAGGCTGCAGAACTATTGGCATTGATACTCATGATTGAGAATCACGCAGACCAGGAAGTAACACTATGCAATGACTCTGCATATATGACATCAACCGTACATGCAGGCTTAGCATGCTGGAAAAGGAGGGACTACCTCAGAGCGGACGGCACGCCAGTGCAGCATGCAGCCTTATTGGACAGGCTCATCAAGGCACTACAGCTCCCAGTGGGCATAGCGGTCGTGAAACGTGCCGCCCACACGAAGGGGACAGATTTTATCTCACGAGGAAATCAAGCAGCAGACACAGAGGCCAAGCATATGGCGTCCAAGGGCGAAGCTATCATGGACGTGGAAACAACTGATGTAAATTAAAAAATAAGTGTTGCACGAAGTGAACCTGAGAGCTATAATAACATGGAGCAAACCCAGTTAATGGAACTCCAAGGGGAAGCACCACAGGAGGAGAAGAACCTCTGGAAGCGGCCAGGGTGTTCTTTAAACCCCTCCGAAAGCTTGTGGTGACAAGACAGCACTGGTAAACCAGTAATGCCTGAAGCCCTGTTAAAAATAGCATTTGAACAATTACACTATCCAGCACACATGACAAAAGCAACAGTCGGTAAAGACTGGTTTATACCGAATTTAGCAGAGCATGTTGCATTTTTTATGGTGAACTGTATAATCTGGGTATACACTAAAAGTAATTAGTGGAGTCATCCCAAGACCGAATGGACCTTTTCAGCACTTGCATGTCGATTACGTCGATATGATTCAAGTATGTAACGGGTACAGGTACCTAATTGTTGTGGTGTGTCCATTCTCTAGATGGATAGAAGCAAGTCCATGTACACACCCAGATTCTACCTGTGTAGCCACATTTCTGGTGAGAGAGGTCTTTCCCAGGTGGGGAGTATGCGAAGTCATGAGATCAGATAATGGGGCTCACTTTGTCAACAAAGTTTTTGAACAGATCAGCTTGTTGCTTGGTATAAAGCACAAGTTCTCATCGGCATATCACCCGCAAGGTAATGAAATATGTGAGAAGCTGAATGGCTTATTAAAGGAAAGGATAGCCAAGTTGAAGCTTACTCTAAAGAAGGGATGGCTACACTGCCTTCCATTGGCACTGTACGCACTCAGAAACCAACCTAGTTCTTTCCATCATCTTACGCTGCACGAAACAGCAACAGGGAGAAGGATGCGTACCCCCCTGACACCCCGAAACAGAGCTAGATGTGATGCCCAGCCAACAGGAGAAATCTTAGGGTTTGAAATGCAAAATTATGTAGGGGAGGATTGGTCCAAAAGACCCCCCTTGCCTACATCCCCTCCCCAGGTGAGGGCCATGGCTCATCAGGCGTCCCCTCCTTACCACCAGGGCCCAGGTGGTGGATGGCTCACCTGCTGAAGACATTGCCCAAACATATTGAATTTAGCTAGGCCTCAGGAACCATTTTGTCTAATAAAGATGGTGTGAGCTCGGCGCACTGCAGCGCGGCCCCCACCTTTGGAGAGTTTCAATTATCCCTGTGGCCACAGCTCCCTGGCAGATCCGCTGTGAGCCCGTTCCCACGAACAAGACGGACATGAGCTAGTGTAAGATACCAACACTGTAACATTTCACCTTCCGCAGTGTATCACTGCTCCCAACATGACCCGGCCAGCAGAGCCTGGGTGGAAAAAGAACTGTAAAATGGCCCTCGGATAAAAGCAAAACTTCCCAAATACTAATGCCAAAACTACCTGCGATGGGCGCATTTTCTCCACAAACCTCTTTGATTAGAAAACCTGTAAAACGTATAGATATGGCAGAATGCATGTTCACATGGCATTAGCAATGAAGCACCCACACCACTGCAGTTATGTACAAATAGTAGAAGCGTCCCGGGGGGTTATTTGTTATGCGTATCATTGAAAAGTTCACACCCCACGGTCCCGCGCCATAACCGAACTAATGCTGCTAGAGTGCAAAGGAAGACAAATGCAACCATACTGAGGTCTCATGTGAAGGACGCGCGGGAATGCACCCTTCATGTGTGTATGTCCAAGCCCCTTATGTGCCACTACCGTCACGTACGGTGGCGAGTCGTTTTCTATGCGCTCCACCAACCTCACTACTACCTCACTTACTGCGAATGTATATGCATATAAATGTTGTAGTTGTTAAAACATAGTGTACAAATAATGTGCTTGGACTGGCTATATTTGAGAGGCATTTAGCAAAGTTAGAATGTAAGCTTTGGAATGATTCAATGAGTATTGTATAGTATTCGAATGTTTATGATGCTTTCACCTAAAATCGGCAACACACGAGGAAGATACCTTTTGTGAATATGTGCAAGCCATTCCCCCTCCCTCCCTGCGAAGCCTGCCAGACGAGAGAGCAGAGGCCCGCGCCGCGCTGCTCCACCTCCCCCAACTAGGCTGGAGCCGCTTCAAAGATTTGTAGTTCCCTCTGCAGCACCCAAGGCCACGGCCCGCCACCTGCATTATTTACAGCCCAGCAGTAAACCTCCGCCTGAATACACAAATCCAGAGGCGCCCTCTCTTAAACCCCGCAACCCACCGGATCACCCTAGGTTAATGGCCCCTGTAAAATTAGGACACCCAATATTATGGCAACATTACAGCAACACATTCATAACGACTTCTAACAAGACAGGAGGACATGTACCGTCTGTCCCATGCCCTGAGACCCAGCCCCATGACCTATGGCACCCGGTCAAGAGGACACTGGTAACCATGTACTGATGAATCGCCATCAAACCCCTCTCAAGGTGCATTCCTCCTGTGTTGCATTAACCTGTAGCATAACCTATTGGGAGATTTACTAAAGGGGATAATATTGCAAATGACTGAATGACTGCGGTGTGCATGGCCTAGGGCAAAGAAGTCAGGAAAAGACATTAATCTCTGACACTGGCCACAATGGCACAACAACACCGCCCAGATGGACCCAGGTGACCCACCAGGCCCAGCCCAACCCACGAGGCTGACCAGTGACGTCCTCCCGCCAAGACCAACCACATCACAGCAGCACCTATAGCTAGTCATCACCACCCAATCCCATTGAACTTGTGCCCCCTATAGTGTGTAGGTTTTGATGACTTTTTTGTAAATATATACGCCTGTCTTTGCTATTGTCAGACAGAGCGCTCTCGGAGTTTGCAGAGTTCTTTGCATGCCCTATTCTGATTGATAAACTCCCATTTACGCTCACCCGCACTTGTCTTGGCCTTATTCCCATTCTGGGAGAGTCCATCATTGTCTCTCATTGCGGGGAGGATCGTGTTGGTTGGGGACGCTTACGTTCAGTGGTGACCCCGAAAGCGTGATTATTATTTTTTCCCAACATATCCCTACCGTCCCCTTTTGGCACGAAAATCTCCGGTCGAAAAGGGATACGCACGGTGCGCCGGCTCCGGGAGGCTGCCCGCCAATGGCGACCGGTACGCTCAGAAGTGCGCACTCAACAGAAAGAGGGTACGGGATCCCGGTTGAAAAATCCCCTTTGAGTACCGCTCGCCGGGGCTGACTGTTGAGCGTACGGCAGCACTGCCTGAACTGACCTAGTTTCGGAGACTCTCGGTTCAAGACGGGCACGTGAGTATTGCGTGCGAGCGATCATAAAGGGAGTAGAGGAGGAAATTTAGGACAGGGAACGAGGCGGGGTAAAAAGGGGCACGTTGGGTCTACTAAAGACCATCTTAAACTTTCTTTGCTTTTTCTTTGCGTATGGCCATTAGGATTAAGAGGTGATTAAGAGATAAAAGTGACGGGAACCTAGCTCCGAGAGGGGGTGGAAAGCAGCGCCGCATAGTGCTATTTTGACTAGTACTGGGGATATATGAAGAAGTGGAAAATAAGATAAAAGTGTCTGGCAAAGGTAAACACGGAGAATATATTAGTGACTGCTATTCTTTCTATTCTTTTCTTTAGGGTTACGGGAAAAATAAAAGTGGGTCAGTACAAAACCAAAGAGATAGAGTAAAGAGACAGAGAGTTTTACTCTAAAATTGAAGATCAAACCTCTATATATATATACATATATCTGAATAAGACGGACAGGGACAGCCGGCCAGGGAGGAAAGGGAGGACAAATTGGACTGTGAATAGAGTGTTACAGAGGGGTGTGTGAACATTGTATGTGTCAAGAGATAATTTGGTGTAATGTTTGTGTACAAATGGTCAGAAATGTATAGCCATTGAGTGGTCATGGTAAGTGTGACAAGACAAAGCATCATAAAGACAAGAGTAATAAGGTGAAGTGAGTGTGTACCTTTCTGATTTTTGGGTTAACATTGTTGAGATTACTGATGGTTTGCTCTTGTACGTGCCCCCCAAAGAGAATAGAATAGAGGCTGTGCGCAGCCAATCTCATGGTGTGCAGGCGGAGGGAGGAACACGAAGGGCCCCACGATTCAGTAAGACATAAAATACGCGAACTCACATGGTGATACGTTTGTATTGAGATATCGAGATACATAGAGATACACAAGTACCAGGTGGGCACAAGGTATGGGGGCAGAAACACCCTTATCACATATTTGCAAGAACCTACCTGGGTACGCGGAACGGATTAAGAAATATCATGACCAATGGATCACAGAGTTGAAGGGAGAGGGGTTGCCTCAGATATGGCCCGAAGGGGGTTCATTTGACAAGAGTGTCCTAGATATGGTAGCCACATGCATTTGTTTGAAATACAAGGGGAAGCAGTTGCATAATAGGAGAGACATATTAGATCTCTGGAGGCTGTTTGAAGAGATACCGCCGCCTAAGGCAAAGGAATTAGATCCTGATCTACCATCTACCACTGATAATCCACTAATGATACAAAAAGTGATAAAGTATTGCCAGAAGAAGAGCCACCGATAGAGGTAACAAGGTTGTACCCAATACTAAACAAGCCAGTGCCCGCAGAGGGATACAGTGACCCTACTTATGTGCCCCCACCGACAACTATCACAACCCAAGGGCCAACAGCACCCCCTCCATACGAGAGTCATAGGGAGCGAGCTCAGGTGAGCACACCAAGGGTGGACATAGAAAAACTAACAGACGATCTAGAATCAAGGCACTCCATAGCGAAAGACGAGCTCTTGAGGATAAAAAGCATATGTGAGCGGACCGCACTTAATGCAGCCAGATCAGAGCACGCGTCTAGAGCGCAGAGCGAGGGTAGAACATTTGAAGAAGGGTGGAAAAAAGGCGAGATACTGTTCAGAATCCAGGAAGAACCAACCCGAATAATTGAACTAGAGACAAGAGAGGGATGTACTGACAATGAAGAGAGGCCTTTAGGGGACAGGGAGGAGCTACTATGTGATATAAGGGATGATTTGGAAGAAAGCGACAGGTTGAGTATGGCAATGGGAGGGGGAAGCGAAGGGTTGGATGGTGCATGTTCAATGAGAACACTGGATGATGAGTGGACGGGGCGATTAAGGAACCGGGTGGGGAAAATGGCATCATTAGGAAAATCAGGAGTGAAGGCAGGTGCAGATACGACAACGAAGGGAAAGTTGCAGCTCCCGCTAATACATAGGGGAGGAGGGAGGCCGAATTACATACCCTGGGCTCAGATGGATAAGGCCAACTTACTAAAGTTATTGCCCCCGTTATCCGGAGGGGCGAGCAAGTGGATATACGCCTTTGAGAAACACACTGCCGGGGTACCCCTAGCAATAGGGGATGTGAAGAGCTTGCTTGTATCAGCAGTGGGGGATCAGGCCGACAGAGTATGGGTCAAGGCTGGTTTCCCAGGAGTAACATTAGACTGCGATCACCATGATGGGGCCTCCTTTAACACAGTGCGTGCAAGGGTGTGGGATGCTTTGCGGGAAACGTTTCCAGATACCCCAGACTTACAGTCAGTAATGCAGTGTACAATGAATGACAGGGAAGATGTTATGGATTATATTTTTCGGGTCCAAGAGATGTGGAGAGCAGAAACGGGCACGCCCTGGTATCAATCGACATCATTATTTTACTTCATTATAAAGAGGGGGCTCCCAAAAGAGGTGCAAAAGGCGCTCGACAAGATAGCAGGTATTGAGGCGAAAGGATGGCCTGAAATTCAGAGCATAATAGTGCACCACTGTAAGCGAATAAAAGAAAGGGAGAAGGAGGTGGCGCAGAAAAGATTGGCAGACGAAGCGAAACTAGTGCAGACAAAGTTGGTGAAGGTCGCAGCAGCAGTAGCCGCGCTCCCACATAGCAGGGAGGGAGATGAGGAAGAGGAGGGGCTGGTAGCAATACAAGGAAGGATGGCAACTAATTGGGCAGGAGCAGGACAGCGGCAGTGGAACGAGCAGGAGCAGGGCGGAGGTCTGCAGTGGCAAGAGTGGGCCCCTCGAGGGGGACGAGGTGGGTACAGGGGCCAAAGAGGAGGTGGACCGGGGTACGGGGGAATGGGAGGAAATGGATGGCAGGGTCCCAGAGGAGCGCAAGGGAGTTGTTGGAACTGCGGGAGGTGGGGACATTACTCTAGGGAGTGCAGAAGCAGACCAAACAACGGATTTCCAGAGGCAGAACATTATGGCCATCCCCATCCGGGGAGCCCATATGGTCTCCCAATGGGACAACAACAAAGAAACCCAGGCCAGGGGTACAATGAGCAACAACAGGGACACCAATACAGAACACAGAATCACCCACAAAACAATGACACTATGCACTACACGCCAGGCAACCCTTTCGCGACAACAGCCAATGGAGCCCCAGCACCAGCCCCCTATAATGGCGTGTCAGTGGTTTCAGGGAGCGTATTCAACCAAGGAGGGCAATGAGACACCCCGCATAGGACAGCCCACAGAGAACACTTGCGTGTCCAGTTCTATCTACCACCTACGATGCAGCAGAGGAACCATTGGTAGGGGCGCAGATAGGAGACAAGCAGTTCATATTCATGGTGGATTCGGGAGCGGAGAAATCATGTATTAGGGAGGGCCGGTTCCCGTTATCTAACCGGAAGTTAGAGACGCAGGGGTTCTCTGGGGCTGTAATTGAAGTTCCTTATACAGAAGCATTGGATGTAACCGTAGGGGGTAAAACTGTAAAAACACCCTTACTGTATTATGAACATTCGCCAATAAATTTACTAGGGAGGGATCTTCTTAGCAAACTCAATATGACAATATCATTCACTGAGAGAGGTATAGTGTGTTCAACACCAGGAATATGCCCATTGCGTGTAATGCTGGTAGTACAGGCTCACACAACCGCACCAGAAATACGTGGTTTGCCAGTGGACGAGAGAATGTTTATTGAAGGACTAAAGACGCTGGCCCTCATAGTTCCTGAGCTGAAAAGAATGGATTGGAGAATACCGGCAGAGTTCCTCTTCCGCCCAATAGTGCACCCTGACATAGCACCAGGATCAGTGGTATCATTAGACTTGCATGCTGTACAGGTATCTGCGAAAAGGATCTATGTGATTGGAATGGATATATAAGGATGTGAGTGGCGTACAGTACTGTGTACCAATGCCAATATTGCCCTGAGAGTCTTAACTGATGAGGATCTCTTTTCAGATTCGGAAGGGGATGGTGAAATAGTAATGGAAATAGCAATGCCCTGTGACATTTTGATTCAGGCTAGAGAAATCCCTGTCCAGCTGATGGCAGTGGTGGGAGCCCCACCGTCATTCTTCGATGATGACATGAGGCTAGTACCAAATAATTTGTGGACAACAGGCCCCCATGACGTAGGGTTGTTGCATGGAGTACAACCAGTGATAATAAAGCTCAAACAAGGAGCGATTCTACCCTGAGTGAAACAATATCCATTGTCCCGTGAAGCTGAAGAAGGGATAAAAGAGACAATAAATGCACTACTAGCACAAGGGATAATAGTGCCTTCAAACTCCCCATGTAACACATGCATTTACCCAATTAAAAAAGCAACGGGAGGGTCTTGGAGGATGATCCAGGATTTACGCCCCCTAAATGATGTAATACAGAAAGAGTTCCCTTTGGTCCTGAACCCTGCATCAATATTATGCAGCATCCCAAAAAAGGCATCACATTTCACGGTGGTCGATTTGAAAAATGCATTTTTCTCCATCCCCTTGGCTGAAGAGAGCAGATACCTGACAGCATTTACACTAGGGGGGAAGAGATATGAACATTGTAGATTACCACAGGGATACTGTGAGAGCCCAAGCATATTCAACCGCATGCTACATGAAGACTTAGGAAACTTATCAGTTGAGAGCACAATTATTCAGTACGTAGACGATTTACTCGTCTGTGCACTGGATGAAGAAACATGCCGAAAAGATTCAATAACACTCCTGACCCTGTTGGCCAATAAGGGGTACCAAGTAGACAAGGAAAAGCTACAATATTGTCTGACAGAAGTTCTATACTTGGGACAGCTAATATCAAAAGATGGAAAAAGAATAATCCCCGACAGGGTAGAAGCAATAAGATCAGTAAGAGAACCCACAACAGTGAAGGAGATGCAGAAATTCTTGGGAATGTGCAACTATTGCCGAGCATGGATATTAGATTATGCAGCGTACACCAGACCCTTACTGCAAGCGCTCAAGGAGGCCCAACAGGAGAACAAGAAAATAGAATGGTCAGAAGAAATGAGCGCCTCCTTCAAATCATTAAAAGAGTTGATTTCAAGCGCTCCAGTGCTCGCAAATCCTGATTACGAGCGCAAATTTTACCTGTTCTCACACTGCAAGGGGACACTCATGACAGCTGTACTGACACAAAAGACGTCCCTAGGACACAAACCTTTGGCTTACTATAGTGGCACTTTGGATGCTGTGATGCAAGGACATTTCGCGTGCGAGCAATCACTCGCTGCAGCCGCGTTCGCAATTGAGAAAAGTGCCACAATAGTAATGGGATGCCCTGTGACATTGTTTGTGGAGCATTCATTATTTGCAATACTGGAAAGGTCAAAGAGTACACTGACCACACAGCGGGCAACCGCCTATGAAATAATATTGTCCAGCGCCAATATCCATGTGGTGCGATGCAGGACAGTGAATCCGGCAACATTCATTACAGAAGCATGCACACTAGAGGACATACAGGAACACGATTGTGCAACTTACACAGGAGAAAGAGGGGAGGACACAGTGGTGTGCGAGAATGCCCTGACCGAGGGGGAAGTGTACTTTGTAGACGGATCAGCATCAATTGACGTGGACACGGGAGAAAAACATGTGGGTATGGCAGTGGTGAGATTAGAAGACGGTGAGTATGAGACACTAGTGCAGTACCGCCTTCCATCACATTTCTCAGCACAAGCAGCAGAACTCATTGCCCTAATAGAAGCAGTGCACGCAGCTAACGGGTGCGCGGTGACAATTTACACGGATTCAGCTTATATGACGACAACACTACATGGAGGTCTGGCAAGATGGGGACGGAGGGGGTTTCGACGAGCAGATGGGACTCCAGTGCAACATGCAGAATTACTGAAGGAGTTAATTGAAGCGCTACGAGATCCCACCATGGTAGCAATAGTGAAGTGCCAAGCACATACGTCCAACACAGACGTTGTGTCTTTGGGAAACGCGGCAGCGGACGCGGCTGCCAAAGAAGCCTCATACTTTGAGAAATGTGAAGCAGGTGAGTACATGCTACAGCAGAAGACAAAGGGGGAGCTTCAAGAAGGTTACAAAAAAATGCCTATCTCACAAATACTAGAGTTGCAGGAAGGAGCAAGTGCAGATGAAAAGGCGATGTGGGTAAAACGAGGGTGCAGCCAATCAGCAACAGACTTACTGTGGTGACAAAATAACTCAGGAAAAGTGGTAATGCCAGTAAAATTATTAGAAATAGCGTTTCAACAATTACACTTCCCAGCACACAACACGAAACAACACATTGCAGCAGAGATACAGGAAGAGTGGTTCGTGCCCTGTCTTCAGGAGCACTTGTCTAGATTTACATTGGAGTGCACAACATGCCAGATATACAGTTCAGGAATGACATTACGTACACTAAGGGGAACAATTCCAAGACCGATTGGGCCATTCAGAGAGCTACATATTGACTACGCGGACATGGGAGAGAGGTTAATGGGGCACGTTACATGATTGTGGTTGTGTGCCCATTTTCAAGATGGGTGGAAGCAGGCCCATGTGCACGACCTGATGCTAAAAGCGCTGCAAAATTCCTGGTGAGAGAAGTATTTCCGCGCTGGGGAATTTGTGACGTGATTCGCTCAGACAACGGCACTCACTTTGTAAACGAACTCTTCAAGGAAGTAACGACGCTATTGGGAATAAAGCATAAGTTGTGCTCTATTTATCATCCTCAAAGTAATGGCGTGGTAGAAAAGATGAACGGCCTGTTAAAAGGAAGATTATCGAAACTATGCTTTTCATTAAAAAAGAACTGGATTTACTGTTTACCACTTGCACTGTTTGAGCTGAGAAATCAGCCAAGCAAGGACCACCATTTGTCCCCGCACGAAATCGTGACAGGGAGACGAATGCACACAGCACATTCCCCACTGCGCGAACACTCAGATGCACACAGAAGCGCTGCAATACTGGGAGATGAGTTCACGGACTACTTGAAAAAATTAACAAGGGCAGCGCGCGCAATATCAAAGCAGCTTTCACCACTGTTCACGAGAGAAGAGGGGAACACAACAGGGTCAGTTACAGAGCCTGAAGCCCAGGTACAACTGATGCCGGGTGAATTCATTTATGTCCGGAGCTTTGTGCGCCGGTGGAACGCACCATGGTTCCATGGCCCATATGAAGTGGTGTTTTGCACCCCTACGGCTGTAAAAGTGAAGGGCCTCAAGTATTGGATACATTTCACGGATGTACGAAGAGCATATAATAATGTGCAGGAAGAGGTGGATGAGGGGGCACAGACAACAGCAAACAATGCAAATGAAAAGAATGTGTGAATATGAACTTGTGTGTGACAGAAATGCACCTGAATGAGAAAGTTGCTGACAAGTAGAATTACTTTTAAGAGTATTTAAAATAAAAAATAAAAAATGTTATGAACTTATATGTAAATAATGATGTGATAAAAATACGTAGTGTCTACTCCCTTGTCTGTGCATCCCCAACCCTACTGCCCTACCCGCTTCCATTCCCTGTCAATATATACTGGCACTGGTAGTGCTAACAAAATGTTTACATTCATGCACTTAATGCACTTTTATATCTCAAACAGGAGCTACCATGGCATCTAACGGGCAGCCTGCAACGGATAGATTTATTAGATATAGAGAATTGTTAGCTGAGAGATGCAGATACTCGTATGAGTGTGGATTGTCTGTGTGCATTACATTGTTTTTTACAATCATGTTTGGCCTGGTTACATATTGGTTCATAGCGTTCATCTCTATCGAGATGAACGAGGGGGGAGGGATTAACAGCACTACTGTGACCAATGCAACAGCAAGTGTAAATACTAAAGAAGGTGATTTTTTGGTATGGGACGGGACTAAACTTGTATGGGGATATTATACCACACCATCCAATGCTGTCATCTCGAAAAATGAAGGGCTACAGGGAGAAATGCAAAACAACACAGTGTCTCTGCCAAAAATATCTAATTACAATGCCCGCAGTTTAAATGACCGAAACCCCTCCGCCATATCCTGGTTGTATAACACCCCCACCAGCCAGCCTGCCCCCATAGCAAAAAACACACTGTCAGATAACATGAAGGAAGAATATGAAAGAATGACAGCAACACATGAATTGCATGACATCTTGTTTTACTGTAATTTCAGGCCAGCTGCAGCAACAACGAAAAGGGTGCAGGGCAGCACAGAAAACAGAAGGAGATACTACTGCAGACACAGCTCAGAGTCTATATGTTCCATCAATCTTCCCTGGTGAAGAATCACACGAGAAGTGGGACGAGCCAAGGTTTAACGGTCCCTTTACAGTGGAAGACGTTACTCCCTCTGCAGTAAAGCTACAAGGAAGAAGAGCTTGGATCTTTTTGGGTGACATCAAGCCATAAATCGGAGAAGGCCCCCTGCCAGCACCCCAACATGTAGAGACTACGGACGACGGGGAAGAACCAGAGCACCTGCAGACGAGATCCATGACGAGGAAGAAGGGCGCATGACCAGCAGCAAAGCAAAGACAAGGAACTTTTGTGCAAAGTTGTGGCTTCATTTTGGACATTCATCTGAGCAAAAAAGAGGATAAGAACATAAAAACAGACACTCTGTGCATCCTAGTTGCAAGGTGAAGAAGAAAATTGCATGTCTAAGCCACAACATAGTCTGTTGACTTTGAACTTTGGACTGAGGCACACTGAAGCCTTGATAAGAAAGGAGATGCCAAATGTTGATCGAGGACACATAAATTGGAAGAAAATACAGTATCCAGATTCTTTCAACACAGAGACTATGTTTGGACACACTTATGGTGTCCCAAGTAGTGACATCACTTAGGACGTTTTTGATATATTTTGAGTTAGTATTGTTACGCTCACCTGGTTCCCACGGGGGCGGCGACCGGAACTGGGCCGCTGTTGTTTCCACCAGCATGGCGTGTAGCGCCGAGATGACTGACTGGACTGGCCCGCTCAGCCTAGTTTGTCTGGCTCGCAAGAATATTCTTCTGATGGTTTGGAAGGATGAGCTCTCCATCCTGCGTCGACCGCAGGGGCGTGTTGATGACCAGTTACTTCACTGGCGTAGAGGAATTGGTGAGTTCCAGTATTGACTCTAAAGTCCAATTGTTCATAAGAATTCAAATGTCTGATCTTCACTCTGTCCGATTCCTTGCAGGTTGCCGATTAATCCACTAGAAGATTTCCAAATGGCACTTGGTAAGATTCAGGTAAATCTATTGTGGTTTTCCCCTTAGGGGCCGGGGTACGGCGATGAAGCAGAGTTGACTGTGCCGACCCGAGATGAGGTGAGACCCCCGTGGTAAATCAGGTAAGTTTTGTGGGGGGTAACTGGTATTGTCTTTGCTTTCTCCCCTTAGGGGCCGGGGTACGGCGATTAAGCAGAGTTGACTGCGCCGACCCGAGATGAGGTGAGTACCTCCCGTGGTAAATCAGGTAAGTCCTTGGGGGTAGCTTGCATAGCCTTAGAGAGTCCCCTTGCTCACCTTGCTGTCTTTGTCTCCTTAGGTGTCGGAGGGCGGCCGCGAGATGGAGAGAGCGTGATGGAATGCTGAAGTACCGCCAAGCAGGTGAGTTCAGCGCGGCACCGTAGGAATGCGAAGCGATGCTTCAAAGACTTCTGTCTTTCAGTTCCGTGGCGAAATGGATCAGGATTCAGGTAAGGATTAAAGTTAAAACTCCTGTTCTAACCTTTATCCTTCTTTTCTTCTTGTTTCAGGAGTCCCAGGAATGAAGCGGGCGTGGCTGAAGACTGGAGCTGCTGAAAACACGGTGAGCGTTACGCTGCAGCAAGCAGAATAACGCGAAGCACGTGTGGCTGTCCGGGCGTGGTTTAAATAGCCTTGGAAGAAGATCCAGGTAAGTATTCTTCCACAGCCCCACCCAAGTAACAAAATAGTGCCTTCAGTAAAATAGTCCCTCCTAAGCCTCATTTGGCTTGAGTCTTCATGCAGCATGGTCTGCCTCAGGTGAGTATGCAGCATGGTCTGCTTCAGGTAAGTTATCAATAATGAGCCTGGCGCCCATGGCGCCAGGACTGACTTTATCTTTATGAGCCTGGCGCCATAGGCGCCAGGACTGCACCCAAACAGCCCCTAACTGGGGCTCTTGGGCATGCTCCAAGTGGCATGATGCCTGCTTCCGGGGCTGCTGGGCCTGGTCTGGTCTTCCGGGGGCAGGCATCATGACAAGTATTGAGATTATACCCGTCATTGGTGGGGAGGCTCACCAGCATCACTGAATGTCTTCAAGATCCTGAAAACGAAAAGATGATAAGGAGGCTGCTCACTGTGATTGCCGAGCAGTTCCTCCTGCTTCCGGAGTACAGCGAGGAAAAACCAAATGTCCAAAGCAGAGGAAAAAGCGAAAAGGCTTATCAATGTACTGTTCTTTCGCTTAATTGAAGACTGTCCAGATCTTGTCGGGAGAACCACAGACGTTTTGACATTTTTTTTGAGATCCTGCAAACACAGAACTTTTATGTATAATCCTGAATGGAATTATCATCCAAAATGCTCTCCACACACATCGAAATTGCAGAAACTGCTCACAGTAAGTGAGGGCCAAACAGTCCCAAACTTCAGCAAGGGCAGGACAAATGTCCCTGTCACCAGAGGATAGCAGATTGGCAAATAATGTCTTTTTTCACCTAATTGAGTATTTCCTAGAACTTGTGGCGAGACCCGCTGGTGTTGACATCCTCACATTCATCAGAGACCCAGCGAATTCCGCGCAGATGAGCATGCTCTTGCATGGTATCGTGATGCAAGTTGAACTTTCTTACCATCAACAGAACTATCTGAGAAGATTTTAGACTTTCCACCGAGGGACAGATCGAGAAGGAACTGCCAGAGACTTCACTCTTGTTATACTGACAAGGACGCGACATGTCGTCTGGAATGAAGCAAATAAGAGGCACTGACTGGGAACTCGTGTACTTTGAACATGCACAGTAAAAAGACTTGCTGAACTTATTACCAGATGTTGACATTTCCTCATATGTAGAAAAAGGAACTGCATCCAGAGACAATAGGCAATCCATTGTCAAGGCAAAGAGGGACAATTGTTTCAGTACCTGCAACCCACAAGCAAAACCAGCAAAATCCAGAGATAATATTGTCTAAGAGTGTATTAAAAGTTAGTTTCTTTTCTCAGATGATAGAGATGGGAAACCAAAGTAGCAACCTTGTCCTCCCTCAGGAGGAGAGATGCTCTTATTGTTTCGGAACTAAATGCTGTAGATTAACCTATAGGGGTATCATGTACTTATGTATTGTATTCATCATTGTTTTACTGACACTGACGATTAGAACTGCTTTTTTTATTGGAGCACAAAGTGTTCCGATTCCAGTGCACCCACCTAAAGATGTACACATGAGGTCAAAAAAGCACCCAGACCTTATATGATCATTCCAGTCCCTAGAAGGTCTGATAATCGAGTGAGTGAACTTGATATGGATGTGATTAACAATGGCACACACTTGTAGTAACAAACAAATTGAAAAGCCAGAGACAGGGTTGGCAGAAGGTGAATGAAAGAAGGTTACTGACAACCACACGCATGCAAATGATGAATGCACACACACCAAGTCTAGTGTCAATAATTGCAGAACCACAAGCCAAAGAAGAGAGGAAGGTTGGACAACCGACAATAAGAAGCTCTATGATAAGCGAAGTTAAAAGCCAAATGGAGAAAGCTGAACTCTTGAAAAGACAAAAAGAGTTGGAGAGGAAGCCAGCGGAAACAGCATTGATGACGACTCTTGATCCAACACCGAGAAGGGCAAGTGCAAGCCCAGAAAAGATCTTTGCACAAGCACAGATGATAGCAGAATCATTATGGTCGGTCATAGCCAGAGCCAGGAAGAGGCAAGAGGAAAAAGAAAGAATTGCCAGACTTTTGGCTACTCAATTGGTGCAGATGAAGAGGCCCGCACCATGGACTATGATGCCTGAGAATCCTCCAGCAAGAAGAAGCCATACGGATGCGTTCATGGATGTAGTTATAGCAAACTACATGAAAACCTTGAGAATCAAGAGAAGCATACAAGGAGATGACAGTGAACTAAATGACTACTTGGACAACAATAACATATGGTACCAACATATGAAAGAAGTTGGAAGACGGAGTTCAGAGGGGGAATGCTTTGCTTGTGCACTCCTACCTTACAGCGTGGGGAAGTCAAAGATCTTTGTAGCTGTAGAAATCAATGTCCAGACAGCACACTGTCTATCGCACGTAGCAATGTGCAAGACCAGAGGCCAGTTCATGGGAAGTGCTGCCTCACTGAAATGGGCAACTGAAGCAACCGATCCAAATGAAGATGATTATGTCCACGACATAAAGACAAGAAACAATGGAAAGACAAAACACATTGTGATCAGATATGAGAAGCCTGCAGTTAAAGGAGCAGAAATCAGAAGAGAAGTGAACCAGAAGCTAAATGTCCAAGGAAAAACTCCAGAAGAAGCTCAGAGATGGAAGAATAGAGTCCAAATGCAAATTTGGAGAACAGTGCTTTCACCAGACAGATGGGAAAAAGGAGTAGTGATCCGTAGAGCATGGATGGTCTTCGGTCACTACGAACCCACCATCAACATAATGTGAAATGGATGCAAGCCATTATGGCAAAACTTGCTAAATTACTGACATGGGTCGAAGACAGAGGAGGACCCTTGCAGATAGTGCCACTAGAGAATCCGAAACTCTGCTTCAGGAATAATGGCACTAGGAAGATGGGAGGGAGTCAGAACTGTGGACGAGTCTTTGATGCTCCGGGAATGGTACATGGAACTGCAGTGATCATGGATCATTATTGGGCATGTGGATCCAAAGCATATATCAGACTGCTGAGAAACTGGGGAGGTATATGCACAATGGGTGAATGTCCATGTTACGGCATTGGTGATTCCAAAGAGTGACCTGAATATTGACAGTTTCCCAAAAGCAGATGCTCACCTGAGGAAGAAGAGATCTGTAGAATTAATAAACCGAATGAAGAGAGAAAATTATTTCTCTGCCAAATCAATAGAAGCTTTTAATGCGATTCTGCATGAACATAGGTTGTTCAGTCAGATTTCCTCAGTGTTCACGACAATCTTCATGCCAAGAATTCAAGTGGGAGAAAATACTAAATGGTTGCAGATAACCAGATGGGAGTTACTGCAGACCATCAACACAACCATAAGAGGATTCAACGCAATAAAGGAAGATCTAAGAGCGATTCGACTAATGACTCTCCAGAACAGATATGTCATTGACGTGATCACACCCATGGATGGAGGTGTTTGTGCAAAAATCGAAGAATCATGGTGCACATTTATACCTTCTCACGATGAAGAAAATGGAACTCAAGTAGAAGCCATAAGTATGCTGACGAAACTACAGAATCAAATGCGAAGTGGACGATGACAGCTGGTTTGGGTCTCTATTTTCATGGGTTCCACAATGGATGGCAGATGCATTCAAATTCCTAGGAGCCCGGCTAGTGATGATATTGCTAGGATTCTGTGTTATTAAGATAATAATTTCTCAGTGCCAGAAAACTGTGAAAAAGGCCATAGGGATGAAGATCATGATTGATGTCGAACCAAGATGGAAGCCCAAAGACCTGAATGATGAAGAAATAAGAGACTTTGTGAAAGCTAGCATTCATGCACCAGAAGGAACAAAGTTTCGGTATCCAAGGAAACACAGAAATGATGTGGGAAGATGGATCTAGTGCAGCCCAAATGGACAGTGTCAACTTATTATGTGGAACAAAGATGAACACGAAAGAACAGCAGGAAGCCTAAAAGGAGTCATGAAAATATGGACCCCAAAGAGACATTTCTTCAGACCATCATGTATAGACCCAGAAGATGAAGAAAAAATTGACTCAGAAGATGGAGTGAACATGAATGCAGAGGATCCAAAGAAGATGAATACAAAGGAAGCAATGAAAGTGATTGATGAATCGCCCAGAGGGGGGAGTCTAGAGGAGGTCCCAAATACAGGCCGCACTCCAACCGTCAATTTTGAAGTACCAGGAATGTTTCCGCCGAGGCATGTGACGTATATTGAGCAAATAAACCAGCAGAGAGCCGCAGTGGGGCTCTGTCCAGTACCTATCAGAAGAACAGCACCTATTGAATTACCGGCACCAAAGAAAACATGGACAGTAAAGTATCTATTGAGAAAACCATATCAACAAATGAAACGGAATGAAGATCGTCTGAGTACAGTCCATGAAGAAACCCAAAAGGTCTTAATGGAAGATGAATGGTGATACCACAAGAACCCAGACTGACCCACATATAGAAGATATGACGACCTGAAAATGATAAAAAGAAGACAAAACGGCATGAAAAAGGAACATCGCGAACCTACAGTAAAAGGACGATGTCAAATGTAAGAAGCTTATACCACGAGCATGACGAAGATATTCGACTAGTTTATGCATGTACATATGCTTGGAACCGCAAGAAAGCTAAGAAAATTGTGTGGCTTGCTATGGCTTAGTCGTAAGATAGATTGCAGCAAGCGCCACCTATACATATCTACCTCAAAATAAGCATGTTATATAAGTATATTTCCACTTTGCAAAAGAACAGAATCTAACAAAGGTTACTAGAGGCCGCATGAGGAGAGCTTCATATTTAACAAATCAAGAATAAAAAGCAGAAGCGAAACTCAGCAAAGACAAATCGTGCCAAAAAAGCCAAGGTCGTATCAGCTAAAATAGACGAACAGTAGCTACAATTAATGAAGCAAGGAACAGAATATCCTGCTCCGAAAGGTCAAGAAAAGAAGCAGAAGGCACGTGGTGGGCAAAACGAAAATCAAATACACGAATTACATGGAGAAGAAGGCATATTTACGGTGTCTAAATCACATGACCAGCCGAGCGAGAAGAAGTGAGACTTTCACACCTATGCATGGCAGAGTGCCTTGCAAAGATATGAGAACTTTTTCCAAACAGAGATGCGGTCTCAAGGCCAACCACAGTGAAATAATTGACACATGACCCCTGAAGTGATGATTGATTGTATCAATAAATGGAGGAAGGCCCGGGAGCTGAAGGGCACCATAGTGTCCTATAGTTAGTAGAACCAATGGGAATTTGTACTTTTAGTGACATCTACAGTAGCCATTTTTAAGGTAGGGCTTGGATGTCCCACCTGACAGTATTTACCCAATCCCCTTACTCCGTTACCATATACAGATATAGCACCTATATTAAAGTTACCTTCCTAGAACCAATAGAATTGCATGCAACAGTTTAACCGTTACACGTCAGTGATGACGAGTTTTTAGTATAAATGATGTGTTCTTTATGAAGTTCGTGGGAGTTGTGAAGCGAGAAGGAAGATCACGCAACCGCATATATTCATGAAACTCCCCGTTATTTGTACTTGTCATTATACTGACTCCCTTTGCCAAACCATTGAGTTGTCATTATTGATTTGATGCTTGAGTATTAATCTGCATCCCCATCCATCTCACGGGTGCTGCTATTCCATCTTAAAGTGCTATTGGGCAACCCCCAGCTTTATGGGCCGGTTGGGGTCCTGGTGCACACTTGGTAGCAGAGATAGGATGGTTTATCGATTACCGATTAGATAAGACACCCATTGACCATCGACATAAAGTAACTCTAGGTCCTCTGCAATATCACGAGCCCTTTGCTATCCGGCTAAGTAGACCGTGAAGCTCCCTGTAGATAGTGGCTAGAATAAAGCACAAAACCTGCAGGTCAAGGTCTGAAGCTACTTGTGCTTTCTCCCACAAACCCCTTCCCGCTTCTACTAGCAGCTGATGAGGTGAACGGCAGGAGAGGCGGTGACGAAGCCGGGGATCCCGAGCATCCAGAGAGGAAATATGCGAACGGTGAGTGAAAAAGACTAAATACTTTGGCAAAAAGTGCATGCCTTAGAAGAAGTAAGGGAAGGTAATGGAGGGAGGCAGGAAAACAAAAATATAGTTAGACGTAGAGTAGAATGTATATATATATATATGGGGAAGGAAATAGTGACTCAAAGGCTGAGCGAGTAGTGGATAAGGATACCGGGGAGGACACCCGAGAAGAGGAAGATTCCAGGAGAATGCCTGAGAAGAGAAAGATACTGGGGGGGACACCCGAGAAGAGAGGATACGCCCAAATTCCTACGCTTAATATAGCAGTTAGAAGAAGCTGGCATCCAAAGTCCTGAATAAAATAGGAATAACTAGGAGACCATAGTGGATAAAGACACTTGTTGAACAGGATGGGCTTGCACCACATGTCGGGGTAAGATTTAAGGGCAGAGATCTGTGTAGCCAGATGGAGTTTGTCTAGTCTGTTAACGTTTGTCTTATGTGTTGTTTGTTGTGACATCATAGGATGAAATCTTTCCTTCGAGGAAGTAGCATAAAAATTACGCGATTGAGTAAATGAGATATTGTAGAATACGAATTGATGTTTGTTGGTTGAAAAAGGAAGTATAATGTTTTGTGAAAAAACGGGATTGGAGCTTGCGACGATTGGTGCTCGCTCATATTGTTGAAGTGGTTTAAGGAATGGAGTGGGATTGGTGCCAACCCAATCATAGTGGACCAAGTAATCTAGAGTCCTATAGTTAGTAGAACCAATGGGATGTCGTACTTTTAGTGGCGTCTACACTAGCCATTTTTACGGTAGGGCTTGGATGTCCCACCTGACAGTGTTTACCCAATCCCCTTACACCGTTACCAAATACAGATATAGTACCTATATTAAGGTTACCTTCCTAGAACCAATAGAATTGCATGCAACAGTTTAAGCATTACACGTCAGTGATGACGAGTTTTTTGTATAAATTATGTGTTTTTTAAGAATTTCGTTGGAGTTGTGAAGCGAGAAGGAAGATCACGCAACCGCTGATATTCATGAAACTCCCCGTTTTTTGTACTTTCATTAAGCGGACTCCCTTTGCCAAACCATTGAGTTGTCATTATTGATTTGATGCTTGAGGTTTAATCTGCATCCCCATCCATCTCACGGATGCTGCTATTCCATTTTAAAGTGCTATTGAGCAACCCCCAGCTTTATGGGCCGGTTGGAGTCCTGGTGCACACAAGGTATGCTCACACCCTGCCACTTCTCAGACAAGGTCAGGCACCATAAGACCACTACAGTGCTGATGGGTGCAGTATAAATAATTAATAATATAATATATGCAGGGCAACAGGTCCTACCCGAGAAGTGACATTGCCAGCTTCATTCCTTTGCAAAGAATAGGTGGAGAATGAGCAGCACCAGTGCACAATCCCTTCTCTCTCTCTCTCTCTCTCTCTCTCTCCCTCTCTCTCTCTCTCTCTCTCTCTCTTCCTCTCTCTCTCTCTCTCTCTCTCACACACACACACACACACTCTCCCTCTCTCTCTCTCTCTCTCTGTCTGTCTCTCTCTCTCTCACACACACACACACACACACACACACTGCAGCAAGAGGGCAAGTGTCATATAAAACCACTAGCAGTGCTCATTTTCCTCAAGTACAGAGCAGGAACAGCACAAACAGAGCAATGCAAGCTTCAGACAGTCAGAGAAAATGGTAACGCCCACAGTGGCAGTGCAAGCTTCCCTCAGACACTGCAAAGGTACAACACAGAAAGCAGCAGGGTACTGTTCCCTCAAAGCGATAGCCCAGAACATGCAGCACCAAAGCAGGTCTCACTCACTGCAGAACAGGTGCAGCATGAGCATCAATAAGGGATGTTTGTGTTAGGCAAATTATTGATTAGGCAAGAGCAGCAGAAAGGCAAGTGTTCCTCACACAGAACAAGAATTGCAAGAGCAGCACGCAAACACACACACACACAGAACAGGTGATGCATGGCACACTTACAACCATGGGAAGGCACGAACAGTAACAGCACATGTTTCTATAATGCTTAGAACAGACCCAAGCTTTCATCAAACAGAGCACTAGAAAGAGTAGGGGCAGTCGCAGTGAAAGCATCTCGCATACACAAAACATATATCCTCTTAAGGTAGGCAGGCAGCCTCGAGGTTGAGCCACCCTCTGTATTCTGTGCTGTGAAAGCGCACACGTGTGGCAGCGTTCTTGAAGGAGTGTTTACTTTAATTCATCCAGCTTGGCTATTTAACATCATATTTCATAAAAGTGCTCCAAAATGGCCGCCTGATCCTCGTACAGAGGAGCAGATGCATCACTAGGCAGGCCCCCTCTGAGATTAGGCAGCAGCATCATGAAACCCACCAATTCTGTGCTCCGGCATGCGTAAGCTGGCTTATGGATCAAGGCCCCAAAAGTAAGGCCCATGTCTGAACCTGTCCGGGCATAGGACACATCCTCACCCTTAATGGTGGTACTAAATGGGAAGTCTTCTTGGCAGGCTTTGCATCATCCAGGTGTATCAATAATGTCCATCATACTTGCACTATCCTGGTTCAGGGTCCTAACTCCAACCTCCTCCTCTTTGATCAGTGCCTGCCGTCTCTCATTAACTTCCTTCCCACTCCAGCTACTCCTTCTTCCACTGTCTCTGTCCCCCCACCCTTCCTATTGGTGTACCACACCTGTACCCCTACTCAGAAAACCTTCAAAGGTGGAAACCTCTTGCAACTAGCCACACTGAATGCTCGTTCTCACACCAAACAGTCTGCTGATATCTGCCTCCTTCTCGAAGACCTTGACCTCAATATCCTTGCTCTTATCGAGACGTGGTTCAATGCCACCTCAGTCACTGCTTTTGACTCCCTTCTCCCTGATGAGATCATCTCCAAACCTTGTCCTAATCACGCAGGTGGTGGGGTTTTTCTAATCTACCCTGAGTGAGTCCCTTCTTCCCTCATACCGACCCAGCCTTACTCTTCCTTTGAGAGCCTGGTTTGAAAACTTGTCATTTCTCCCACCTCCTCTCTGACCTTTGCCACCATCTACAGGCCACCTGGCTCTACCACCCTACTGCTCCCTGAATGGGCTGATTTCTCCTCCTCTCTCCCTCCTCTAAACTCCTTCTCATGGGTGATTTCAAAATTCACCTTGATGCCATAATCATGGCTTTCACTCTCTTCTGTGACCTCTGCACATTGCTCTATGTCACCAGTCTCCCTTCTGGTCCTACCCACTCAGCTGGACACACTCTTGATACCTTCATACACACTGATCTTTCACTCTCCTCCCCATTGATCACCCCACTCTCCTAGTTTGACCACTCCTCTCATCTTGGCACTCTCGGCCCTCTGATCACACCTCCCCCAGGCCTGCCAACCTCGCTCACAAACATCCGTCCGATGAAACGAGTGTCAGCTGCTGCCTTCACATCTACCTTCATTCCCACCTCTCCCCCCACTACAGAGTCTACCTCTGACTCTGCTGTCAGCAACCTCCCTCTTGCCATCATGGCTCAGTCATGAGGATTCGCCTGAAACATGCCTCCAAGCATAGCACCTGGTACAACTCTGAACTTGCAGCCATGAAACGCAAGTGCAGAGTCACAGAATGGAAGTGGCAGACCTCAGGCTCACCCTCTGACAAACTGGCATGTCGCCTGCTCCAGAGGCAATACATAGTCTCCATCCGTGCAAAGGGCCCACATCCAGTGTTGCGTCTCTGGTGCATCCAACAACATGGCTGAACTCATTAAAATCTGCAGGGAACTAGCCAGCCCTTCTGCAGTCTCCTCCTCAACTCTTCCCTCCCAGGCCTTCTGCAATGCACTGGCCACACACTTCTCTGCCAAACTCGGGACATCTTGAGCACCCTTATGGCCTCCCAGTCTCTTTCTGCCTTAATCTCCTCCTTCTCTGCTGTCACACCTGATGAGGTCACCAGAGTTGTCTGCTCCATGAAGGTCTCCTCCAAACAGGTCTCCCCCTGCTCCTCCAGAACCATTAAGGACAACATTGGCTCTCTGGCCCCTGCACTCCCTGATTTCTGCAACCACTCTTTTGCTACTGGATCTTTCCTCTCCTCCCTCAAGCACTCCCTTGTGCTCCCACTCCTGAAAAAACCTTCCACAGACCTGTCTTGTCCAGCTAACTACTGCCCCATGTCTATCACCACTTTCCTTGGAAAACTCTTGGAGAAGTTGGTCTTCCCCCAACTGACCCAACACACTGAACTTGTTGGTTGCCTACACAACCATCAATCTGGATCAATTCTGAGCATCCAGAGGCACGGATACTGGCACAGATACTGCTCTTTTGAACATCTGTGAGGAACTTCTTGCATCTCTTGATTCCAACTCTCCTGCTGTTCTTATTTACTTACTCTCTCCTCTGCATTTGATATGATCAACCGCTCCAATCTCATAAAACGGGCTCCACGATACCCTAGATGTCTCAGAGCAGGCACTGGACGGACTGGCTGACCTCATTCCTCAGTGACCATCCATCCCAGGTTATTCTGGGCTCTTTCTCCTCCCCCACCTCTATTTTCACCTGTGGTATCCCTCAGGGCTGTAACCTTTCTTTCTGGCTCTTTAAAACCTACCTGGCTCCGCTTGCACACCTTATTTCCACCTTTGCCCCAAATGTCCAATGTTATGCTGATAACATACAACTCTTCTTCAAACTTCCCTCTGGTTCTCTCATCACTTTCTCCATCATTCCTCACTGTCTATCTGCCATCCAGTCCTGGTGTACTCCCAATGATCTCTCCCTCAATGCCAGCAAGACAGAGATCCTTCCTATTGGGACCTCTTTCTGCCCCTCACTCTGGCCATCCTTAATGGGCTCTCCCCCTTCTCCTTCTTCTGAAGCCAGAAACCTTGGAGTCATCTTTGACTCCTCCCTCGCCTTCCTCCCTCACATTCAGGACCTTGCCAAGAAGGCCCACTATCAACTCCACCTCCTCAAAGGAGTTCTTCCTTTCCTCACATTCCCCCAGAAGCTCAGTGTCTCTAGGGCTCTGGTTCTCTCTAGGCTCGACTACTGCAGCAGCCTCTTTTTTAATGTACCCTCTTCATCTCTACCACCCCTCCAGCTAATCCAGAATAGGGCTGCAAGACGTATCCTTGGCCTCAAGCCCAGGGATCACATTTCTGCAGCCCTAAAAGTTCTCCACTGGCTCCCGGTTGCTGCAAGGATCAAATTCAAATCCCTCTGCATAATCCATGAGGCTATCTGAGGCCTGGGACCACACTATCTACAACTCACTCTCACTAAATACTCTCCCTCCAGATCCTTACACTCCTCCGGCACCAACTCCCTGCGTGTCAAGCGCTTCGTTAAACAGCAAGCTGTTAAACCCCACAGTTGCTGAGATTGGTGACCAGGGCCCTTATGTGTCACCTGGGTCCTGGTCTCCCATACCCAATCGCCTTCAGCCTCCGCCCGCTCCCAGCACTTGCTTTGGCACCCACTGGCCTATGCCTCCATATGCCTGCACTTACACATTTCCTGGCAGTTGATGATCTAAGCACTTAAAGCTGCTCACTCGTTCGAACATCGTTCTTTGTACACCCAGCACTTACCCCCACTCCTTCATTCCTTCTGTCTCTTTGCACTTCCACATTCTGAATGCTCACGAAGCCTAGTAGGTCCATCTCTATCTTTCATTGTTACATTTGATTTTCATTTCCTTGTTCCCTCCCTGATGCGCATTTGAAGCACAATTTTCTTGTATAAGCGACCTACAAATGTACAGTAAGTAAATAAATGTACAAACGTTGCAGCGCAGGGCATGGGCCGGACCAAGATGGAGCAGCGTTCCAGCAAACAGACCCTTGGGCTCACTTTCGCAGATCCTGCGTCTCATAGAGCAGAGCAGTTTGCTCATTGTAGCGCAGGTTGCTCCCGCTGCGCAACCCGTTCTTCAACAAGCATTCAGAACACTCAGGGCCTCATCATGAGTTGGGCGGTAGCCCTTAAATCCGGCAATAATGGTATTAACACTGCAAATACTGCTCCACCGGATCACGACTGTAAATC
This sequence comes from Ambystoma mexicanum, assembly GCF_040938575.1. Taxonomy (NCBI): domain Eukaryota; kingdom Metazoa; phylum Chordata; class Amphibia; order Caudata; family Ambystomatidae; genus Ambystoma; species Ambystoma mexicanum. The sequence goes on from NC_090926.1 coordinate 341,477,037, forward strand.
CTGCCGGCGCTATTACAGCCGGCTGTAATAGCGCCGGTAACCAAAAGCGCTATTACAGGCCTAGCACAAGTACAGCGTTGGTGCTCCTAGCACTGTAAAACCGGTGCTAATACTGCTAAAAATAGCCCTGGACAAATTCTGGAGGTAAATGACAATATTAAAGGTCCAGGTGGAAACAATGCACACAAGAGGCCTACAAACGACCCACCCATACCCCACACATCCACCCCAACACCATGTAGCCATTAGGAGCAGGGAGGAGACAGTAAAAATGGTCCAAGTGGAAACCATGCACACAAGAAGCCTACAAAAGACCCACCCATGCCCCACACACTCTCCCAACACCAGGTTGCCATTTGGAGCAGGGAGCCTTGATGTGGACCTCTACTTGCTGCGCCAGGAGGTACAGAGGCCTGACAACCCGCCAACAGGGCCGGATTGTCCCCTCTGCCTTTCAGCCCGTGGCCGGGCTGAAATCGTCCCTGGGGAGTGGGGGCCGGTTTCTAGCCACTCCTGAGCCGGTTTTGAAAAAAACAAAAAAACACCTGCAACGTGCAATATGGATCTATACACAGAGATATTAATGATACATATGGTGATCCATTCTTGTATGAAATGTATATCACATTAGTGAAATCATAACCATATTTTTCATAGTGGATTTAGGAACAATGCTATTTGATGCCACTGTTTTGTCAAGGGGGGAAAGGTCCTTTTTCATTGCTTCCCGGGATGTCATTTTGGGGTGAGGTCAAATGACATCACTTCCGGTGATGTCATCAGAGGTCAAGGGTCGTGAGGCGAGGGGTAGGACACTTTTTTTAGGCGAGGGGTGGGACACTTTTCTTTGTGTGTCCGGGCCTATTTCTTGTCCCAGTCCGACCCTGCCTGCCAAGGGCACAGGGAGCAGAGGGTGGGGGGAGGAGTGGAGGATGAGCAGGAGGAGGAGGAGGAGACCAGCACCAGCAAGGAGGACAGTCATCCCCAGAGTTAGGCCAACACCCTGGCCCGTGACTGATGGTCAGTTGGTATCTGAGTACAGGCTGGACAGGGCAACCATTACCCATTTGCTTGACACAATCCAAGGTGAGATAGGTAGCCGGATTGCCATCTGCACCGCTGTGCCCCCACATGTGAAGCTTGTGTCAGTCCTACAGTACCTTGGAACTGGCAGCTTCCAACACACAGTTGCCATGATGCATGGTATGGCCCAGTCCACATTCAGTGCCGTGCTGGGATGGGTACTGGATGCACTGCTACACCATGTGAATGAACACATAGCATTGCCTGCCACCCAGGCACAGGTCAACGAAGTCAAGGCATAGTTCTATGCCATTGCCCAATTCCCGAACGTGATAGCAGCCCTAGACTGCACACATGACGCACTTGTAGCACCCTGGGACCATGAGGCAGCCTACAGGAATCGGAAGGATTTCCATTCGCTCAATGGGCAGATTACCTGTAGTCCAGACCTGACTATCACCCACTGTTGCGCCCACTACCCAGGATACTCCCACAACTCCATGGTGCTGTGCAACAGCACACTGCCAGCCTACATAAGGAGAGGCACCAAGGCCATCGCACATGGATAGTGGGTGAGTACAGATCCTGCATGAAATGCATGCCAAAGTACACCAGATGAATGGGGGGGGCAGACAAACAGGAATACTTCCGTGCCACCAAGAGACACATCCAGCACAGCACCAGTTCCATGCATGTGTGGCACACAAGGACACATGCACACGTCCCCCACACCAGAATACACTGAAGTTGAAAGGCACACACTTGTGAGTTCACAATCACATATGAAAACACAACAACCACAATGCATCTTGACTGTATTGCAGTGATGCTTCACACCCTGACACCCAAGAGCAACCTCACCAAGGTAGGACACAGGAATGCAATGTGAGATGAATGCCAAACCCACCCAAAAAATACCACTGTAAATGAGCAGGAAAATACACGACCATCAAAATCCCTGCGAGAGTTACACCTGAATGGCCATTAACATGGATGCTAAATAGAAAAATAATGATCCATGTATCAAACGCCATACCAGCCACAGAAACAGCCACAAACTATTACTAATAAACATTGTCTGTGAACCGGCAGATATGACTAGAGCATCATCTGTACGTAAGGGATGCACCACTGTGCCAAGAGGGTGCTGCATGTAGAAAGTAGTCCACAAGGGACATGGTTCACATTGCAGATGAACCACAGGGAAAATTAAGACACCATAATCAAAGGACAAGTGCAAACATGACAGTACTTGTTCAGCATGAGTGTCCCACACTTATCCATGCACATCGGCCATAAAACACTGCTGCTAGTCCATGAACACCAAGTGCATGCAAATGTAACCTGCCACAGAACACTTTACTCATTGACACAGGATTCATGTAGAAGCCAGATTATGCATGTCCCTAAGGATGATGGATGAATACCAAAATGCCAATGACATAGCATGTACCCCTTGCACATATAGCTCACCATAGTGCATAGTGATTTGATGACTATCCCCTGCACGCCCAGTCAAGCAACCTATACCTAACGTAAACATTTTTTTGCATGCAGGTCATTCCGGATACCCGCAGTTCACATGGCTGATGACCCCTGTGCGGAATCCACAAACTGCTGCACAGCTGGCATATAACAATTCCCATAGTCATACTCACATATGTGTTGAGAGGACATGTGGTTTGCTGAAGGCATGGTTCCGGTACCTAGACCGTACCGGAGGGGCACATATGTATGTGCCTGAAAAAGTTGGAAAAAGTGTACTCACCTGTGCCATTCTGTACAATATCTGCTGCTGTAGGCATGTGCCACAGCCCCCTGATGCTGATGCGCAATAGGCAGGGGATGGGAGGGACGATGGCCATGTGCCCGTTGCCGGGGCCAATGCACACATGAATGGGGTGAGGGAGGGGAGGTTGGCCAGAAAGACATTAATTGACAATTTCTTTTGATTTGGTGCATGGGTACATCTCACAAAGATCACTTGTCAAATAAACAGCACTTTGTACACAGTCATGAATGTCCAAGCTTTCTGTCCAGTTTCAACAGGGTTTAATTTTCATGGAACAAACCCCCTCCCCCACGAACTCCCCAGCACACATTTGTATTTGTATTTTGTATTTGTATTTGTATTTATACTGCGCACCAATGACCCAAGGGTTTACGGGCGCCGACAAAAACAACACAAAGGAACATCCTAAATTCTTTATTTTTCATTTCATAATAAATATAAGTTTAACAACATATGGATAAAATTCAAATCACTTCCTAGTGATAAATAATACATAAAATAAAATGACAATAACTGTGTCATAACTATATACATTAGACCACAAATATTCAATCCACCCCCCACACATGCCTCTAATTTATCTACACCAATTAGCAGATTAACAACCAATGAATAAACCAAAACACCTCATAGCGATAAAAAATACAGGAAAAACTAAATTAATAACAGCGGCACAAATATATGCATTAAACCCCATACATATACAATACACCAACCCCCCTATTTATCTACATCCAGACTAGAGACTAATAAAAATCCATGAATTTCCCCCAAATTCTCTCAAAAGGGGAATTATTATTTTCTCTACCATAGATTGTTCTCTCCATCTCGGCTAATTTGTACATTTAATCAATCCAATCCTTCACATCAGGGGGATACCATTGATTTCCATCCTCTCAAAATAATTTTCTTTCCCACAGCAACTCCTCTAAATAGCCATTTCTTTTGGCTTGTGTTCAAATGTTTCAATATTTCATCATCTCCCAAAATCAGGGTTTTAAAGACATAAACAATCTTTTCTCCAAGGACTTCATCTGTTATTTCACCAATATTCAGCCAGAAATCATGCACTCTCACACATTCTCAAAGCATATGTTCCAGTGTTCCAACCCGGTGTAAACATCCCCAACAGTCATTCGTGTCTGAAATACCCCTTTTATGTAATCACTCCGGGGTCCAGTAGACTTTATTTAAAATGTACATTTTTCGAGACGTTTCACTGAAACTAATTGAGCACAAATTGACATTTTTGCACATAGTCAACCATTGCTCTGAAGAAATTTCACATTGAAGTATTTTACTCCAGTCCTTATTCAACTGGTCATTTATCTTATATGTTAAAAATATATGTTTATAGATTCAACTTGCCAATCCACCTTCACCCTTTTTGGATTTGACAAAAAAAATCAATATCTAACCCATTTTCAAAATCAGTCACACCTATTGCTTTTTTTAATCTCCTGCATTCCATAGACGAAAAGCTGTGTATATCCCATTTATTTTTAACTTCATTCACTGTGAGCCATTTTCCATCTTTTAGCAAGTCTCCAATCCAACTAACCCCTCCTAAAAAACATTCTGGCCCCATTTTCTTTAATCCCTGCGTTCCACTAGATGGAAGCACCTGGGCCCTTAAGTGCATCAACATCTAATAAACTTAGCAGTTCTTTCCAAGAATATCTCAAAAACTCAGTGGTGGGATTCACCTTACTTCCAGGTCTTGACGATTTTGATGAAATTGCCCTCAGTATCAATGGCCCTACAAAACCAGCTGTCGCCCAATCATTTGGTGACTTCTCCAAGAACGGAATAAAAGAATTGAGCCATGAACGCTAAATGATAAGCATGAACGTTCGGGACACTCAGTCCACCTTTGTCAAGTGGTAATTGTTATTTCCAAAGCTTTAGCCTCAGAGGCTTGTTATCCAAAATAAAACTCTGCATGAGCCCATCAACTCCTTTCAATATCGTTGGCTAATTTTCAAAAATAGCACACCAAGCACATAGTTTATCCTACGAGCTGGGTTCATTTTTAGGGCGTTCACTTTCCCTCATAAGGACAGGCTTAGCACTTTCCATCTCTCCAGATCTAATATCAATCCTTAGCTCAATTCTTTCAGATTTTCATATACCATCTCATCAATCTTTGGGGTCAACCATACTCCTAAATATCTCAACCTGTCCGAGCACCATCTAAAGCCCAGAGAGGTAACCCATTGCTTATTACATAGAATTTTCATTAAGATGGGTAGTGAGTGTTCTAAATCTTTCAAGACAAGCAGAAGATTGTCGGCACAAAACCAAAGCTTCTGTTCCACACCCCAACAATTTACCCCACTTAACCTTCTTTCATGCCTGATTGCAATGGCCAAAAGTTCCACCACAATAACAAACAAAAGCAGGGATAAAGGACATCCTTGCCTAGTTCCTCTTTCTAGTTCAAATATACTGGATCTCAAGCCATTTGTATTTATATCCACAGTCGGTTTTGAGTACAATAATTTAATCCAGGATATACATTTCTCTCCTAGACCCATTCTATGTAGCACCGTAAATAGGTAATCCCAGTTCTCACAATCAAACGCTATTTCAGCATTTAAGGACATTACTGCAATATCATCACATGAGCCTAGGGCTTGTGAGATTGTTTGAAGAAGCCTACGTATGTTACTAGAAGCGTGTCTTTTCTGTATGAATCCAGATTGATTTTCATGGATCAGCATGGGTAATAAACCATCTAACCTCATGGCTAACAATTTAGATAGCACTCTATTATCCGTGTTTATTAAACTAATTGGACGGTAACTCGATGGTTGAGTCTCATCCTTTATATTCTTTTTAAATATTGTTATCATATCATGTCTAGTCATTTGAGGTAATAAACCATCCCTTATTGATGAAATAAACATATGCTTCATTAGACTCAGGACAAAATTTGGCAGATTCTTGTAGAATTTGGCCAGAAGGCCATCAGGCCCAGGGGACTTCCTGGGGTTTTGGTTAGTGATATCATCCTAATATAAGGGAGCAGACTGTATTCAGATTATTTCGGTGGAGAATTCACCAAAAGAGCTAATCTAATAGAATAAGAGTGTTTTTAGTTTCTCTTTAAAGAGTTCAACTGACTTTACGTTCATGAGATGCACCGGGATCCGGTGATCAGGATGACACATTGCGTGTCATCCGCATAATTTGCAAATGTAATACCTTTTCTTTCCTGCAGATCAAAGAACGGGACCATGAAGAGATTATAAAGTGACGGGGAGACACAGGCTCCTTGAGGTACACTGTATAATAAAGTAACCGGTTTAGCCTCTGCATCCCCACTCACAACTCTATATTGCCTATTGCTTAAAAAGGACTCAATCCGAGGTTGTATTCCCAAAGCTAGGGTTTATTGCAAAGCAAAAGTCTCAGTTGGCCAACTCGGTCTCACGCCCCGCAACGTGTGTCTCTAGACCTCGAGGGACGCAAGAGAGTGAATTACGTACATCAGTTACATATATACAAAATGCATATCAAACAATCAGCTATGACATGTTTAACACCCCTCTTTTATTGGGTTTCTTTGAACTTGGTGTGATGATGGACATCTCCGACAACTATGACACCTTCAAACATCTATTCTAGTAACAATTTGCAATTTGTGAGTGTGGAGGCATCATTCAGTTGGTGAATAGAACACAGCGCTTCTGTTCTTGGAAGCAAGCTACATACGGGGAGGAAGAGTTGCATTCCAAACCTATTAGGTGCTATTCGTGTCCTGGGAGCCGACACGCTCTAGCGGGGCTCAGCAAAGGGGGGCCGTAAGAAAACCATAATTCAAGCCTTTAGCTGTATTATTCTAACATATTCTACCATATAACGAGACTGGCTGGCAGCTGCAAAATGATTAAATGCCCTGCGGCTCTTCTTCAAGGCTACATTCGGGAGAAAGCCGGGCATTCTTCCTGCCGCTGCCGACGTTGTGTTTCAACAAACTCTTGTTATCCTCACGGCCCAGTGGCCTTGTCCTTTTTACGTGCAGACAACAATGTTTTACAGTCGAGCAGTGTAAGCAGAAAATACACTGCGAAGCAATAGGAACAGAAAGCAATGAGCAATGGTTAGAAAACAAAATGGCGATTCTTGTTACATGAAAATGGACGTTCATTGGCAAACTCGAAAACCTATATTCTGTCATATCGTGCATGAGACGGTTGGCCCACGGCCACCAAAATACGTTTGCGGTCAGAAAGTAGAGGTATCCATTTTTCTAGACTGACGGGGAGGGCATTCAAGGCTCTTGGGGCAGAGTTAGCAAAGGATCCCATAAGGGCTTTGTTAGAGTTGTAACGAGGAGTAATTAATGTATTCATCTTATTCGATCTTAGGGCTCTCGAGTTATGTTTCACTACCAGCCGATCCTATAAATAGCAAGGCATGAGTCCCACGCAACATTTCTTGGTAATTTGAAGTAGCTAACCTGAATTCTGGCCCTCACCAGAAGCCAATGCAGACTCCGCCTTGTGTACGACACATGGTCTCTCCATTTGAGTCCTGTGACCACCCTGGCCGCACTGTTCTGTATCACCTGGAGGCGATTGCAATCTTACTGCGAGCTGCCAATAGACAGATTACAGCATTAATCAATTTTAGAAACTATTATGGCTCTTGCGATTGTCTCTGAATTTTTGTGTGAAATAAAAGGCCGAAGTGACACAAGTAATTTGATATAATAGGTGGATGCGGAGACCAACCCACTAATATGTGCCCTCATTTTCGAATTCTGGCCCAGGATAATGCCCAAAGTTTTTACTTTCTTCTGAACCTCAATTTTGCATTCTGCAATGGAGAAGCATTTATACAGGGGGCCTACCTTCTGAATTTTATTAGATGAACCAACCACCATGAGTTCGGTTTTGTCTTTGTTAAGAGCCAACTCGTTTTGAATCATCCAGGTTTGGATGGTGTCATAAACTATGTTAACATTGAGCTCATCTTCCTTGTGCGATCCGGTGATCAGGATGACACATTGCGTGTCATCCGCATAATTTGCAAATGTAATACCTTTTCTTTCCTGCAGATCAAAGAACGGGACCATGAAGAGATTATAAAGTGACGGGGAGACACAGGCTCCTTGAGGTACACTGTATAATAAAGTAACCGGTTTAGCCTCTGCATCCCCACTCACAACTCTATATTGCCTATTGCTTAAAAAGGACTCAATCCATTGAGAAGCATCTTTAGAGAAATTACCCATTTCCCTCAACCTGGTGGTCAGATGATTGAGGTATTCATATATTTGAATATAAGCAACCCTATCCAATTTCTTTAACAAAAAAACAGCGTGTTTGTGATAGATCTGTAGTTTGTTGCAGTGAGAGGGCAAAGACCTGGTTTCTTTAGCAGAGGGAGAATCCATGCTTTTTTTAAGCTTTCAGGAAAATGGTTTTCTGCAAATGAGGTGTTTACAAATTTGCAAAGGCCAGTAAAAGCAGGGGCGGACATGTTTTAATAATCATAGATGAGTCTGGCTCGCCCCTGCCCCTAGTAGATTTGACCTGCGTGATGACCTTCAGCAAATACGATCCTGAGATTGGAGAGAAATTTAAATCCTGCTGAGAGTCCGACTTGTCCTGCGTCTGCCGAAATGAGCAGTCTAATGACTGGTTACATATCAGTTTCTGAACCTCAATGCCTTTTTTGATTTTCACTAGCTTCCCTACCATGGCATCCTGAATTCTATCCGACCAGGCGTCGTCTTTAAGAATAATTTCCTTACTTGGACCTTTAAGAGTTTCTTGTTCTCTTAAGATCTTGAACAATTCTTTGCTCTCTGAGCAAGCAATAGATATTCTCTCATTAAACATTTCCTTTTTTGCAGATAACAAGGCAATTGTCATGATCTCTGCTTCCAAAAGATCAGGACTTGCCCGACTCCCTTGGAAGCAGACCCATAACCCCGGTTCCGAGTGCCAGCCAGTCCCAATTGGGACCTTTTGGACCCTGTCCTGGCGCCAGTGGCACCAGGCTCATAAAGATGCCCAGTCCCAGCGCTGGAAGCGCCGGGCTCATAATGCTTGGGTGGACTTACCTGCAGCAGACCATGCTGCTTACTTACCTGCCAGTTGAACCCCTGATCCTCTTCTGTTTGGGACTACTTTTCCTGTTGGGTGGGGCAGGAGCCACTCCCTAGGTTCAGAACACTGGAACTCTTCTGGAAAGCAGGAACTCTTTTCTTAGGCGTGGCTGTGGAAGGAGACATCTAAGCACTACAGGAGGCTATTTAAACCACACCCGATGGATGAATCTTGCTTTGCGTTATTCTGCATTCTCTGCAGCAGAACGCTCATCGTGTCTTCTGCTTCTGATCCTGGGCCTAAGGGAACAAAGGCTTACCATCCTGGAATCCAGTCTTCAGCAGCACCTGTAAAGACAAAGAAAGAACAGGTTAGCACTACGGTCTTCAGTGGCAGCGCATCTCTTACCTGGTCTATCGGCTGTCACCAACGCCTCGCGCTGCATTCCGGCATCTGAAAGACAAAGGCTTACCTACTCTTCGCATGCTCCGGAGGTCTTCGCACTGCATTCCGGCATCTGAAAGACAAAAGCTTACCAGCTCTTCGCACGCTCCGGAGGCCTTCGGCGCTGCATCCCGCATCTGAAAGACAAAAGAAGGTGCGTTTAAAGACATTGGGCAACTTTATTACTCACGTGCCATTACTACTTCCCACGCCGAATCCAGTGGGTATTCCAGCACCCTTCAGCTTCTCTAAAGCTCCGAACTTGTACCTGCAAGATAAAAGGGACAGTTAGTGCGCATCGTGAAGCAGGCTACAAGCGCTTACTTACGTGCTTCCAGGCGCTTCTATTCCTCACGCGGGTTCGATCCTCAACTCTCATCAGCCCGCCATCCGCCATCGCCGGAACCCTGCAAAACAAGAGATATCATTACAAAAGACTTTTAAGACATTTGAAGTGCCCAGAACTTACCGTTCGTGCAGTTAACGACGGACAGCAGTCCTCTGAGGTCAAGAGGCCTGCACCCTTATCCAGTGAAGAAACTGGTTACGGCACCCTGCCCCGAGGCAGATGGAGAGCTCGGCGTTCACTTACCTAAGGTGAGGGTGTTAACCTTTGGGGTTCTACAGGAGAAGAGAAAGGGAAGAGGAGAGAGGCACCCAATAACCCCAGTTCATTAATCCCATATTTTCTATCTGCAGACATCTTACTCTTCGTGTCAGACATACAGTGCACAGAGGTCCAGCCCAAAGAGCCAACCGTGTGTTACACATCACCTTTGAAGATACGGCATTCACCCAGTCAAGACCGGCGCCTCTGCGGGAATCAGGTGAGCATTACAGCAATACTCCTTAGCTGCTGTTCTATACCTTTCAGGCTTTGACCGTCCTGGTTTTTCCTCCACTCATAGAACAATTTCAATTTTGTTGATTTCAACTTTTGGAGTTCTGTATTAAACCACTTGTTTTCTTCGTGAACATCTGAGATATGTTTTTTCTTGAGAGGGGCTAAAATTTCCAAGATCTCCTGGAAAGTGTGTAAGAACAGGTTAGTCATATCTTGCAATTCAACAGTTTTCAAAAACTTCAGCACCAGGACCGAAAGCAGTGGCGTCAGAGACTCCGAAGTAAGTTTCTTCCAGTTCCTAACCAGAGTAAATTCCTTACTTTTGGCCGTTTTCCTGGAGGCAGATGGATTGCGAATCTGGAAGGGAATAAAAGAATGGTCGGACCAGGGACAGGAAAGTACTTCGAGCTCCACAACATCTAACTTATGCGTAGCCACCCAATTAAGGGTATGACCCTTGAGATGTGTAGGCTTTCTAACATGTTTCTGAAACCCAAGGAGACCCAAAGCGTCATCCAGGGCAGCAGCTATAGGGTTATCTTCAGAGCCCAACCAAAAATTACAGTTGCCCATTATAATAAATTTGGAATTGGGTTTGAGAAACGGAAGTAGAAGATTACTCAAAAGAGTCAGGAAATCCTTCTCTGCTAATCAAGCTCTATAAAGCAAAAACACATTGACGGTAGTTTCAGCGTTAATTCCTATTTTGGCTACTATTAATTCTGTGTTAATTCAATGACCCCACCCTACCAACTCCCGAGCACCTATTCCCCCCTCCCCAACACAGTGCATATGGGTCCATGTGCCCGGCCCTCAGGCCAACAGTGGATTGTCCATCTAGGCAGGACGTTGACGCTTCCCACGTCCTACACCTTCTGGTGAGCACCACAGTGAATGGTGCACAGAACATCACCTGGGCAAACCCTGCAGGGATCCCTCAGTGGGGGTTGTCGAGGTCGATGGCAGCGATGTCGCCAACTGGAGCAGCTGGCGGAGGAGGTTATTGGCCTCACGCATCTGCTCTGCATTCGCTGATTGTACCTCACAGAGTTCACTGACTCTCTGCCCAAACCCTGTAAGAGCCGCAGTACACCCCTCCACAACTTTATGGGTGTGGGCATTGTCCCGTGCCATGGTTTTTGCTGGACCCCGAATTGCACTGCTGATCAATCTTTATGTGGCGGTTGTGTTCGACTGCCATGCCCTCAATACGCATCTGAAGTGCCTCTATCACGTCCAGGCATGCCATGACTGCTGTTCCCGGAGGTGTGGGTCTCTCACGTGTCGAGCTGATTGCCCTGCCAGGTCTGTGCAGGGTAGTGGGGGTGCTGTTGGTAGACGTTGTGGCCTGTTTGGCGAGGCTGCCGTGGACGGAGGGGCTGCCGGCAGGTGACCCATATGAGGGGATCTGGCACTGGTGTGTGCGCACAACATCTGCATGCACAGACATGGAGACTGTGTTTTTCACCATGCACATGCTCCGGGGTCCTTTATGGTGTGGCCATTTGGTGATCCGGACTATGAATGGGTGACAACACCGGTGCACCATGCTGCTCCTCATAGGATGTGTTGCCGTCCTCTGTGGTGGATGCACTGGCGGCAACCTCGACATCCTGACACCCCCTAGTGGCTTGGGGCCGCAGAGGCAGTGATCCCCTGGTGGTTTGGGGCTGCAGAGGTGGTGACCCCTTGGTGGCTGGGGCTGTAGAGGCTGTGAACCCTTGGTGGCTTGGGACCATATAAGCAGGCACTCCCTGGTGGCTTGGGGCCGTAGAGGCATGGACCCCCTGGTGACTTGGGGCCGTTGAGGGGGTGAGACCCTCCTGCAGTGGGGTGGGGTGGGGTGTGTCCTCCGCCTTGGTGTATCATGCCTGGTGGTGCTGGTGGAGGCGCGTCTGGGCATACGTTGGAATGGGCTTGCCTCCTCTTCTTCCACGTTGCACTCTGATGATGGATGCGTGCCTATAGGGTACATTATGCTGTGTTATGAGGACTGGGCAACTTAGATTTGTTTCATTCATTTCATGCTTTACAGGGGGTGAGAGAACAGTTTGTATCATGCTTGGCCATAACCTGTTTGTTATCCACAATGTTGGGATTGCTGGGGTGTAGTACATGGGGGGCAACACAGCTCGGACTTGCTGGTGTGGCATCTTCAAATATCTGATGTGAATGCACAGGTGGCATGCCGCTGCAAGTGAGGGGGGTTGGTAATACACATGCACACATGACGTTGTTGTGGCCAGGCCATGGATCTTTGTGCCATGGTGCTTACATTTATATATTGGATGTACTTCTGACTACCCTGGATACCTAGGGTCGCTAGGGTGCACTGGTACAAGGGTCCATTCAGGGGTGGTTGCAGTACGTCACACGCACTGCACCCACAGTCCCTGGATATCAGACATTCACACCGGGTTGGGACGGGTGGACCAGTCACAATGCTATCTGCAAGGGGGGGGGGGGGTGACTCACCTGCAAACTACTGGGTGCCATTGCCTGCCTCCTCTCCTCCCACTCTCTCAATCATACTCATGTCAATTAGAGTGGTGCACTGCTTCTCCCACGGTGTGAGCTCCGGTGGTGGTGGTGGCCCTTCTCCAGTCCCCATGAACTCACTCCTGTGCTGGGCCAGTAGGCCCCGAACACGGACCCACAAGTCATTGAACCGCTTGCAGCAGTCCTCCCCATCTCTGGGTTTGCGGCCCACCACTGTCAGCTTCTGGCTGATGGATTTCCATATCTGCGTGCGCGGCTGTGTGTCAGTCTTTTTCTGCTGTGGGCCATAGCACTCCTCCTGATGGGCTGGACTGCCCACACCTCCTTTTGTTTCGAGTAACTAACTAGTCATCACCCAGTCCTTCACACATACAGGACTGCGCCACCAGGAACAGAGTTCAACTTCCCTCAAACACAGAAAAGGTACAAGACAGTAGCAAGGGTGTATGCTTACCCGACACCCAGCATTAGCACACAGAGGGGAGTCCCCCAGATGAACCATTTCAAATCAACTATAATGGCCTAGCTCTAATTTAAACTAGGTCACATTTCGACACCCAGAGCAGGTGAAGTGAAGGCAGTAGTAGCACTGTGATATTTCCACCCACACACAGAGAATTACAGCGAACACAACAGCAGTGAAATATTCCTTAGCACACAGAACATACTCCGGCACCAGCTGCGCAATCTTCCCCTGTAGGCAGAAAACATACACCTAATATAATCACTGTTTGAGCTTGGTTCGTAAACAAAGAATAATTAAGCGCTAGCAACAGCAGTGCAATGTTCACTCACACACACAAAGGCTCAGCACTGGCGCCAGGAGCAACATAAGAGTCACTCAGGCAAAGAACAGGACATGTGCAGCGCAGGGAGCTGCAGTACAAGCTTCTGTCACACCGATAACAGGTTCAGTCTGGTCAGTCGTAAAGCAAACTTCGTTCAAACACTCACACAACAGGTGTAGCAAGGTGTAGCAAGGGTGGCAGCATTGCAAGCTTCCGTCACGCACAGAACACATACATCATGGGAACATCTCACTTGCGCACTGTGTGGCCTGATGAAGTCTCATCTGCGTTTCCATGGGCTTTTCTTTTTTCCACTGTGGTTTGAAGACAAGAGCCCGGCTCAGCCATGCCGTGTTTTTGCTGTCATCCGATTTATTGCAAGTGCTGCAAGTGCCTTTTAAGTGCAGCAATCCCTAACCGTGACAGTATAAATCAAGTCCAACATATGCAACGTACTGGCAGCGGCGGTATAATAGAAACAAACATATATTTGTTGTATGTTTTAATAAGAAGTCACACCCTTGCCCCTGAATTAACTCCTGTTAAACGTTAAACGACCGGTTTGAATCTGAGTTTTCCTTTGCTTTGAAAAGATCGGAATAGGACTGTGGGGACATCACGTGATCGCGGGAGCGCGGTCTCGCGAGATCTCGGCCCAACTCGATCTCGCGGACCCGCGCTCCGCGAGTGGGGACTTTGGCGCCAGTGTGAGGCTGGCGGAGCGCAAGACAAGTCGGTCTGGACAGCACTGCTCCATGTGAGGAGCCAACGTGACTGAAGGCCCCAAGCCAGTACCAGCTTACTTCCAGGGCGTAAGTCCAATGCCAAGGGAGGCCTCATGGGCTCATGGGTGCCCTGGAAGTACACAGCTTGCAGCGCAAATGCACACCCTGCCTCCAATGCAGATAACTGGAAGGCCCAGCTAAGACTGTGAGTACCTGCCCCGTCCCACACATGGACTATTGCAGCCACGCGTTCTGTTAATCAATAAAGGCAGTTACAATCACCCAGGTGTCCTGTCGTCCTTAGAGGCCACAACATAACTGGCGACGAGGATATCTGAATACCCACGGACCCACCATGCAAGGCGCCACACCGCCCCTGGTGTTTCTCCCCTCACCTGGGACCCCGGCAATTCTGTGGTTGCAGTGGGAGCCACTCTTCTCCACGTACCTTGAAGCCGTAGGCGGCACAGGATATGCCCCCGCCAGGAAGAAGGCGATGCTGCTGAACGCAATGGGAGTCAATGGACAGCGCATTTTTGCCAGTTTGACAGCTATAACAGAGGATGACGACGACGACAACGTCTACAAAGAGGCGATCCGTCGCATTGTAAAGCGGTTCACCAATAAGGAGAACATAGTCCTACACAGGCTGAGGTTCTACACCCGCAAACAAGAAGGGAGCGAACCTGTGGACGACTACATCACCCGGATCAGGGAGCTGGCATCCTTGTGCGCCTTCGGCGAAAACGCGGAACAGATCATCTGCGACATGCTGGTCGTCCACACCAACTCCAGGAAAGTACAAGACAAGCTCATACAAGAAAAGGAAGTGACCCTCGGCAAGGCCATCCAAATCGCCTGGGCGGAAGAAGAAACCTCCAGCAGGCGTAAAGAGGTGGGAAGTCATCTACCCGTACCCGAGCTGACGGCGCTACAATGGAGAGGGCGCAGAGACAAGCAGTCCCGCGACAGCCCCAGAGAAAAAGGCCCCAGGCAAAGGGATGTTCCTAAATGCTACAGTTGTGCCAGCACCAAACACATGGCGAATGATCGCGACTGCCCTGCCAGAAACAAGGAATGCTCGAAGTGTGGACGCATTGGTCACGTGGCCCCTGCATGCACGTGGCGGGAAAAAAACATCTCTCACGTCGATGGCGACCATGCTTCAAGCGACGTGGACGAGCCACAGGACAGACCGATGGTCGTCATGGTCAATGCTCTTCACGCCAGGAGGGAAAAGCCCCACTGCACCATTAAAGTGGACGGCATGGAAACACGTGTCATGGCGGACTCAGGATCGGACCTCACAATCCTTCCGATAGACACATACAAGGAGATGATGGGGAAGGCTAAAGTGGAGATCTGATCGACCAGGCAAAAACCGACGGTTTTCGGTGGTGCAACCGTCGACCTACTGGGTTACATCAGAGCCCAAATTGAATTCAAAGGGAGGTCTACCAACTCCAAAGTGTACTTCTCAACCAGAGGGCCGGCCGTGCTCGGGTGGGACGATCAACACAGACTCAGCATCAAACTAGACCCCAGCACTCCGGAATAGGTACTCATGGTCTCCTCAGGAGCAGCGCTAAACTTCAAGGAGATGTTCCCAAGCCTGTTTTCCGAGAAACCGGGGAAAGTGAGAGACTTTGTTCACAAGATTCGTTTGAAACCCAATGCGGTGCCTGTGAAACACAAAGTTAGAGCGGTGCCGGCCACGGCGAGACCTGCGTTAGAGGCCCACCTCCGGAAGATGGTCGAAGAAGGGACCATTGAGACCGTGGAATCCTCAGAGTGGCTGAGTCCGGTGGTTCTAGTCAAGAAGAAATCCAGCAACGACCTCAGAATATGCATCGACTTGCGAAGTCTAAACCTAGAGGTTTTACCGATAGCTTCCCGCTCCCCAGTATCAGCGAAATTGTCTTGATGATGAAGGAGGCAGCTATCTTTTCGAAGCTCGACATGCGTGACGCCTATCACCAGATTCCTTTACACAAGTCTTTGCGCCCCCTTACGGCGTTCATCACTCCTTTCGGCACCTTTCAATACACCCGCATGCCGTTTGGGCTATCCTCGGCAGCGTCAACATTCCAGAGAATGATGAATGCCCTCCTCAAAGGCCTCACAAATGGCTCATTCTTTCAGGATGACATCCTCGTGTATGCCAAGGACAACGAGACTCATGACAAGGCTCTCAAGGCAGTCCTGAGCAAGCTTCAGGAAGCAGGCGTTCATCTTTGCCACGAGAAATGTGTTTTCCGAGTGAGAAAAGTAAAATACCTTGGGTACTGCATCTCGAGCGAAGGAGTGAGCCCCAAGAAGAACCTGATGGAGGCTATAGCGGATGCCCCAGCTCCGAGGTCCAGAGAGGAACTCCGCTCATTCCTGGGCCTAGCAGAGTACTACGCAAAGTTCGTCCCAAGGTTCACTGAAACCACGTCCCCATGAGGGATCTTCTGAAGAAAGGGGCAACCTACTCTTGGGGCCCAGAGCAAGATGGAGCCTTCACTGAAATCAAACGCAGGATTCTGCATGCACCTTGTCTAAAACCCTTCAAACCCGAATGGGACACCTGCATCACTACAGATGCCAGCCCATACGGACTGGGGGCCACCCTGACTTAGAAGAAGGGCGACACTGAAAACATTGTGGCATTTGCATCTAAAGCACTATCGCCAGCAGAGAAGAATTACTCCACCGTGGAGAAAGAAATGTTGGCTTGTGCCTGGGCCGTCGACTACTTCAGATCTTACGTTTGGGGCACAAAATTTAGGCTGGTCACTGACCACAAGGCCCTCATCCACATGTTGAGCCCAGGTGGCACCAAGACTGCCACCCCGAGACTGGCCAGGATCGCCGCAAAACTCCAAGAGTACACATACGAAATAGCCCACATTGCTCGCTGGAAAAACGCACAAGCGGACTGCATGTCCAGGCTCCTGAACCAAGACTCCCATGGGACCACATTCCTAGAAGACAAATGCATTGTAGCCTCCATAGGCAACTTGAGGAACGGCGAGTACATGGACATGAGTGAGCGCCACTGGCAGGAGGAGTTCGAGCAGGATGATGCCCTAAGGCGCATAACAGCCTGGGTCCGCGGAGGGTGGCCTGATGAAAGGGCGATCCCTGAAGGCCTACGCCCTTACTGGAAGGTGAACGACGAAATCACGGCCATGAACGGTCTCATTTTGAGAGGCGACCGAGTGATCCCGCCCAGCGGGATTCGCAAAGTGATACTGTGCAGAGCGCACTCAGGCCATCTGGGGTGCAACATGACCAGGCGCAGGATACACGATGCCTACTGGTGGCCAGGCATGGATCAGGACGTACGACAAATGGTTGAAAGGTGCCACGAGTGCGCCAACAGCGATGAGCGCCTGTCCGTGAGACAAGCCCCCATGCTGCCCACCGAAGTCCCCAAAGGGGTGTGGCGCAAACTAGGATTGGACTTCATCGGGCCGCTGGACAGCATGCCCCCAGAACATAAATATGGGATAGTCACAGTTGATTATTTCTCAAAATGGGTCAAAGTTGACTTTACTTCGGATATCACCACCAAAACAGTCATTGAAGCACTCACCACCATATTCCAGCGTGAGGGCCTACCGGAAGAAATTGTGATGGACAATGGGTTCCAGCTGACCTCTCGTGAAATGGAGAAATTCCTCAAACTCAACAACATTCAACAGCGAAGAGCAAGTTTTTACCATCCTCAGGCCAATGGCCTGGTCGAGCGGGCGAACCGCTTCATCAAAGGGGCGCTACAACTAGCGCATGCCTCGGGCCTAGACCCATACAAGACGGTCGAAGAGGCCGTCGCAGCTCACCGCATCACTCCCAACGCTGTCAGCGGCGTGTCACCATTCCATCTGCTAAGGAGAAGGGCAGCATCCACACTGGTACCACCGTGGCTCCAGCAAGTGAGAGCTGACGAAGAAGTGGACATGGAAGACGTAGTCTTTCGCATACAGCGGAGCAAAGAGGCCATGAAGACTCAAGGAGACATGCAGCGGGCTGCCCGCCGCACATCAGTTAACAAAGGCGACCTGGTCAAGATACGGCTTCCCCACAAAGACACTGTGACAGGCTCCAGGTACAGCAGTCCCATAGAAGTTGCTGCCAAAGGGCCAAACCACATCTGCACCAGCGACGGAAGGAAATGGAACCTAGAAAGGGTGGCCATGTACTGCAGGAAAGAACCCTTCGAACAGCCACGCTGGGAAACCGGAGAAGACCAAGACCTACCAGAGCCACCTGAAAACCCTTGCCAGTCAGAAAGGGATGCCTCGGAGTGACCCTACGGCAGTGAGTTCTCAAGCAGCAACTCCCCCGCTCCACTCAGGGAGCGGCAGCGGAAAGCAAAACAAGGAGGATCTGAATCACCCGCACCTCCCCAGGAGTACTCCCGCAACCCTGCTCCACTTCTAGACCAAGGCAGACCGCAGAGGGAAAAAAGGAAACCCAGCAGGTTTGCAGACTTCGTCATGGAATGACCCTCAATCTTTTTCCCAGTAAAGGAGGTGTGTGGGGACATCACGTGCTCGCGGGAGCGCGGTCTCGCGAGATCTCGGCCCAATGCAATCTCGCGGACCCGCGCTCCGCGAGCGGGGATTTTGGCGCCAGTGTGAGGCTGGCGGAGCGCCAGACAAGTCGGTCTGGACAGCGCTGCTCCATGTGAGGAGCCAACGTGACTGAAGGCCCCAAGCCAGTACCAGCTCACTTCCAGGGCGTAAGTCCAATGCCAAGGGAGGCCTCATGGGGACCCTGGAAGTACACAGCGTGCAGCGCAAATGCACACCCTGCCTCCAGTGCAGATAACTGGAAGGCCCAGCTAAGACTGTGAGTACCTGCCCCGTCCCACACATGGACTATTGCAGCCACGCGTTCTCTTAATCAATAAAGGCAGTTACAATCACCCAGGCATCCTGTCGTGCTTAGAGGCCACAACAAGGTCCCTTCGTTGAAGAATGTGTGGTTGTGATTTGCATGCATATACATAAGTAAATTCCCACAAATGCCAAACGACTCGCAAAGTAGAGCTTTAATGGATTTTGGTGTCTTGCTACCTGCCTTGTGAGCAAGATGGCTGAATGAATGACATGTCATGCTGATAAGAACAAACACCTCCAAACTGGAGGCTGTGGGAGGCCTGTATAAAAGATAACATTGCACTCTAGTAGGGTTCACCCATTTGCTAAACCCTCATTACGAAACGGACATTTCCTGTCAGAAAGGCTGTGCGCTAACACAGTAAGTTCACTGTACGAAAAAAGTGGAAAGCGCAAGCCAAATGAAAGAAGATAGTATATGGAAATATGTGACAGGAGAAGAGAGGCAGTGTGAGTCTGTAAGTACTGTACTACAGGGGAACACAGACAGGACTGGAAGTCTGGTGCCATGGACTGCGGGAAACAGAGGCAAGCCAGGGAAAAGAGTTTGAGAGGTGTATGCAGAAGGGTGCATTTTTAGTACGGTGGTGTTAGTGGCAATACATTGCCTCCCCTCCCCCCCCCACCTCGACAACAAATGAAAACACCTCAGCGGCGGCAAGTGTGTAGGATTTCACATCCTGAGCAGCCTCAGGACTGGCAGCTGAATTGAAACCACCCATCACACAAAGCAGGTACACCACGGCAGCATGACTGCAAGGTTCCCTCAAATGCAGAAAAGGCAAGACGTGCTCCACAGCAGACCAACGGTCCTTCACAGAGAGCAGTGCAAGCGTTAGTCACACAAAGAAGCAGTTCCACGCAGACAGCAACTGATAAAGCAATGTTAACACGCAAACAGTCCCACACAAGCACCAACAGTGCAAGCACCAGCCACACACAGAGGAGGTACATCACTAGCAGTGCACGTCAACCAGGTTCACAAAACAGGGGCCGCTTGGACAGCAACAGTGCACACTTTGCTCAGGCGTGCATAAAAGGTTCCTATGTAAGGCATTAGGCAGGGGAGTATCCGGCATTGCAGGGAGGGACCCGGGGGGGGGGGGCTGTGATGAGCCACGAAAAAAGTCCTGCTATCCCCCGCCCACAACAAATGCAGTGTACGCAATTCCATATGGTCTCCTTCGCACCCCCAAACCACCAACCCCTGCCCCAATCTACATTTTTTGGTAACATTACTAACGGATGGCATTCATTTTAACACATAACAGAAAAAAATAAAACTGCAGAATCATTACAGATGCAGGGATCTCCTCTATTAGAGCTCTGTGCAGGCGTTCGGGGCACAATACATACAAACCTCCTAATTTGCATATGGATTGCACCAACAGAAGTGACTTCACAGAAAAGGACATTGCAAAAGGCATCATCAGTCTGTGGTACTTGGAGGCCCCATAGAAGTGGCTTTAGAATAAGTTGCCATAAGTAAGCCAAGTGGCAAATAACGTTGTGGTGCAAAATAGGTAAATTGCACTATTATTATATATGGGGCAACTCAATAGTCCGGCTTTTTTTTTTAAATAACAGCATGATATATGAAGTAAAACACTTACATAGCTGCAGATAATACGCAGTGTGATTAAATTATCTGCCCAGGATCACACAATTTGGTTAAATGGTGAAACCAGGATGTGGACAATTTAAGAATCTGAGCACATCTTCCCATGTTTAGTTGTTATAGATATGTATTGAGTTTCCCTTTTCATTTCATGTGCTTAAATAATACTTTATAGAAATGCCTCGGAAGCAAAGCACATTACATTATAAACCAGCATAGTTAATTACTAGATACATCATCATAGAACTATGTTAAGCAATAAGAGGATGGTGTTACTTTTATTCTCCCCATCCTACATGCAAAGTCACAATAGCATCATGCAGATTAATGTGAGCCTAACACGTCCCTCTTGGTAAAGCCATAGTCATTATTTCATAATATATTCCTCCTTTGTGAAAAGTACAGTGAGCAAAAAACGATGGCTGCGGACTCTCAAAGTGGCAAGAAAATTCAAAACAGGTTATCATGCCATGTTCTTTCTAGAGAGGGGCGCCTTCTACCTTTTTTGTATTTTTGCAAGGAACTTGGGGTTGGTCACCCTAAGTTAACTGGGGGAACCCAGACGTGGACCACTTGCTCACTGTGCTCAGAGAGACACAGCTCCACCTCCCTGATGAGGCCCAACAAGGCTTAAACACGTGTCTGGGGGTGCTGTTGGTACTCTTGTTCAAAGAAGGTTTGCCTGGCATTTCGGTGCTGGACTGCCCTTGTGGGCGGGACCAAGACTGATATGCAAATGGGTATTCCTCCTTTGTAAAAAGTACAGTGAGCAAAAAGCAATGGGTGCGGACTCTCAAAGTGGGAAAAAACCACAGAACAGGTTATCATGCCATGTTCTTTCTAGAGAGGGGCACCTGATACCTTTTTCATATTTTTGCAAGGAACTTGGGTTTGGTCACCCGAAGTTACCTGGGGGAACCCAGACATGGACCCCTTGCTCGCTGTGCTCAGAGAGGCACAGCTCCACCTCACAGATGAGGCCCAACAAGTTTGACAAACGTGTCTGAAGTTGCTGTTAGTACTCTTATTCAAAAGAGGTTTGCCTGGCATTTCAGTGCTGGACCGCCCTTGTGGGCGGGACCAAGACTGATATGCAAATGGATATTCCTTATTTGTGAAAAGTATAGTGATCAAAAAGCGATGGGTGCGGACTCTCAAAGTGGGAAAAAAACACAGAACAGGTTATCATGTCATGTTCTTTCTAGAGAGGAGCTCCTGCTCCCTTTTTTGTATTTTTGCAAGTGGCTTGGGGTTGGTCATCCTAAGTTACCTGGGGGACCCCAGATATGGACCCCTTGCTCACTGTGCTCAGAGAGGCACAGCTCCACCTCACTGACGAGGCCCAACAAGGCTGAAACACATGCCTGGAATTTCTGTTGGTTCTCTTGTTCAAAGGAGGTTTGCCTTGCATTTCGGTGCTGGACTGCGCTTGTGGGCGGGACAAAGACTGATATGCAAATGTATATTTTTCCTTGCTGAAAAGTACAGTCAGCAAAAAGTGATGGCTACGGACTCTCAAAGTGGGAAAAAAACATGGAACAGGTTATCATGCCATGTTCTTTCTTGAGAGGGGCACCTGATACCTTTTTCGTAATTTTGCAAGGAACTTGGGGTTGGTCACCCTAAGTTACCTGGGGGAACCCAGACATGGACCCATTGCTCGCTGTGCTCAGAGAGGCACAGCTCCACCTCACTGATGAGCCCCAACAAGGCTGAAACATGTGTCTGGGGGTGCTGTTAGTACTCTTGTTCAAAGAAGGTTTGCCTGGCATTTCGGTGCTGGACTGTCCTCGTGGGCGGGGCAAAGACTGATATGCAAACGGGTATTCCTCCTTTGTGAAAGGATAGTGAGCAAAAAGCGATGACTGCGGACTCTCAAAGTGGGAAAAAAAAACACAGAACAGGTTATCATGTCATGTTCTTTCTAGAGAGGGGCGCCTGCTACCTTTTATGTATTTTTGCAAGGAACTTGGGGCTGGTCATCCTAAATTACCTGGGGGAACCCATATGTGGAGCCCTTGCTCACTGTGCTCAGAGAGGAACAGCTCCACCTCACTGATGAGTTTCAACAAGGCTGAAACACGTGTCTGGGGTTGCTGTTGGCCCTCTTTTTCAAAGGAGGTTTGCCTGGCATTTCGGTGCTGGACTGCCCTTGTGGGCGGGACAAAGACTAATATGCAAATGAGTGTCCCACTGGCAAATGTCCCGGTCAGGCTCATAAAAGAGCCTGAGGGGGGGCAGCTTGTCCCTCCTGCCCCCTTCCCCCATCCCCGCACAGTACGCCACTGGCAGTAGTGCATGTTCTACTCAGACAAAGAATAGGTACATTACTAGCAATGCGAATCTCCCAGCTCACAGAACAGTGTAAGGATATATATATATATATGGGGATTTTACTGCCAGTATGCAACATGCAATATGCAATATGGAAATGCAGCCAGGCCCAGTTTTTCAAACTACAAGCATTATTTTTAAAAGCAATTAGTCTGTGGGCAGTATGCAATATCAGTTTTCAGTAGCAGCCAGCAGGCAATTTTTCAGAACAGTTGGTAAAATGTTTTAGCACAGTGTGCTGTTTTGTCATTTTAAATGAAGAGGTGCACATTTTTATAAATTGGATGTTTTCATGTGTGCGAACTGCATTAGAAATACATAACTAATTAACCTTGTACTAACTGCCTTTACTAATATATTAATTTCAACCCCTCTAACAGTATTAATGCAGTTTTTTTGCACAATGAAATGCATTCTGTGTTTTATATGCACGGGTTGAAATTCACTTTATTTTCCATGAAGAGATGCGCACTCAGTTCATGTGAGCATTTTTTTTGTGGAGAGCAGAAATATGCACAAGCAGGAAAGGAAAACAGAAACAGTTGCTTTGCAGCTGAAATCTTCATTGTCTTGAAAAACGAGGGCTGGTACAGGACTCATTCTTTAATTCTGATTGGTAGAGATTGAGGGTGGATGCGCCACGTCAATAGAGGGCTGATCTAAGGGCGATAGGCAGGAGGAGTTTTCTTAAGGAATAACCAGGGGGAAAGATTCAGATCGTGCTGGGACAGAGAGACAGACGGTGCTACATCTGATGGGCTACACGTGGGTGTGAGCACTAGCCACGAACTTAACAGCTGGCAGCTCCCTACACATGAAAAGGAGTTTGCCACTGGGTCTGCAAAGCGGCAAGCTCGTAAGGAGAAAATCCTGACAACGAGAGTTTTGGACTTCACTGGCCTGGGTGAGTTAGTGCCAAGTGAGGAAAAAGAATGAATGGGATGACATAATTTATTGGCAGTGCAGGGAGTTAAGAAAAAATAAACACTGCATGTTCATATTTCTCTATGTTTAAAGTGCCAAACATCAAATTCATTTTTGCAATGTGCTTGTTTGTTTCTGTTCTCTTTTCTATTTTGTAGGCGATGCTGTGATATCATGTGGTAAGATGTATTTCTGTTTATAATTATTATAATAATACAGAGTGTACAAAAAAAAACAAAGGCTGCTATTATGGTGTCATTTATGCGTCTGTGAATCATTTCTATACAAGGGAATCACAAGGGTTTGATGTTTATACCAGAGCGGTAAAGCATTTGCTAATTTACCACTGTATCTAAAATAACAAACAAGGAAAAGTGAATAAATACCTGCAAGGTAGGAATGTGTGTGTAGTGTGTAGTTGTTGCGAGTCAGCCTTTCTTTGCATGCTGGAAAGAAGGCAGTGTCAGATGAGACACATAGATTACTGGATGTACATAAGCCAGTAATACCAGCCACAAACCATAGGTGGCATTCTGAATAAATTCATTGGGTTCTCTGAAGTGTGATATGTCTAGGGGTTCCCTACAGGTGACTAAAAGACATTCTAATAGAGAGGAAAGGTTTGTTTTATGATGGGATTGTAGTATAAAAAAACCATGCTCACCACTATACCACAAAAATAAGGTGATTCTGAAAATACCACAAAGTAAGATACCACTAAAATTACCACCAACACAAGCTAACAATATATAATCACCAAAATAGAGTAATACCAAACTATCTCTAAATGTAAGGCCAGTTTACCACCAAAATATTATAGTAAGAAAAATACAGCCAAATCCAGAATTTACCCTAATAAGACAAAACCTCCTATTTCTGGCCTTGGGGAGTTAGTGCCAAGTGAGGAAAATAGAATGATGAATGTGAGTTGATAAAATGTATTGGCAGTGCAGGGAGTTAAAAAAAAAAACACTGCATGTTTATTTCTCTCTACGTTTAAAGTGCTAAAAACCACATTTGTTTGTTCTTGCAATATGCCTGTTTGTTCTGTTCTCTTATATTTTGTAGGTGATGCTGCAATATCATGTGGTAAGATGTATTGCTGTTTATAATTGTTATAATAATGACAAGTGACAGAGCACCACATTCAAAGGGATTGGGGTGAATTCCATTTCTACACGGGGAGATAGCGCCCCAGTGGCTGTGCCGGTGTCTGGGATTGGTTGCAGTGCTTTTGGGGGGTTTGACTCACCCATTGGGGGTTGCCACCAATCCCATACACCTGGGACAAGGATTGAACCACAAAGTAACACAATTCCAGATATAGCGCCAAGTAGTCCTATCAAGATAATGAAGTCAATCAAGGCCCTGATCAAACCGTTCAAAGAAGGAGGGGAGTGCTGTATAGAAGACCACTTAGAAGCGGTGCACAATATATTTAAAGCCCTGCACATACCCAAGGAACAATACAGACAATACTTTCACTTAACTCTGGAACCTTCCACAGCGAGCATCATCAGGGGATTAAATGAACAGGAGAATATGTCATGGGCAGAATTGAAAAAGAGATTAGGCGTCATTTTTCTCCATTCCAGTCATTACAGGAGGCAAAGAAAGTTGCATACACGATCGCAGCTGGGCCGAATACATCACCTCGACAATTTCTTCAAGACTTAAAAAGAGCTTTTTCTCGTGTTGATGTATCTTTTAATCCTAATTCAAATGAGTTTAAAACTGCCTATTTTCATGGTTTGCAGAAAGACATTATATCGCAGTTCGTCCGCGAGTTTGATCATGAGAAGTCCCTTGAATGGAGAGGGCGATAAAATGAAAGAAACAAGATCAAAATCTAAAGAATCCTCTGCAACAGTAATGGAGATCAGGTCGGCTAAAATGTCACTTGAGTCCGCTCAAATTCTAGGCAAAAATAATATGACACCCGAACAGAGGGGTACTCTACAGAGGTTGCCGCCCTCGGCACCGATGTTTCAGTCACATGATCCTAGTAATAGGAGAGCTACATTAGCCCTAGGTACTTAGGAGACAGACCCCGGGCAGGATATCGGCCCGATATGTCCGGCATGAACAACAATCAGAGACAAAATCAAGATCAAAGAAGTAAAAGTCCCTACCAAACATTGGGGACACAGGGCAGATTTGACCCCAACACCATGATATATGGTGACAGACCACGGTATGTGGATCAATTTGCTGAAAATGGAAATCAGCATAGGGGACACAAATGAGAGACTGGACACGAAGCAGAATATGAACTATGCTCCACGTCAATACAATCAATCACTGCCACCAGGGGATTACAACCAAAGAATAGGTACACCCCGCTCCCCGGCCCACATGAATCAAGAGTTCAGAAACAATTCAAATAGGAATCACTCTCCTGAGAGATATCAGAATAGATTTAACCAGGGGAATAACAACCAACATCGGCATAGGTCGCAAAGAGAAGATTCTAGAGAAATGGAAAGATTCCAGTGTTTCGAGGCCCAAGTAAAAATGTTGGCTGAACACATAGGAAAACTATGTACAGCTCAAAAACAGTCACCAAATGAAGGGGCAGAAGGTCATAGAAATGACCTGGTGGCTTCTGATAATAAGTGACTAAATATTCATGACACCTGCAATGATAAAAAGACAGATTCCCCTGATCCGGTTTTGCATAATGACCCTGCGCTGTTTAATGATTTAAAAACGAAAATACCTGCAACTGAACATGAGGCAGAAATTGCAAACACATCTAAAAAAGAGGTTTGGTTTAACCTGGCGTTGAATCAAACGTTGGAAATTTGTACAAATGAAAAAGGAAAACGAGAAGAACATGACATTCCAAAGGAACAAAGAGACAGATTTAAGAAAGACAACTCATGCACGGATAAAATAATTGATAAGGGAGTAGATGTGAATGTTAGAACACCCTCCCTAAACAATCAAGATGCTAATAAAAATACAGGCAGGAAGAATAAGTACTAATAAGGAGGGTACAGATCAGTCACCTGAAGAGTTCTTTGAGCCACAGATGTTTGAAGAAATTAAAAAGACTGGTATCATACCAAATACCCACAAATGCCCAGAATTAGAAAATGACAACTTATCAGGTGATGTTTATATGCATATTCAGGTGGAGAATTGCAGTGTGAACTCTGATGATCCCCGGATGGAAGGGCGAACAGTGGCCACACTCCAAATGACCTCTGAACATGGGGAGATGAGTAAGGTTTCTCAAATGGAAATGGACAGAAAGGAGGGGAAAATGTCCTTTCATTTACTGATGTGCTTAGCCAAGAGTGAGAAGGGTGTGAGTAAAGTGAATCCTGAAATCATTAAAAATGTGCACTTTTTGTGTGTATTAAAGGAAGTTGAAGACAGATATTATGCTCCCATTACTGTGGAAGAGAAGTGCAATACATTTGCATTGATTGACACAGGTGCACAGGCCACAATTATGTCCAAAGAATTGGTAAAAAGTATCAATGTAGGGAGATCTCCACAGAATCAGATCAAAGTGAGACAAAGTGAAGGTGAAAGTACAGTGAACAAAAAGCGATGGCTGCAGACTCTCAAAGTGGGGAAAAGCACAGAACTGGTTATCATGCCATCTTCTTTCTAGAGAGGGGCGTCTGCTAGCTTTTTTGTATTTTTGCAAGGAACTTGGGGCTGGTCACCCTAAGTTACCTGGGGGAACCCAGGCGTGGATTCCTTGCTCACTGTGCCCAGACAGGCACAGCTCCACCTCACTGTTTAGTTCCAACAAGGCTGAAACACATTTCTGGGGTTGCTGCTGGTATTCTTGTTCAAAGGAGGTTTGCCTGGCATTTCGGTGCTGGACTGCCCTTGTGGGCGGGACAACGACTGATATGCAAATGAGTGTCCCACTGGCAAATGTCCCGGTCAGGCTGGTAAAAGAGCCTGGGGGGGGAGCTTGTCCCTCCTGCCCCCTCCCCCCGTCCCCGCACAGTACGCCATTGGCAGTAGTGCATGTTCTCCTCAGACACAGAATAGGTACATTACTAGCAGTTCGAATCTCCCAGCTCATAGAACAGGTACCGCGTAGACAGCTACAGTGCACGGTCCCCTCAGACACAACAGGTACTTCACTGGCAGCGCGAGCCTCCCACAGGTACAAAACAGGCAGCGCGTGGACAGCAGCAGTGCAAGCTCTCCTCAGACAACAAAGAACAGGCACATCACTGGCCTCGCAAATCTCCCATGCACACAAAACAGGTAGTGTGTGGACAGGAGCAGCCGTGCAGGCCTCATACAAATAATGAAAGGCACTACAGCGGAGGCGGCAGCAGAAGCTTCCCTCTCACACAGAACGGGCAGGACACGCGTGACAGCAGTGCAAGCGTCCCTCACTCAGTGGGCAGTTCTGCTGATGACGCCTTAGTGTTCACATGCTACATGTTCTCTTATCTGCAACAAGGACAGCATCTCTGACAACTGACATCTTTTCCGAGAAAGCCGCTTTTCAATAATTCCCTGTCGCCTCTGGTGAATTCATCCCTTTGACGAAGAAAGAGCATATTGTTTTAATTAATCATACAAAAGCAAATTTAGCCGGTTCCGTGCGCAGGGGGCAGTAAATCATCCCCACGCGCCATTGATCGCCCAGGCACGAGCTTCATTCCAGAGTTGTTAAAAAGATTTGATCTACCCAAGTGAAAATTCAATTAGTGCCCCCGGCCTGGTGGAATCACGAGGCAAGGCACCCATCGCGTCCCCACCTTGCTGTCTGCATGGTGCGCCCCCAAACGTGATAAATTAGTCTAATTAAAGGAATCTTGAGTACGCACAACAAATCCGCCCGGGCTTGGCAGCGCCGCTGTGCGTGGTTTCTACGCTGACCCAGGGCCACTCTAATAATAAGGACTGCCTAGGGTGCCACTATTCGAATTGCCACCAGGGGGCGCCCGTCAATTTGGCCCTGAAAATATCAAATCCGGATCCACTGTGACAGAGATGGGTGCCAAAACTGCCCCCTGTCTGGAGCTGTGTAAACTCCATGCACGAGCCCATCGCGGACACGGAGCAGGACGATTTGGCGCGGCCATTTCGACGCAGGCCGATTTGGCGCGGCTAATTGGCCGCAGAGCCTGTTTTGGCGCGCCCATTTCGGCGCGGCCAGTTCGCCGCGGGGATGTTCAGGCGCCAGGATGTTTTGGCGCGGGAGGAGAGCTCGCCTACAATGCTGCTTGGGCACTGTTTAGTTCGCCATAATGATGAAAGAGCAAGACTACAAGTCCCAGAATGAAAAGGGCGACCCTGGGAATGCAGCAAGCATCACGGGGTATTTCCTGGCAGCGTGCCGCCCCAGTTGGAGGTTCCCTGCGATTCCTGCACTAGATTCACTTGGAGCGCCGTGATCCGAGAGCATGATGACAACCCCCCCCCCCCTTGCAGACCACCTCCCCCCAGCACCTTCTCGTTGACAGCGTCACGACATGTCCAGATATTATGATAGGGATGCTTAGCTCAGCTCTTTGTCCAGACCGTGCATGTCTCTGCATTCACCCCGAACAATTCAATCTTCCCTCTGCGCCCCCTTACCGCCCACCCTTGTCCCGCAAATTGGTCGAAAGGTGTCAACTTCTAAAGGCTGAGCATCAAAACATGAAAACACTCAAAGAACCTAGATTTCCCCACCGAACTCCAAGAGGGTCAGGAGTCCAAGTTTCTATAAAAGAGATGTTTCCGTGGTGGGAGTGGGAGTGTATTCCCCCGTGCCAGAAGCAACTCCATATTCATTAAACCACGAGTGAGGATTGCCTTCATAGAAGATTTTATAACAACATGAAAACACGAACTATGCACTGAATCCTTATAGGGACTCCAGAAACGACACATGGAGATGTATTTATGTTTACATTTGTAAAGCATTCTTAACCTGAGGGCATCAAGGCGCTAATTATATTACATGATATTCCCAGGATCGTATCCTTTGCTTAGGGATTACCCCCGTGGAGACTCTAGCAGTACAAACGCAGAGGCATCACCGCTGGCACTCCTATAGCCCCGATCCTCCGGTAAGCGCAGAGAGAAGAGGAAGCGCTATGCCAGTTCACTAGCTCACTCATTCAAACAACCCCACATTTCTCATTCTGTGACGTTGTGAGGGTGCCCTGTAGCAGCCTTCCACACTACACATGCGGAGGGACTCACAGAGCTGATACCCCAGAAGCGCCCAGAATAGATTCAGCGCTATGTGCGGTCAGTCATTCATTCATTCATTCACACAACCCCACTGCCCCCAGCCCTGGTACTCACATAGATCCAGGGCCCCTTGGATCCATTGATCTAACATAGATCCAGGGGACCCTTAAAAGACAGCAGCAGATCAGGAACGCCTCACAGAACCCCCCCAGGATGTGGGCAGGTTAGTGGGGTGCCAGTCCCAGGGGTGCTGCCACGGTCACACAAGGTCTAGTCAGCATTGCCCTTGGCATTCAGAGTCCTCCCATGCAGGGAAGTGTGGACTGAGCAGCCACTCCCCCAACTGTGCTCACTCTGTGGGCTGCCCCCCACTGTGCAGCTGGAGAGACTCTTGTGTCACAAGCTGTGTGATCCTGTTGCACTTCCCGCTGTGCCTCAAGCAGCGCACCGCCGGGGCAGGGTGGGGGGCTGGCAGGGTTGGGGGCTTGTGTGCTGGCTCTCGCAGCAGTTGCTCAGGTAGGCTCTGCTCCGGTCCGGTCCCACACCTACAATTTTTTTCAAATGCAACATGGTAACATTACCTGCCAACGTGCTGCATTTGAAAATAATTATTCTTTTGAATTTGGCGTGAGGGAGTTTAGACGTGGCTGCAAGGTCAGCCACGTCCAAACGTCCCTCGCGCCAAATCGACAGCGCCAGAAAGGCTTCTGAGCCAAAAAGGGCACGCCGAACTGGCCCGCGCCGAAATGGTGGCGCCGAAACGCGGTGTACCGCTTCGCATCAGGCCCTAATCCCAGCAACCCGCCTTCCCCCCTTGCCTTATGCGGCTATAGGCGCGAGTTGCTTCACCTTGCTGTGGTAAGTGCTATGGAGAAAAACAAGAATTTTATATTAACTGATTTGCAGGCAGCATGCTTTCTTTACTGAAAGATGCCCGACAGCCTTGTCCGCGCGGTACACCCCGGTTCGGCGCCACCATTTCGGCTCGGGAAAGGGCTTGTCCTACGTCACATGGTCATGCGGCTGGGGAAAAAATGGCGAGGCGGCGAGTTTGCCACACTCTGGAAACTGCGCAATGTCCTGCGGCTGTGTCTTTAATACTGTAGTAAAGATGCTTGCTGGATATGCAGGTATGTTTGTAGGTAAGTCCTTTTTTATTATGTTACATCTTCATGTAGGCCAACAGTTCGTGTAGAACCCACCTATGCCCACCATCCAGGTAGTTCTATCCAGCAGTTACTGAGTTATGATATGATGTCATTTATAATGCGCAAGTGTTTCTAGGCGCGAGAACGAGCAGCCTGGAAAGCGCAGCTCTGGGTAAGTGCAAGGAGGCAGGGCACTGTAGGGTTATAGCTACAGCCCCTTACTGCGCGGTAGACACGGAGGCAGTGCAGGGGAGACTGGTCACGGATGAGCCTGGTACCCAGTGAGACTCTGGGGGTAGCCAGGCAACCAGTCAGTGCAGCAGACAGGGAGGTCAGCAGGGAAGAGAGAAAGCAGAGGCGAAAAGGAAGGTCTTAAGCTGCTTCTGGAATTTCAGGTGGTCAGGCTCAAGTTTGAGAGGGACAGGGAGGCCATTCCAGAGGGAGGCACCTGCAGAGGAGAGAAATATACCCACCACTCTCTGCCTGGGGAAGCGTATGACCCTTAGAGAGTTGGAGGGCTGAGCGAAGGGCTCGAGAAGAAAGGTGTTTTGAAAGAAAGAGTTGGAAGTAGTGTGGGCCCTGGCCCCAGAAAGCCTTGTGGGCGATGCAGAGGGTCTTTAACTTGATCCTTGCAGCCACCAGGAGCCAGTGGAGGGATTCTAGGGCTGGAGAGATACAGTCCCTGGGCTTGAGGCCAAAGACATGTCTTCAGTCCTGTTCTGGATTAGTTGCAGAGGGCGGAGAGTAGAGGAAGACAGATTGAGAAAGAGGCTGTTGCAGTAGTCCAGCCTAGAGAGAACCAGGGCTCTGGAGACCATGAGCTTCTGGGGGAAAGTGAGAAAAGGAGGAATACCTCTAAGGAGGTGCAGCTGGTAGTGGGCTTTCTTGACAAGGTCTGTGATGTGAGGAGAGAAAGAAAGTGGAGTCGGAGATGACACCAAGGTGGCTTGCCTCATGGGAAGGTGAAGGAAGAGGGCCTAAGGAGGGAGGCCAGAGGGAAAGCAGGAGCAGGGGTCCCAATGAGAAGGATTTCAGTCTTACTGGCATTAAGGCAGAGATCGTTGGAGGTGCACCAATCCTGAATAGTGGATAGACAGTCAGGAATGAGCGAGAGAGGAAAAGAGGCTTAGGGTAGTCTTAAAGAGAGCTCAGTGTCATCCTAATAACACTGAAAGTTGGAGGAGAAGGTAGCGATCAGGTGGGCCAAAAGGGCCAAGTAGACATTGAAGAGCCAGGGTGAGAGGTTAGAGCCCTGGGAACACCACATGAGGAGAGAGAGGTGGTGGAGAGAAAGAACCCAAGTTACCTGGGAGGGTAGGTCCAGGAGGAATGTGGACAACCACTCCACGGCCTGAACAATGATGCCCAGCTCCTCACAGAGTCGATTGATCAGGATAGCGTGATTGACTGTGTCAAAAGCAGAGGAAAGTTCAAGAAGGATGAGGACAGAAGGAAGGCTTGAATCAAGATTAGTGAGCAGATCTTCGCGGATGTTCAGGAAAGCAGTCTCCGTGCCACTGGCCGCTCTGAAGCCAAAGTGATGGTCACAGAAACAACCAACAGATTCAGTGTGGAGTGTGTAAGGAAGGCAAGGTGTCTTATAGTAAGACAGACACAAGTGATCACAGTTCAAGGGTGTTTATTGAAGTTCAACTGGGTTTGAAAAATGCCTATCTAATCCTAAATCTAAAGATGGGAGCAAGCTACGACCATCAAATATTAAGAGATGTATCTTGATCCCCATGTTAATGGCCACTTTTGGTGCTTCTTCAGCTTCCTGGCTGTGTTGCATGAGGTTGACATATTCGTCTGGGTGTTCTCGTCAAAGTCATGGTGGTATCTGAAAAATTGGTCTACCGGGCTCATGGCGTATCCGTAAGGTGGGTATGGAGGATCATTGTATTCATCCCGTATCATGTGTGTTGTGAAAGTTGATCTTCCCCCTGGGTGTAGGCTTCATCAGTCGCTTCCTCGACCGCCCTCATAGCTTCTGGGGGCTGGCGAGTATCCTTACTGTGGCTTGCTCCTGAATTGCGGTAGCTGGTAGTTCCTGTTGCCTCGTCTCCACATGGTTGCAGAGGCAGTCCTTGGAGTTGGCAATGGTCTGCCCTCTCGACAAACCACTTGGAAATGGTCTTCGCTGCCACAAATCAAGCACTGTTGCGTGAGTGCAGTGCATGTGCCTGTGTGGGGAAAGGCTAGCCTGCACCTGTAACAGAGTCTCTGGGGTCTTTTGGGTTGTCTAAAAGGCGTCCTGATTGCAAACGGTGGTCGATTGCCCTGTTTCTGTGGCTGCATCGCTGCTACTAGTTCCCCTTTGTCCTGTTTCTTGGCTGGGTTCTCGATGGATGCCTCCTGTGCATCTACATTTTCATAGAATCTGGCCATTTCTATAACATCGTCTATGGCAAGAGGTTTTTTTTAATAGTTGTTTCCAGAAGCTGGGGAAGAGGCACCCTTCGATCACCCGAAGTCTGATTGCCTTGTCCTCTAAGAATTGGAAGAATTGGCAGTGGATCCCCTTCTGCCGTAATCAAGTTATGAATGTGTCAATAGTCTCCTGCATTTGTTGTGTGCATTAATTGAATGCATATCTCTCACAGTCACGGTTGGGCTGAATGGCAAGCTTTTTGTTCAGGGCTTTAATCAAGTGTTCATACATGTCTCTTTCTCCTACGAGTATTGTTCTAATGATGGCCTTGATTTCTTTCCCTACGATGTTGGTGAAGCGCTGGGGATCTCTTCTCCCCTGCCGCTCTGACAAAGTCTTGGAATTCTTCTACCCATTCCAACCATCTGGGTCCCTTGTCAGTTTGGGGTATCATGTTGAATGGGAGCGGCCTTCGCAGAAGGGCCACTCTGGACGTGGCGGCCATCACGGACTGCTGCGCTGCTATGTCTTGCGCTGCTGGGTCCATCCTGTGTCAGTCGCAGGACCACTGTGGTGTCCCTGGTTTTGGGTCATTTTGGGCAGTTGGGCAGCGGTTGCCCTGTCAGGCGTGGCTTGCCCCCTCCCTAGGGGCATGTGCAGCTCTTGGTGCACTCCTATGTGTTTTGGAAGGTCTCCTACCTGAGTTTGAACGACCTCATAGGTGCCTGCTGCTACTGCAGGTTGCTGTGCCTCTTTACCGTGGAGTTCTCGCACCACTGAGTGTGTTGGTGCAGGCGTGAAAGCAATGCACCTGCCGGCAGGCGAAAGAGGTGGTGCGCACAGTGAGGGACAAAATGCCTGCCTCAGGATCGTCGGCACAGGCTGGTGGGCAGGATCGCCTTGAAATGTTTCTCCGGCGTAGAGAGGGACGGCTGCCGTGGGCCGGCGTGGACGGATGTGTGCCACTGTTGTCAGCACGGGAACAGGCGGGCGCAGTGGAGAAACTTTGCTGAAAATGTTGGGGGGGACATGACCGCTGAAGAAAAGGTGCCCCATTCAAATGAATGGGGACAAAATAGTGTGACATGAAAGTTGGGGGGGACAAACACCCCCATGGGTGGGCGGGATTCACCCCCTGTGGTGACAGCCCAGCGGGATCCCTGAGGCGCTACAGGAGCAGGCGGGTGGGATCCCTCCTGTGGAGAAGGCCCAGCAGCATCACTCAGGTGCCGCCAGAGCAGGTGGGTGGGATTGCCTCCTGCTTTTAAAAAAAATGCATTTATTTATTTTCAGGACCAGCAACTATACAGTTAGGCATACATCAAAAAGAAACACAAAGAAACCAATGTGTCAATGACCAGTGATAGCACACGTATCCTGTCATGGTGTTTCATGGTTCGCCCATACGTCCAAGTCCTACACACTAACTTTATCCATAAACATGCCTTCCCCGAGAACTTCCCAACCCCCCACACCCCTCCCCCCGCACCCAACTGGCCTTAGTACAATCTTGTCTTTCCCTCTCCTCTGTGTCCATACATTTCACTCTTTTACACATCTTGTCCCTCTCCCACAGCATCGTAGCCCCTTTTGCCAGTGCTTCCAGATTTAAATAAGGTTTGTGTGAGTTTGATCCATCGCAATATATCATCCCCTGGGTCCTGTTGATGCTTGCTGACTGCCTGTCTCCATATCTCTATCTCTGCTAATGTCCATTTCTGCAGATCCCGCCACCACATCTCTACTGACGAGCCTTCCCTAGATTTCCAGTTCATGGCAATGCAGCGCTCGGCCAACACATAGGCTCGGTCTTTCAGTTTGCCCACAGATTTCCCAGAATTCCCACACAGGTAGAGTCCCAACATGCAGGCAGCCAGGGATTGGACGTTAAGTAGTACACCTCCTTCTGACATCTTTTTGGGCAATGTCCTCCCAGTACTTGCTTATAGTTGGGCAACTCCAAAACATGTGAAGCATACCAGCATGTACAGCATTGGTGGTCTTCTTCTTAACTTTATTTTCTAACAACTGAGGAAACCCTGTGAGTCCCTCTCCCTCCTGCCCACGTGGCCTTGCCCACGTGGGTGCGCCTTAAAGGCATAGTAACCATTTCCTGATAACAGCGGTCCGCTGCAACCTCTCCCCACGAGAGATGGACCTCCCTCAAACTGAAAGGATCTGCTCCGTGCCACAGCTTCAGAGCGCCAGGGGACCACTCCGGTGGTGATAGTGTGCGGTACAAATATCCTTTAACATTAACATTATTAACATTAACTCCACTCCATCAACCAACTATTCCTTGGTATCCCGCGTTTACTGGCGGAAAAAAAAAGCCAAATGCACATTTACTGTGCATTCGGTAATAACTAAAATGCAGAATCCCATTATACCATACAAAGGGAGCAGTGGTTGCAGGGGTGTCCCTCGCTCCCCTTGTATGATATTCTATACTGGGTTTGAGGGCTGGGCGAGGTTCCGGAGTGAAGGTAAGTAAGCAGCGAAAAAGTAAGTATGAGACATCGCCTCTGCAAACTCTTGACAGTCGCCAGGTGTGTGCAGGGAACCCTAAAGAACTCTGGCCATGACGTAATCAAGCACTTCATAGTCCCTTCAGGGAGCCTGAACTCATGGCACCACTACAAAAGTTGCTGAAGCTGTTCCGAAGGGAAGTTCTATTCTCCCCATTCTAAGTGCTCTCCTTCACAGCCCATAAGATTACGACCCATCTCCCCCGCTATGACTATGTGACGCTGGAATCAAAACACCCCTTCTTTAACCAGCTACTTAGAACCTCTTCCTGGCCGCTATCTCAGCAGCACCCTTGTTTATTCTCCCCTTTTCTGCTCCTCTTCCTCTCCTTCCTCTAGGTAATCTGCCATCTTATCCTTCCTTACCTGTTAACTAGAGGCCATTTGGTTTTTGGGAGGCACCTTATAGCTAACAATACACACTAACATGACCATAAGTCTAGCAGTTGCCTGGGTCTGGTTACCCTGTCCTGGGGCACAACACGCCCTGGACAAGGATTACACTTAGAAGCTATTACCGTGGCGATTCTGCACAGTAGAAAAGAGTAGTAACACACCATTCCCTCCCATACCATACAATAACATGACAAAGATTTAAGATATGTTCTTTGTCTTAATTCTGGTGTGAACAGTCCTTTTAGTCAAAGCATTCTCCCTAATCCTGAACACTCTTCTACTGGATCACTGCTACCACAAGGAGAGCCAAGAGGCGCCCATGGGAACCCCTTCCTTCCATCTAAATCATTTACCCTCTTGGAGAAAACACTAGTACTGTGGGGCCAGCTCAGGGCAGAACACCAGTGCAAAAAAGAGTGTACATGGTACACCTTTTGTACATGCAAGTACATGGATGTTGCTGAATGCAAAATGCTTTGCTGTGGAAAGATCCTCCAGTCATGCACAAGAGTAGGAAGAGAACCCTGTTGAACAAATTCCTTCTGCGAGGAAACAAATCGGTTTCAGTGTTCATCTTTGGATCGGCGGTCCCCACCCAGGATATCACGTCCAGGTCCCCTCAGTCCCACTGATCTACAGGACAAAATCTAAATCGTGCCCTTAATTAGATGTTTGAAAATGATACCCAACAGTAGGAGTCTAGCGCGTCCAGGCATAACTCACCCTTTCCAGAAACCTTCGGTCGCTTTTGGCTGCATCATCTCACCGTTGCTCATCCTGTGCATTTGCTGCCTGTTTATTCTCTCTCTAAGGCGCTCAGGGAAATTTGCCTGCCGGCAGCTGCATGTCTCACATTTCCCTGCACCCCCTTTGCTCTGTCATTGCTCTATATTGGGGCCAGCCCCCATGGCGCATTCCCCCAGCATAACCCGTGCATCTGTCCATTTGGACCCATCGTATAGTATGTGCTTATTCCTCCTTTCTCCCAGAAATGTGCAGAATGAGACTTGTTTTGTTTGGCATAAAAAGGCTGCAGATTTATTTTCCACAACATCATAAAAAACCACACTGCACACATTAGTGGAAATAACTCTGAAGATGCGGCGACTGCTCTGTGTCTAACAACCTGCTTCCCCCTTTCCTAACAAAAGTCCAGTGTAGGCCCAACTCTCCCAACCCTTTGCACCTGACCCTCGCCTGCCCATGCAGGTGTTCCTGGGCAGGGAGAGCACTGTTTCCTTGGGGGAAGCTGAGCCCTTATTGTTACCCCCAGACGCCCCTGCGCTTAGGCTCCCAAGGGGCGCTGGTCTAAGAAGAGCGAAGAACCTTCCGGCTTCTCCTGGCTCATCCGCAGTGTGTCTCTTGTGCTTGGTTGCCCAAACACCGCCACATCGCCTCGCTGTCCTGCGATGTCGATGACCAGGCTTGCCCGTGCCTTGCCCTGTTTGTGGGGTGGGAGGGTGGAAAACAAAATCCTCCTCCGTGGTGCAGGCGGGCGTCCTTCTGCAGGGGCTGGATGCTACCTGCAGTAAGGAGCCCGCCGTTATGAAGGGGTATCCCCGCCCCTTTTCTTTGTTGCCCTTCACAGGCTTTTTTGTTTTTCTGCCGCGCTTTGGCAGGCCCCTCCCCCTTGTCCTGGGGGGAGGGAGGAGGAGGACACCGCCCGAGTTATCCGAGTGCCTCCTCGATTTTCTTTTTCCTTTTCCGTCGTCACTGGCACATCTCTCTGGACCTTTTCCGCTGCACCCCCATCACTCTTTCCACCCCCCCCAAATCACCCCGCCCCCCCGGCTCTCCCCCTGAATTGTTCCAACTGCAGCCATGAGAGCCAGGGCGCAGAAGGCACAACGAGGGCCCAAAGCACAAGGTGAGGGAGCAAAGTGAGAGGAGGCAGCGGAGAGCAACGGAGACCCGCTGTGGGCACCGGAGGTCCTGAAAGGAAGCTGAACACAGAGTTTGGAAGGCGGCAAGTGACAGAGCCGTGCACACAGAGTGACATCATCACAGAGGAAAGTGCACCTCCAGGGGTTCCCCAACGACAGTGAGGTAAACAAAGGAGGGGAAACCCCCCAGTCCCTGACCCCCAGAAGCAACTTATAAAACCAATCTGTCTTGCAAATGTGTGCAGGTGACGAGAAGCAACCTGTAAAACCAGGGTGTTTTGCGAATTTCCACGTGACAAAAAGCAACCTATAAAAACAGACTCTTTTGCGAGTGACAAAAAGCAACCCTTGCGAGTGTGCAAGATTTCACTGTCACATTCTAGTTGAGACCAGGAGGCATTGTGTGAGACAGTGTGGTGTTGGAGTCCGAGCCCCAGGCCTTTGTACCCCTGAGTGGGGGGGGGTGCCAGTCAGGAGGGTGGCCTGTTGGAGGTGGAGACACTGGGAAGGGCTAATGTGAGTTACTCTACCCCATCCAACATCTCGAGTTCCGGCCCTAGGAGCACACAGGGCCACACGACATAGGCGTGGGGGGAAGCCACGCAGACCAAATCAGTTTGCCCCATCACTGAGGGAGAAGAGGCAGAGGAGCCGCACTCACTGCACATGTAGAGTAGGCCCCCGTCAGGAGTCTGGTAGGTGACAGAGGGGGTCGGCAGCCTCATCTAGACCGAGGCCTGGGACATCGTGGACAGAGCGAGCAGCAGCGGCATCAGCCAGAGAGGCAGAGAGCAGACCAAAGGACGCGCAATGCAGAGGTACGGTGAGGGTGCTGGGCGCAAAGGGAGGGAGCACCTTCGACAAGGGGAGAACCGTACGGGCCAAGGATGTCCTTGGGGCAGAGACTGAAAAGGGCACCGGGACAACTCCCGTCTTTCCCACCCTCCCTCCCCACCCACGCCCCTGCAAGAGCGGACCGCACTAATAACAAAACAAGGTCCCTCAGTCCGGGAACCGACTTAAGAGGGCACAGGCGCCAGGGTGTCCATCTTCCAGCCAAGAACCACAAATCAGAGGTAAATCAGTGCCCAGGCCACTGGACCCTTCAGCCCCTGCATCAATACTGCAGAGCAAAGCCCTAAACCCACCCCATTGACAGGCTGTGGGAGCAGCTGGCGCAAGCACAAAATAAAAAGTGGGGCGACACAAAGAAGGCGAGCTTTGAAGAATAGAATGGAGAGATACCCTGAAGCAGGCAAAAGACAAGTCTGAGGGACAGGACGACTGCTGCACCACATGCCAGTGGAGGGTGTCGGGCCCTCCAGACAGGCCCTCAGAGCCGAGGAGAACGAACCAGGGCGCCCTGGTGGCTTGGGCTACGGAGGAGAGGGGAGATAAAGGGAAAGTGAAGAGAGAGCCCTAGGACCAGGAACCGGGCTGGGACACCCAGAAGACGGAATAAATAAGGAAAAGAGGAGCACAAAAGCGGAGGGGGGGGAAAGAAGACAGAAAAAAGGGAGGAAGGGCAAACAAAGAACGACAAAACAAAAAGGAAGGAGAAAGGAGAGGCCCCCCCGGCCCAACACACCAAGAGATGGATGCAATCCAGAAAGCAGGAAGGAGCAACGAGAAAGACAACTGAGGGAAAGATGTTGACAGAGGTGGATATGTCTCTCTTCTCCACGAAAGAAGATTCGAGCCACATCGTGGCAGAATTTAAGGCCCTCAGAGGGGACCTGCAGGCCTCGCTGTCAGATCTAGCGAACAGAGTGGGCACTGTTGAGAGGAAGATAGGGGGCCTGGAAAGCAACCAGCTGAATGCTGACCTGGTGGAAATGCGGCTGGATGCCAGGATGACAGAGTTAGAGTTTCGAGAAGAGGAGGTGATGCTAAAGATGGATGATTTAGAAAACAGAGAGAGGAGAAATAACATCCGAATACTGGGGCTTAGAGAAACGGCGGAAGAGACCCTGACACAAGTGGAGGAGAAGGTCCAGTCCCTCGTACGCAGTCGCTTTGAAGCAGAGGGAGGTAAAGTGGTGCAACTGGAAAGAGCGCACAGGGGGGAAAGCGCTATGGAAATGGCCCCCACTCCATCATGGCCCAATTCTTAAGATATAAAGACAAAGCGGAAGTGCTGATCAGAGCAAAGCAACGCAGAGAACTGGATTTCGAAGGCTCGAAAGTGACAATCTACCAAGATCTGTCCAATCTCATGCTGTCCAGGCGAAGTGAATACAGACCACTCACGAAATGGCTCCAAGAGAAAGGCATCAGATACAGTTGGGGATACACATTCTCGGTACAGTTTGATGTGGAAGCAGTTGAATATCGTATAACATCAGCAGATGAGGCAGAACAAACACTGTGTCACCTCACCTAAGACATGGAAGTCGAAACGAGGGAACCTAATGGACCAACCATGAACAGGCATGGGAAATTATGAAAAATGAGTGCTGGAGGAAGGGAAACTCCTCTACTCCAAGGTGGCTCTCTGCAATAAGGAGGGTGTCTCAGCAAGTTCTACGAAGTTTGACAAGTTAAGGTTATCAACTCTTACAATGTTCAGGGGGGTTTATAGGGGGGGTTACGCTTCAGGAAAGCAAGTGTCCGTCAGGAAAAGAAGAGACTCTACTATAAACAAGATGACAAAAGGTGGGAGTCAACAACCAACCGAGGAGCAGAAGGTCAAGGGAATGAGTCACAACAAACCAGGTACAGGTACAGATAAGAGAAGCGGGAATCTGATCGTAAGTACTCTAAATATGAAAAGCCTGAATTCACCAATGAAGAGGACTCCAGTGGTAAGGGAGTTTCATAGCGCCTCTCTAGATGTGCTATTTCTACAAGAAACACGTCAGGTCAGATGGGATGGGATGAGTGAACCCTGAGAGGGGTAGGTTTAGGACAGGTCCATTGGGCTTCTGGCCAAGTAAAGAGAGGGGCAGTGGGGGTGATCCTGAGCAAACAATGTAGAATACAGGAATGTGAAGTGAGTAAACGTATGGAGGGATGGCTGCTTTTGATACAGGGTAGATTGGAAGGAGCAAGAGTTGTGTTGGCTACAGTATATGCACCCAACCAAGGGCAGGCAGGATTCACACAAAGGGCACTAGACGCCGTACAAACGCTGGGAGTGGAGCTGTACATCATCGGGGGATTGCAACTCCTGGGCGAACGAGGCGTGGGACAGGAAAGCAGCAGGTGAGGACGGGACCCTGGGGGTGGTGGAGAGGCTAGGACATCTAGGGCAGACAATAGAGACACGCAGCATGGTTGATGTGTGGAGAATAACACACCCGAGAAAGAGAGGGGCTATACCTTCTTCTCCGTACCACATGCAACATAGACCCGGATAGACTACCTGCTATTGAATAGAGACCAAGGGCAAGAGTTATGCGATGTGATAGGCCAATGGGCTGGACGGACCATGATATGGTTCAAATGACCCTGGACATAGAAGGAATGCACAGACCTGATAGCAGCTGGAGATGCAATGAATCTCTTTGGAGATATCCCATATTTGCAGACCAGCTTGCAAAAGATATAGACGAATACTTTGAGATAAACAACACTGGGGAGGTGGGCACAGGAGTGGTACGGGATGCAGGGAAGGCCACTTGGAGAGGGCACCTGATCAGGGAAGGTGTGCATGAGAAGGCTACAGGAGGACAAACTCTGAAAAGAGATATTTGAGGAAAGGATGCCTCCTTGGGGGGAGAGTTAGACGAGACCCGGGAGGCACTACAGGCAAAGAGGGCTGAACTTAAAGCACTGGGAATGGGGGCAACCCTGAGTAAGTTAAAGTACCTCAAACAGAAGTTTTACGAGAAGGGGGACAAAGCAGACACGCTCCTGACAGATAGACTCTGGGCCCAAAGGGCGGAAAGATGGGTGGGTGATAACCTTAGCAGACCCAAAGGTAGGCCCTCAATATACACCCACTGACATAGCAGAGAGATTCGCACAATATTACGAAGAACTCTATAAATCAGAGTGCCCTGAAGCAGACACAACGATAGAAAAGTATCTACAGGGGGTCGACATGATTCGACTCACAATCCCAGAAATAGAGCACCTTGATAGCTCAATACCTAAGGAGGAAGTGCGGGAGGTGATATCTCACCTGCCGAATGGGAAAGCCCCGGGGGAGGACGGGTACACCAAAGGATTCTATAAAAAGTTCTCAGGATTGCTCCTGAGTCACGTAGTAAAACTGTACAACAACATCCTAGAGACAGGGGAAGCATCAGCATCCTTCAGTAAGGCATTAATAATGGTAATGACCGAGTAGAGTGGGCCTTCCTATTTGCAGTGTTACAGAAGATAGGTTTCA
The DNA here is from genome assembly GCF_040938575.1 of Ambystoma mexicanum. Taxonomy (NCBI): domain Eukaryota; kingdom Metazoa; phylum Chordata; class Amphibia; order Caudata; family Ambystomatidae; genus Ambystoma; species Ambystoma mexicanum. The sequence continues at coordinate 341,519,809 of NC_090926.1, forward strand.
GAGACAAAATGTGCCGAGCCTTAGGGGCAGTCCCCACAGCGAAGATAGTAGTAAATGGGAAAATGTCCAGGGAAATCAAACTCAGCAGGGGCACAAGGCTGGGGTTTCCACTGTCTCCTTTGCTATTTGCACTGACAATGGAGCCCCTGGGCATGAAAATAAAGGCGGAGGACCGAATAAGTGGAATCAAAGTGAGAAATGAAAATCACAAAATAAGCATGTACGCAGACGACTTATTACTATACGTCTCGAATGCCGCTGTGTCAGTCCGCAAGGCACTCCATGTACTGGAAGTATATGGGCGAGTGTCAGGATTCAGGGTGAATGTGAACAAGTCAGTCCTCCTCCCACTGAAAAGAGAAGCAGGGAAAGGTAGTGGGGAATGGGGCAGTCTGGGGATCCCAGTGGAAGAAGAACGTATAAAGTACCTGGGGGTAAGAATACCCATGGACCTGGACAGGCTTTATGAGCTTAACTTCCCCCCCGCTGCTGCATAGGCTCTTTGGGGACCTTGAAACGTGGTCGAGGCTCACAATATCATGGTTGGGCATACTGAACGTGGTTAAGATGGCTCTCCTACCCTGGGTTATGTACCTGTACCAGGCTCTACCAATCGAACTACCACACTCACACTTCACAAAACTTAAGAGAAGAATTAGTAGATTCATATGACAGGGGGAAAAACAGAGGGTCTGAAACAGGATACTGGTGCAACCAAAGGAGAACGGTGGAGTGGGACTGCCAGATATGCGGACCTACTACAGAGCAGCTCAGTTTAGAGCTCTGGTCGCCCACTTGAGGATGGACCAACAGAAACAATGGGTCAGGATTGAAAATGATCAGTGGAAACCAGTCACACTAGGAGAATGGCTCTGGGCACCACGGAAGGTGATTCCTAGAAAAGTCAAAATGCACCAAATACTGGGACTTCTCTGGGAACTGTGTAGGATCAAAAAATAAATGGAGGGAGTTACAACCTGGCCATCCCCACTTGGCCACATATGGCACCCCCACCCCGGATACGTGATCACATCCCAAATCATGCTATATTCTAAGACTGGTTTGAGGCAGGGCTGGAAAGAGTAGGGCAGGCACTCAAGAAAAGGGAATTCATAGATGTGGCCGAGCTTGAGGCGAACATGGGCATAGGGAAAATTTCAGTGTTCAAGTACCTGCAACTCAAGGGAGTACTGATGTCGAGTGAATGGAGGGAGAAGCTACAGAGGGAGCTAGCAGATACAGAAAAGATATTGATTGCTACAAGGGAATGAAGGGGTTAATATCCAAGCTATATCAAGCCCTGCTAGCAGCACAAAGAGGGGAAATAGAGATATATAAAAAGAAATATTTATTCTTTTTCTCCGGTTGACACTAATCTGGATGAATGGTGGTGGATGCTGTTGACTGGTAACAATGTGATGTTAACTTGTGCAGTGATTGATTTCCTTGAAAAACATTTAGAGTAAGGATAAGTCTCTTTATTGAATCAAATCATATAGATGCTGTATTTTTACAATTTTAACAAACAAAACAAACAAACAAACAAGTTATTAAGTCTAGCCAAATTTTTTTTTTTTGATAAGGAAACATTTTGGAAAATCTAAGATGGGCGAGCGGAAAGACGCTTTAAGCGTCCATCATAAATGATTGAAGAATCACTAATGACTGGTTCTATGTGTTTGGTTGGACTTGTATTTTTGTTTTGTAATTAAAGTTTGTATAAACTAATTGTTACAATAAAAAAATAAAAAATAAAAAAATGGGAAAGAGATATCGCAATTGAACTAGACGCAGGACAGTGGAAAACATTAAGTGAAAATGCGCACTGAACGTCTATTGCTGGTCAGTATAAGCATCAAACTTCTGTACAGATGGCAGTGGGACTCAGCTAGGTTATCCAAGATGTACCCGGGGATGTACCCGGGGATAGACCCCCACTGCTGGAGGAGATGTGGTCAGAAGGCGGACTACTGGCATATGTGGTGGTCATGCAGGCAGGTGCAAAAGTACTGGTAAGAGTTCCTGGGATGTATAAAAGCCCTAGACGGAGTGGAAAGGAGCTTAGACCCAAGGCTAGTGCTATTGGGATGGAAGTGGTTGAGGGGCATGAAGTTACCTCACATGCCCCACTTTCTTCTGCTGGCAGCGAGGGCAGGCCTGGCCGGAGGATGGAAGAGAGACAAATTCCCAGGGGAACGGCAATGGGCCCAGAAAGCCAGAGACATATATATAATGAAACAATTGACTGGGCAGCTACACGGCCTGGCCCCATCAAGAGAAATGGAATGGTCAGCCTTCCTCTAGAGATATGGTCCTGAGAAGCCACAATCAGGATGAGAAGGACAACTATAAACAGTGGATAGACACAGAGATCACGAAAGGAAGACGACAGACAGAGGGGAGGGTGAAGGGAAAGAAGTAACAAAGAGAAATTCGCAAGAGGTGAAAGAGAGTCAAGAGGGACCCCGGATCTGACCCTGGAAAGTATAACGTGCAAAGCAGTAAACAAAGGAGGGAGACTCCCGCCACAAAGTGGTAAAATACGCCAGTGGAACATAAATGGAGAATTTATGGGGCACGTGCTGAGACTATCCTGAAGCAACAGGGGGGCGGTGGGGAGGAAGGTGTTGGGTAGGGGCTGGTAGGGGCTGGTGGGGGTCGGGGAAAATAAAAAAAGATAGCAGGAGAATGTGAAATATATAATGATGTAAAGTCTGCACTAGGTTTTGTTGTATCACCTGCTAATAAAATAATTTTTTTTTTAAAAAGGGGGGGGTAGTTGAAAAAAACGTTATGCTGTCCCCTGGTGCTGGTTTGGGTCGTTGTTGCAAGGTAATTTATCGGGGTATGTTTCTTGCCCTTTTACATGTGTTTTTGACAATCCTCTTCAGATAACCCCTCTGTAGGAGTTGTGTTTTTAGGTGGTCTGCCTGGTTGGTGTAGTTGCTTGGGTTCGTACATGTGCGCCTATAGCTAAAAATTGGCCAAAGGGAAGATTGTCCTAAAAACAGCAAAAATGAAACAAATGAAAAAGACATCTGTGCCTAGATGCATGTCTCTGCTTGGTTCCATTGGATACGCGCAATATAAATACAAATCATCATAGACAATAAACGGTCACAGTGGCTGCACAATTAACAAAGACCTGGCAATTACTAATGTAAAGTGTTTCATTGTTAACACCTGCATTCTTATGCATACATTTTTAGGTAATTGAATTTGTGATGGGGTGTTAGTACTTGAATGTCAGGCGATCGATTGGAAGGGTAGGGGGACAGGAGACAGCTCATTCTCACTGCAGTTTGTGTGTGGTTTCAGACATAGAGAGAGTTAACAGCTTGTAAAATAGAAGCTGCGCCAGAATAGTCTTATTAGAATGTTTAAAGATGTTGTATGGTGGGTTTTACCCTCCCCCACAGTCTTTGAAGTTACCACCTCTCCCAACATTTGAGGGTTAGCCCCCCAAACCCTCACAGTGTTGTCCTAGTTGCACACCTGGCGGAGAGGACATAACGTAACTTGCATTTTTCACCACTGTTAAGATGGATTTCTGAACTCTGACCTGGTGGGCAGAGGCTCAGAAGGCCAGCCTAGTTTCTTGGAACAGGGTAACCTTCTGGACAAGCCAGACCACTCAAGGTAGCATTGGCAGCGGTTAAGACTAGTTCTCAGGAGGGGTGAGGGTGATTGAAAGCCTACAATGAGCACACACAGCAAACTACACCACAAATTACTCTCAGTCACGTGTATATATTAAAAGTACATATACATTTATTAAAGGCCTTTTAAATCAAACACAAAGTAAATATTCAGCGGTATTAACAAAACCAACACAACACCAACTATGACACATATATACAGTAATCGGTGGCCTAAAGGGATATTACACAGTACAGATCCACAAGCTGCAAAGAAAGGGGTCACACAGCCTAAATATCTTTTAGGCAGTCCTTCACAATTCAAACCCTAACTACGAGGCAGTCCAGTCCCTAAGATGAGTGGAGCCTTGAGCTCAAAGTACGCGATCGTACGGTTAAGTTCAAAATGGGGTCTCTTCAAGGGCCTCTGGCAACTCAGGAATGTGGGTGAGGCAGTCAAGAATAAGTTGCCACTATTCGAGGAGGGACTCCACAAGAGAGCAGAGCAGGATCCAAGAATTGGGAATAGCTTGGTAGCACAGGCTACCTTGATAAAGAAGAGTGGCCCTCAGGGGACACTTGTGCGTAACCGTCTATGGATGCGCCAGGGGCCACCAGTAAGGGATGCAAGTATTTACCGACCCTCGGCGCACTCCGGACCAAACTTCGCCAGTCCAGATAGTTTCCAGGTTCAAATCCTGCAGTTGAGCAGCTCTGCGGCTTCAGGGGCTGCGTTCCGGAATCGATTCCGTGGTGGGACTGTGGCAATTTCTCTGCTCCTGGTGAAGGGATCATACATGTTCCAATGCAACAAGTCTAAGGGCAAAGGGGGGCACAGCAGCAATGCACCCACGAAGATTGCCACCAGAGCTGGGCGACACAGTGACTGTGTATGCTCGGGTTCAGGCATGCTCTTCTAATTGCAGACCTAGGAATGCTAGGTCTATGCAACTCGGCGGGAGAGCGTCTTACACCCAGAGCTTACACTCTCCGAAGGCTCAAGTCGACACTTGAGACAGTGGCGGTTCCAGGGCAAAGGGCCCGTACGAGCTGGTCAGTTAACTGGCCGGTCCAGGAACACTTCCGAAAAAGCGCGCTTACAGGTTAAGCAGGAGGTGCCGAGAATAGTTGGTCCGACTATTCCAAACGGTCGAAGCGCTCTTGCAGGCCTTCTTTGATCGTAGCGAAATAGGGGCTTAGATGGGACAACAGTGGCGTCAGTGTGACAAACCTTCCAGCGAGTCACCAGCAGTTCCATGGATCTGCTTCAGCGGTTCAAGATACTTTGCTCCTTTACTAAGTTCAGTGTGAACTCAGAAGATCGACTTGGAATGATTGGAAGGTGCCTTCTCTTATCCAAAATCTACTTCGCACCAAAACGAAGGGAAACCAATAAGAGATCAGCTCACATTCAGCCATCCCAGATGTGGACCAATCACGGGCCACAGTGGTCCCAGTCATCCGAGCACACAAGACATCCCTGCACCCAGGATGTGTATTGGAACCAGACAGCTCCAGCCCACATCCTGGGCACACACACGCAAGGCATGCAGAAGCCCACGAAAGCTTCGGTTTGCGTGGGGTTCTGCATGACCAAATAAGGAATTTCCCGGGTCGGCTTCACCTGGGGAAGGCAAGGGGACAAGATGGCCAAAGGACAGAACAAAGGACCTTGTGGCATGGCCATTTTAGGCACAGGCCAAGCGCAGTAAATGCGGTTTGGACCATGGAAAGAGTCAAAATTGCTTTAAAAGTAACTGTTGCCACCAGCTCTGTCCTGGACACACTTATAAAATGTTACTAAGAAATAGCAACAAAGTGAAAGACTAAGGGAAACAAGGTCTCCCAGTACTGACAGTCTGAAGGGCATGTCAGTTTCTCCATAACAAAATGAGCAAAAGCCCAGCAGAGAACAGCAGAAGGCTGCGCTCCACGGGTAAATGTCAGGCTAGGATGGTCAGACAACAGCAAAATGTTTGGGGGTTCACAACTGGAGGGAAAATTACCCACAAATGGAAATCGTTCCTAACAACCACCTTCTTCCTCTCTTCCATGCAAATGCTGAAGCATCTGCACCGGCATGGATTTTCATGCCTGCATAGATGCTGGCGATACCTATGGGGTCCGCCTGCCTTATGCGAGCATTCGGGAGGGGTTCATTTCAACTGGAAACACACTAGGAACACTGGTTTCCATGCATGGCCTACCCAGGGGAGTATCCAACATTGCGTGGGTGGAGGGCGAACCATGAAACAAGTCCTGGTATTTTTCCCCCAAATGCAGTGCGCGCAATTTCATACAGTCTCTTTGATCTATTAGAGCTCTGTCCAGTCTCTGTTGGACAAAATACATGCAAACCTACAAATTTGCATATGGATTCCACCAGGGCAGTTTCTAGTCCATTTGGTGCCCAGGGCAAAACACTAAATTGTGTCCCCCCCCGTGCGCGCTTAGCATGCGCGCCACTCCCAAACTATACCCAGCGTTAAGTAACTCCTACCCAAAGTCAATAAATCACTGTTATACACATGAAACAGGTTTTATTACATTGTGATTCAAGAACTTTTTATTAAAATTGCTTTCTATTTTTCTAACAATTAGTGTCTATTTTAATTTCCTGTATGTGTGACTTATAAAAGCACATCAGTGACTTTTTGGATCCTTTCTGGTCCATCGTCCATCTGGTCCTTGATTTGTCACTCTCCTCTGGTCCTTGGCTCCTTTGCATACCTGCCAGGTATTTCCATGTCCTTCGTGATACTGCGCCAGCCCAGGCATCTCCTGTTAGATGCTAGGACTGGTATTTGTGTTCTTCCCATTATAAGGATGGGCCTTGAAGGACCACCATGCAAAGTGAAAATCCAGGACTGGCTCATGGTGTCACGCATGGCATGGGTACCCCACTTGCCAGCAAGGCCCTTGTGAGTTGCTCCACTTTTCTGTCACCCCTCTGGTCCTTGACTCCCTTGTGAGTCACTCTTCTCTGCTCAATCGCCCTACTGGTCTTGGGCAACCTGGTTGATCGCTCTCCTCTGGTCCTTGGTTCATATGGCCCATCACCCCTCTGGTCATTGGTTCCCTCACAAGTTGCTCTTCTGGTCAATCACTCCTCTGGTCCTTGGTTCATATGGCCCAGACCCCTCTGGTCCTTGGCTCCCCCATGAGTTGCCCATCTAGTTAATCACTCTTCACATTTTGATGTAATCATAAAATACCTGGGTGGTTACCGAGGATAATTTTTGGCAAAATAAGGGAAGAATAGAATGTTTACAAAGCGTCCACTTGTACTCCCCCAAGTAAACAAGCCAAGTGCCAGGTGCTATGGCAGTACTGGCGAAAGGACTCAGTCGTCTGGTTCACCCTAGAGTTAACCTGTCAATGTACTGAGCAAGTAGGAAACTCTTTCAGCTCTCTTTAATCAAGCCTTACCATCAATCTTTGCACTCGGAATACATGCCTGTGTTTTTTCAAAGCAGTCCTCTGAGAGTTAATGACTTAATTTGAGCTATAACCACTACTGGTGTAGTAAAACTATCTTAACCGGGTCTGACTTAAGCCAATCGATTTAAAGGCACTGTGCATGTCCATCAGTGAAGTACTGTTAAATAAATCATTAGCAAAGCCAACAGTTTTTGGCTTGTGTATACATTTTAGGCATTTGCCAGGTACTCCTAATAGATGTCCAGGTCATAAAAAGTACTATTGGACATGCTTTGCTGCAATTTCCTCAGTTCCCTTTCCTTCTGAAAACACAGGAAGGGAATGTTAATATGGTGCATCCACCCTGGTAGAAAGAATGGCCTAGTGTGGACTGTCGCTGCTAAGAAACACACCAACTCAGGGGACAAACCGGCCCTGGGTGTAAACATGATCCCAGACTACAAACAGAAGTTTGGTATGTGGAACCTAGTCATTCAAAGTAGATGGAAGGCACCAGACCGGATGGGCCGAGTAGTGTTGTCACCAGTGTTCCCTCTAAAATGTGCGCATGTGCGCTTGCCCAGCTTCCTTCTGGGTGCCGCTCAGAAGATTTTTAGCAACGCACACAGACAATGCTCACCTATTCAAAAATATTTAATAAGGCACAAACCACAGCAATTAATTGAAATTAGCTTTCTCTTAAAATAAGCAACTAGTCTTGATATTCTGATAATTTACATTACACTACTATGCAAGGGTGACCGTAAACACCTAAAATTCCTAACAGCAAAATTCACACAAGAGGTTAAAAATGAATATGAAAAACTGGCTCCATGAACAGAAGAATCTAACCAAGATATGCCTGCACACATTAACCAAATTATGTTCCCTCCTCACCCATGACTCCTAAGCTTGATTCTACCACACTTATACCTTGTGACTAACTTCTGCTGCCCCAGAACACATTAGGATAGTACCCGACAACCTTGACTCTTCCTCTCTTGGCTCTGCGAAAGGTTAGCAGACGTGTACCTACATCCACTTGTTTTATATTTGTTATAATACGAATAATATGAATAACATTCACACGCCAGAATTTCTGTTACTCATTGTGCCTTACCAAACGCGTCACCCAGACGATACAATCGAACTACCAGTTAAAATATCGGATACTGACTGTAAGTAAGCAGGCTACTTGGATGTGTAACCTTATCCAATACTTCCTCTTCTTTGCACATATGTCACACAAGTGCTTTGAAGCAGCCCCTTGCAAGTTAACGCATTTTAAACTCGAATATTAATTTGCCCTGGAAGTATTTTGAGAAGACAAATGTGATCCTCAGTATCTCCTACTTTAGCATTGCTAACATTACCCTGTAAGTGGAGAGCAACATTGCAATATCATTTACTTTGCCTACAAGGGATAATGGGTATGGACTAAGCCTGGAATTACTCGTCCATAGCATCAGGGCACTGGATATTCAGACAGGAGAATGCTTTTCACACAATCTGCCTCCTTTCCAAGTATTCAGAGGACCTTTGGGCATAGACCTTCACACATTATATGGTAGCTCGCTGCAATGCAAAAACGGTTTCACTGGGCACTGTGTAATCCTATACAATGATATAAGGGTGGGTACTGTTGCAAACAATCTTGTATGCACTGCAAAATAATTGCGTACATGCGGAGTCATGACATTGTTAAAATGCACATATGTTGAGACATTAAATATGCCCTGCAAATATCCCAGTGAGTGTTTACTGCTACAAACCCTCACTTTTTACAGTGCTCTATCAACTAGTATTGGAGGCTAGCATAGGGGAGCCCTCGGAAGGGTTTGGGTGGAAGAGTACAGGTCATCACTCCTTGCGGGTGATGAACAAAGCAGCACATTTCAAAAACCAAGTCAGACGTTTCGGCAGTACACTGAAGGAAATGTGTTGCTCGTTTTCTAATGAATAGAACATTCTAGTACCTGTCTAGACAACAGCACCTTTTTTTCTTTTTTTTCTATGTAGTCAAATGATTTCTCTGGGAGTAAAAAAGTAAGCCAATAGGGATACTTTCTGCTTATTAAAAGATGTTCTCCCCCTTACAATTCCTGTTGAGATCAGGCATTAATATCATTAGAGTTCCTTCCTATGCCACTGCTCCACTGGTCAGTAATTCGAAAACATATCAGTGGAGCTTTCTGGGTTGAAGCAACAAAATGTTCATTGGTTCTCGTTTTTGTTGGGCACATTTTCAGATTTTAGGGAGTAAAAATGGATGGTGTACAAGTCTCTTAGCTGTAAGGCTGGTGTTATCACTACCCAAAGGACAACGTAATGTGGATAGTAAGAGGCACAGGAATATATGATCATCATACTCTGAGGTGCAGTTATTCTGATGCATTCATCATCCTTACACAAATGATTAGAAGCATATTCTCCTTGCTGCATTAAAGTGGCACTTGGACTCCTAACAGCATGTTTTTGAGACATTGCTTTTAATTGCCATTAATCCATCGGTAAATGTTGTATTCTGTCTGAATTTCTTGACAGCCAGATCAGTTTATGACAAGAGATATTTGGGTTTTGTAGTACACAAGTGATTTTCCAGTGGCATAAAATGTTTGCAAGGTGCTGTGGCAGATGTTGAAGTCTTGGACTGGTTGACGAGTTTTCTGTTTAATCACATGTGACATATTCTATTTGAGCCTATGTGTTTTGAAAAAGTTTTATAAGATTTGTCAGGAATTGCTGTGGCTGGGAAGAGGAAATTCCTTTCCAAACTCTCTTCTGCGACGGTAGTTCACTAAGTACGCATGCTCACAAAGTGGCTTACCTAATTAGTCAGTTGCGCACATGGAAAATGTGTGCCCAATAGCAAACCAGTTTCTGCACATAGAGAAAAATAATTAGAGGGAACATTGGTTGTCACTGGTTCTGGCTTCACCTGGACAGTGTAGGTTCCCTCTGCTCTGCCCCGGGTAGGAAGGAGAGGAAGCCAGCACAGGGATCTGTTCAGTGGGACAACCCTTGGCCTCCCCGTTCAGGAGCGGAGATGCCATTGCTGGTCGGCCCCATTGTAAAAGCAAAAGGAAATATCGAGGCTGAGTACCCCAAAAGGAAATACACCAAACACAAGCTTATAAAGATTCACAGATCTTAATTCTATAACTGTACAGTTTACAAAGAAACAAAGTATCAGATAGCTATGTGGCCCTCAGTACATCACAGCGAATACCAGCCCTTTCGGTGTGAGAAGTGAGTGGTACTGGACGTCTAAGCAGTTACACATTTTATACATTTCCAATCATAATGTCCCGCCCCTCTACAGGTTAATGATACTCGGTCAGGGGGTTTGTGCCGAGTTCACTTCTAGCTTAACCAACAATATGCATGTGGATCATCTTCATTTGATATTTGCATGTTAACAAGTCACAATGGCAACAGTGTATTCTCGGATTTAAAAATAAGCCTTAACACATGTCCTATACAATGTAGTTCAGCTAGTATCCACGTTCAGTATTTAGACAGCATTATAGTTGATTTATGTCCGTGTATCGGACTTGTTGGCGCAGGTAATCCTCTGTCTACAAGTCAGGCATGGGACAAGGTCTCTTTACTCAACCCAAACATTTGGCCAACGGACAGTTTAGACATTAACTCATGTACAAGGTTCAGGACGACTCAATTACAAGCGGGAAACACTGTCCACCATTTTAGAACACAGAACTACTTTGGAATAGAAATCAAAATGGATGGACCTAAAATGGCGGCAAAGTTGATCTAAGATCGGAACTTTGCACCGTGGTTTTCTTCGCAGAGCGACTGGGATTAGGCCAATATATACAGTAAAGGAGGCACAATATGATATCCCCTTTAACAAACCCTCCTTTTGGCCTAAACCAAGCGCTAAACTACTTCTAGTCACTTTACGAGTAACTCCACGTCTCAATGTCCATACATCCTGAATAACTATCGGAGATATCAATTGCCATGAGGTCAGATACTGAGATTTCCTTCAGCACAAATTCATTGGATATTTTCCTTGGGGTGTATACCTTGTGTCCTAATGTACCCATCGCTTGTGCACAACATCCTCCTAACATTGAACACATACCAGGAAGACATTGTATACAACAGCAGAAAAACACCAGAATACCTAAAATAATCAGCAAGACCGAAAGTAGCTTCCATCCCCAAGATCGCAGGAAGTCCCAGAACCAAGCACTAAGATCCCAGTTTCCCTCGGTAACATGCACTTCTGAACTGAGAACATGCAGATTTTGAATCGCCCTAAAGATAGTTGGGGAGGAATCTGGCACGAAAACACAGCGAGCGAACCCCACTAATTTACATACCCCACCACGCTCAGCCAGGATGACATCTAATGCCATCCGGTTCTGAAGTGCCACTAACCTTATTGCTTTTTGTTCTAAAGTCATGTTATAGAGTATGTCAGTGGTCCGGTTGATGGTCCTCTCCAGTACTCTCGCTAGTCTCCTGATATCTTCGGAGTTCAGTATTTTTCCCCAAAATGGCACAAAGGATTTAGCTACATCGCCCAGAACTTGTGCTGAAGTATCGCCATTCTCGTCCCGCCGTGGACGAGGCTTTGAAATTTCTACAGTACTAGCAATGAATTCCCCGGGTAACAGAATCCCTAAATAACAGGTTCCCTGCCAATCCCTGGGTAGCCATGGAAATGATACATTACCGCAAACAAAGTAGACAGGTTCACCTACATATAAAGGTCTGTCCTCACTAGTCAAATTCGCAACATTGGCGCAACCCTTGAAATCACCCATTGACTGAGTACCATTCTGTATGCAGAAAGAAACTGAATCGGGGCTGTGGTTAACAGTGTAGGAAGGAGGCGAGGCATCCCTATTGCCTATAGGAGCCATCTTGAAAGAGATCAAAGATTGAAAAGGACGGGACAGTTTATCAGAAGGCCTAATAGAAGCAACATTGGGCCTGCTCCTATTTGCAAAGAGTGAGCATCCCTGGGGCATTAGAACACGTTTCTCAAAATCATTCAAGTTAGTTCCGTCAAAGTTCCCCGAGATGTTATTGTTCCATCGGCCAAAGAATAGTGCCCTTAAAGAAGCATAGCATGCAGTTGTCAAAGGTAAAGGATGAATATACCAACCCAGCCTCTTATCCCTGTGTAGCGGTAAATGTGAACAGACCCAACAATTGGACTTACTGAAAATGGCATATGTAGCGTTCATAATGAGTAATACAGTATTGTTATGGTAACTCTGTCTGTGCTGAGAGTCTCTAGGAGATAGAGTGTGCAGATGCACAAAAGGCATAGAAACAGTGGGTACATTTTCAGTGGGTAACACATTTTCAAGCGGATGTACTCCTTCCAGATACCAGAAACCTAAGGCAATGACTATTGTAAAACCACTTAACATTATCACAACACAACAATACGTTTTTGGGGCCCACACATTCGATTGTTTATTTTCACGGCCGGTCACACAGTCTCTTATCTGTTCTGTATGAGTGGGAGCGGTTGCAGGCATTGTTTCTTCAAACGATTTCACCAAAGTTAATTTGCTGGCGATCTTCAGATCGAGCATCTTATTAGTCCTTTCACAAACCCTAGCCAACAGAATCCCCTTATGTACAAAAGATCGGGCCAAAATGGCAAGCCCTTCAATGATTTTCCTTGATGGCACAGCCGAACCGTGCAGTAAGTCTTCTTCTTCGGACGCAGATCGTACCTTGTGATCCCTGGTACTGAGTGATATGTGAACAACGTGTTGTTACTTCCAGATGGAAGCGGTGAGATCAAAGCAGGATCTGACACAAGATTCGAAACAACTTTTGAAAACGGAACTGTTGGAGAGTGTGGATATGAAGTGGCTGTTTCCCCAGGCCCCACAGGCTCAGGGAGAGTCTCTGACGCACTCTCGATGCTGTTTTGCTGCTTCGTGATCGTTGGTTACGATAATGGAGAGGGGTTCTGTGGCTTCTGTAGCGTGTGGCAAAGGGAAAGGAATCCTCTTGATGTGAGACGCGTGGATCCAATGCTTCCTGCCCGCCACTCGCCCTGCCGTCTGTGTGACCAGGAGAACTTGGTGGGGGCCCGCCAACGAGGTTCAAACGACTTGGTGAGGACCCAGTCTCCCGGCCGTATGCTGTGGCCCAGGCCCTCGTACCTTACAGGTAAAGCCTCTCGCACCTGGTGATAAATCAAATACAGATATTTAGTTAACTTTCCACAGTAGTCAGAAAGAAGTACATTTTCCACCTCACGTAAAGAACGGGGCTTCGGTAAATTCCAAATGTTAGCTGGCCTACCCATGATCACCTCAAATGGAGAGAGCCCAGTCTTAGTTTGAGGGTCGTTCTCATAGACAATAACACGATCGGTAAGGCGTCCGGCCATTTTAGTTTTATGCCGGCGCACGTTTTAGCGAGTTTGTTCTTGATGATGCCGTTGTGTCTTTCTACTAATCGAGCACTGTGCGTGCCTAGCCGAATGGAACCGTCTATCGATCTGTAATCCTGCACATATCTGCAGAATACAGCAGCGATAAAATGTGGACCATTGTCCGAGCAGATGACTCTTGGCAAACCAAATCGAGGAATATATTCCTTCAGCATGTTCTTCGCCGCGGTCATAGCTGTGGCATCTTTGAGAGGAAAAGCTTCGACCCATTTGCTAAAAGCACAGATAACCACTAGTACATATTTGTATTTATTACAATGCACCATTTCAATGAAATCGAAGTGAATTACCTCAAAGGGGACAGAAGGTGGACCAAAACTACCCCTAGGAGTCGATGTGCCCTTTCCCACATTATGCTGCAGACAAATCATACACCCTAGGACAAAGCGCTCGGCTACCTTCGGGATTTTGTCATTTACCCACACATTTTGCAACATTCTGGTGACGTTTCGTGCACAGATGTGGGTGGGACCATGAGCCATAACAACCATCATCGTAATATACATGTCAGGAAGTAACCATTTCCCTTCTACTTTGTCCACCCAACACCCATCATCATCCAATTTTGCCAAACCCTCAGGCCATTTCTTCGATTCCTCTAACGTGGCATCAGCTTGAATGTTTTTCACAGATTCAATACCCTCATCCAAAGTACAGGCATTTGTGGCTTCCCTTGAAGTATACATTTCTGAAGAGAGTTCAGTGGCAGTCTGTTTGGCTAACTGGTCAGCGAAAGCGTTCCCTTTTCCTACATTATCTATAATCTTCTGATGCGCTACGCATTTCATAATTGCTAGCTGAGTAGGGAGTGCGAGCGCTGAGAGTAACCGTACTATCAAAGAGCCATGCTGGATTTTAGTGCCATGTGAGGTCAAGAAACCTCTTTCTGGCCAAAATTCTGCCGAAGTTGTGAACCACCCCAAAGGCATACTGACTGTCAGTATATATATTCACGGTAAGCCCTTCGGAAAGTTCACAAGCTCGAGTCAATGCTTTAATTTCTGCGGCCTGCGCAGAGTTATGCGTGATTCTTTTGGTTTCCACGACCATGCTCAATGTGGTGATTGCATAAGCAGCTGTGGATGTACCATCCGGGAGTTTGAAGCAGGAGCGATCACAAAACAGCTCCCCTTGTGGATTATTTAAGGGAGTATCTTTTAGATCGATTCTGCCTTTTGTCTCTTGCTCTGTAGTGTAAAGGCAGTCATGTGACTCTTCGTCACTGCAAGCAGTACCTTGCGGGAAAGGTAAAAGTTCAGCCGGATTAAGGACACAGCATCTCTCTATTTTAATGTGCAGTGCAAACAAGATCAATTCGTATCTCGTTTATCGTGCGGAGGTGAGAAGTTCAATTTGTGTTCTGTTTAATAGAACATCTACAGAGTGAGGTACCATCAGGGTTAAAGCATGGCCTAGGACCATTCCCTCGCTCTGTTTTACAGACGCAGCAGCAGCAGCGACAGCTCTCAAACATCTTGGCAATGCGCATGCAACAGGATCAAGGCCAATGAAAAATAGCTGCACGGCCTATTCTTCCTTCGATGTTCCTGCGTTAATACAGCCAAAGCACATCCATCATGTTCATGCACATACAACACAAAGGCCTTTTCATAGTTTGGTGTGCCCAAAACTGGTGCCGAGCACAATGCAGTCTTGAGCAGATCAAATGCTTGCTGGTGTTCCAAGTTCTACGGCAATGGCGAAGAAATGCCCTTCTTCGTCAAAGCCAACATTGGTTTAATCACTAAGGAGAAGTACGGGATCCACTGTCTACAGTAAGAAGCCATTCCTATCAAGGCTCTAACTTCCTTCTGTGTATTTGGGACAGACATGCTAGAAATGATTTTTATCCGCTCAAGCGTCAACCTTCTTCCTTCCTTTGACAGGAGATTGCCTAAATAGGTGACCTCCTTTCGACAATATTGACATTTTTTAAGCAAAGCTTTGTGTCCATGTCGTGCTAGGTGGATAAGCAACAACACGGTGCCTTCCTTACATGCGCTCTCTGAGTCAGCAGCTAAGAGTAGATCGTCTACATACTGAAGCAGTGTACAAGTGGTAGGCAACTCGAGTGAGTCGAGCTGCTCTTTCAAAGCCCTACTGTAAATACTAGAACTCTCTGTGTAACCTTGCGGTGCACGGGTAAAGGTAAATGAGCGTCCCCCTAAGGTGAACACGAACAAGTATCTACTGTCTTTGTGTATAGGAATACTAAAGAAAGCATTCTTTAGATCCACAACACTAAAGTGAGTAGCTGAAGCCGGAATCATAGTTATTATTGTCGTCACATCAGGCACAATGGGAAATTGTGGAGCAACAATCTTATTGATGGCACGTAAATCAATAATGAAATGGAAAGGAATTGCATTATCACCTTTTTTGTACACGGGCAAAATCAGACTATTGCACAAACTACCTGCAATTTCCTCAATCACCCCACGATGCACAAAATCGGAGACTATGCATTTCAAAGCTTGCTCACCATTGACCGAGATCTTATACTGGGGGATACGTGGCAACTTTACTCCATGTTTCAGAATAATTTTAACGGGCTCAATTTGCAAAACACCAACATCATTGTCATCAATTGCCCACAAACACTCCGGAACGTCACTGAATTCCGGCGGCAAAGGTCTGGTCAAGAATTGAGAGACAGAAAGTTGCTGTGGTGAAATCGTCAAACGCACTCCATCAGAAGAACAATGAATTACCACATTTAATTCCTTCAACAGATTCAACCCCAACAAATTCTCTCTGCAATTCTTAGTCAAAAGGAATGGACAGTGGTCCATAATGGACCCAAAGCAATAGGTACGGCGAAGAAATCGGACAGACTACTGGTGTGCCAGAAAACCCTACAGAAACATTGGTTTGCCCTGACAGTGGAATGTTTGGAACCCGTGAATGGTCAATGGAACACTTCTGTGCCCCTGTATCTATCAAGAATAGATGTTTCCTATTTCCCACTATCATCTCAACGTAGGGACCTTTCTGATTAACGTGAATAGGTGTTGGTTCCAAACCCTGCTTCAGGCAATCCTAGCGAAACAGAATGTCGTCGAAAGGATGTTCTTCAGAGAGGTAAGCAGCAGAAGGATAATCAAAAATGTTTCTATTATCCACACTTGGTGCCTGATTGCCCTGTGAAAAAGGTTGCTGTGAATCCTGTGAAAACTGACTTCTACCAGGACCCTCTGCCCCAGGGCGGCCTCTGGACCATCTACCCATATTACCGAATGTGTTATTCGACCTCTGTTGGAGGATCGGGCATTTTGCACGCCAATTACCCTCTTGTCTGCAATAAGCACACTGGTTTATGTTTACAGGACCCAATGGCGCATTTCCCTGTGGAACATACTGACTCTAAATTGCGAATTACCCCCTCTAGGGCCTCTAACAATTTTCTGCAATAGTACTTTTGTTTTTAAGTCACCTTTTCTCTTTTCAACTCTCTCTTTTTCGTTATTGACACGATTCTCATACTACTGAGCCATATGCAATACTTCTGACTGAGACTTCGCTTGCCAAGCGCTCTCTGAGGACATAATTTGTGACTTGATGTCAGGCAGCAATCCACGCACACATTTGTCCACGAATAGTTGTTTCCCAGACTCTGTGCTTAGGTCTTGTCCACTGAAATCTGAAAATACTTGTTCGAACCGATTAAAGAACTCGGTAGCACCCTCAGACTTTCCTTGGACACAAGTAGTAAGCTTGTCCCAAATAATCCTTCTTTCAGGAATTATAGCTTTTAATTTTGTAACTATTCTATCAGGCAAAGTTAGTATTACCTGTGGTGGTCTCTCGCCAGCTGCCCTTTCTCTATCAAGTCTAACCATGTTATCCCATGTATCTCCTAACCCTGGTACATCGTCTACAGTCCTAATCTGCTTCCACAAGTCAATAGGCAGGAGTACGGGAAATAACAAATCAATATCGGTCAAGGTAAATACTGATTATTGCAAGACAGACTCTATTTCTTTGCAGAACCCTGTCGGATTCTTCCTAATATCGGGAATAGATTGTTTAATGGTGTTCACTTCCTGTCTCGATAACGGGACGTGAATGAACTGTGACACATAATGTGCAGGAATATCTCGAGCAGGTGTACCTGCTGCAGCATCAGCAGGAATCTCTACTTTTGGGACAAATGTCGGAGGAACCTCTCTCATAGGTAACTGAGAAGTAGGCAATTCCGAACGCTTGCTAAGCAACAGAGCTAGATCGAGCGCTAAAGCAGCTGAAGGAGTGTCAAACGAAAAAGTTCTCTTATAAATATTCAGTTATTCTGCAGGACAACAAATCCTTTTCTTTATACATTCATCTTGCAGGTACTCTACCATTACCTTTATCACTTTCCTCTGCATTTCTGGCGTATACTGACTATACGTGTCATATGCTTCAACGGGAGTTATCGACGTGTCTGAAATCCACCTAATCGCATCTTTTGTACAAATTCGTGTTTCCTCATTTATCAACTTACAACAAGGAACGAACCGCTTCTGTACTAACATAGCGTCCAAACTATCACCATCTACATCTTCATTCCGTAACCTTTACAACTCCCTTCTGTACTCAAAAACCCTCTCAACATGTTCATGTACTTTCTCCACAGTATCTCTAGAAAATGCTGAAGTATTCAGATCCCTTAACCCTTGTGGGAGATCTATATCATTTAGCCTGTTCCACATTATACATAAATGAACTCCTAATCCTTCAAAAAAACATGGACTTCATTCATTCACGGTGCGTCACTCTTTCTCAACTCGCATGCTGGACTTCCTTTGCATTTTGTACTCATGGTGGGCCTGAATCATGCTATTCCCATCTTCATCTTGTATCCTGGCTTGCAACATTATGTGTTACTACTGACTTCTGCAATTGTATTCGCTCTCCACTCTTGCTTCTCCACTCTTTTTGACTGCTTACTCTCTGTTCTCTCCTCCTTTCCCTTCTCCCTTTTCCTATCTCCTCCCCTTACTTTCTTCTATGCACTTATTCTATCAGAATTGTCCCTGGACCCAATATGATAGCAACCTCAGCTGTTTCCTCCACCCTCCCATTGTCAAACTAGAAATTATATCGTGCCTCCTATTGCTATGAATATATGTATATTGGCCTACGCCAAGCTGCTAACAAGCTGCTTATAAACTACATGTGAATAAACTCGCATTGCAAGGTCCTGACCTTAGAAACCATGTAAACTGTCATTTTGGGTCAAGCCGCCATTTTAGGTTTTCTTGCTCTATAAAGTCACCATGTGAGCTAAAATGGTAGCCTATGTTATTCAGAACAGAACTCGATTGTCATGACCTCTGTACAGCTAATGTATAACTTACCTGCAGGCCACTTGTTAGGGTCATGAGCTGAGACCTTGTCCTTCTGCTGACCTGTGTGCAATGGATTACCTGTATCACCGAAACTGATCTATAATTGAATGAGAACACCTGCTTAACTATATTGTATAAATTAAGTCCCGCATTGTAATGTTAGGCCTAGAGCATACATTATTACCATTTCTTCTTGTTAATGTATAAACCTAAGATGAACTAGATTTGACCTGGCAAGGGACCCTAGAGCAGTAACTTATTTATGGAATGGTTAACCCAAAGGAGGGCTGAACAGCAGGCTTGAAATGTATAAAAGCCTGACTGTTTCAATGAATTTTTGCACTCACTGAGCACACCGAACCACGCCGGAGTTCGCTGTGTTGTACTGAGGGTCGATAGCTATCTGAATTTTGTTCTGTTCTTTTGTAACTGGATTCAGTATAAAATAAAGTACTTTGTATGTTCCTTTGTAACCTGTGTTTGGTGTGTTTCCTTTTTGGTTACCCTGCCTCATATTATTTCCTTGTTTTCACAGTTGGCGCCCGGAATAGGGACCCTCAAGATTGATGCCGGATTATTGAAGGTTGACGCACGCTATCGGACCGGGATCGGACGGTGTGACATAACGGGCCCGACTGAACGAGACGCGACACCTCAACAGCGCTGCACGATCCGTTCCCTGGACGATAGCCGTGTGGTCTGAGACGGCATCTTGACGAGGGTCAATTTTTTGAGGCGGGCAGATTTGCCGAAATCACCATACACAAGGTAAAATTTGTTAGGTAAGTCCTTTATAAACCGATCGGTCCTCCTTAGGTTTGGTCAGGTGAGTCGTTACCCGACTCTTAATTCAACCCTGACAATTTGAATTTGGCGCATTGTATCTGCAGACACAATTATTGACCAGGTAACACCGAGTATTTGAGAAATGCCTGGGAAATTGTCTAGCTGCTTTAGGGCATTATTCCGCAGCGATAGACAATCTTTGGAATTTAGCCATCCGGCACCACAGAAGGGGTCACCGGCATGTACTATGTACTGTAAGCATGGCATTGGAAGTGTAGTATTTAATAAAATTTGGCACAGACAAACCAGACATGCCTCCGAACTTCAGTGGCCAGTCAATGGTAGTTTTGAGATCCCTCGTATTGAATATTTAGAGTCAGTCTTGTTAAAAAAGAAGGCCAGACCTGCAGCATTTGATGTTTTGCAAAATTGGAAAAGAGAAGCGTTGCAGCAGCTTAAAAGTAGGGAAAAACATGTGCGCCGTCATAAAACAAATGCTGAAAAGGCGTTGTTATATGATCAGGACAAACAGTCTGAGTCGGTTAGGAATATGGACAGGGCTTTCTCACTCGGTATTCAGAAAATCTATCCTTCTAAAGATCTTGATGTTTCTGATGAGTTTATCGACAAATTGTTAAATGAACGAAGGCCTGGTGCCTCCGTATGTTCCTCTTCCTCCTGTTGTACCTCTTCCTGCTGTTATTCCTGCTCTTCCTGCTCAACCTGTTGTTCCTATTCCTCTGGTTGTTGTTCCTCCACCTGCTCCTCTGCCTCTTCCCATTGCACCAGTAATAGTACCTCCATTGAATTTGCCTGCATCCTCACTCCCAAGTAGTTCTGTACCGCTTGTAGTTGATCAGGGTGCGGGGTCGAGGATTTTTACTCGTAATACTGTTCCTACAGAAAAGAAACATGATTTGTTTGCATGGGCTAAGCATTGTATGGAGAGAGATGATCGAGCTAATGTTCTTGCCACACTTTCTAATATGGATAATTTTCCTGAGAAAAATGTTTTCATTGAAGGTTTAGGGATTCATTTATGTGTAATGTGGGGTAAATTAAATAATGCAGACCTCCCACAAGGGTTGAGGGACCTGAATACTTTAGCGTTTTCAAGAGACACTGTGGAGAAGGTACATGAGCATGTTGAGAGGATATTTGAGTATAGAAAGGAGTTGGAAAGGTTACGGAATGAGGATGACGAAGAAGAAAGTATGTATGTACAGAAACGATTTCTTCCGTGTCGTAAATCGACATCTGAGGAGGCGCGAATTTGTACAAAAGATGCGATTAGATGGATTTCAGACATATCGATAACTCCAGTTGAGGTATATGACACATACAGTCAATATACGCTAGAAATGCAGAGGAAAGTGATACAGGTAATGGTAGAGTACCTGCAGGATGAATGTTTAAAGAGAAAGGTTAGTTGTCCCACAGAGTTATTGAGCATTTATAAGAGAGCTTTTTCACTTGACACTTCTTCAACTGCTTTAGCGCTCCACTTAGCTCTGTTGCTTAGTAAGCGTTCGGAGTTGCCTACATCTCAGTTGCCTATGAGAGAGGTTCCTCCGACATTTGTCCCAAAGGTTGAGATTCCTGCTAATGCTGCAGCAGGTACACCTGCTGTGGACATTCCTGCACATTATGTATCGTAGTTTGTTCACGTCCCGTTTTCACGACAGGAAGTGAATACTATTAGACAAACTATTCCTGACATTAGGAAAAATCCGACAGGGTTCTATAAAGAGATAGAGTCCGTTTTGCAGTCCTCAGTGTTTACCCTAGGCGACATTGATTTGCTATTCCCTGTACTCCTGCCTGTAGATTTGTGGAAACAAGTTAGAATTATAGACGATGTACCAGGGTTGGGAGATACATGGGCTAACATAGTTAGGCTTGATGGGGAAAGGCCAGCTGGTGAGAGACCACCTCAGGTGATACTAACTTTGCCTGACAGAATCATTGCAAAACTGAAAACTATAATCCCCGAAAAGAGAATTATTTGGGACAAGCTTACGGCCTGTGTCCAAGGAAAATCTGAGGGTGCTACAGAGTTCTTTAATCGGTTCGAACAGGTATTCTCGGATTTCAGTGGACAAGACTTAGGCACAGAGTCTGGGAAAAGATTATTTGTGGACAAATTTGTACGTGGATTGCTGCCTGACATCCAGTCACAAATGATGTCTTCTGAGAGCGCTTGGCAGGCGAAATCCCAATCAGAAGTACTGTACATGGCTCAGTACTACGAGAACCGTGTCAATAATGAAAAAGATAGAGTCGAGAAGAGAAAAGGTGATTTGTTGACTAAAGTATTGTTACAGCAAATTGTTAGAGGCCCCAGAGGGGGTAGTTCGCAGATTAGAGGTCAGTATGTTCCACAAGGGAATGTGCCCTTGGGTCCTGTGAACATTAACCAGTGTGCCTATTGTCGCCAGGAGGGTCATTGGCGTGCACAATGCCCCATCCTTCGACAGAGGTCGAATAACACATTTGGAAATATGGGTAGACGATCCAGAGGTCGCCCGGGTGTAGGGGGCCCTGGTAGAGGCCAGTTTTCGCAGGATCCCCAACAACCTTTTTCACAGGATAATCAGACTTCGAGTGTGGATACTAGAAACATATTTGATCATCCTTCTGCTGCATATCTATCTGAAGAGCTTCCTTTTGATGATATTTTGTTTCGTTAGGATTGCCCGAAGCAGGGTTTGGAACCTACACCTATTCCCGTTAATCAGAAAGGTCCCTACGTTGAAATGGTAGTGGGAAATAGGAAACATCAATTTTTGATAGACACTGGAGCACAGAAGTGCTCCATTGATCATTCTCGGGTTCCAAACATTCCACTGTCAGGGCAAACCAATGTTTCTGTAGGGTTTTCTGGCACACCAGTTGTTTGTCCGGTTTCTTCACCGGTACCTATTTCTTTGGGTCCCTTTACGGACCACTGTCCATTTCTCTTGACTTCGAATTGTGGAGAGAATTTGCTGGGGTTGAATCTGTTGAAGGAATTAAATGCGGTAATTCATTGTTCTTCTGATGGAGTGCGTTTGACGATTTCACCACAGCAATGTTCTGTTTCGCAATTCTTGACTAGACCTTTGCCGCCAGAATTCAGTAATGTACCAGAGTGTTTGTGGGCAGTTGATGACAATGATGTCGGTGTTTTGCAGATTGAGCCTGTTAAAATAGTTTTGAAACATGGAATTAAGCTGCCCCGTATAAGATCTCAGTTGAAGGCGAGCGAGCTTTGAAGAAAGCATTGTTTACGATTTTGTGCATCGTGGGGTGATTGAGGAGATTGCAGGAAGTTTGTGCAATAGTCCGATTTTACCCGTGTACAAAAAAGGTGATAATGCAATTCCATTTCGTTTTATAATTGATTTACGTGCCATTAATAAAGTCGTCGCTCCGCAATTTCCAATTGTGCCTGATGTGACGACAATATTAACCATGATTCCAGCTACGGCTACTCACTTCAGTGTTGTGGACCTAAAGAATGCTTTCTTCAGTATTCCTATACATGAGGATAGTAGATACTTGTTCGCGTTCACCTTAGGGGGACGCTCATTCACATTTACTCGTGCACCTCAAGGTTATACTGAGAGTCCTAGTATTTATAGTAGGGCTTTGAAAGAGCAGCTTGATACCCTTGGATTGCCCCCTACTTGTACGTTGCTTCAATATGTTGATGATTTGCTTTTAGCCGCTGACTCTGAGAGCTCTTGTAAAGAGGGCACTGTGTTGTTGCTCATCCATCTAGCTAAGCATGGTCACAAAGCTTCGCTTAAAAAGTTTCAATATTGTTGCCAGGAGGTCGCCTATTTAGGCTATCTCCTGTCAAAGGAGGGAAGAAGATTGACACCTGAAAGAATAAAACACATTTCTGGCATGTCTGTCCCAAATACACAAAAGGAAGTTAGAGCCTTGATAGGTATGGCTTCTTACTGTAGGTTATGGATCCCAAACTTCTCACTAGTGATAAAACCGATGTTGGCCTTGACGAAGAAGGGTATTTCTTCGCCATTGCCATGGAATACGGAGCATCAACATTCATTCGAGTTGCTCAAGACTGTATTATGTTCGGCGCCAGTTTTGGGCACACCGAACTATGAGAAGGCCTTTGTGTTGTTTGTGCATGAATGTGATGGATGTGCTTTGGCTGTATTAACGCAGGAACATGGAGGGAAGAATAGGCCATGCGGTTACTACTGTTCCGCCCTTGATCCTGTTGCATGCGCTTTGCCAAGATGTTTGCGCGCTGTCGCTGCTGCTGCTGCGTCTGTAAAACAGAGTGAGGGAATGGTCCTAGGCCACGATTTAACCCTGATATTGCCTCACTCTGTAGATATTCTATTGAACAAAACCCAAACGCAACACCTCACTTCCGCACGACTGACAAGATATGAATTAATCTTGTTTGCTCCCCACATTCAAATTAGGAGGTGCTGCGTTCTTAATCCGGCTGAACTCCTACCTTTCCCGCAAAATACTGTTTGCGGTGGCGAAGAGTCACATGACTGCCTGTATACTACTGAACAAGATACAAAAGGCAGAGTTGATTTGAGGGACACTCCTTTGGATAACCCACAAGGGGAGCTGTTTTGTGATGGCTCCTGCTTCAAACTACTGGATGGTACATCCACAGCTGCTTATGCATTCACTACATTGAGTACGGTTGTGGAGACCAAGAGAATTACGCATAACTCTGCGCAGGCCGCAGAGATTATGGCATTGACTCGAGCTTGTGAGCTTTCCAAAGGGCTAACAGTAAACATATATACTGATAGGCAGTATGCCTTTGGGGTGGCTCACAACTTTGGGAGACTTTGGTCAGAGAGAGGGTTTTTAACTTCGCATGGCACCAAGATCCAACATGGCTCCCTGATAGTACAATTGCTTTCAGCGCTTGCGCTCCCTAGTCAGTTAGCAATCATTAAGTGCGCAGCACATCGCAAGATTATAGATGATGTAGGGAAAGGGAATGCTTTCGTTGATCAAATAGCTAGACAAACTGCCTCTGATCTCTTCACGGAGATGTATGTTTCAAGGGAGACTGTAGATGCCTATGCAATGGATGAGGGTGTTGGGTCTGTACGGGATATCCAAGCCGATGCCACATTAGAAGAATCCAGGCTGAGGGCTTGGGGAAACTCGATGATGATGGGTGTTGGGTGGACATGGTTGAAGGGAAATGGTTGCTTCCTAATGCCTATATAGTAATGATGGTTACCATGGCACACGGTCCCACACATGTGTGCGCTCAACAGATCACGAGAATGTTAGAGAAAGTCTGGGTAAATGATAAGATTTCAAAAATTGCCCAGCATTATGTCCAAAATTGCATGATTTGCCTACAACACAATGTGGGAACGGGGACAGCAACTCCAAGAGGTAGCTTTGGGCCTCCTTCTGTCCCGTTTGAAGTGATTCACTTTGACTTTATTGAAATGGAGCGATGTAACAATCTTAAATATGTCCTTGTGGTCATTTGCGCCTTTAGTAAGTGGGTCGAAGCTTTCCCTGTTAAAGACGCTACAGCCATGACCACTGCAAAGACCATGTTAAAGGAATTCTTCCCACGGTTCGGTTTGCCGAGAGTTATCTGGTCGGATAATGGTCCGCATTTTATCGCTGCTGTAATTCTACAGATATGTACGGCATTGCAAATTGACAAACGATTCCATTCGGCCAGACATGCTCAGAGCACCGGATCAGTGGAAAGACACAATGTTATCATAAAAAACAAGCTCGCTAAGACGTGTGCCGGCACCAAACTAAAATGGCCGGACGCCTTACCGATCGTGTTACTTTCAATGCGGACAACCCCTCAAACTAAGACTGGGCTCTCTCCCTTTGAGGTGGTAATGTGGAGACCTGCTAATATTTGGGGTTTGCCTAAAAGCTGCGCATTGCACAATGTAGAAAATGTACTTCTCTCCGACTATTGTAACCAATTGACTAAAAACCTGTTTTCAATTTATCACCAGGTGCGAGAGGCATTGCTGGTGAGGTACGAGGGCCCCGGCCACAGTCTACGACCAGGGGATTGGATCCTCGTTAAATCCTTCGACATAGCGTCTTGCCTCGCACCACATTGGAGGGGCCCCTACCAGGTGCTCCTAGTCACTCAGACTGCGGTGCGGGTAGGAGGGCGTCGCCACTGGATCCACGGCAGCCACACCAAACGGATCCCACACCCAGTGCCATACGATACAGAAGACGCAGAACCCCTTTCCGACATTGAAACCAACGTACCCGAAACGGCAGACGGTGGAGAGAGAGTATCGGAGGCCGTTCCGGAAGTTGTAAGGCCCGACAAAACGGCCATCTTGCCTCCTTGCTCTCCCACTGCATTGTTTGTGGATCATCCATCTTCTGATCCAACTTCCATTCACTCGTCACCTCCTGTGGGAAGTGACGACATCCTGTCTGCTGATTCTTTTGCACCAGAAACTGTGAAGTATAATCTCCGCCCAAGGAGATAGGTTTGCAATACGGCTCTTGCTGTACAATTGAAAGAATTTGAGGGCTTGCCTTTTTTTGGCCCAATTGCATGAAGGGTTCTGCTGACTAAGGGTTGTGGGAAAAGTCATTAAGAAGACGCGCGACCGGAGTCGCCAGCAAACGAACAATTGGTGTTTCTCGATTGAAGATGACAATGCCCGCATCCGCAACCGTTCATACTGAACTTTTGGACAAAAATGTGACTAGGAGAGACAATGAGCAGATATGTATGGGGGCCCCGAAAACGTTTTGTTGTCTACTGGTGATAATCACGGGACTTTTAGTAACTGTTGGTTGTGGGTTTTGGTATTTGGAGAGAATGTACCCTTTGAATGATTTCCTACCTGTTGAAAATATAACTGTTGTTCCCACTCCTTCTGTGCAACTACATACCTTGTCACCTAGAGATCGTTTGCATAGACGGAATTATCAAAATAACACTCTACTTCTAATTATGAATGCTACCCATGCAATCTTCAACAGAACCAATTGTTGGATCTGCTCGCATTTACCGCAACATGGGGATAAGGGGCTAGGTTGGTATATTCACCCTTTACCTTTGACAACTGCTTGTTATGCTTCACTTAGAGCACTGTTCTTTGGCCGATAGAACGATAGCATCTCAGGGAACTTTGATGGCACTAATTTGAATAGTTTTGAGAAACGTGTTCTGACTCCCCTGGGATGCTCGCTTTTCGCAAATAGGAGTAAGCTCAATATTGCTTCTATTAGGCCTTCTGATAGACTGTCTCGTCCTTTCCAATCTTTGATTTCCTTTAAAATGGCTCCAATAGGCAACAAGGATGCCGTGCCTCCTTCTTATACTGTTAACCATAGGCCCGATTCAGTTTCTTTCTGCATACAGAGGAATGGCACCCGGTCAATGGGAGATTTTAAAGGTTGTGCCAATGTTGCAAATTTGACTGGGGAAGACAGACCTTTGTATGTAGGCGAACCTATCTATTTTGTTTGCGGTAATGTAGCATTTCCATGGTTGCCCAGGGATTGGCAGGGAACTTGTTATCTAGGAATCCTGTTACCTGGGGTGTTTATAGCAAGTACTGTAGAGGTTTCGAAGGCTCGTCCACGGCGGGACGAGAATGGCGACACTCCAGCACAGGTTTTAGGAGATGTAGCGAAATCATTCCTTCCATTCTTTGGGCAGATAGCGAATTCCGAGTATATCAGGAAACTAGCGAGAGTACTGGAGAGAACCATCAACCGGACCACATATATACTTTATAATATGACTTAAGAGCAGAAAGCGATCAGATTGGTAGCGCTTCAGAACCGGATGGCATTAGATGTCATTCTGGCTTGCTGTGTTTTCGTACCGGATTCCTCCCCAACTATTTTTAAGGCAATACAGAATCTGCACATTCTTAGTTCAGATGTGCATGTTCCCGAGGGAAATTGGGATCTTAGCGCTTGGTTCTGGGACTTCTTGCGGTCTTGGGGTTGGAAAGTGCTTTCAGTCTTGCTGATTATTTTGGGAATTCTGCAATTTCTTTGTTGTTGTATCCAATGTCTACCAAGTATATGTTCAATGCTAGGGGTATGTTGCGCTTAGGCGATAGGTACAATAGGACATAAAGTGTATGCCCCGGATAAAACCTCTAAGGAGTATGTACTGAAAGAGATCTTATGGCGATAGATATTTCTGACAGCTATTCAGAGTGTATGGACGATGACACATGGAGTTATTTGCAGGGAAATCAGAAGTAGTTTAGCACTTGGCATAGGCCAAAAGGAGGGTTTGTCAAACTAGAAATTATATCCTGCCTCCTATTGCTATGAATATATGTATATTGGCCTACGCCAAGCTGCTAACAAGCTGCTTATAAACTACGTGTGAATAAACTCACATTGCAAGGTCCTGACCTTAGAAACCATGTAAACTGTCATTTTGGGTCAAGCCGCCATTTTAGGTTTTCTTGCTCTATAAAGTCACCTTGTAAGCTAAAATGGTAGCCTATGTTATTCAGAACAGAACTCGATTGTCATGACCTCTGTACAGCTAATGTATAACTTGCCTGCAGGCCACTTGTTAGGGTCATGAGCTGAGACCTTGTCCTTCTGCTGACCTGTGTGCAATGGATTACCTGTATCACCGAAACTGATCTATAATTGAATGAGAACACCTGCTTAACTATATTGTATAAATTAAATCCCGCATTGTAATGTTAGGCCTAGAGCATACATTATTACCATTTCTTCTTGTTAATGTATAAACCTAAGATGAACTAGATTTGACCTGGCAAGGGACCCTAGGGCAGTAACTTATTTATGGAATGGTTAACCCAAAGGAGGGCTGAACAGCAGGCTTGAAATGTATAAAAGCCTGACTGTTTCAATGAATTTTTGCACTCACTGAGCACACCGAACCACGCCGGAGTTCGCTGTGTTGTACTGAGGGTCGATAGCTATCTGAATTTTGTTCTGTTCTTTTGTAACTGGATTCAGTATAAAATAAAGTACTTTGTATGTTCCTTTGTAACCTGTGTTTGGTGTGTTTCCTTTTTGGTTACCCTGCCTCATATTATTTCCTTGTTTTCACACCATTACTGTTTTTTTCCTCCCCACCACCCCTCCAGCACTATCTGAAATGTTATCAGGCCTAGTATGATAGTCGCTTGTTTTGTTCCTCCCCTCCCTTTCTGCACCCCTCTCCCTCACCTTTTGTTTTTCACCGGCTCTACCAGCAATGTCGTCAGGCCTAGTACGGTAGTCGCCTGTCTGTTTCCATTTCCTTCCCACTCTCCCCCTCTCTCCTCCTTATCTATGTCTTTGCTCTTGCACTATCTGAAATGTCGTCAGGCCGAGTACGATAGTTCATTTCACATCCTTACTGTTCATGGCCTGTAAGAATGTGGTTGTATTTTCCCTTGTTCCCTCCCTTGCCTTGAAGCGCTTTGAAACACATTGTGTGTAGGCGCTATATAAATAAACTATCATATCATATCATAAGTTATAAAGTGTGGCAAAAACATCAGCTTGTTCACCGCTCTCCATGCAATGTCTAGCCCATGCAGTCAATTCATGCTTTCTATCTGAAGACACAGTATTACGAATTACAACCCTCGATCCCGCTCCCCGATCTACTGTAAGCGGTGTAGAACCACTTGGAAGAGGGAGAGTAGGCACATTTTGTACATTTGGAAACAGAGGTGCTATTACTGGTGCAGCAGGCAAACCCACCGGACCCGTAACAGCAGGCAAAGGTGGAGGAGCACGTGGAGGAGTGACAACAAGAGGAGGAAAACAGCCAGATGAAGAGGAACATCAAGAGGAGCAATAGGAGGAGCAGGAGGAGCTACGGGAGGACGAATGACAGCAGGAAGAGGAACATACGGAGGTGGCGCAGTGGCACCAGGCCTTTGTTCATTTAAAAGTTTGTCAATCAGCTCATCAGATACATGAAAGTCTTTAGAGGTATACATTTTTTGGATACCAAGTGAAAAAGCCCTATCCATATTCCTAACTGACTCAGACTGTTTATTCTGGTCATATAACAACGCTTTTTCGGCATTCGTCATATGACGGCGCGCATGTTTCTCCCTACTCTTAAATTGCTGCATAGCTTCTTTCTTCCAATTCTGTAATACATCAAATGCTGCAGGTTTAGCATTTTTCTTCAATAATATGGATTCTAAGTATTCAATACGAGGAATTTCAAAACTACCATTGATTTGCCACTGAAGTGCGGAAGCATGTCTAGTTTGTCTGTGCCAAATATCATTAAACACTATACTACCAATGCCGTGCTTACAGTACATAGTACACGCCAGCGACCCCTCTATTGGCGCGGTCGGCCAAATTAAAAAGATTTTCACTGCGGAATAACGCCCTGAAGCAGGCAGACAATTTCCCAGGCATATCAGAATACTGGTGTTACCTGGTCAATAATTGTACTCGCGAGTGCAATGCCCAAAACAAATTATCAGGATACTTAAGAATCGGGTCACGACTCACCTGATCAAATCCTAAAGCGGTCCGATCGGATTACAAAGAACTAACAAAGGTCCCACGTGGTTGGTGATTTCGGCAAATCTGCCCGCCTCGACATATGGAGCCTTGTCAAGATTGCAGTCTCGGACCGCGGGCTCACCGTCCAGGGATCGGGTCGTGAAGCGCTGCTGAGGTGTCGCGTCTCATCCAAGAAAGGGGTCCCCTTTGTCACCGTCTGATCCCGGTCCAGTAGCCGCATCAACCTTCAACGAGATGGCATCGATCTTGAGGGTCCCTATTCGGGCGCCATCTGTAAAAGCAAAAGGAAATATCGAGGCTGAGTACCCCAAAAGGAAATACACCAAACACAGACTTATAAAGATTCACAGATCTTTATTCTATAACTGTACAGTTTACAAAGAAACAAACAGGGTAATTCATAGAAATTCGCACAAAAGTGGCGCACGCGACTGGCGCACAGCATGCCCGTGCGAATGTCTGCGCCAGCCGCATGCGCTAAAATCGATTTCCGCGCACAGCGTATTCATGGATTTTCGCATCCAAAACCAGCCGTGGCGCAGCGTGGCGCAGCGTGGCGCAGCGACCCTGCAGCAGCGCCAGTTACCCCCCCAAGAACGCCCTCGCGCAAGGAAAAGCCTTCAAAATCCCCAAATAATCGCAAAGGGCTGCGCTAACCCTGGACCAGTTCACAGGGCTGGCAAACAGCAAACGCCAAGC
The DNA here is from genome assembly GCF_040938575.1 of Ambystoma mexicanum. Taxonomy (NCBI): domain Eukaryota; kingdom Metazoa; phylum Chordata; class Amphibia; order Caudata; family Ambystomatidae; genus Ambystoma; species Ambystoma mexicanum. The sequence goes on from NC_090926.1 coordinate 341,550,630, forward strand.
GGGGAACGTGTATTTCAGTGGTTCGCGGGAAGTTCCACACGCGATTGTCCTGTGTACGTGTGCATCAGGGGTGCGCGGGAAGTATCACACGCAAAATCAGCAGGGTACGTGTATTTCAGGGGTGCGCAGGAAGTATCACACGCGATTCCAGCAGGGTACGTGTATTACAGGGGTGCGCGGGAAGTTCCACACGCGATTTCAGCAGGGTATGTGTATTTCAGGGGTGCGCGGGAAGTTCCACACGCGATTGGCCCCGTGCGAGCAGGGTATGTGTATTTCAGGGGTGCGCGGGAAGTTCCACACGCGATTGGCCCCGTGCGAGCAGGGTACGTGTATTCCAGGGGTGCGCGGGAAGTTCCACACGCGATTGGCCCTGTGCGAGCAGGGTACGTGTATTCCAGGGGTGCGCGGGAAGTTCCACACGCGATTTCAGCAGGGTACGTGTATTTCAGGGGTGCGCGGGAAGTTCCACACGCGATTGGCCCCGTGCGAGCAGGGTACGTGTATTCCAGGGGTGCACGGGAAGTTCCACATGCGATTTCAGCAGGGTACATGTATTTCAGGGGTGCGCGGGAAGTTCCACACGCGATTTCAGCAGGGTACGTGTATTTCAGGGGCGCGCGGGAAGTTCCACACGCGATTTCAGCAGGGTACGTGTATTTCAGGGGTGCGCGGGAAGTTCCACACGCGATTGGCCCCGTGCGAGCAGGGTACGTGTATTCCAGGGGTGCGCGGGAAGTTCCACACGCGATTTCAGCAGGGTACGTGTATTTCAGGGGTGCGCGGGAAGTTCCACACGCGATTTCAGCAGGGTACGTGTATTTCAGGGGTGCGCGGGAAGTTCCACACGCGATTCCATCAGGGGACGTGTATTTCAGGGGTGCGCGGGAAGTTCCACACGCGATTGGCCCCGTGCGAGCAGGGTACATGTATTCCAGGGGTGCGCGGGAAGTTCCACACGCGATTTCAGCAGGGTACGTGTATTTCAGGGGTGCGCGGGAAGTTCCACACGCGATTGGCCCCGTGCGAGCAGGGTACATGTATTTCAGGGGTGCGCGGGAAGTTCCACACGCGATTCCATCAGGGTACGTGTATTTCAGGGGTGCGCGGGAAGTTCCACACGCGATTGGCCCCGTGCGAGCAGGGTACGTGTATTTCAGGGGTGCGCGGGAAGTTCCACATGCGATTGGCCCCGTGCAAGCAGGGTACGTGTATTCCAGGGGTGCGCGGGAAGTTCCACACGCGATTTCAGCAGGGTACGTGTATTTCAGGGGTGCGCAGGAAGTTCCACACGCGATTTCAGCAGGGTACGTGTATTTCAGGGGTGCGCGGGAAGTTCCACACGCGATTGGCCCCGTGCGAGCAGGGTACATGTATTTCAGGGGTGCGCGGGAAGTTCCACACGCGATTCCATCAGGGTACGTGTATTTCAGTGGTGCGCGGGAAGTTCCACACGCGATTGGCCCCGTGCGAGCAGGGTACGTGTATTTCAGGGGTGCGCGGGAAGTTCCACACGCGATTTCAGCAGGGTACGTGTATTTCAGGGGTGCGCAGGAAGTTCCACATGCGATTTCAGCAGGGTACGTGTATTTCAGGGGTGCGCGGGAAGTTCCACATGCGATTGGCCCCGTGCGAGCAGGGTACGTGTATTTCAGGGGTGCGCGGGAAGTTCCACACGCGATTGGCCCCGTGCGAGCAGGGTACGTGTATTCCAGGGGTGCACGGGAAGTTCCACACGTGATTTCAGCAGGGTACGTGTATTCCAGGGGTGCGCGGGAAGTTCCACATGCGATTTCAGCAGGGTACGTGTATTCCAGGGGTGCGCGGGAAGTTCCACATGCAATTTCAGCAGGGTACATGCATTTCAGGGGTGCGCAGGAAGTTCCACACGCAATTTCAGCAGGGTACGTGTATTTCAGGGGTGCGCGGGAAGTTCCACACGCGATTGGCCCCGTGCGAGCAGGGTACGTGTATTCCAGGGGGGCGCGGGAAGTTCCACACGCGATTTCAGCAGGGTACGTGTATTCCAGGGGTGCGCGGGAAGTTCCACATGCGATTTCAGCAGGGTACGTGTATTTCAGGGGTGCGCGGGAAGTTCCACACGCGATTTCAGCAGGGTATGTGTATTTCAGGGGTTCTGGGGAGTACTACACGTGAATTGGCTGTGTGGGTCCTCCCAGGTGTTCGCTCTACAACCTCCACGGCCCCTGCAGGCAGCCCACACCACGGGGGACTACCCTGCACCCCTGCTCATGTCCCGCAGGCAGCCCATCCACCATGGGCATGCCCCCCAACCAACCCACATGTCACCTTGCACTACTGATCAACAATGCATGTCTCCCAGCACCCCCACCCCCCAGCAGTACAGGGGCAGCCTCCACCAGGCCCCCACTCATGTCCCCTTTTACCCCCACCCCCCGGCAGTGCAGGGGCAGCCTCCAGCAGGCTCCCACTCATGTCTCCCTGCACCCCCCACCCCCCAGCAGTGCAGGGGCAGCCTCCACCAGGCCCCCACTCCTGTCTCCCTGCACCCCCCACCCCCCAGCAGTCAGGGGCACCCTCCACCAGGCCCCCACTCCTGTCTCCCTGCACCCCCTACCCCCCAGCAGTCAGGGGCAGCCTCCACCAGGCTCCCACTCCTGTCTCCCAGAACCCCCACCCCCCAGCCACCAGCCACCAGGGGCAGCCTCCACCAGGCCCCCACTCATGTCTCCCACCACCCCCACCCCCCCCGCAGTGCAGGGGCAGCCTCCACCAGGCCCCCACCCATGTCTCCCACCAACCCCAGCCCCCAGCAGTGCAGGGGCAGCCTCCACCAGGCCCCCACTCATGTCTCACATCACCCCCACCCCCCAGCCACCAGGGGCAGCCTCCACCAGGCCCCCACCCATGTCTACCACCACCCCCACCCCCCAGCAGTGCAGGGGCAGCCTCCACCAGGCCCCCACTCATGTCTCCCACCACCCCCACCCCCCAGCCACCAGGGGCAGCCTCCACCAGGCCCCCACTCATGTCTCCCACCACCCCCACCCCCCAGCAGTGCAGGGGCAGCCTCCACCAGGTCTCCACTCATGTCTCCCACCACCCCCACCCCCCAGCAGTGCAGGGGCAGCCTCCACCAGGCCCCCACTCATGTCTCCCACCGCCCCCACCCCCCAGCAGTGCAGGGGCTGCCTCCACCAGGCCCCCACTCATGTCTCCCACCACCCCCACCCCCCAGCAGTGCAGGGGCAGCCTCCACCAGGCCCCCACTCATGTCCCCTATTACCCCCACCCCCCAGCAGTGCAGGGGCAGCCTCCACCAGGCCCCCACTCATGTCCAACTCATGTTCCCCTGTACCCCCACCCCCCAGCACTGTGGGGCACCTACCAGCAGGCCCCCACTCATGTCCAACTCATGTTCCCCTGCACCCCCACCCCCCAGTCACCAGGGGCAGCCTCCACCAGGTCCCAACTCATGTCTCCCACCACCCCCCAGCCACCAGGGGCACCCTCCACCAGGCCCCCACCCATGTCTACCACCACCCCCACCCCCCAGCAGTGCAGGGGCAGCCTCCACCAGGCTCCCACTCCTGTCTCCCAGCACCCCCACCCCCCAGCCACCAGGGGCAGCCTCCACCAGGCCCCCACTCATGTCTCCCACCACCCCCACCCCCCAGCAGTGCAGGGGCAGCCTCCACCAGGCCCCCACCCATGTCTACCACCACCCTCACCCCCCAGCAGTGCAGGGGCAGCCTCCACCAGGTCCCCACTCATGTCTCCCACCACCCCCACCCCCCAGCAGTGCAGGGGCAGCCTCCACCAGGCCCCCACTCATGTCCAACTCATGTCTCTCACCACCCCCACCCCCAGCCACCAGGGGCAGCCTCCACCAGGCCCCCACTCATGTCTCCCACCACCCCCACCCCCCAGCAGTGCAGGGGCAGCCTCCACCAGGCCTCCACTCATGTCTCCCACCACCCCCACCCCCCAGCAGTGCAGGGGCAGCCTCCACCAGGCCCCCACTCATGTCTCCCACCACCCCCACCCCCCAGCAGTGCAGGGGCAGCCTCCACCAGGCCCCCACTTATGTCTCCCACCACCCCCACCCCCCAGCAGTGCAGGGGCAGCCTCCACCAGGCCCCCACTCATGTCCCCTATTACCCCCACCCCCCAGCAGTGCAGGGGCAGCCTCCACCAGGCCCCCACTCATGTCCAACTCATGTTCCCCTGCACCCCCACCCCCCAGCACTGTGGGGCACCTGCCAGCAGGCCCCCACTCATGTCCAACTCATGTTCCCCTGCACCCCCACCCCCCAGTCACCAGGGGCAGCCTCCACCAGGTCCCAACTCATGTCTCCCACCACCCCCACCCCCCAGCCACCAGGGGCACCCTCCACCAGGCCCCCACCCATGTCTACCACCACCCCCACCCCCCAGCAGTGCAGGGACAGCCTCCACCAGGCTCCCACTCCTGTCTCCCAGCACCCCCACCCCCCAGCCACCAGGGGCAGCCTCCACCAGGCCCCCACTCATGTCTCCCACCACCCCCACCCCCCAGCAGTGCAGGGGCAGCCTCCACCAGGCCCCCACCCATGTCTACCACCACCCCCACCCCCCAGCAGTGCAGGGGCAGCCTCCACCAGGCCCCCACTCATGTCTCCCATCACCCCCACCCCCAGGCCACCAGGGGCAGCCTCCACCAGGCCCCCACTCATGACTCCCACCACCCCCACCCCCCAGCAGTGCAGGGGCAGCCTCCACCAGGCCCCCACTCATGTCCCCTATTACCCCCACCCCCCAGCAGTGCAGGGGCAGCCTCCACCAGGCCCCCACTCCTGTCTCCCTGCACCCCCACCCCCCAGCCACCAGGGGCAGCCTCCACCAGGCCCCCACTCATGTCCCCTATTACCCCCACCCCCCAGCAGTGCAGGGGCAGCCTCCACCAGGCCCCCACTCATGTCTCCCACCACCACCCCCACCCCCCAGCCACCAGGGGCAGCCTCCACCAGGCCACCACTCATGTCTCCCTGCACCCCCACCCCCCAGCAGTGCAGGGGCAGCCTCCACCAGGCCCCCACTCCTGTCTCCCAGCACCCCCACCCCCCAGCCACTAGGGGCAGCCTCCACCAGGCCCCCACTCATGTCTCCCACCACTCCCACCCCCCAGCAGTGCAGGGCCAGCCTCCACCAGGCCCCCACTCATGTCCAACTCATGTTCCCCTGCGCCCCCACCCCCAGCACTGTGGGGCACCTGCCAGCAGGCCCCCACTCATGTCCAACTCATGTTCCCCTGCACCCCCACCCCCCAGCCACCAGGGGCAGCCTCCACCAGGCCCCCACTCATGTCTCCCACCACCCCCACCCCCTAGCAGTGCAGGGGCAGCCTCCACCAGGCCCCCACTCATGTCCAACTCATGTCTCCCACCACCCCCACCCCCCAGCCACCAGGGGCAGCCTCCACCCGGCCCCCACTCATGTCTCCCACCACTCCCACCCCACAGCAGTGCAGGGGCAGCCCCCAGCAGGCCCCCACTCATGTCCCCTATTACCCCCACCCCCCAGCAGTGCAGGGGCAGCCTCCACCAGGCCCCCACTCATGTCCCCTATTACTCCCACCACCCAGCAGTGCAGGGGCAGCCTCCACCAGGCCCCCACTCATGTCCCATATTACCCCCACCCCCCAGCAGTGCAGGGGCAGCCTCCACCAGGCCCCCACTCATGTCTCCCACCACCCCCACCCCCCAGCCACCAGGGGCAGCCTCCACCAGGCCCCCACTCATGTCTCCCACCACCCCCACCCCCAGCCACCAGGGGCAGCCTCCACCAGGCCCCCACTCATGTCTCCCACCACCCCCACCACCCCCACCCCCCAGAAGGGCAGGGGCAGCCTCCACCAGGCCCCCACTCCTGTCTCCCTGCACCCCCTACCCCCCAGGAGTCAGGGGCACCCTCCACCAGGCTCCCACTCCTGTCTCCCAGCACCCCCACCCCCAGCCACCAGGGGCAGCCTCCACCAGGCCCCCACTCGTGTCTCCCACCACACCCACCCCCCAGCAGTGCAGGGGCAACCTCCACCAGGCCCCCACTCATGTCTCCCACCACCCCCACCCCCCAGCAGTGCAGGGGCAGCTTCCACCAGGCCCCCACTCATGTCTCCCACCACCCCACCCCCCAGCAGTGCAGGGGCAGCCTCCACCAGGCCCCCACTCATGTCTCCCACCACCCCCACCCCCCAGCAGTGCAGGGGCAGCCTCCACCAGGCCCCCACTCATGTCCAACTCATGTTCCCCTGCACCCCCACCCCCCAGCACTGTGGGGCACCTGCCAGCAGGCCCCCACTCATGTCCAACTCATGTTCCCCTGCACCCCCAGCCCCCAGCACTGTGGGGCACCTGCCAGCAGGCCCCCACTCATGTCCAACTCATGTTCCCCTGCACCCCCAACCCCCAGCACTGTGGGGCACCTGCCAGCAGGCCCCCACTCATGTCCAACTCATGTTCCCCAGCCAACATGTCATCACAATCTAGATCCCTGGTCCCTATGGTCAGCCTCCAAATGCAAAACACCCACCCGAGTATTGCATCCACCCACTCAGAAATGGCAATAACATAATAGAACAGCAATTGCAAGTTTGGAAACGAACACATGTCCCTCACATACACCCAATGGGTGTCAGTGAATCTCAAAAATCATGATATGCATGAAACCAATGAGATGATACTACACATTGAAGTTTGATCAAAAAATATGTATTAAATGAAACATGAATTGAATCAAAAATAAACTAACAGAAATGGGAATGTAAAAAAAGTAAAAAGAAGCATGTCCGTGAAAAAATGCAAAACCAAAAATCAGAATCCAAAGGAATGGTATCCAAAGTCACAGTCCACAAAAGAAAATCCAATGGGAAATTATAATAGAAAGCCATTGCTCCATGGGTAAATTGTAAAAAGAAAAGAAAATCCAACAGTGAACTATGTACGGGTGAACAAGCCAGGGTCCATGATCCCAACAAAAGAAATGAAACCTATCTAACAACACTACCTAATAAAAAATAACTATATACAAAAATGTGGCCCATTGTCCAAAAGGTCCAAAGAAAATGCAAAAACAAAGGAAACCTAACACTAACTACATAACTATTTACATGAGCAGCGGGCTAGTCACACGGCTCACTGGATGTTGTCATGGGCCAGGGCATCATCGAACTCCTGTTCAATGGCTTGGAGGCGGGCATGTTCCCTGGCCCCGAGGTCTCGCAGGGATAAAGCAGTGTCCAGCTCCATCACGTGTTATGAGGGAAACACCCGCGCGCGTCACGTCACAGACGCGCTCACGCGCTACGGGCCTTTGGTCCAATGAAATCGCATATGCGTGCTGACATGCATACGCGCTAAGGGCCTTTCCTCGATTTACACGCAGACGTGCAGGATTTTCACGTGCCAAATCACTCCGTATCAAGCTGGCCACGCGTAAGCACACGGAAGACCACGCTCCTGCCCACAAGGCCGAATTACTGCCCCCCAGAGCCCCGAGCACGCTCCCACCTGCGATCTGCTGCTGCCTGACTGCCTGCTGCCCACGTGCCCTACCATTTGCTGCCTGCACATCAGTCAGGGGTGCTGTTGCTGTGACCACCCCTGCTGGAACCGAAGACTCCCGACTGCGATTCCATCGCTCCACAGCCCAGCCCCAGGACCCAGTTGCCCACCCACTCCTGCCTCTGGGGTTGTCATGTCGGGCACTGCAACATCTGGCACCACTGACAACCCCCGGCCAGAGAGGCAGAGGGGCACCAGCTTCAGTGCCAGGGAAGTTGGTGTCCTGGTGGAGCAAGTCCTGGGGCAGTATGATGCCCTCTACGGAAGGGTGCGCGCCGACAAGGAAGGACGGACTCGGATCTGGACCGACATTGTGACTGCCATCAACGCGGAGGGGGTGGCAGTCCGCGACTTCCAAAGTGTCAAGAAGCGCTGGGGGGACTTCAGGTCCAGCGCCCTGAGCAAGGCCCGGCGCCTCTTGAAGGCAGCGGATGCTAAGGGGCGCCGGGGCCACTTGTCGGAAGATCAGATGAGGGTCCTAGAACGCATATCCCCAGCGCTCCACGTCCAGTTCCTTGAGAGGCAGACCCGTCTGGAGTCGAGCGGTAAGTGTACATGCATCATGATTGTAAACTGTGCGTGTGGTGATGTGCCAGTAGTGTGCCGGTTGCACATCTGTTTGTATGGGGCCGAGTATGGGTGGGGGCGTACAGGACCGTGAGGCTAACACATGCGAGGGCTGTCATGTGTGAGACATGGATGGTGCTTGTGTGTGTCGGCTTGCATGCCAAATGCAGCTGCGTGGGCACACATGTTTGGATGAATGTGTATGTAAGTGGGCATGTTCGTGATGTCACGCATGTATGTTGTTCTCAGCTGCATGTATCAGCACTGTGTACATGTGCATGTGTGTGTATTTGACAAGGGTGCAACAGTGATGCAACATGGATGCATGTGACAGCGGGATGTGCAAGCCTGATTGGCAGATGTGACATGGATGCCCATCGGAACACTGCGACAGTTGGCTGAGGTGTACACATGCATGCAAGTGTGGTGGTGAGCGTGCATGTGGAGTGCACTCCCTGTGTTGCATGTGATGTCTGGCTCACCTTTGCCTGCTCATGCTGTTGTATGTGTATGGATGGTGCTGGCAGTTGCAATGTGGTTGTGGTATGGCTCATGTGTGCAAGTTGAAATGACATGTGTGTTGCCCATTGTGATGCCATGTCTGAGGTTTGCCAATGCGACTCATGTGCAACTGTCATGTGTGTATGTGTCCATTGTACAGTGCCCTGATGCCTGTATTTTATTTCTCCCTGTCTGCAGCGTCAACTGATGAAGAGGGCGGAAAAGGTGCTGTGGAGCACAGAGGCGGGGATCACACCGCCAGCCGGAGACACAAGGCCCGGCTCCCCTCCCAGGTTGTGATCTCATCGGGGAGTGAGGAGTCCGGTGCCGCGTCCCAGGCCGCAGCTGCCGGGGGGAGGTTCAAGAGGCAGAGGTCGGAGTTGGACTCCTCGGCAGCAGAAGGGGCAGCTGAGACCCCACAGGGCCCAACGGGGGAAGATGGCACGGAGTCATCCAGGTTGGTGGGGGGTTTGGTGGAGGAGGAGGCCGTGCAAGCAACAGAGACGGGGTCTGGAGGTGGGGATTCCACTGGTGCTAGTGGTGCAGTGCAGGACCAGGGACAGGAGGCAGCACAGGTCGCCGCGGAGGTGCCTGTGTGCAATCCTGTCCCTGATCCTGTCACTGCATCATCTTGCACCAGCAGGCATGCCTACGTCCAGACCCGTTTTCAGGCAGGGGATGAGCTCACGACAACTGGCCTTCCTCTGCCTGCGGACGTGGCTATCCGGGTCCGGGTTGAGCCTGTCCTGACTGGTGTGGTGTTGCGTCAACAGGCCATGCGAGGTGACCTGCAGTCTTTTCATGAGGAGACTGCATGTCATCTCGAATGGCTCGTTGACCGCGTCGGCCTAGTGGGACAGTTCACCCAGGCCGGATTCCTCCGTTTGATGGGGCTTGCTACGACCCCCTCCTCAACTGAACCCCCTATGCCAGTCGTCCTCCGTGCCATCTTCCCACCCATCAGTCACCTGGGTGCCCTGTGGAGCTGCCTCTGACGGTGCGGCCAGGCTGGTGGAGGAGGCATCCCTGCCACAGTCGGGAGTCGGACGTCCAGCAGGGGTGGCAACATCAACGACTGCACCCCAGCCAGCGGAGGATGTGCAGGCAGCAGGAGGCAGTGCACGGGCAGAGGCGCAGCAGCAGCAACGTGGTGGGAGCCATGATGGCTCAGGGCCTTCCACATCGGAGGGGCAGGCATCGGCCGGAGGGCAGGAGGACCCAGGACGGGAAGTGTCTTCCGTGTGGCAGCGGTTGGGCCACGCCATAGATGCGGAGCGGCAGCGGGCGGAAGAGGCACGGCTCACGATGGTCAGGGCGGAGAACTCCATGCAGAGGGCCCTGAGGCGTGCCGAGTGCCTCGAGGCAATCCGCAGGGAGTTTGGGGGGAACATGTGGACGGCCCTGCAGACCCTCGGGGCCATGGAGGAGGAGCGCCTCCGGGACATTGAGCAGGAGTTCGATGATGCCCTGGCCCGGAACATCCCGAAGTGAGCCGTCGGACTAGCCCGGTGCCCTTGTAAATAGTTATATAGTTAGTGTTAGGTTTCCTTTGGTTTAGCATTTTTTTTGGACCTTTTGGACAATGGGCCACATTTTTTTTAGGTAGTGTTATTAGATAGGTTTCATTTATTCGGTTGGGATCATGGACCCTGGATTGTTTATCTGTACATAGTTGACTTTTGGATTTTCAATTTTTATTATGATTTCGCCATGGAGCAATGGTTTTCGGTTTTAATTTTCCATTGGATTTACTTTTGTGGACTGTGACTTTAGACACCTTTCCTTTGCATTATGATTTGTGGTTTAGCATTATTTCACGGACCTGCTGATTCTTTTTTTTTTTATTTCTATTATTGTTTGTTTATTCTTGATTCAATTTATGTTGTTTTTAATACATATTTTTTCTTCAAAGTTCAATGTGTAGTATCATCTCATTGGTTTCATGCATATCATGATATGGATTTTGACATTCACTGACACCCATTGGTGTATGTGAGGGACATGTGTTCATTTCCAAACTTGCAATTGGGCTTCTATCATGTTTTTGCCATTTCTAAGTGGGTGGATGCAATACTCGGGTGGGTGTTTGCCATTTGGAGGCTGACCATAAGGGCCAGGGATCTACATTGTGGTGACATGTTGGCTGGGAAACATGGGTGGGGGCCTGGTGGAGGCTGCCCCTGCACTGCTGGGGGGTGGGGGTGGTGGGAGACATGAGTTGGACATGGGTGGGGGCCTGGTGGAGGCTGCCCCTGCACTGCTGGGGGGTGGGGGTGATAGGGGACATGAGTGGGGGCCTGGTGGAGGCTGCCCCTGGTGGCTGGGGGGGTGGGAGTGATAGGGGACATGAGTGGGGGCCTGGTGGAGGCTGCCCCTGCACTGCTGGGGGGTGGGGGTGCAGGGGGGCATGAGTGGGGGCCTGGTGGAGGCTGCCCCTGCACTGCTGGGGGGTGGGGGTGGTGGTAGACATGGGTGGGGGCCTGGTGGAGGGTGCCCCTGGTGGCTGGGGGGTGGGGGTGGTGGGAGACATGAGTTGGACATGAGTGGGGGCCTGGTGGAGGCTGCCCCTGCACTGCTGGGGGGTGGGGGTGATAGGGGACATGGGTGGGGGCCTGGTGGAGGCTGCACCTGGTGGCTGGGGGGTGGGGGTGATAGGGGACATGGGTGGGGGCCTGGTGGAGGCTGCCCCTGCACTGCTGGGGGGTGGGGGTGGTGGTAGACATGAGTGGGGGCCTGGTGGAGGCTGCCCCTGCACTGCTGGGGGGTGGGGGTGATAGGGGACATGGGTGGGGGCCTGGTGGAGGCTGCCCCTGCACTGCTGGGGGTGGGGGTGATAGGGGACATGAGTGGGGGCCTGGTGGAGGCTGCCCCTGGGGGGTGGGGGTGATAGGGGACAAGAGTGGGGGCCTGGTGGAGGCTGCCCCTGGTGGCTGGGGGGTGGGGGTGGTGGGAGACATGAGTTGGACATGGGTGGGGGCCTGGTGGAGGCTGCCCCTGCACTGGTGGGGGTGCAGGGGGACATGAGTGGGGGCCTGGTGGAGGCTGCCCCTGCACTGCTGGGGGGTGGGGGTGCAGGGGGACATGAGTGGGGGCCTGGTGGAGGCTGCCCCTGCACAGCTGGGGGGTGCGGGTGGTGGTAGACATGGGTGGGGGCCTGGTGGAGGGTGCCCCTGGTGGCTGGGGGGTGGGGATGGTGGGATACATGAGTTGGACATGAGTGGGGGCCTGGTGGAGGCTGCCCCTGCACTGCTGGGGGGTGGGGTGATAGGGGACATGGGTGGGGGCCTGGTGGAGGCTGCCCCTGGTGGCTGGGGGGTGAGGGTGATGGGAGACATGAGTGGGGTCCTGGTGGAGGCTGCCCCTGGTGGCTGGGGGGTGGGGGGTGGGAGACATGAGTTGGACATGGGTGGGGGCCTGGTGGAGGCTGCCCCTGCACTGCTGGGGGGTGGGGGTGGTGGGAGACATGAGTGGGGGCCTGGTGGAGGCTGTCCCTGCACTGCTGGGGGGTGGGGGTGATAGGGGACATGGGTGGGGGCCTGGTGGAGGCTGCCCCTGGTGGCTGGGGGGTGGGGGTGATAGGGGACATGAGTGGGGGCCTGGTGGAGGCTGCCCCTGGTGGCTGGGGGGTGGGTTTGATAGGGGACATGGGTGGGGGCCTGGTGGAGGCTGCCCCTGCACTGCTGGGGGGTGGGGGTGGTGGTATACATGAGTGGGAGCCTGGTGGAGGCTGCCCCTGCACTGCTGGGGGGTGGGGGTGATAGGGGACATGAGTGGGTGCCTGGTGCAGGCTGCCCCTGGTGGCTTGGGGTGGGGTGGTGGTAGACATGGGTGGGGGCCTGGTGGAGGCTGCCCCTGCAATGCTGGGGGGTGGGGGTGATAGGGGACATGAGTGGGGGCCTGGTGGAGGCTGCCCCTGGTGGCTGGGGGGTGGGGGTGATAGGGGACATGGGTGGGGGCCTGGTGGAGGCTGCCCCTGCACTGCTGGGGGGTTGGGATGGTGGTAGACATGAGTGGGGGCCTGGTGGAGGCTGCCCCTGCACTGCTGGGGGTGATAGGGGACATGAGTGGGGGCCTGGTGGAGGCTGCCCCTGGTGGCTGGGGGGTGGGGGTGGTGGTAGGCATGGGTGGGGGCCTGGTGCAGGCTTCCCCTGCACTGCTGGGGGGTGGGGGTGATAGGGGACATGAGTGGGGGCCTGGTGGAGGCTGCACCTGGTGGCTGGGGGGTGGGGGTGATAGGGGACATGGGTGGGGGCCTGGTGGAGGCTGCCCCTGCACTGCTGGGGGGTGGGGGTGGTGGTAGACATGAGTGGGGGCCTGGTGGAGGCTGCCCCTGCACTGCTGGGGGGTGGGGGTGATAGGAGACATGGGTGGGGGCCTGGTGGAGGCTGCCCCTGCACTGCTGGGGGTGGGGGTGATAGGGGACATGAGTGGGGGCCTGGTGGAGGCTGCCCCTGGGGGGTGGGGGTGATAGGGGACAAGAGTGGGGGCCTGGTGGAGGCTGCCCCTGGTGGCTGGGGGGTGGGGGTGGTGGGAGACATGAGTTGGACATGGGTGGGGGCCTGGTGGAGGCTGCCCCTGCACTGCTGGGGGGTGGGGGTGCAGGGGGACATGAGTGGGGGCCTGGTGGAGGCTGCCCCTGCACTGCTGGGGGGTGGGGGTGCAGGGGGACATGAGTGGGGGCCTGGTGGAGGCTGCCCCTGCACTGCTGGGGGGTGCGGGTGGTGGTAGACATGGGTGGGGGCCTGGTGGAGGGTGCCCCTGGTGGCTGGGGGGTGGGGATGGTGGGATACATGAGTTGGACATGAGTGGGGGCCTGGTGGAGGCTGCCCCTGCACTGCTGGGGGGTGGGGTGATAGGGGACATGGGTGGGGGCCTGGTGGAGGCTGCCCCTGGTGGCTGGGGGGTGAGGGTGATGGGAGACATGAGTGGGGTCCTGGTGGAGGCTGCCCCTGGTGGCTGGGGGGTGGGGGGTGGGAGACATGAGTTGGACATGGGTGGGGGCCTGGTGGAGGCTGCCCCTGCACTGCTGGGGGGTGGGGGTGGTGGGAGACATGAGTGGGGGCCTGGTGGAGGCTGCCCCTGCACTGCTGGGGGGTGGGGGTGATAGGGGACATGGGTGGGGGCCTGGTGGAGGCTGCCCCTGGTGGCTGGGGGGTGGGGGTGATAGGGGACATGAGTGGGGGCCTGGTGGAGGCTGCCCCTGGTGGCTGGGGGGTGGGTTTGATAGGGGACATGGGTGGGGGCCTGGTGGAGGCTGCCCCTGCACTGCTGGGGGGTGGGGGTGGTGGTAGACATGAGTGGGAGCCTGGTGGAGGCTGCCCCTGCACTGCTGGGGGGTGGGGGTGATAGGGGACATGAGTGGGTGCCTGGTGCAGGCTGCCCCTGGTGGCTTGGGGGTGGGGGTGGTGGTAGACATGGGTGGGGGCCTGGTGGAGGCTGCCCCTGCACTGCTGGGGGGTGGGGGTGATAGGGGACATGAGTGGGGGCCTGGTGGAGGCTGCCCCTGGTGGCTGGGGGGTGGGGGTGATAGGGGACATGGGTGGGGGCCTGGTGGAGGCTGCCCCTGCACTGCTGGGGGGTTGGGGTGGTGGTAGACATGAGTGGGGGCCTGGTGGAGGCTGCCCCTGCACTGCTGGGGGTGATAGGGGACATGAGTGGGGCCTGGTGGAGGCTGCCCCTGGTGGCTGGGGGGTGGGGGTGGTGGTAGGCATGGGTGGGGGCCTGGTGCAGGCTTCCCCTGCACTGCTGGGGGGTGGGGGTGATAGGGGACATGAGTGGGGGCCTGGTGGAGGCTACCCCTGCACTGCTGGGGTGTGGTGGTAGACATGAGTGGGGGCCTGGTGGAGGCTGCCCCTGCACTGCTGGGGGGTGGAGGTGCAGGGGGACATGAGTGGGGCCTGGTGGAGGCTGCCCCTGCACTGCTGGGGGGTGGGGGTGGTGGTAGACATGGGTGGGGGCCTAGTGGAGGGTGCCCCTGGTGGCTGGGGGTGGTGGGAGACATGAGTTGGACATGAGTGGGGGCCTGGTGGAGGCTGCCCCTGCACTGCTGGGGGGTGGGGGTGATAGGGGACATGGGTGGGGGCCTGGTGGAGGCTGCCCCTGGTGGCTGGGGGGTGGGGGTGATAGGGGACATGAGTGGGGGCCTGGTGGAGGCTGTCCCTGCACTGCTGGGGGGTGGGGGTGATACGGGACATGAGTGGGTGCCTGGTGCAGGCTGCCCCTGGTGGCTTGGGGTGGGGTGGTGGTAGACATGGGTGGGGGCCTGGTGGAGGCTGCCCCTGCAATGCTGGGGGGTGGGGGTGATAGGGGACATGAGTGGGGGCCTGGTGGAGGCTGCCCCTGGTGGCTGGGGGGTGGGGGTGATAGGGGACATGGGTGGGGGCCTGGTGGAGGCTGCCCCTGCACTGCTGGGGGGTTGGGATGGTGGTAGACATGAGTGGGGGCCTGGTGGAGGCTGCCCCTGCACTGCTGGGGGTGATAGGGGACATGAGTGGGGGCCTGGTGGAGGCTGCCCCTGGTGGCTGGGGGGTGGGGGTGGTGGTAGGCATGGGTGGGGGCCTGGTGCAGGCTTCCCCTGCACTGCTGGGGGGTGGGGGTGATAGGGGACATGAGTGGGGGCCTGGTGGAGGCTGCACCTGGTGGCTGGGGGGTGGGGGTGATAGGGGACATGGGTGGGGGCCTGGTGGAGGCTGCCCCTGCACTGCTGGGGGGTGGGGGTGGTGGTAGACATGAGTGGGGGCCTGGTGGAGGCTGCCCCTGCACTGCTGGGGGGTGGGGGTGATAGGGGACATGGGTGGGGGCCTGGTGGAGGCTGCCCCTGCACTGCTGGGGGTGGGGGTGATAGGGGACATGAGTGGGGGCCTGGTGGAGGCTGCCCCTGGGGGGTGGGGGTGATAGGGGACAAGAGTGGGGGCCTGGTGGAGGCTGCCCCTGGTGGCTGGGGGGTGGGGGTGGTGGGAGACATGAGTTGGACATGGGTGGGGGCCTGGTGGAGGCTGCCCCTGCACTGCTGGGGGGTGGGGGTGCAGGGGGACATGAGTGGGGGCCTGGTGGAGGCTGCCCCTGCACTGCTGGGGGGTGGGGGTGCAGGGGGACATGAGTGGGGGCCTGGTGGAGGCTGCCCCTGCACTGCTGGGGGGTGCGGGTGGTGGTAGACATGGGTGGGGGCCTGGTGGAGGGTGCCCCTGGTGGCTGGGGGGTGGGGATGGTGGGATACATGAGTTGGACATGAGTGGGGGCCTGGTGGAGGCTGCCCCTGCACTGCTGGGGGGTGGGGTGATAGGGGACATGGGTGGGGGCCTGGTGGAGGCTGCCCCTGGTGGCTGGGGGGTGAGGGTGATGGGAGACATGAGTGGGGTCCTGGTGGAGGCTGCCCCTGGTGGCTGGGGGGTGGGGGGTGGGAGACATGAGTTGGACATGGGTGGGGGCCTGGTGGAGGCTGCCCCTGCACTGCTGGGGGGTGGGGGTGGTGGGAGACATGAGTGGGGGCCTGGTGGAGGCTGCCCCTGCACTGCTGGGGGGTGGGGGTGATAGGGGACATGGGTGGGGGCCTGGTGGAGGCTGCCCCTGGTGGCTGGGGGGTGGGGGTGATAGGGGACATGAGTGGGGGCCTGGTGGAGGCTGCCCCTGGTGGCTGGGGGGTGGGTTTGATAGGGGACATGGGTGGGGGCCTGGTGGAGGCTGCCCCTGCACTGCTGGGGGGTGGGGGTGGTGGTAGACATGAGTGGGAGCCTGGTGGAGGCTGCCCCTGCACTGCTGGGGGGTGGGGGTGATAGGGGACATGAGTGGGTGCCTGGTGCAGGCTGCCCCTGGTGGCTTGGGGGTGGGGGTGGTGGTAGACATGGGTGGGGGCCTGGTGGAGGCTGCCCCTGCACTGCTGGGGGGTGGGGGTGATAGGGGACATGAGTGGGGGCCTGGTGGAGGCTGCCCCTGGTGGCTGGGGGGTGGGGGTGATAGGGGACATGGGTGGGGGCCTGGTGGAGGCTGCCCCTGCACTGCTGGGGGGTTGGGGTGGTGGTAGACATGAGTGGGGGCCTGGTGGAGGCTGCCCCTGCACTGCTGGGGGTGATAGGGGACATGAGTGGGGCCTGGTGGAGGCTGCCCCTGGTGGCTGGGGGGTGGGGGTGGTGGTAGGCATGGGTGGGGGCCTGGTGCAGGCTTCCCCTGCACTGCTGGGGGTGGGGGTGATAGGGGACATGAGTGGGGGCCTGGTGGAGGCTACCCCTGCACTGCTGGGGTGTGGTGGTAGACATGAGTGGGGGCCTGGTGGAGGCTGCCCCTGCACTGCTGGGGGGTGGAGGTGCAGGGGGACATGAGTGGGGGCCTGGTGGAGGCTGCCCCTGCACTGCTGGGGGGTGGGGGTGGTGGTAGACATGGGTGGGGGCCTAGTGGAGGGTGCCCCTGGTGGCTGGGGGTGGTGGGAGACATGAGTTGGACATGAGTGGGGGCCTGGTGGAGGCTGCCCCTGCACTGCTGGGGGGTGGGGGTGATAGGGGACATGGGTGGGGGCCTGGTGGAGGCTGCCCCTGGTGGCTGGGGGGTGGGGGTGATAGGGGACATGAGTGGGGGCCTGGTGGAGGCTGTCCCTGCACTGCTGGGGGGTGGGGGTGATACGGGACATGAGTGGGTGCCTGGTGGAGGCTGCCCCTGGTGGCTGGGGGGTGGGGGTGATAGGGGACATGAGTGGGGGCCTGGTGGAGGCTGCCCCTGGTGGCTGGGGGGTGGGGGTGGTGGTAGACATGGGTGGGGGCCTGGTGGAGGCTGCCCATGCACTGCTGGGGGGTGGGGGTGATAGGGGACATGAGTTGGGGCCTGGTGGCGGCTGCCCCTGCACTGCTGGGGGGTGGGGGTGGTGGTAGACATGGGTGGGGGCCTGGTGGAGGGTGCCCCTGGTGGCTGGGGGGTGGGGGTGGTGGGAGACATGAGTTGGACATGAGTGGGGGCCTGGTGGAGGCTGCCCCTGCACTGCTGGGGGGTGGGGGTGATAGGGGACATGGGTGGGGGCCTGGTGGAGGCTGCCCCTGGTGGCTGGGGGGTGGGGGTGATAGGGGACATGAGTGGGGGCCTGGTAGAGGCTGCCCCTGGTGGCTGGGGGGTGGGGGTGATAGGGGACATGGTTGGGGGCCTGGTGGAGGCTGCCCCTGCACTGCTGGGGGGTGGGGGTAGACATGAGTGGGGGCCTGGTGGAGGCTGCCCCTGCACTGCTGGGGGGTGGGGGTGATAGGGGACATGGGTGGGGGCCTGGTGGAGGCTGCCCCTGGGGGTGGGGGTAATAGGGGACAAGAGTGGGGGCCTGGTGGAGGCTGCCCCTGGTGGCTGGGGGGTGGGGGTGGTGGGAGACATGAGTTGGAAATGGTTGGGGGCCTGGTGGAGGCTGCCCCTGCACTGCTGGGGGGTGGGGGTGCAGGGGGACATGAGTGGGGGCCTGGTGGAGGCTGCCCCTGCACTGCTGGGGGGTGGGGGTGGTGGTAGACATGGGTGGGGGCCTGGTGGAGGGTGCCCCTGGTGGCTGGGGGGTGGGGATGGTGGGAGACATGAGTTGGACATGAGTGGGGGCCTGGTGGAGGCTGCCCCTGCACTGCTGGGGGGTGGGGGTGATAGGGGACATGGGTGGGGGCCTGGTGGAGGCTGACCCTGGTGGCTGGGGGGTGGGGGTAATGGGAGACATGAGTGGGGTCTTGGTGGAGGCTGCCCCTGGTGGCTGGGGGGTGGGGGTGGTGGGAGACATGAGTTGCACATGGTTGGGGGCCTGGTGGAGGCTGCCCCTGCACTGCTGGGGGGTGGCTGTGGTGGGAGACATGAGTGGGGGCCTGGTGGAGGCTGCCCCTGCACTGCTGGGGGGTGGGGGTGATAGGGGACATGGGTGGGGGCCTGGTGGAGGCTGCCCCTGGTGGCTGGGGGGTGGGGGTGATAGGGGACATGAGTGGGGGCCTGGTGGAGGCTGCCCCTGGGGGGTGGGGGTGATAGGGGACATGGGTGGGGGCCTGGTGGAGGCTGCCCCTGGTGGCTGGGGAGTGGGGGTGATAGGGGACATGGGTGGGGGCCTGGTGGAGGCTGCCCCTGCACTGCTGGGGGGTGGGGGTGGTGGTAGACATGAGTGGGGGCCTGGTGGAGGCTGCCCCTGCACTGCTGGGGGGTGGGGGTAATAGGGGACATGAGTGGGGGCCTGGTGGAGGCTGCCCCTGGTGGCTGGGGGGTGGGGGTGGTGGTAGGCATGGGTGGGGGCCTGGTGGAGGCTGCCCCTGCACTGCTGGGGGGTGGGGGTGATAGGGGACATGAGTGGGGGCCTGGTGGAGGCTACCCCTGCACTGCTGGGGTGTGGGGGTGGTGGTAGACATGAGTGGGGGCCTGGTGGAGGCTGCCCCTGCACTGCCGGGGAGTGGGGGTGCAGGGGGACATGAGTGGGGGCCTGGTGGAGGCTGCCCCTGCACTGCTGGGGGGTGGGGGGTGGTGGTAGACATGGGTGGGGGCCTGGTGGAGGGTGCCCCTGGTGGCTGGGGGGTGGGGGTGGTGGGAGACATGAGTTGGACATGAGTGGGGGCCTGGTGGAGGCTGCCCCTGCACTGCTGGGGGGTGGGGGTGATAGGGGACATGGGTGGGGGCCTGGTGGAGGCTGCCCCTGGTGGCTGGGGGGTGGGGGTGATAGGGGACATGAGTGGAGGCCTGGTGGAGGCTGCCCCTGGTGGCTGGGGGTGGGGGTGATAGGGGACATGGGTGGGGGCCTGGTGGAGGCTGCCCCTGCACTGCTGGGGGGTGGGGGTGGTGGTAGACATGAGTGGGGGCCTGGTGGAGGCTGCCCCTGCACTGCTGGGGGGTGGGGGTGATAGGGGACATGGGTGGGGGCCTGGTGGAGGCTGCCCCTGGTGGCTGGGGGGTGGGGGTGATAGAGGACATGAGTGGGGGCCTGGTGGAGGCTGCCCCTGGTGGCTGGGGGGTGGGGGTGGTGGGAGACATGAGTTGGACATGGGTGGGGGCCTGGTGGAGGCTGCCTCTACACTGCTGGGGGGTGGGGTGCAGGGGGACATGAGTGGGGGCCTGGTGGAGGCTGCCCCTGCACTGCTGGGGGGTGGGGGTGGTGGTAGACATGGGTGGGGGCCTGGTGGAGGGTGCCCCTGGTGGCTGGGGGGTGGGGGTGGCGGGAGACATGAGTTGGACATGGGTGGGGGCCTGGTGGAGGCTGCCTCTACACTGCTGGGGGGTGGGGGTGCAGGGGGACATGAGTGGGGGCCTGGTGGAGGCTGCCCCTGCACTGCTGGGGGGTGGGGGTGGTGGTAGACATGGGTGGGGGCCTGGTGGAGGGTGCCCCTGGTGGCTGGGGTGTGGGGGTGCAGGGAGACATGTGTTGGTGATCAGTAGTGCAAGGTGACATGTGGGTTGGCTGGGGGGCATGGCCATGGTGGATGGGTTGCCTGTGGGACATGAGCAGGGGTGCAGGGTAGTCCCCTGTGGTGTGGGCTGCCTGCAGGGGCCGTGGAAGGTGTAAAGGGAACACCTGGGAGGACCCACACGGCCAAGTCACGTGTAGCATTACCCGGCACCACTTGAATACACGTACCCTGCTGAAATCGCGTGTGAATCTTCCCGTGCACCTCGGAATACACGTACCCAGGCCAATCGCGTGTGGAACTTCCCGCGCATCCCGAAGTACACGTACCCAGGCCAATCGCGTGTGGAACTTCCCGCGCACCCCGCAGTACACGTACCCAGGCTAATCGCGTGCGGGACTTCCCGCGCACCCCGAAGTACACGTACCCAGGCCAATCGCGTGTGGAACTTCCCGCGCACCCCGAAGTACACGTACCCAGGCTAATCGCGTGTGGGACTTCCCGCGCACCCCGAAGTACACGTACCCAGGCCAATCGCGTGTGGAACTTCCCGCGCACCCCGAAGTACACGTACCCAGGCTAATCGCGTGTGGAACTTCCCGCGCACCCCGAAACACACGTACCCAGGCTAATCGCGTGTGGGACTTCCCGCGCACCCCAAAGTACACGTACCCAGGCCAATGGCGTGTGGAACTTCCCGCGCACCCCGCAGTACACGTACCCAGGCTAATCGCGTGTGGGACTTCCCGCGCACCCCGAAGTACACATACCCAGGCCAATCGCGTGTGGAACTTCCCGCGCACCCCGAAGTACACGTACCCAGGCCAATCGCGTGTGGGACTTCCCGTGCACCCAGGTACACACGCACACGCTATTTTTCACACAGCGGGTGTCCGTGTTTGTCGGTACCCCTTTGCACCTCATTTGTCCTAGAGGGCCACTGTATGGACCATTCATCATGGCTGTATATGGGTGCTTTTTGTTATCGCACATTTTGGCGCACATTTTTTTCAGGCGCAGGGACGCTACCGCCTGCTTTCTTGTGGCGTACTTGTTTGGCCCTGTGCGCGTCTTTGACCGTGCGCTGGTTTGCCCTATTCGATTCCATGAATACGGGTTTAGGCGAGCGTGTGGGCGTTCCGCGTACTTGCCCCCTGTACTTCCCCCGTGACGCCCATATTTTCACGCGTTGTTCCCCATTCCGAGTGTTACGCCCCGTGTTCCGCCTACTTTTGTGATGTGCGCCGCGCTATGTGCGATTTCGCAGTGGCCGTGGCCACGCTGTTGGATAACCTGTGCGCCGGCATGCGCGGCGCACATTTTCAGCGCACATCCAATGTTTTTTTCGCGCACGGTCTTCCATGAATCGATGTGCGCTGGTTTCCCTGCGATTTTCGCACTTGCACTGCGATTTTCGCACTTTTCCTGCGATTCGCACGTTTTGGCAGCTCTGCGCGGGAATTTTCGGCGCACATTAATTCCATGAATCGACCCCAAAGTATCAGATAGCTATGTGGCCCTCAGTACATCACAGTGAATACCAGTCCTTTCGGTGTGAGAAGTGAGTGGTACTGGACGTCTAAACAGTTACACATTTTATACATTTCCAATCATAATTCCAGCCCCTCTACAGGTTAATGATACTCGGTCTAGGGTTTGTGCCGAGTTCACTTCTAGCTTAACCAACTATACGCATGTGGATCATCTTCAGTTTGCATGTTAACAAGTCACAATGGCAACAGTGTATTCTCGGATTTAACAATAAGCCTTAACACATGTCCTATACAATGTAGTTCAGCTAGTATCCACACTCAGTATTTAGACATCATTGTAGTTGATGTATGTCCGTGGATCGGACTTGTTGGCGCAGGTAATCCTCTGTCTACAAGTCAGGCATAGGACAAGGTCTCTTTACTCAACCCAAACATTCGGCCAATGGACAGTTTAGACATTAACTCATGTACAAGGTTCAGGACGGCTCAATTACAAGCGGGAAACACTGTTCACCATTTTAAAACACAGAACTAAAATGGCGGCAAAGTTGATCTAAGATCAGAACTTTGCAACGCGGTTTTCTTCGCAGAGCGACTGGGCTTAGGCCAATATATACAGTAAAGGAGGCACAATATGATATCCCGTTTAACACCATTGCTCACGCTGCTTCTCTTCTGCACCCTTCCCCTGTCAAAGTTTAAATGAGGTGCCTTTGGGATCAGAAAGAGGCTTCCTTATGTAGAGGGATAATCAGTGCACAAAACGATAAAAGAACACCCCCTTCGTGTGGGTAAAAAGGAGATTTTTTTTTTTAAGAGTCACTTTTGTACCATGTTTTTAATTGTTTTTAAATGTGCATGGGGACAGAAGCCACCTGGCAAACCTATGGCTCCACTGTAATTACCACATGCGCGGCCAGGCAGCGTGCTTTCGTGGTGGCGGCATTTGTTTCTACTCATCCGTGAACTTTTGCGTGAACGTGCGAGAGATTTTGGAGGGACTGCTAAGGGGAATTTGTGATTGAATGGGCCAATTAATACCGTGATCTTTAGGCCAGTGCCACCCGTGCCCTTGAAGGGTGCCACGCCTAATTCTGCGCAGGCGTCACAGCACTGCTGGGTTGAGATTCACGGCGGCCCGGAAACACACACTAGATTAGCCTTGGAAGGCAAATCAGCGACACAATAGCCACGCCAGCGATGTAATGAACAAAACTAGGTTAACAGCTTATTGCACGAAACACAAAACCGACAGCAGCACACAGACAAGCGTGCCAATGGAGCCTGCCCCACGCTCCTGGTGCATACACCAAGCCTTGAACCACACCTAGGAACTAGAAATCAGACACACAATGTAAACTTTCTACTAGTCCAGGGGCACATTAACGATTGTATAAACACTGCAAGTGTGACTACTACAACGTACAACACACTGTAAGCAGGGCAGCATCGCTGATAAGCCACGGGGAAGTTAACTCCTAACATGATTGGAAAAGGAGTTAACTTTCCCGTGGCTTATTGTTTCTTCACTTCACCCGCTGTGGCGCTGAGTCTGATAGTGACCCCCGCTGCTAATGAAATTTAGCAGGAGGGGTCCTGGTGCTGCAGCAAGGATTGAAAGGAAGAAGGCTGACGGCCGGGAAGTTAATTGGTGGTCGTTTGTTAGCGATTGCTAGAGTAGAGGCAGCGGCAGTCGCCCGCTTTGCCCGGGCCAAGAAACGGGCCTGGATTCCACCAACAGAAGTGACTTCACAGAAAAGGACATTGCAAGGAGCATCATCAGTCTTTAATACTCGGAGGCACCATCGTTGTGACTTTAGAATAAGTTGCCACAAGTGAGCCAAGTGACAAATAATTTTGTGGCGCAAAATACCTAAATTGCACTGTTATTATATATGGAGCAACTCTATAGTTGTTAGGCATTTTTCTTTTTATAACAGCATGATGTATTAACATAAGCTATGAAGTGAATCACCTGCAGAGCTGCAGATAAGAAACACTGTGATTACATGATTTGCCCAGATCGCACACTTTGGTTAAATGCTGAAACCCGTATGTGGACAATTTAAGCAACTGAGCACATCTTCCCAGGTTTAGTTGATATAGGTATTTATTAAGGTTTTGCTTTGCATTTCATGTGCTTAGATAATACTTTATAGCAATGCCTTGGAAGCAAACCACATTACATAATAAACTAGCCTTTCACAATAAACTATACACTATATACATAGTCATAAAATATGTTGAGCAATAAGAGTATAGCTTTAGTTTTATTCTCTCCATCCAGCAAGCAAAGTTACAATAGCATCATGCAGATTTATGCGAGTTTAGCAAATCCCCCTTGGGTTTCAAAGCCATAGTCATTATTTCATAAAGCATGCAGCATTATGCACCCTTCTCAATTTTGATCACCCCCATTCCCATTTCTTAAGTGACAAAAGTCACTGCTAATAGTCCCCCTCCCTCCCATTAATATCTAATGGCTCCCATTGTAATGCTCTGTGCCAGGACAATGAGGGTGCTCAGCAGGAATACCGTGGTCAGCACCCTCAATGTTCTGCCAGCAGGACACCTTTCACGTTTGGCACCCTATGAAAGGGAGGTGTCCCAATGTCAAATGTCCCGGTTCTGCACTAAAAGAGCCACTGGGGGGGGGCAAGCTGACCCCACCTGCCCCATGCTCGGTACACCACTGGCAACTCACAAACAGAAATAAACGCTGCCTGGCATGACAGGCAGCATTTAGTCACTTGGCACTGTGAAGCGCAAAAAGTGGTGCACATGCTTGTACGCGCCTTTCGCCCTTAACATTTGCCGCAGTGCAAATGACCAAAATGTGGTGGCGTAGACCTGCTTACGTTACAGTGTAAATGTAGCAGCCACCACCAAAGGCCAACATGAGCCCCAAAGCGTTTAATTGTAATTGTGAGCGCCACTTGCCATGCAAGCACTGCAAGCAGTCCTCACAAACAAAAGTACACGCTGACTGCAGAGTTCAAATGTGAAGGGCAAACGGTGGCGTACACCGCCTTTTGGCCTTCACATTTGCACCCGCAGTGCAGGGGAGACCTGCTTACGTTACAGTGTAAACATAACGGGTGCCCACGTCAAATGATGAGGAATTTGAAAATGAACCCCTTGGATTCTGTCACAGAACTAGAAGGGGTGACGTGGGCTATACCAAATTAAATAATGTCCACACCATCCGATGGCCGTGGAAGCCCAGGAAAGAGGTTCTTCCCAATTAAGCAAGACACACGACTGACTCTGCCCCAGCCCTACAGGCTTTGCTGGGGTAGCAATGTGTATGGACAAAACATCTTCTGATGTTCTTCCAGGTGCGACCGCCTTTGTGATTCGCAACTAAAAATGACCTGCAGTTTTTTAGTGGGAGGTGTGAAAGCGTGAAAGCGGGGCACGGTGGCGGGGGTGTGCGTGGGGGCTTGGTTTGTCATTAGAGCGTATCGCGGCATTGTAGCTCCGCTGATGGCGTTGTAGATAACACAGATTTAAAATTAAATCTCTCACTCACAAGCAGCCAGCGAAGAAACAGCTCATGAGATAAGGGGAATGCATCTAGATTCTGCAGCACCGATACTGCGGCCATCAGAGGCGCCAAATGGAAGCCACATTAACAATGAAACGTATACGCCTGAAGCGTGGCCTGCAGACAGGAGGACAGACGCCCAGAACGTGAATGTGACACCGAATGTGGCCATTGCCTGGCTGCACGGGAAACTGTGTGACTGAGGGCAGGTCAGCAATGGGCTTTTGCAGCACCCTGCAGGGGGCAGTGCCAGCCCTAGGAATTGTGGGACCACATTCGGTCAATTAATTGTGGGTCCGCTTAATTTACATATGTTACTTCCTGTGATGCCATGTACTGTGATGTC
Organism: Ambystoma mexicanum; assembly: GCF_040938575.1. NCBI lineage: Eukaryota > Metazoa > Chordata > Amphibia > Caudata > Ambystomatidae > Ambystoma > Ambystoma mexicanum. Next base: position 341,575,991 of record NC_090926.1, read on the forward strand.
ATCAATCCAAAATGACCTCGGAAGGATGAAAATTGAGGGGACTGGGTCCCATTGCCGGCAGTTTAAACATAGATCACAGCAATAGGCGCATTAACCCAATGGCTACCATTGCTGCATGCATATTGATTTATGGCACACTCAGTTATAACGGCACTTTCCTGTTGCACACCTGTCTCTTAACCCCAATACACACAGACACTTGCTTATGTATGGTAGACTATTTGCTATACAGGATTCAATAACTTAGTTAACAGGGCCTAGCAACGCGTTTCACACATTATTCTGTGGAGCAGTTCTCTGGATGGCCAATGCCACTTTGGTGACTGGCAGCAAAAGGGGAACATAGTTAATAATGGCTCTGCTCGCGCCAGCCCTCTATACTAGAAGGGATTACATTAGTTGCAGAGGATCACAGACTGTGATTAAACAGTGAAGCTGGGAGTGTACACACTGTACAGGTCAGGCACTTGAACACATTGAACTGGAGGCTTCCAGCCCTTTAAGATGAGTAGCAACACCCTGGAGATGGGTGGGGATGCAGATTCTACTCATACATCAATAATCAAGACGACACAAATAGTTTGGCAAAGTTCGTCTGTTTTAATGCAAGTCTTAAAACAGGGCGTACAACGAACATCAGCAATCGCTCAATACTCTGACTCTAACTACTTCGTAAAAAAGATGGGTTCTTATACCCACAATTGGTCATAGCTGTTGTGTTGACCTGCGTCATTACCAACACCATCCTATGGGGCAAACTGCTAAACTTATCAGGAAGCGGGATTGGTTCTAAGTGAATAACTAAGCATAGGTGCTATATCTGTATGGAGTAACAGAGAAAGGTAATAGGATCGCTTACATCAGGTGGAGCAACTAAGCCCTCCCTTCAAAATGGCCACTATGAACGTCACTAAATGTACAACGTCCCATTGGCTACACAAACTATAGGACCCCTAACTGCATGGTCCCCTGCAATTGGTTGGCTTCTAACCCCGTCAGTAATTTCCACCTACGTGAGCAGCACGCAGACTGAACAACCAGGTGCAGCTATGCTCGTCTTGATACCAGCTTCCCTCCAATTAAAATATCATCCATCATCACCTCAATGGTCCAGTGTAAATTAGTACTTTGAAGTTGGCCTTGAGTTTGTACTGCTCTCTGAGAATTTTTAAGGAGTATGGGCACTAGCCGGCTTACATGCGTAGGTGTGACCATCTCATCCATCCAACTTTCTTCCATCATGTGACTGGACACCGTGAATTGAGCCTTTTTGTGTATTTGATTTTATTCTTCAATAGTCCTCTGACGTCTTTTGTTTTTGCTTGACCTTTTTGAACAGGAGCTTCTGTTCTTTCACGTTAATTGTATCCAATGTCAGCCAACTCCTAGTTTGATAAGACCTTGGCTTTCGTGGCTCAGTGGACTCCTCAGCTGAACTGGATTCTATTTAATTTAATTGCTTTTTGTAACTGCAACACTGAAATAAGGCCTTTCTCGTCTTTGTTCCGTACTGCTTTATACGTAGTGGAAACATTTATTCTTCACTTAATCCATATGTATCTATGAGGTATATAGGTATATGTTGGCGCTTGCCGTTGTCTAATCTATTTAAGCATGTGGCTAGCTTCATGATTGCTTTGCTGCTTGCTTTTATTGCATCTGTACACGTTTAAACTATCACGTTTGTTCCCAAGATGTCACTTATCCTTGGTACTTCTTAGTTCTTTATAAATCGTTTGCCTCTCTGGTCTGGATATCTTTCTATCTGGGTGTCGATTCAATTTTGTATGACGTCACCATTCATCCTGGTCATTCAGTTTCTTTATTTCATCAGGAATCTCATTCAAATGGCCATCATATTGTCTTGGATGCAAGTATGGTTTCCTCAATGGGTACTTAACTTCCCATATTCTCTTAGGTATAGGTATTCTTATGGGTACTGCACAGAGTCCTCTATTTTCTCGTTGTTGGTTTAACTGTTCAGTATATGTCACATATTTTGGTTCATACGTTTCAGGTAATGTAGGCGGGGCAGGTGGAGTGGGGGTACTTTGCTCCTCCTCTACAACATGCCTTCTAAACTCCACTTGTTCCAAATATTTACATTTTGAATTTTAAGACCTACAAATACCGTGTTATAGAGCAGAGCTCTTAAGTTTCCCGTGGCCATGTGTGAGAAAGCCACCCAGTCCTGTTTATGCTCTGAATTCTCTGACTTGTAGTTTTTTCCCTAAATGTCAAATGGGTAAGGAAAAGACTGCAGGTCCCAGAATCCAAAGGGAAAAAAGGATTGGATGACCTTGCGTGTAGCCACAGGAAACTTTGAGAAATCTGATAGTTTACTTGTAAAATACACCTCTCAAATGAAGGCAGCCTTACAATATGTAGATTCTTGGAAAGACATGTTCAGCCAAAAGAATGTTGTTTTACCTTCATAATCCACTTGCTTACCGGAAAACTAGAAATCCCATAATGCAAAAATACAAGTCTGAAAATCGTTTTTTTCTTAGAACACTACTGTAATCCCTTTGAGACTTACTGAAAAAGGTTTAGTAACATTACTTGGATAAATATTATGTCACAAACCTCCAGAGTGCTGGCGTGAATGGTGTTAAGAACATTTATCAACTAATGCAAAGCATTGCATCTTGACTAACGTTTTAAAAGTGGGCTTTCTCTCCTTTTGCATGTGTTGAAGAGCATTTTGCACTGATGGGAACCCTATTGGCTAGGTCCCAATCTGCGAGGGGTCTTTCAGATGCAAAGGTCCCACCCATCATTGCTAAACGCCTAAACATATGAAAAGGAAAAGAGCACTTCAAAAGGGACTAAGAGCAAAGGAGTAACTGTGCTGCTTGGGGGCTGCCATCACCCCTTTACAGGACGCTCTGTGGACAAGACAATCGGGCTGTGCCAACCAGCCCAATTACATACAACTACTAGGCTCTGCAACGGGAGAGACACCATGGCTAAAGATTCTCAGCGGCTGGTCCTCTTTCTCCAACAGGGTCAGCTTGTGCGCAGGGCCCCTGGACCACGGGCCATGTTTTTCTTGCTAGCTACTCCTTGAAAAGGATCTTTTTGATAAAAACAAATAAACAACTCTTCATAGTGAATTCCTATAATACAGTCGTCGAATGTCCAGAGGCCCCTGGTCAAAGCACAACCCTCTACTACAGACCAGACCATCCCTCTTAACAGAAGAGTTGTCATGCCTGTAAATATTCAGAGGACTTTCTTGACAAATATATATATTTTTTCAGGTGTGTGAATCCAAGAAAGAATTATTGGAGGTTGCTCTGTGTTTTATCGCACCATCTAAATGCATCCGCATAAGGGGCAGTATCCCAGCTCCAGGCCCATTCTTGCATTGCAATTAGTGGGCTGGGTAACAGCACCCTGTCCAAAGACTCAGGAAAGTTGACATGTGTAGGACATGTTTTATTGGTAACTCTTGTGTGTGACCAGAGATCAAGAAAGACCTAGAAGGGCAATCTTTGGGCTCTCGCAATCAGAATCATTTTTGGAGGGTAGCAGAGATACATTGGGAGTCAGTGCGGGAGCGTACAGTTTTGCAGGAGGTCTGGGAGATGGGCATTCATTCGCTTTAGCAGGATTAAAAGACACTCATTAACTCATTAAAGACTGTCAAAGTTGGTGGCACTCTTCAGTAAAGTGGGTTTGGTCACAAAATGGTGGTTTATTTAATCGGGCTATGAGCATGCGAGAACGAGAATCAATGGTGTGGGGAGCACGATTGGCAGTGCAAATACTTTACAGCACCTGCCTGATGGAGCGCACGGTTCCTTGTTTATTAGCTTTCCATAGGGGCCATATAGAAAGGTATGCTCTTTGTAGCTCCTCATAACACGAAATGCCATTCCGCTGAGCTGGATCTCCTGGCAAAGCCCTGATATAATTTGTGCTTGAAAATGTTTCTGGATATTTTCAAGACTGGGAACATTCTGGGACACTTGCATTCACTTTTTAAAATATACCTTTCATAGGCTAGCTCAGGGGGTTTATTGGCTGGTGAATGTAGGCCACCCAGATCCTACTGCACAGAGATGGCATAGGTTCATGGCATAGTCCTTCCCCATCATGGGTATCATTTCCTCTTACATTATTTAATTTGTGTTGACATGTAGAATGTTTTAAAGAATCAAAAGTGAATGGTCTATTGTGGTCTCCTTTCAAGAAGAACACACAAAAGGAAATTGGCATCAATACCCCACAGGAGGGACCAAACTAGTAATATAATCATGTTGAGGACGTGCTGCTCAGCTTGTTGGGTGATCCTATAGCTTCTGCTTGTTCCCAGATGTTGACAGTTGCATCACCTTAACAATCACACACCTGAGTTGTTGGAGTAAAAAGCCATTACTAGGTCTTGGTGATCTTTCTAATATAGCGTTAAGCACCCCTTCCAAGGGCTGGAATGGGTGTTAACGGCACCGGGACATTAAACCCTGCTCCAGCCCTTGGAACAGGTGCTTAACGTTATTAGCACCCAGGGTTGTCAATCCGGTAACCTGGGATGCTCAGAGCGGTGTACTTTATTTCGCCCCGTTCATAAAAAGAAAATACTTACATAAGATGGCCGCCACAAAGCTCCTCTTCCATTTCCATGGCCGCAAAGGGAGACGGAGTGAAGCTGCAGCGGCTGTGGGCATCGCCGCCACCACAATCAGGTAAGTGGGGCTGGGGAGGGGAGTTGGGGTTACTTAAAAAATGAAGGGGAGCGAGGGTGGGGAGAAGATGGCACAATGGGGTGGGGGAAGCAGCCATAGGGTTTCATGGAACACAGGCTTGTTTGTTTGTTTGTTCATTTCTAATGCGCACCAGACCCAAGGGTATCAGTGCACAGCAGTTACAGGATATGCAAAGCTTAGTTTCACCAGTTACAGAATGAAGTAGTTACTGGAAATAGATAAGTCAAATGTATACATAGTTACACAATGGAGTTATTACAATAAGACAGATCTGAAATATATACAATAGATGAAAACAGCGTTGTCAAGCAGGGTGCTCACATAGAAGGGGCTAAAGATCAGAGGACTTGAGCCAGTTTATGTAGTTGAGTCAGAAATGTAGGTACGGTTGATCTTCTCCGATGGTGTGTGGCAAGGAGTTCCATAATTGGGCGGCTTTGACGGGGAAACTACAACCGCCAATCTTTGAGAGCTTGTATCTGGGGGTAATGAGACAATTGGAGTTGGCGAGTCTTATAGGTCTAGTAGAGGTTTTCCTGTGAAATCTATCCATAAGATAGATGGGGGCTGCGTTATTCAGTGGTTTGTGAGTGAGGGATGCGGTTTTGAGCTGAATTCTGTTGAAGGTCGATAGCCAGTTATTTTGGCGCCTAATTGTAGTTATGTGTGATTTTCTGACCACACCGAGAGCCACTCTTAGGGCGTTGTTTTGGAGGATTTGTATCCTCTGGAGGATTGATTTGTTGGCCCTGATATAGAGGGCGCTGCAATAATCGAGCCTCAAGAGTATAAGGGCTCTGGTCAGGATAATGCAGTTTTCGTTAGAGACAAAGGGTTTACCAGTTCTATTGAGCTTGCAAGTGTAAGCTGTGGCAGATGCCATGGCATTCACTTGTTTGGTAAAGGAGAGGGCAGAATCGATGTAGAAGCCTTGATGTGGTTGCCATCAATTAAGAAGGAAGAGTAGACCTGGTCTAATTTCCTGAGATTGGGTGGGTGCCCAGGATGATAAGCTCTGTTTTGTCATCATTCAGGCATAGACCGTGGGTGGCTATCCATGCCTGGATGATGATGTACACTCTAATCACCAAGGCCAAATCCTTAGCGTAATCCCCTGAAAGTGGGAGGAGAATCTGAGTATAATCTTCGTAGTTGGTGTAGGTTATACCAAGATGGTCCAGATCATCGAAAAGGGGCTTGGTGAATATATTGTACAATGTAGGGGAGACACAAGATCTCTGGAGCACTCCACAAGTGATAGGGATGGGGTCTGCTGCTGCTGAGGAGGAAAAGACCCTCATGGTTCTATCGCTTAGGAATGACTCAATCCAGGTGATCGTATCTTTAGATAAATGGGCAGCTAAATCCAGGTGGCTACATAAGACATTGTGGTCCACGAGATCGAATGCCGCCGATAGGTCGAGTAGCAGAAGGAGGGGAGTTTTCCCTTTATCTCTTAGCTCATCGACTTGGGCCTTAAGATCAATAAGGGCAGTCTCGGTTCCATGTAGTGGGCGGAATCCAGATTGTCGTGCTCCTAGCAATTTGTGGTTTTCCAGATATTTTTGGATTTGGAGGTAGGCAATCTTATCAAGGATTTTTAAGAGAAAGGGAAAAGTTGTGATGGGACGGTAATTAGTAGGTATAAGTGGGTCGAGGGTTTGCTTTTTCAGCAGTGGGAGCACCCAGGATTGTTTGAGATTGGTGGGGATAGTACTGGATACAAAGGAAAAGGAGGCGTTGATAAGTTTATAAATGAATGGGGCAAGGTCTCTTGCTGCATCCTTTATCAACTGGGCTGGGCAGAGGTCACCATCGCAATAAGACAGCTTAAGGGAGAGTATAACTTTTTCTACCTCCAAAATGGACGTTTTGGTAAAGGTAAATCGGGCCGGAGAGTCAGCTGCTGGTTCTTTAGTGAGTTGATCTGGAGAGGTTTTAAGCACGTTAGATAGAGCGTTTATTGAGGCCTTTTTTAATGCTATCTTGTTTTGAAGGTTAGATACTTTGTTAGAGTGTGCTATTTGTATGTCTGAGCACCAAGATTTATCCTTGATGCAGGTATCAGGAATAGGGATGGGAGTTTCTAGTTCCTTGAGAATGGTAAATAATTCTTTCATACTGGAATTGGCATTAGAGATGCGTTCTTTATAAGAATTGCGTTTAGCTAGGCAAATTTCTTTTTTATATTGGGATGAGACTTCAGTTAGTTTGGTTTTGTTCGTTTCTGAAGCGGATAATCTCCAGCACCTCTTTTGTATTCGTTGACAAGAGTTTCTGGGTCTAAGTTATCTGCCAGCGCATTAAGGGTGTGGAGGATGGGAGATCACCTTGTCGACCGTAATGTTCTTTTTATTCCTTGTTAAACAAGGTGGGGCAACCGGTGTGGCTAACGGAAGTGGTCTTGTGTTAAGAGGGTAAATGACAGGAGGAAGTGGTCAGTCCAAGGTTGTGGTGTGATGAAGGTGATATTGGCAGTGCAATTATAGTCAGCCACCCAGTCAAGGGTTCTCCCTTTGTTGTGGGTAGGTGCACTGATTTTTTGGGCAAGTCCAAGTTCAGCCGGGATGTTAGCAGTGGCTGTGGCATGCTTATCTAGTGGGTCATTGAAGCCCAGGTTCAGGTCACCTAAGAGAATACGTTGGGAGGACGTTTTAAGGTTGTTAGACAGTAGGTTATAGATATTTTCCTCAAATGTTCCAGTGGGGCCAGGTGGTCTGTAAATAAGGTGAATAGTCAGGCTTTGGGAGTTAACCATAGGGAGTTTGGCAGTGAGGACTTTGCAAGAGTGGGTGAGTTGGGTTGGAGCTAGTCACATGGAGAGGTTGGATTTGGCAATGATGGCAATGCCTTTGCCTCGTGCTTTATCTCTGTCCTGTCTAAGGATAGTGTAGCCGTCAGGGACGGCTAACGCGAGAATAGGTCCTGCCGCTTCATGCAACCATGATTCAGTAATGGCCAGAAAGTCCTGGTTGTCAGCCAGAATCAGGTCAGACACGTCTGTGGTGTGAGCAACCAGTGACCTGGCATTAAGTAAGGCTCCTTTGAGTGGGTGGGCAGAGGTAGTGGCTATAGCAGAGGTTTTGGTGATAGTTATGTTTCTTTTATTGGATTTAGGGCCAGTATGGTGCTTAGGGGTAGCATAGTGGCAAGGCTTGGTGATGGTATAGTTAACAGTGGTGCTGTTTTGGTCATTCTGAAGATTTGATTTCTTATTTATCGAAGGTAGAGATCTGGTGAGTGGTTCAAAAATTTTAGGTAGTCTTGCTCGGAGTCTAGAATTTCTGCAGCTTAAGGTGCAGGGGTTACTTGGGAAAGGGCAGACTTGTCCAGCTGTGGGTTGGACGTCAGTCCTCATTATTGTTACGCTGGTGGCGGCTTGTATGTTTAATGGAGAGAGCCTAAGGCACAGTAGTAGAATAATGGTAACAAAGGTGCTAAGGATGCAGGAGTTGTGTGCTATGGTGATCATATTATAATGAATCTACGGTCAAAAGTATGGGCTAGCTCAGTTAATATGCTGAATTACTCCAACAATGCGGGCCGCAACAGTTTACATATGGTAGAATAGGCTGATTCGACTTTGGCACTAAATGGGTAAATACTAGGCATGTCTGAAGTCATGCAGTATAGGCTAGAGCAGTTAATATGCTGTGTTAATCTAAGAGTGCAGGCAACAACAGTTAAATATGGTAGAATAGGCTGATTCGACTTTGGCACTAAGTGGGTAAATACTAGGCAGGTCTAAAGTCATGCCGTATAGGCTAGGGCAATTAATATACTGAATTATCTAACAATGAGGTAACAGTAGTTGGTATATGGAAAAATAACTATTGTGGTAATGGTATGTGCTGAAGTTTGCGCAGTGTGGCTGGGACTTATCAGCTGAGGCATAATAGGCAGAAGTACGATTCTTCACAGTAGGGAAGTTAATTAGTCATCAGCATATTACCATCTTTATGTATATCTTTTATGTAAACAGGAATAGCTGTGAGCTAAGCGGTCTATGTTTAGGGCAGTGGTACAACAATGGGCTAGTTAAGAACAGGCACGGTTATTTCAATACAAGAGAGGCTAGTCCAAAGGGCAGCAGTACTCACACACTGTGGTACTGAGGAGGTTGGACCATCCGGAAGATCCTGAGTGGATAGATAGTTAGTGTGTTCTTGTGCGCGTCTGCAGCAAGCAGGGCTATCTGGAATTTCTGTGGGCAGTTTACAACGTGCAAGAGTTGGTAGGGTTTACGTGTGCAGGCTTTGCAGTAGATTGGTTGGTCTAATGGCGAATGGAAGTTGATGGTGGCAAGGTGGCGTAGGTACACTGCGTGATCGTGGGACAAATAATTATGATTAGATAGTGTAGTTCGCATGGCGGGAAGGAGTGGTTTTCGCACTCTTATTGAAACGCTAGGGTAGGAAAAGGTAAGCGCGTAGAGGGCAAGTGAATAAGCACAGTTGGGGGGGGGGGGGGGTCGGACAAGCAAGGCACGGCTGGGTTTTACCGTGAGTTATTGACAGCGTGGCTGGCCCTCAGCGACTCAGTGGCTCAGGCAGCGGCAGGCTTAGACAGGCAGGTGGCCTTTGTAGACAGCCTTCGTAGTAGGGCCGGCTCGCGCCATCCGGCGTTGTGGGTGCCGTAAATCTCGGCGGTAGCCCAATCGGATCGCAACTCTGTTGCTAGGCGACTGGCATCAATGACTGGTGGTGGCCATTTTGGCTGACTCCTCGTGGCATCGGGGCTACACACAAGAGAATGAAGCAGTTGATGGGGTCACTGGACGGGTTTTGTGTCGGTACGGCTGATCTTGGCAAGGGCTATACGGCAACACCGACTGCTGCGCTTACATGCAGTTGAAGAAAATGATCCGGCGGGATCAGAAGGGGCATGCCTCACGGTAGGCTGCTGCTGCATGGCTGATGGGTGGGCTCCGGCCCTCTCAGCGTCAGGGAGCTGATGTCCTGTAGAGCTTAGATCAGTAGTTCAAGCCCGCAATCCAAAGAACCTGATTGGCTGCTCCCTCCACCCTGGCTGCTAATATAAGCAGTCTTTGAAAATCTCCACTTGAGATTCTAGTTACAGAGCATCCATACATTTCTCTTCCAGCCCAAATCTGTCTGAATTTCCTTCCAGAATCCTTATGCACCGGCCGTCGCTGTGTAATGCAGGGAGATTCCCATCAGTAAAGCTGGGGTGCACCGTGGATGATATGCCACTTTGGGCCATCAGGCACAGAGGGACCTGCAGGCCACTATGTTTCCAATGGTTTCTGATCGCCAGCTGAAATATGCCTGTCTGGCTGTTGTCTGAGATTTCAATGTTTGGCCCAATGATCCATCGGGCCACCATGCTACTAGGTTAATTACTTTACTAGCGGATTTCCAATTGCTGCAATTTGTCCACGGTTCTACCAATATTAAGAGACATACCCTGGACTTGATTTTTGCCGCTGCTCATACTGTGAAGGTTCAATCTTGTTTTCCCTCTAGTTTGGTCGCATCACTCTTTAGTACCATTCACAGTAATTGTTCCTCAATCACCGATAATAGTCGGACCAAAAATCTATTACGACGTTCCTGGAAGCAAGTTGATCTTTCTGTTGTGTCTTCACGTATAGTGGAACACTGAGCAGTGTTCCTTAACTGCAGTTTATGACCCTTTAGTCGCACTTCAAGATGCATTTACAATGGTGTCTGACGAACGGACTCTTTTAAAAATAGAAAAAAAAAACACAAAGATGCACAGCACCATACTATATGGCTTATTTGTGACCCTTCAAACTCATGTATAAACAGGCAGAACACACTTGGCGCTCAGCCTATCGATCAGTGTATATAAACTTTGTGAAAACCTGTCGCTTTCAGTATCCTCAGGCCATGAAAGAGGCTAAAGCTGCGTTCTTTGCAATCGCATCAGCGGGGCCTTACATCAGCCCAAAGAACTGTTTTCAGGGGTGAGGGAGTTATCATCCCCTAATATAGTTTCTGCATCAGTTCCTTCTTCCCAGGCTCTCTGCGACTCGATATCTTAGTTTTTCACTCAGAAGAGTGTCAATATTAAGAAAACCAACTCCTCCCTGCCCTGCTGAACCGTCTCACCACTTTTCCCAACGACAGAGGAGATCTCCAGCCCGGAGAGTCTTCTTCCTTCGACTGGTGGGGATAACCAGTCTACCTTCTTTTCGCCTTACTGGAGCATCTCGTGGCTGCCTTGCCTGTGCCAAGCACCCCGGCAACCGGGATACCACGTTTTCACCACTACCGCAAACCGAAAGGGTAGTACCTTTGTACCGGAGAACTCTGCGACTGGTTTCTTCCCTGGCAGTGCAACGACCTTCATCCTTCCTCCACGACGAGATCTTCTCTTCTTCTGGACGACGTTGCGACTTGCACCCGCTGCCAGGAACAACTGCCCCCGCTGGAGGATCCTCTCCATTTAAGGTACTGTGTTCCGCCTGGCTTCCCTTGCAACCGTTTGAACGGGGTGTATTAAATCCTCGTCTCTCGAACCTGGGTTAGCCTGGGACACCTTAGCTAACTTTCCTGCACTGAACTAAACCTTTTTCGAACTACCTCCACAAACTTCGAAGACTCTGTGAAACTGTCTGATCTTGGGCATCTTCCGCCCGGCTCCCTTGAAAGTGGGCCTGGTGCCTAAACTTCCTTGCTCACCAGTAGACTGTGCCTTCCTAACTTGCTGTGGTTCTTTAAAAAGTGTTTAGAGTGTATGCTTCCATAATTCTGCTTTTCCCTCCCTTTTTATTTAACTTGTTGGAGTGCCATCGAACGTTAAGCGCTTACCTCTGTCTGTAAATAAGTGGTGTGAACTAAGACTTGTCAAAGGAGATGTGGCAGCTACCCCTTCCCAGCCTATGACGACACTCTTTCATAATGAGATAACAAGAGTCAGTGTGAGAACGCTTGTAAGTGCGCTTGGGCCCCATAGTATGTGCTGTGGCATGCAGAGTAACTTGTATATTGAGGTTACACCCAGATGACTGGACTAGTTGGTCGCGCTTGCTCCATATACATGAAGTCCAAGTGTAATCAACAATCGAGTCTGTACAATGATTAATTAGCCAAATAAATTAGTTTATTGTATTCCAATATTATAATAATAGTAGATGCTGTAATTACTACCTCTGACTTTTCAGGAACATTCGACCTTTCCTTAGAGAGGAGAATGCTGCTACCATCGCCCGTGCTACTATGCTAACAAGGCTAGACTATTGCAACGCGCTACTCCTTGGGGCTTGCAATTCCAGCCTAAAAAGATGCCAGCGGAATCGAAACGACGCAGTACGAATCATCAAAAGGGTCCCTTGGAAGGAGCACATTTCGAAGCACCGGAAAGACATGCACTGGGTGTCCATACTGGACCGCATTATTTCAAAACATGCCCTATTGTCGACTGGTGCCTCTATGGCAATGCTCCCTCCTACCGTAAAACAGCAGTAACTCGCTACTTTCCAGGTAGATGTTTGTGCTCTGTAGTCTTGGCCCTGGCCTCCTGCCCCGCTTTCAAACATACAAAGGGCATGAGCAGATCCTTTCCAGTCCGCGCTGCCCAGTTGTGGAATTCCCTTCGTGGGAACCTGAGACAGGAAGAAAACCTCCTACGTTGCAGGAAAAACTTAAAGAACATACTCTTTAAATAATCGACTCACTAACAGGAGACCTTTGACCCTCTCCGTGTCTTGTCCCTCTATTTTTGTTAGACTCTGTGTCTATGTGCGCCCAGATGCCTGCGGACACGTTACAAATAAATACAAATAAATAAATACAAATAAATATTATGATCACAGCCAACACGTGTTTCGACACAAGGTCTTTTTCAGGGCTGTTATTCACACATTATGATATTAGTTGTACCAGTATGTGTTAACATTTGCATACATAAAAAATCATATATGCATACCACTATCATGGTTTGAGGAAGGAGGCGAACAGAAAACAAACAAAAAGATGGGAAAACTCGATATTAAAAGTTGATAATTGGCACATTACTTTTTAGTTGTGAAGCCTGTTGCACATATATATTTTTGTCCACCTAGTCCCTTACTGAAGGTTACAACTGACAGACAATTATTAAGTCTGTCGTGGAGTCGGTGAAGCACCCCAAATCCCTAACTATCGGTTTAACAATTGGTGCTTTGGTAATTCAATTAATAATACCATTTGATTAGGTAATGTTAGTGGTAGAGAAAGATCTTATGGTGTATTGGGAATCCCATCGTGGATAAAAGTTCTGGTTGCAGTGGTACCAAGAAAAGACTCCCAATTGTGTGAGTGGTGAAATATGGCGTGTGACTCACCAATGTTTGTAGATTGATCTTGCCTTTGAGCCAAATTGGAATATACAAGTTAATACCTTATGGGCTGTTTGCTATCGCTCATGGAATATGAATAAGGATCACAGTGGCACTAACCCATTGTGCTGTGGGTAATGCTTGTCTGAAAATCCCTGGTTGGTTTGATTATTATGCTAGGTTCTTCTCTCAAAGATGCAAAACATTTTTATTTATTGGATAAATCCTTATTTGAACATGTCATGGATTAGTGACTGAAATTAATGAGTGATTATTGACAAAGCTTTACCTCGTTAGCTTATTCCCTGAATTACTTTCAAGGATTTAGCAGGTTTAGCAGGGTTCATCCCATCTTGGAGGCTATAGTTCCATCTCAGCTGAGCAACTTTTTTGAGGAGGTTTCTATCCTTTTTCAGTCCGGTTTTTGCCCTTCTATGGGTACTGAAACAGTGTTAGTATCAGTTGTCGACTACTGTTTTTTTGATTCTGCTGTATTTGTGCGCAGCTTTTGATACCATCAACCACTCCATCCTGTGTCATTGTCTTGGTGAGGCCTGGGTTATGGGTACGGTGCTTCACTAGTTCAGGTCCTTCCTTTCGGACCGAACCCAGATGCTTTCCCTTCCTCCGTTAGGTCTGCTCTTACTTGCAGGGATCCTCAGGGATCTGCATTCTCCCCTTTACTTTGTAATGTCTATGTTTGTCCCCTGGCTAGCCTTATTCATTCCCACGAATGTCGCTTTTACTTGTACACAGATGACACCAAGCTGATCCTCAGAGTGGATCAGAATCTGAAGGAAGCTGCACTGCACTTGAAGGGTTGTCTAGCGGCCATAGGAGAATGGATGAATAAAAACTGGCTGAAATTGAATGGTGACCAGACAGAAATTCTGGTGATTGGACTGCCGACAGCTCAGTCCCTCTGGTCCCCAGATTTCTGGCCCTCCTCTTTAGGTATGTTTCCTACCCGAGTTGATGCTGTAAAAAATCTGGGATTAGAAATGTCTGCCTCTCTCTCCCCTGATCTCCAAATTAGTGCTAGATGCACCACAGGCCATTTCAAACTAAAAACACTAAAAAAAAAGGTGGTTCCTTTTATGCTCCATGTTCTGAGTGGGCCTGTGGCCGCCTCCTCTGTTTTAGGAATTCTTAATTATTGCAATGCGACCTTCTTGGCCCAGCCCACATATCATTGTAGAGGGTTACAAATTCTGCAAAACCCAGCAGCCTGGATATTTGCTGGCCTTCCAAAGTATGCACATACCTCTGCTGCACTGCATCAATTTCACTGGCTCCTAGTTGAGAGCAGAGTTAAGTTTTAAGCCCTTTGCTTGACACAGCAAGCTTTATATGGGCAGAGTGCTCCTCATCTGCATGAAAAGATTATTCCTTATAAGCCTGCTAGAGACCTCTGCTCTTCCAACCTTCGTCTCCTGTGCGTCCCACGGTATAAGAAGGTGTCTGCAGGGGGCTTTCTCAGTAGCGGGGCCTCCTTTTTGCAACATCCTCTGTTAATTTTAAGGATGATGGAAGGTTAAGTTTCAGAAAACTCTTAACACTTTCCTCTATCCTAAATATTTGAGATAGCTGATTGGCGTTCCTGCTTTCTGCGGTTGGGCTGGGGGGTTCCGATGTATCGCGCCAGGATACCATTGGGTGATAGTTTGCTCACATAAGTACCTGTTAACATAACATAAGTTATCTTCCCCCACCTCTGCAAACACTAGGTGGTGCTTTGGAGCCCCAAATCACCAAAGTGCATGTGGGCGTCTGAACTGGAGCCTGGGTATACACAGAAGAGCTGATTCTGGGGCTCCGAATCAGAGCCCTCAAAATCTTGTATGGGACCTTCGGAGGCAGGAATTCAGGTTTCCACATAGGTCAGGGGCTAAGCTGTAGGAAGTAGAGCTGAGTAACCGGACAGAAAAAAAAATGTTTAAAAAGAAAATGTGTTTGTTTTCATATGTGTTTGAGAGAGTATGTGTGTGTCCGAGTATGCATGTTTGTGTGTTGCGTTTGCATGCATGGGGGCAAATGTGCAGCATCTTATGGTCAAAGAGTGACTGGAGGCAGTGTAGGCCTACATGTTTGAGTGAAACCACATGGTTTTCTATGGCAGGTAGCAGTATAAGAGGGAAGCACAAATATATATTGTTGAGACAGTGTAAGGGAAGCATGGTATCACAAGTATGACACTGACACAAGAGTTACAGTTTTCAAAACATTTATTATCTTTTTGGGGTTTGGAGAAACTCCTACTCTGCCCTATAGCTTAGATGGGAGTAGTCTCTACCATCAAATAGTAATGAAAATACAGTCCTAGTCAGTCTATGTCAAATCAAAATGATCTATACTAAGAAAACCTAATGCCTGACCTATCTCTTATACAAAAAGTGTGTAAAGGGGAATATGTACAAAACAAGACTGCGAGGCAGTCCAAAAAAAAGCAACACTCTCACAATGCGTTCCCAAAAATGACCAACCGACTCCTTAGAAGCTGGGAATAATGTCCTTTATTAATGTCACGGTGGACAAACCGGGACAGAGAATAACTCGTTTCACCCTAAACG
The DNA here is from genome assembly GCF_040938575.1 of Ambystoma mexicanum. Lineage (NCBI taxonomy): Eukaryota > Metazoa > Chordata > Amphibia > Caudata > Ambystomatidae > Ambystoma > Ambystoma mexicanum. Next base: position 341,591,578 of record NC_090926.1, read on the forward strand.
GGCTTCGTCAGATTAAGTGATTGCAATGCTCACATATCTTTCAAACATCCGTCACCCAGTCCTTCTTTGGTGATGTTGCCCATGCTATGCGAATGACACCCAGCTCATTTTCAGGCTACCCTCAGCTTCCTCCTCCTTCCCTCATCTCTGACTGTCTGTCTGCTATCCAGGAGTGGTGTGCCGCCAATGACCTCTGCCTTAAGACTGAGATTCTCCTCATCGGCACACCCATTCCCTCCTTTCCTGTTGCTCTCTGGCAGGCCTCTCTCGGTCCTCTTCCTGCTCCCACCTGCAAGGCCAAAAACCTTGGAGTGATCATCGACTCCACACTCTCCTTCTCTCCTGACATCTCTGACGTCTCCAAGAAGTCATCCTACCAGCTGCACCTCCTCAAAGGTATTCTGCCTTTCCTCTCCTTCCCCCAAAAGCTCACTGTCTACAGAGCTCTGGTTCTCTCTAGGCTGGACTATTGCAACAGCCTCTTTCTAAATCTGCCTGCTTCTACCCTCCGCCCTCTGCAACTCATCCAGAACAGGACTGCAAGACTTGTCCTTGGCCTCAAGCCCAGGGATCTGGCCTTCTGGGGCCTCAATACCTTCAACTCGCTCTTCTAAATATCTTCCTTCTCGAGCTCTTTGCTCATCCGCCTCCAACTCCCCGAGGGTCAGTCGCTTCTCCAAGAAACAAGTTGGTGGTAGATCTCTTTCCTCGGCGGGTGCCTCCCTTAAACTTGAGGAGAACCATCTCTGGTTCCGGAAGCACCTCAAAACCTTTCGCTTTGCTTCTGCTTTTTCTCCTCCTCTCCCCTGCTGACTTCCTGGCTGAAACCGAAACTGCACTGGTTACCTGGCCACCCTCTGATCTCAGGCCCAGGTCCCCTCCACCGCCAGTCGCACACCTGCCCTGCCTTCCTGGCTACCCCCGCACTTGGGGACTGTTTCTGTAGCCCTACAGTCCCACTACCAGCACTTGACACATGTTGTCTGCACTTACCCTTGCTACCTGCTGGCCGTACTTCTACTTATTGTTATTTATTCTTTTATCCCATGTACAGCACTGTCCCCTCCCTCTTCCCCCTTCCCCAATCCCATGCACTTGCGCAATCTGAATGACACCTGGCTAGTAGGATTGCTGTCTGTCTTCCCTCTGTCCCCCTCCCTTGCCTCATCGCGCCTTGAATCATTTGTGTATAGGCATGTAATAAATGCCATATCATATATCAGCCCACATCTTTTCATAGTCTTAAGCATTAGTATAGCTGGCAGACATCTTGGAACATATTTCTTAATGCGGAAAATACATCTCCCACTAAAGTGCAAATGGAAGGGGAATATGTATGCAAAGGAAAGTCAGTGTTATAACAAAGAATCAATGTGGCTGAATCAGCTCTCGTTCCCATGTTGGACAGCATGGAGCAAGGTGACCCCTGTAAACTGGATGACACACTGGCTCAGGTTCTCAAAACAAAGATAGTTCAAAACGTGGATCGAGGGCCGCTTGGCCTTCCACGTTAAAGTCACTTGTACCAGATTTCAAAAGTTCTTTCACAGTTCAACAAATGTTCACGTAGGTCTCCCTCGGTCGGGCTCGGACCTTTCAACCAAAAAGTACCTGATTCAATGTAGATCTCCCTCCGCCAGGCTCGGACCTCGCAATCACAGCACTTGCAGGGGTTCCCTTCCCCACATTAATTTGGTGTTCCCCTCCTCTAATTTATCACACTTCCGGTCTCACTCAGTCGGGCTCAGACCTTTCACTGATGTCGAAGACTTTCGAATGTGCAAGTCTTTTACTATAGACCCCCGCAGGACCACTTCGACTTTTTCTTCAGCTCACACTTGTTTGTTATTTGCCCCAGTGTCTCTTGGTCTTGGTAGTTCAGTACCATAAGCACACATGTTCATAGAAATCTTTCTCTTAAAGTAGTTTGTTCACTTTGCTGTATCACATATTTCACTGAGACTTTCGAAGGGGCTATTTTCTGTCGCCAGACCACTCTGCTGCTCTGTATCACTGGCTTCACAGTTATCCGTAATTTAAAGGTCACCACAGGTCTGCCGTCCTTCGCGTCTCATCAGCATACCCGTAGCCTTCAATCGTGGGATAAACTGTTGCAACTTCAATCTTTCATTAACACACACAGCCTTTCATGTCGTTCGCTAACTCACAGGCTGTGTGCATTCCTTTCTTGTCTTTGCAGCTTTAATTCATGAGTCAAGGTAAATACCACAGGCTTGGCCTTGCCTCCCCAACTCTTTCATTCACCCGGGAGGGTTGCTAGCATCCTTGAAACACAATGCAGCCTTCTTGCCTGGGATTTGGCCTTCTCTGTGTACCTTTCACAGCTCTTCGGAGGCAACAACCTCCTGCAGGGTTCTCCTGGGTTTCCTTACCCTTTTCTCTCATCCCTCGATCGGTCATTCTGCTCCAGTGGGTTTGCCTTTGCCAGGAAGATCTTCTCCTTCTCGTGTTCCACCTTGCTCCAATTCTCATAGGTCTCCCTCAGTCGTGCTCAGACTCCTCCTTTGCACAAATGTTCAATCAAAAAGCAATGCCTCTGGACTTCAGGTCCCACAATGCAGCTTTCATATTTCGTTCCCACTTTGCTAGGTCCCTTTAAGGGCATCCAGGTGGTTTTGGGAGCTGAAGAGCATCTTAATAGGATGTCTCTGAGATCAGGGTCTCACCACCTGCCCCTCAAAGCCATGGGCCTCTGTATCTGACCCAGGGGAGAAGCTCTGGCTTGGGTGCTGGCAGGTAGCCCCAGCTGCCCCTGGTTTGGCTTTCTGGAGTCACAAATCCCTCGCCACACTGTGGCCTCCCCTGTACTCACAGGCTCAGTGTTCAGGCAGTCTTTCTCCTTCCAGGCCCTCCAAGTTTTCTCCAGTTGCTGTTCCTTGCTGCCGGCCTCTGTGCACCATCTAGCATCCCCAGCTCGCTCAAAGTGTGCCTGTGTGTGCTGGTGATGTTCAAATAATCCCATTAAAGAAAGTTAAAACACTGGGTGTTGTTCTCGATGAACAACTCACCATGAAGGCCTATGTGGGAAACATTGTGTCATCAGGAGTTTATTACATTAAACTTGTATCCCCCCAAGGCCATTTATTAGTCAGGCCAATGCAGAGACCATAGCCAGAGCAATTATCGGTGCTAAAATCGACTACTGTTGCAGCCTACTGACCAGCATTAGTAAAACAGAGGTAAAATGACTCCAGGTCATCCAGACTGTAAGGGTTGTGTTGGGGCTCTCCTGTCAGGACCATGCGTCTATGGTGAGAAGAGGGCATCACTGGCCCCCGGTGGAGGCCTGGGTGCGCTATCGCCTTTGAGTCACCACCTTTAAGTGCATTCAGGGCACTATGCCCAGCTATTTGCAACACCTCATAGTTCAGAAAACACAAAGCAGATCTCTTCGATCAGGTCATCGGAAATGTCATTCCATTCCCAAATGCAGAACTAGAAAGGCTGAAAGGGGTGCATTCTACATCTCAGCACCCAAGGCTTGGAATGACCACCCCCTGGATCTTAGATGCCAGACCAACCTGGCTTCTTTCAAAAAGAAATTGAAAGCCAAGCCTGGTTGTTCGCCTAAGTCTCTTCCCTCACTCTTGTCCTCTTCTTGGCCCCACCTGTTCCTTTGAGTTTATGTTTGTCAGCGTCCTAATGCCCATGGATCCAAGGATAGCGCTATATAAATGTTTTAAAGTAAAGTGTTGTTGGGTGTCCTGACCCACGTTTAAGCTATCATGCCACAACATTTGGTGCTGTGGGCTTAGAAAATTCAAGATGGCGGAAAACCCACATGTGCGCCGAAATCCAGGAAAGCTGCGCAGTTTGTGCGCACACCGAAATGGTTGCCTCACTTGCCACCCACCAGTGCGAGAATGAAAGGCCGGGTTGCCATGAGGGAAATGGGTTGCCAAAGGAAAAACAGTAGCGCCGGTTAGCTTCAAAGCGCTTTAAAATCACCATTGGACTACCCGCACAGTAGTCTGAAACCATTGGGAATGGCAATGCTGATTGCCAAATGCAACCTAGAATTGTTGGGAATTCATTTTCTTAAATCCCAAAAATGGGTGCAGTACCAGTACTCACCACTATCCAAAAGCCGGCAGTTTAAAACCACCCTGTGTTTCTCTGAAGGCAGGCTCAAACTGTCTATTTTAAACATTGCAACACATCTAAAAACTCACTGGACACCAGCAGACATTTGGTAGAATGGAGTGTTGTGTGCCTACAAAATCTGGGAAATGAAGAGCCCAAAACAATGCTTATAACAAAACTGCTATGGAGTCAGCAGTTTAAGTTGCACTGGATTTAAAGACACTAAAATCGAAAATGTTTAGATTAAATGAGTGACCTATGTTTGGTGTCACATGCCTTTGTAACTGTTTAAATGTCATAGTTTTAAACTTAGAATCAGCCTTCTAGCTGCATATGTGAAAATGTTTAGTTTTATTTGAATGCAGAAACTGGGGAACAGAAATGACAGCTTAAAGAGATTCCAATTTGCCTGGCAACTACCCCCATCAGGAGTGAAACTTGAGTCACAGCTGTGTTCCCAGGCCTAGCTGCCCTTTTGCTGCTCACACTAAGGATATGCCATCTATCTGATAATTGAATTACCTGTGCTCTGCAGGAAAGTGAACAAAGCCCTGTCCTGGCTCAGGCAAAGGTTTTATTGGCAGGAGTCGTAAATGGTCGTAAAAAGTGGCTTCCTCCTGAGGAAAGGGGAGGGGCACTGCCTGTGAGAGCAAGCTGGCTTGGCAGAACTGGAAAAACCAGAAATTCAACCTTGTGCTGAGGGTAAGCCACACCCCTTTGGAGCCAGAACATAACTTTAAAAAGATGGATCACTCATAATACGGACATGTGAAAATTTTATAAATGATACCATAATTCTTGTGATTTTTCTGCCCACATTTTAAGAGGTTTTTCGACCCGGTGGCGTGTTCAGGGGGGTTTTAGCGGAAAAGTGGATATTACTCTAAATGTATGCATGTTAAAAATCTGAAACTTCATCAGTTAATGTCCATACTCCCTGCACACATGTATGTAAAGTTGGGTCAATGTCAGAAAGTGAAAAATCAGTTAAAAAGTCAATTATGTGCCATGTCTGAATGCAAGCTCTTAGAAACAGCAGATTTGGACAGAGACATGGCTAAATTCAGCCACACCATGTATATGTAATTTCAAGCAACTGTGTAACTGTGAAATATGTCTTTTATTATCAAATATAGAATGTGTGCAATCTGACAGAGGAGTGTCCTATCTGCAAGCCATAAAATGACATCCCTCTGACTCACAGTTCATTCCCCAATCAAATAAGAAATGGAAGTTTGACCAATTAGAAGCTGAGAGAGAGGTAGGGTCAGTGATGCTAGAACACACCCACATTCTAAACACATAAAAGCAGACAGACAGGACAGATAGGGACCTTCAATTCCATCTGCAGCGGGACGCTCTGCCGGAAAAATCCATACTTACCTCCATCAACCTTCAGAGAGCAACATAGAGACTTCAAATCCATCAGGCCAGACCAGAAGCAGAGTAGAGCTGACCTGTTAGCAGAACCAGAGAGAGCTGACCCAGATCACTGTGAAGTGCAGAGACCAGACCAGACCAGAGTCCAGTTTAAAACCCTGACCAGATCCGTGACGAGGCCCATTTAATTCAAGAATATAGTGTGAGTACATAGTAAAACTGTGTAGAACCCATCTCTTAGTTAAAATAATATAATTCAATCCATTTTTAACCTAAGTAGAACTGCAGCTTAGCAATTGTGTTATCCTGCCATCTTTTTTAAAGCTGAAAAAGTGTGCGTTTAAAATTTCAAATCTGAAAAACGACCTTCACAAAATCGCTCATATCTCCGCAACCGTTTGTGCTAGAGACTTGCAGTAACTTTCATTTTGAAGCTGAGATCCTAGGCTTTCCTAGGACCCCAAAACGATAGAGATAGTCCTTGTGGTTCCTCTGTAATAGCGCTCGGCGCATTCGCGAATTTTACCGCGATTTGCAAATTTCTTCACGTGTAAAACTGCTGCTGCTTGCCTTCCATTTGCCAGAAAATCGTTTGCCTCATAAAAACTATCCCTGAATCATTGCAAGAGTGAGCCTGAGCTAATATTAACTAGATACCACTCACCCTGAACCTCTGAAAGGGAATTAAAAGCATTTCCAGCATATTTCTCATCCATTGCTAGCACATATAAAAGCAATTTGGGCCTGTGTTTTCAAACTTCTGTAGTCTAAGCTTGCTGGGATTGAACTGAATCACATTTGATTGCATTTCTGAGAACTGTGTGCTTCCTTCCATTTCCTTGCATTGCATCAAAGGGGGGGAGGGGATTGCCAGAGAAAAGTGATTACCTTGTTTGTTGAAATCATATTGAGTATTTTCTGTATTGCATTTTCATTCAACATTACATCCAGTTGAACTCTATAAAGCATTCTCTACCACATTATACTTCTGTACCTATTTACCAGTGTGCTATCTTATCCATTTCATGTCAACTCATTAGTGATTATAAGAAGTGTGCTAGTGCCAGATTCTCCGTTGTTGATCTTTATCATATCAGATTAAGTGTGCTATTCAATTATTAATTTATTATAAAGTGTGATATATATATATTTTAAATTATCAAATAAACCTTTTAAACTTGCAAAACAGAACTACTTCTTGGCTCAGTGGGGTCAGGGGGATTCCAAGAGAGGGGTGTTATATAGGGGTAGTCATCCAGAACGCATGAACTGGACATAAAGATATATCAATAAGGGTTTTCATTCAGTATTCTAGACTAGGCGTTAACTTAGCTGTAGTGCTGAATTGAATCCTCTTACAGTGTGCTCTGCCCTTTATACTGCCTGGGAGGCTTAACAGGTTTCAGGTGGGAATGATTGTGGAGGGAGGCCTCACCTTGCTTGGCCTCATTGTCGGGACAAAATGGTGATTGCCCATAGGAATCCCTGGTGCATTGGTTCCTATAGGTAATCTTCATAGCCCCCTTTTCCCCTCTTCTTCTTCCTAATATTGTTCTTTGGGTTTTTAAAATGGATGAAGGGATTATGGGCGTTGTAGTTTTTCTTAGAGATTAGGAGAATATTATAAACGTTTTTGTCAGGGTGAGTGGGTTTTGGGCGATAATGTCCCATAACAACTGAGGGGGTGTTGGGTAGGGATGTATTGGACCGGGGGGAATACCATGTCTCGCCCAAGGGCGTTCCTCCCACAGTCTCCAAGGGTCCGCTTTCCTGTTGGTCCTCACTTGATTGTCTGCCCCCAGGGTTGGGATCTAAGAGGGATGGCTCTCCTCTGGCCACCTAAGTCAGGGATCCCCGGGGATAGCTTGGGAGAAACGCCTCAGGTTTCTCACACATACAGCGTGATTATCTTTGGGCACTAGCATAATGAAGTGGGGAAGCATAGGCCTCTATCCTTGAGACTAAATACAGGATTTGCTTTGGGCTCTAGCAGAATGAAAGCATGGGCAGCACCATCATATATTTTTGGGAAAGTCACATGATTTGCTTTGGGCACAGCCAGCATGAACATATGCCAACTTGGGTCTATATTCTTGAGAAAGCCCTCCTGCTTTCTTTGAACACTAGTAGCATGAAAAAGTGTTTGACAGTGGCAATGCGGACATGTACCATTGGAAACTGGCATCATGATTTGCTTTGGGCAACACTCAAGAGCTAACCTCAAATTAGTGCAAGAAAAAATGCCAAACCTCAAAACCACTAAAATAAACTATAACGAATAATTCCAAGATGGAGATCCTGTGAAACCTTTTTTCCTTCTTTGTCATGAGAACGTTGTGTGTGTTATATGGTGGAGAACTCTGTGATCCCCCTTTCTCCACTAAACATGTACTTTCCATCTTTTCCCTCTGTTTCTTGACCATGCACCACTGCCCTGTTCTCAGACAGACAGACAGAAGAGTGTGTGTGTGAGTGCGTGGTGTGCGTGTGTGTGTGTGTGTGTGTGTGTGTGTGTGTGTGTGTGTGTGTGTCAGAGCTGCAATGAAAATTGCTGGGGTCTGCAGCCTTTGGCTTCCCAGATGTTTTCAGACTACATCTACCGTCAGCCCCGGCCAGCATAGTCAAATGTGAAGGATTTTGGGAGTTGTAAAACAAAACGTCTGGAGAGCCGCAGGTTGTAGACCCTCCCGACTGGACCATTTGTGAATTGTACGGGTTTATTACCTAACGTTTCTGAAATGTGTGCAGTAAAAAGCACAATTGCAACCCATTATGTTAACATCGTTCTTGCGTGAAGAAACCCCCTATTCCCCTAAAAAGAAAAACGTAGTTTATTTGGGATCACTTACTCTGGCCAATTTAGGGAGCACACGTTTGCCTTTCCATGTTACACAGTCTCCTGCTGCCAGCACTCTAGATTGCAGTGGTGCTGGATGAGTGGGACTCCCATGACCAACATTATTTGTTGTCAAGCCCCTTCGTCAACCTACAATTTTGGAAATGTCAAATAATTTCCCAGGTTAAACAATTTTGCGGAATGTCAACACCTATTTGGCAATGTCATTAGAAGGGGCTAGAGGCCTTTGAACAAACTAGATGTTGACTAATTAAAACATCCTACAGCTGGTCCGTACTGGACCTCAGGTTCTGCTTTAGGCTGTCTTGGCTGGTCCGTTCTGGGCCACAGGTTCAAATTCGTCACACTTGGATGGGTACTTGTACGCCATACATCAGGGTTTTTGTCAGGCAGCCGATATTCTTTGCAAACCCTCCTGCCACAGGTCTGCTACTCCTCTCTGGCCCTTCTGGGGTTGCTGGTGAAAGGCTTTTTTACTGAACGACTTTCAGTTTCAATGGCCGTGGGAACACTGTTTCAAACATCCAGGTCAGCCTCTCTTTTCAGTATGTGGTGGCCTGAACTCTTTCAGGCTTAAGTTTTGGTAGACTCTCCCAGCCCAACATGATCTTCCTCCCAGACATTTCCTTCCCCCAGGCTCTCCCCTTTGAACAACTGAGAACAAGCAGACACGTCTGCTTCCTCCAGAGCTTCTTCCTATACTATGTCCAAGGATCTCTCCCTCGGTAATTCAAGAGTGTGAGCAGACACCTCTGTTCCTCTCCCCTTTTGAGGTGCTTGCCTTCTTTTACCCTCCCTGAACTCAAACCTCAGGTAGCCTCTGTGACTGCAATGGGTGGGTTTGTCGAAATAAGCATCCTCCAGATCCAGCACAGACAGAACAACTCCCCTCTTGATGCAGGAACTCACCTGTTGGAGCAGGGTCTTCTTGAAGATCTTATTGCGGGTAGACCTGATTCGTCATTGTATGTCTAGAATGGGGTGCCAATCCCCGTTCTTGCAGACCTGAAAGAAGCAGGAATTGAACCTGTGAGCCTGAAAGCATCGTATCCATCTTTCTATGGTTCCCCTTTTGATCAGGGCATGGACCTCCTGCTCCAGAGGAGCCACACAATGAGAGTCCCCTCTTCAGTGTTGATGCCAATGGAGGTAGTGTTGCTAGTTCGACAGTATGTCTGCATGTAACAATGTCCAGCATTCACACTGCATGCCACATCTCTGCACAATGCTGGATGTGGCCCCCTAATGGGGAATTTAGTATGGGTTGGATCAATGTTTAGTCAGGTCTGCTTAGTCCCTTGTTATCAGGACTGGCCAGAACCCTTACTCTATGAAGATTATCTGTGTGATATGTCATAGTATCAATAGAAAGATTGTGATGTTGACTCGAGTTGGTCTTTGTGGGAATGTTTTCCGGGGGTTCCCCTGAAGCAGTAGCTGCTGAGCCCGGAAAGGAGAGATATGGCCTATGCTTGTGATATGTTGTGGAGCTTTGGCTCTATCAGTGTCCGTTTTCAACTTTATTCTCTTAAAGTGCTAATCTATTTTCTTCCCCAAGCAGGTCCTGTCCGTCGAACAGTGTGATGCTGGAAATAAAATGCTTTTGGAGGGACGGGGGCTCCTAGTCCTTATGCTACCACTTCTCAGTGTGTGTTTTCTCTATGTTTTCTGCCACTGAGGTCAAGCCTGGACCTCTGGCAGTGCAGCTCTTCATGTTTTCCTTTTGGTGAACACCACCCATGGGATACCCTTGTGCCCCTTATGTGTGTTTTTGGGCACATGTCTGTTGCCCACAGAACAGGGTATGGTCAGGTGGCAGCTACATGCTGACTTGGTAGTGGCTCTGAGTGTCCTCCATTTTTGGGATGCCCAGTCCCTGCCACAGGAATCAATGGATTCCTGAAGAAAGGCAAGATGGCCACTGTGGCTGTTGGATGGAAATACCATATATGGCTCTGGGGCTGCCTCCTGTCAGACTGACTGGAGTCTTCCCAGGGGTTGTGTGCTGTGGGTGCACCCTTGGGGTGGGACCTGTGGTAATGGAGTCTGAAGTGAACTCACCTGGTTTCTGTGTGTAACACAATGCCTGAGACAGCCCTGACTGAAACTGACATGAATGCAGAGTAGTGTGTTGAAAGACTGGGTGCTTACCCCAATCCACATTCTTTATTATGGGTGTCTGGGTGGAGTGAATGGCCCGAATGCATGTGAGCCTGATAGCCTGCCCGCACGAATGCCCTTCTGCATGATTGGTTGACTGAGCCCTGCTCAGCCTGAGTGAATGGGGACCAAATGTGTATAACATGTGACCGCTCACTCACCAATTTCTTTTGCAAGTTGAAGTCGAAGCTGAAGCAAGAGGAAACTGTTCCTTGTAGCCCAGCTGGAGGAGAAGTCTGCTGCTGCATTTTCTTTGTGTAATCCAAAAGCTGCTGTGTTCTTGCAAGGACTGATCCAGACAGGACCTGTTTAGGGGACCTATCCCCAAGCTACGAGGGACCATCATGCAACCTGCTTCTTTTCATTCGAAGTACCCTGGAAGCCAGTCCAGTGTGCCTGCCGTCCGGAGAAGGGGTATTTGTGAGCCCTTAAGAGGAGTGCCCAGACATCTCGATTTGAAGAAACCCATTGGTGTCACTGAGGGTCCGGAGAGGGGAAGAGGGGGTACCCTGGCTTAGTGCTGTGGGACACCCTGAGCTGCAAAAGTTCCAAACTGCCTAAGAATACTTAATGGGACATCCTTGCCATCATCACTGACCACGTTTCCCTGCCGGAGAAGGTCCAGGGTCGCTGAGTGCCGAGGACGGTCGTCCAGTGGGTTTACCGCCACCAGAATCCAACAAAGAAATTCTGAGGGTCCAGACTTGGTGAGGGTCCATGGTCCATGCCAGTGGTCGAGTCCAAGTCACCAGAAGCCGCCCAGAGGTCCGTGGTGCAGTTGCAGCACTGAAGAACCAAAAGTTGGAAAACCGTGATATTCGGAAACCCAACACCAAAAGTGACCTATGCACCCGTCGTGCCCAAAGTCATCGAAGGTCCTCAGGGGTCCTATTCTCATCTGCCAAGCCTTTAAGGAGCCCACAGCAAGTTTCATCTTCCCAGGACTTCTACAGTCAGAGAAATCGTCGACCAACGGAGAGCAACGCGAAGAGCAAAACTGCTGCACTTCAGAAAGACTTTGGTTGCACTTTTCTTCTTGAACTCAGCATCCCAGTGGCTCTTTCTTCCACGGGCGAGTTCATTCTCAAAGGGAAGCGTTGAGAGAAACTGAAAAACTCTGCCACTTCTCCTGCCAAGGCACCAAAGGTACTGTGACGAGGAGAAGCATCTTCTAGCCTCAGGAGTTGTCCAGGGGTCCCTGATCCGTCTTGGATCCTGTTCTCCTGTGGCCTATCATGTACTTTGGGGTGGTAGAACCTTTAAGGAGAAAGTAGAGTGTAATTTAAATTTTTTGTACTGGGCTGTAAAAGACAAGATACATTACTCCCTAAATTCTCCATTACAGGTTGCCCAGGTGGGGGGATCCTAACACCAGTGCCTTAAGTGGCACTACAAAATGAGCCGGGGCTCATCAAGGGGGCGTGGCCTAATGGCAGGGGTCCCGCTGGCCCGTTAGGCCACGCCCCCCTGACGAGCCTCGGCTCAATGGGCTACTGGCACCCCTGCCAGGCAGCCTTTTGTAGAGATCAGCACCCTCTCCCATTAGGGGAGAGGGTGCTGATCTCTGCATTTATTTTGTATAAGCTTGCCTTGCAGGGGACAGCGCCTCGCCCATTCAGCCTTAATGGTGGTGCTGCCCCTCGCCAGCTGGGGAGGGGCAGCGTCACCATTGAGGCTGAAAGGGTGAGGCCCCTGGAAGCAGAGACCTTTTTCCTAATGACTGAAACTCCTGCGAATCTGCAGGTGCTTCAGTATTTAGAAAGCAAGGCCTCTGCTTCCAGCGGTCTCATGTTTTCTCCATAATGGTGGCGCCAGCCCACGGGCATCTCTTGCTTAAAGGGATGCCTTGTAGGTGCGGCGCCACAATTATGGCTGAAAGGCATTTTTTTCTGAAGCCTGAAGCACCTACACACGAGCGAGAGCTTCAGGCTGTGGAAAAAAAAACCTTTTTGTGTAGTGGCCGGGGCTGCCAGGGGAGATTAGTGGGCCCCGGCAGGGCCCGGCCTCAAAACGAAACTTAAAGCCCTGCCTAACACAGAATTATTTATCTAGTCTAAAAAAAAGCATTCTGCCACTGTTCATAACTAACGTGGCTTTCTTCCGCAATCTATGCTGTTACACCTCATTTAAGAATTGACATGCCTATTTAAAACTGGCAGCAGTTAGTGCATTTATTACAGAATTTAAGTATTGTGTGGTACCACACAGACTGTATATATTTGCCATTATTTAAATAGAACTGCCTGACTACAAAGTGTTATTATTAATGTGTATATATTGGTAGCAACCATATTTTATAAAAAAAAGAAGCTGTTTTATCACCTAACATAGTGTGTGGACATTCCTTTGTGGGGGATTGGAGACTCACTGTACTTAAAAACTTGCCTGCATCACCTCCTGTGAGTTTAAGTCTTGGTTGCTCGTCCATTCTACCATATAGAGAACCTTCGCTGGAGTTGCTCTTTGACTTTGTCCCAACCATATAAAGGGCTGAAGTACAGAGACCCCCCCCTCCAGTCTTTACACTAACAGCAAGTCCAAAATCTAGGTCAGTACCTCTGGTTTGAAGTTTGTAGCTCTGGCCTGTTGTCCGAGTACCACTCCTTTGGCAAGCTGGCAAAACCTGAATTCATAGCATCATCCGGAGAATCAATTGCGTGGTCTAATGAGATTTTCCCTTCCTTTACAATGTCCATTGCATCATCCTGCATGTCAGTTACTCCACACATTTGTTGAGTTGATGGTGCATTTCCCTGTCATATCTGGCCACTATGTCCTTAGCATAAATGTTGCAGCACAGAAGTTATGGCCCATGGTCTCCTGCTTCCTGTTCTCCTTGCCTCGGTTAGCTGTCTGTTTATTTATTTTATTTATTTATTTGAGCATTTGTTAGGCACCTGTACAACAAAATAGTGTTTCAAGGCACCACAAGGCAAAATGCGGAAGCGAACAGGGGACGAGAAAATATAATAAAGACAAATTATACAATCGTGGTCCTACTAAGCCTTGTGGCATATGGGCGTTCTAGTGCTGTGAAGAGAAGTGCTGGAGGGAGGCGAAGGGGTGGGATGGAGCAAGGAATGGGCAAGTGCTGGTGAGCCCAGGAAGGAAGTGCTGAGGATGCCAGGGCAGGTACCGCTGGTTAAATGCAAGTCGGGCAATCCCACGGGTGTACAGCACAGCTGCCCAGGAGGGGGCCCACAAGGGCGGTGCTGGAGGGGAGGAGGGTGCTGGTGTTGACTGGGTAGGGGTCAGGCACTGGTGAGAATAGTAAGAGAGGAAGTCACAGGGGTCACAGGAGTGTAAGGAGGCCGATTCAGGAGAGTCGAAGTGGATGTTGGAGTCACCGAGGAGGGGGAGTTTGGAAGTAGAGGTCAGGAGGGAGGAGGTGTGGTCAGCCTATTTAGAGAGGAAGAGGGGATAGGGTCAGGGGGCCTGTAGATAGTAGCGAGGGTGAGTGAGAGAGTTGGAGACACCTCAAGCCTACAGACAAGGCATTCAAAAGAGGTGCAGGATTCAGTAGGTATGATAGAGGCACTCGGGGAAAATCAGGGCCACCCCACCTGGGTTTGGAGAGGAGTTGGTAGCCCTCAGGAAGGAGAGTGTCAAGAGCAGTGACAGAGCTGGCGTTGAACCATATCTCGGTAAGGGTGAGGATATCGAGGTCAAGGTCTTCAAGAAGGAGACAGATGTCAGAGGAGTGTTTGACAGCACGGCGTGTGTTAAAGGTAGCTAAGTGTAGCTGATTACCACCTTTAAAAATGTTCCCAGGAGGGGTAATCCCGTCAGTGGTTGTGGAAGGGTTACAGAGGAGGGAGTAGGAGTAGCAAGAGAGAGGAGGAAGTTGATGAGAGAGGGCAGGTGTCAATCAAGAAGGAGAAGAGTAGGTTGAGAACCTTGGGCCATGATAGTGCCATTGAGATAGATGTTGATGATGCACCTAGAGAATGATAAGAATGGCAAGAGTACTTCCCTCTAGTCCCACCATTAATGGGTGAAGAGGAAAAAGGGGAGAGAGTGGAGACCAAATGGGGAGTCCATAGGCCCGGGGAGGGGACAGAAATAAGGATGTCAGTAATAGTCTGCCGGGTAGTGGCATTGACATAGGTGTCAGCAATAGGTAGACCTGGTTTAGAGGGCAGGAGAGCTTTTTTAGCTTTTTTCTTCCAGACTTCGTGAGAGAGGTTGGATAGGCGATAGAGTAGCAGTTGGAATAGATAAGAGAGATAGACAGCGCAATGTGAGCAGAGGGGGAGAGAGTAAGGAGAGAGACAAACTGGAGTTCTACAGTGCAGGAATAGCTCATCAGGTGGCCTAGCAGGCAAACATGGGAAGATATGTACAGGGTAACAGGATTTTAAGTACCCAGACAGAGAGTACTAAAATGCACCAGAAAACAATGTATGTGCAGGTTTAAAGGCACAGCCAAATTCAACTTTCAAGCAGGGTACTAAAAAGCAGCAGAAAACAGTGTATGTGCATGTTTAACGCACAGCCAAATTCAGCTTTCCAGCAGGGTACTAGAAAAGTAGCATAAACATTTTATGTGCAGGTGTAAGACACAGCCAAGTTCAACTTTGGCAGAACACTTAAATGCACCAGAAACAATTTATGTGCAGGTTTAGAGGCACAGCACAAACTGTTGTGATGCCGCCTTGACAGAACAGCATCTCACTGCCACAGCAACTAAACATGTCTGGCTTGGAGTACCACAGGTGCATTAAGGGGCAGTTCCCAGGGCTTTATACTTCTATGCCTTGTCCGTGAAGGCCTTCGCTGACAGCAGGGCCTTAATCTCGTAGATGGTGTCTATGAAAGGTATGATGGAAACTGAACAGCACCGTGTGTCCCTTCATTTGTACAATATGAACTTCTCCTCAGATGTCACCAGCAGGTTAACCATCATGAACAGCTTATTGATCGATCCTGAAAAGGCCACAATCGTCAGGAGGAGACACCTTCACAGGCAAGCCGGGACATTTTCCTTTTCGGGCTACATAGTCGTCCCATCTGTCCTCTTCATCCGAGTCCTGGGGTATCTTGCCTTCCTCTTGATGATGTTGTGGCCGGTGACTCTCATCCTCCTCTGAACAGGGGTGTCTTCCAGTCCTTCCCTAGACTACCAGTCAGCATTCTCCTCCCCATAAGATCCTGGGACAGTGAACTGTATTGCTTGAAGAGGTAACATAGGGGCAGTCCCCAAGAAGGGTGGGCTGAGCCTCTGAATGGGTACGTGTAGAAGATATGGGAGCCTTATTTACAAGATGTAAGTGGGCAATCCTAGGGCAGCTCTGTTCTGAGCCAGCTGGTTACTGCATCAGCAATCTCTGAAATTCTACTACGATGGCCTGCAAAAAAATGTCTCCAGGAGAATTGGAATGGGTTTTATTTACCCCCTTGCTAAAGAGGATTAAGAATCCTCTCTAGTCTCCTGTTTGGCAGGAACAATATCCACCTCATCATCATCCTTGTGTCTTGAGAAGTCAGAGTTTTCCTGCAGCAACACATCAGGAAGATATGCAAACTCAATAGGTGTTAAAGGTACGATGTCCAGTGCTGGAAACGGTAACACTGTTGATGAGGCAGTCAGTGAAGCCATAGTTGACAAGGCCACAGTAGCCAAGCCCATAAACAGAATGTCCATTGACAGGGTGATGGCTGTCAACATGGAAGTCATCCTTGTGTATGAGATGGTCATGAACGGGAGGTTGGTCATCGATGGGAAGGTGGTGTTGTAGATACTTGGAGCTTTGTAGATCTTCGTGGATAAATTATATTTCTCCATGGACAGTGTTAGGCAGAATCCTGTGCAGTGCCCTTAGGGACCACTACAAACAATTGAGACTACAGGTGGCAATACAAGTTTTACCTTCGGTACAAGCCTGTACTACTATGTCCGAGGGGTAGCAGTGGCGGAGCAGCCAGGCTTATCTCAAGAGTATATGAGCAGTAGCAGAGATTACACAAAGGGACCACAATTACTGTGACTCAAGCAAACACTGACTCTAGGTTTCAGGTAAAAAATATAAGTACATTTATTTTGAAACCATTAGTTATAAACACAACACTTCTATTAAACTCAAATTAAAACCACAAGTTAAATATACTACAACTAACCAATTCACTTTGTACATTAAGTTTCAAGGTAAGTACCCTGTGTTGAATGAACCAGTGTTACGAACAAAACACGTTACCGCGAATATGATTGCAATCACTTTTTGACAGTTCGGCCTACTAAATAAACGCGTATCCGTGACATGAAATGCTACCGGGGCAAAAACACACTTAGCACCTGAGATACCCAGAGGGAGTTGGACGCAAAAATCACAGGCAATATTTTGGTTAGGCAGGCAGAATCAAGAAACACTCAGAGACAGGAGTTCAAAAGTCAAAGGGCCGGAGCCTGGGGCGAAAGACACCGGTGCCTTTTGCCAAAGATCACACAGTCAGACAGTTCACGATTCAACGTAGCCAAAAGTACTTCGATATTGTCAATGTTCGGAAGCAAATGTTATAAGAAGGAGGGAAGACAAGGGCAAGCCTTGGAAATGAAGAAAAGCGATTCACCCAGTTTCTTCAAGTAGAACACAGTACCTTGTTCCAATGGTGCAGCTGGTGCCCTGGCAGTTGTTCCTGTTGGTTTCCCTCAGACCCACGATTCCTGGAGCTTCATTGTGAAGGACGATATCTGAAGGGGGTCTGCACCACACAGGGATGAAGCCGGCAGCAGCGATGAGGAATAAAAGGCGCACTCCTTAAAAATAGGAGAAGCTCTTCAGGTGGCTATCCGGACCACTATAGGAGCGTGCAGTGATTTTGACCAAGGAAGAGGATCCTCAAGCTGTGGAAGATGAGCTGGTTATCCCCACCAAGCTCAAGGGAAGAAGACTCCAGACTGGATCTTCTCTGAGTCGTTGAAGGGAAGATAACTCAGGACTGCAGCAGGGCTTCACTGGGACAGGGTAGTTGCAGCAGTCGTCGTTCTCTCTGCTTCTCTTTGGTTCCTTGTAGTTCCTTGTAGTTCCAGTGGCGACTCCCTGACTTCTAGCCCCAGAGACCTGCTTTTTATGCGCAAAACCCCCATTCACACAGCCTGGCTGTCAGTCACCCAGCAGGGGGGTTGTCCACCCCTCCCTCACATTCCGCCCACCTAGACACCCAGGTGCCTTGAGAAGGGCTTCTGAGCACAAGCCCGCCAAAAGACAGTGAACAAAGAAGGTGAACCTAGTTTGCCACGCAAAGTAAAACACAAGAAGGACTTTAACAAAAAGAAATGGCGAATAAACCCAACTGGAGCCAAAAGAAAGACGATTTGGTCAAGCGGGTTTATGGTCGAGGCTAAGATAATAGCCAAGAACAGTACCACGTTTATCTAATATAATCGCAGTAGAAAAGTTAGGGTGGATACCACTGCCACCAGCCAAGTCTAAATGTTAAAAGAGCGAAACAATGCTCTAGGAGGTACAGATAAAAAGGGATATGAATTAACCCTTTCCAGTACTCCATGGAAGATGGGGTGTACTGGATCTGTGGTAGATTGACTAAGTAAAGTCAATGGTAACTTTACCCTTTTCTGGGGGATGGTAGTCACCTCAGAAATGGAGTCGAGGGAAGTCTCAAAGACAACCCTGTGCCACGGCACTGAAGGTGCTGTGTGACACACAAAAAGACGAGGGCTACTGAAGTGGTGTACTTCAGAGTCCACAATCACAAAAACAGGTAGAAACACATAGCAAAACACAGGTAAGAGTGGGGAACAAAAACTCTCACTCTTACCAAGTGGAAAAAATAAACTCCAGAAGTCCAGCAAAGCTGCTGGGGGACTCACTAGGTGAGGGAAATTAGCCATAGATGAGAATTCTCCCTAACACTTGCCCCCCCAGACTAAGGGACAGGAGGATTTCATCCACTCCTGGATGGACCTCATACCTCTAGACGGTTACAAACATCCTAGAGAGACCATCAGCATTTTGGTGGTGACTTCCTGCTCTGTGCTCAATGGACAAATCAAATCCTTGTAGGCAGATTGACCATCTGAGTAATTTTGGGTTTTCCCCTTTCATTTGCATCAGCCATCTCAAGGGGCGGTGGTCAGTCTGAATAGTGAAGGTAGATCCATACAAGTATGGTCTAAACCTCTTCAGTGCTCACACAATAGCAAAGCATTCTCTTTCTATTGTTGCCCACCTTGTCTCAGGATCCTTTAACTTCCTGCTGATGAAACAAATAGGGTGTTCCCTAACTTTCTCATTCAGTTGACTAAAGACTGCACCTATACCTAGATTAGAAACATCAGTTTGTACAATGAAGGGTTGGTGATAGTCAGGAGCTCTTAGGACTGTAGCTTGACAAAGGGCTTTCTTTAAACCTTCAAAGGCTTGATTGCACTCCTCATTCCACCTGACCTTTTAGGAAATTTGGGAGAGAAGATGAAATTCAAGGGAGAAGCTATGGTCCCATAGTTCTCTATGAAGTTCCTATAATACCCAGTGAGACCTAGGAAGGCTCTCACTTGGGTTTGAGTAGGAGGGGTGGCCCAGTTTTGTACAGCTTGTACATTGCTAGGCAATGGCCTTATTTCACCTCCTCCTACCTCATGTCCAAGGTAGACCACGTAACTCTGACCAATTTGACATTTGCTTGCCTTTATGTTCAGATGGGCCTGTTCAAGAGCCTGCAATACATAACCTAGGTGTTCAACATGTTCTTTCCATGTAGGGCTGAACACTGCAATGTCATCCAAGTATGCCATGCAGAAGTCCTCCATCCCATTCAGAACTTGATTGACGATCCTCTGAAATGTAGCAGGTGCATTCTTTAATCCAAAAGGCATTACCTTGAATTGGTAGAGGCCAGCTGGGGTGGAGAATGCAGTTTTCTCCTTAGCATGGTATGTCAGGGCTATTTGCCAATAGCCTGACGTTAGGTCAAATGTGCTGAGGTACTTGGCTGAACCAAGTTTGTCACCCAGCTCATCTGTCCTAGGCAAAGGATGGGCATCAGTCATGGTGACTGCATTTAGAGCTCTATAGTCCATGCAGAATCTTAACTCCTTGGATCCTGCCTTTGGTACAAGCAGAACTGGGCTACACCATGGGCTAATAGAGGGTTCTATTACCCCGAGTTCAAGCATCTTGTTGACCTCATTCCTTATGTGGGATTTGACATTGTCTGACATTCTGTTGGCCCTGCTTTTGACAGGCAAACACTCACCAGTGTGTATGTCATGCTGGCCCCAAGGGGTCAAGCCTGATGAAAGTGAGAACAGGGAGGCAAACTGATTTAACAGTAACTTGCACTCATCCCGTTGGTCAGATGTGAGACTGGAAGAGAGATTAACTCCTTCCACTTGCTCATCTAAAGGTAAGCCTCTGAGGAGGTCAGACAGAGGTTCACTCTCCTCCTCCTCCTGAGCTGAAGCTAGAAGCAAAGCTCCTATGTCAGGTCTGGAGACATAAGCCTTTAAACGGTTGGTTTGAAAGACTCTGGGAGCCTCCTTAGGATTGCCTGACTCCACCAGATAGTTTACCTCTCCAAGTTTCCCCACAACCTTGAAGGGTCCTATCCATTTGTCCTGCAAGGCCCTCTGCCTTGTGGGGACCATAACAAGAACAAGTTGGTCTTGAGTAAACTCAACCATGTTAGCCTTCTGGTCATGCCAATGTTTGACCAGAGCTTGACCAGCCCTCAAGTTATCACTTGCCTCTGCCATCATGTGTGACATTCTCCTCCGGAGACCTATCACATAGTCAGTCACTCTGACTGGCTTGGGGGAAGGCGCACTCTCCAACCCCTCCTTAATCAGGGCCAATGGACCTCTGACTGGATGGCCATAGAGAAGTTAGAAGGGACTGAATCCTACTTCCTCCTGAGGGACTTCTCTATATGCAAAGAGAAGGCATGGCATTAGAAGGTCCCACTTTCTTCGAAGGGGTTCTTCTAAAGCACCTATCATGCTCTTCATAGTTCTGTTAAACCCCTCTACCAGTCCATTGGTTTGGGGGTGGTAGGCAGTTGAGAACTTCTAGGTGGCTCCACAGGTTTTCCACATGGTTTGCATGTAGTGGGACATAAAATTTGATCCCCTGTCAGATATCACCTACTTAGGAAAACCTACAAAAATACCAAGTAGGGCCTTAGCCACAGCCGGAGCCGGAGCCGTAACAGTCCTCATAGGTATGGCTTCAGGAAATCTAGTGGCATGGTGCACTACAACCAGGATAAACCTGTTGCCTGAAGTTGTGGGAGGGTCAAGAGGACCAACAATGTCAATCCCAACCCTCTCAAAAGGAATTCCCACCACTGGGAGAGGCACTAAGGGTGCCACATTCTTGGATCCACTCTTGCCAGAGGTTTGGCAAGTGTAGCAGCTTCTGCAGAATTTGTCTACTTCTGTACCCATCTTAGGCCATGTAGAAGTGCAGAGATAGCCTTTCTTTGGTCTTCTTAAAACTTAAGTGACCAGCCAAAGGTACCTCATGGGCTAACTGCAGAAACTGGAGTCAGTTCACTAGAGGTACTACACATCTTTTATAGCCTCCAGGGGATGACTCAGTTGGTTCACTGTAGAAGAGGCCATCTTCCCAGTGCAACCTATACTCTATACTTCCTAGGCTCAGTCCCATTGAGCTGAGAAGCTGCCTGTTGGCGAAGACCTTCCAAGGTAGGACACTCTCTTTGTCCCTTACTGAAATCTTCTCTGTTGGGTCCACCTTCTGCCAGTAAAGACTGCAGCTCAGGTTGGTCAACAGGGTCAAGATCTCCTACCAAGTTAAGGTCCTCTTCTAGATCTGATTCCTCAGTATCTAGTTTGACCATACAGGGTTGAACCTCACACTCAGCCTCCGCTGGTGTGGGAGTCACAGGTGTGACTTTGGACAGTTCCAGAGATGTCCTTCTGAGCACAGGAGTGCTTGCTGTTTCCCTTCTGGCAGACTTAGGTTTCCCCTTTGTCTTTTCTTGCCCTGCAATGGCAGTAAGTCCTGTGGACTTGGGGTTATAGCTTCCTCTATCATGTCCCCAGGAGAGCCTCTTAAGGTTCTCTTCCTTGCAGACCTTGTGAGCTCCTGCTTCCTTCTGGTGGGGGGAATGGGGGTGCTGGACACAACTCCAAGAGTTGTAAGGTCATTACCCAACAGGACCCTCCCAGGTACGTTATTCTGCACACTTACAGGTATTCTGACAGTCATGTAATTACACTGGATGAGAGCTGGTAACTGGGGAACCATTTGCACAGGGCCTCCAGCTAACTTGGGTAAGTGTTTGGGTGCCTTAGCAACATCCTCCACTTTGAAAAAACATTCATCAACCACAGTTATGCTGGCTCCAGTGTCTCTGATGGCAGGGGGCTCCTGACCATTCACAAGAACACTATCTTTATAATAGTCTTTATTATTATCTGGGATTGAGTTGTAGACATCTAAGTTCTGTTGTTCCCAAAGACCCAAGGACACTAAAGAAACACTAGCTGAGACTCTCATGGGCTCATCAGCTAGTAGCTGAAAGTTTCCACTGGTCATAGGTACTTCATCCACCCGGGAGAAGGCTAAGGAGACATTGTTGATCCCTGAACGGTTGCCCTTACACTTGGGATCTCCTTTCACATGGCCAGGCAACCCACAAACAAAGCATTTCCAAATGCTCTCTGGAATGGGGGTTTGCCCTGGTCTCCATCTGGTGTGGAACCAGGTGGTACACTAGCCTGATTCGGTTTACCTTGTGGTTTACCCTGGTTATGTTTGGGGCCCTCTTTTGGATTGGAATTATTGGAACTCTCTTTGTTGTCTTTCTTTGGCTGCTTCCCCTCATCATTCTTCTGAGTAGCCCCATAATTCTTGTGAGTGGCCCTGTTGGCAACCCACAAGTCAGCAGCCTTAGCTAGCTTCTTAGGATCTATCTCCTTTGAATCAGCCAAGTGCTGTCTAAACTCAGGAGAGCAGACATCAAAAATAGACTCCAGCATTACAAGATTCCTCAAACCTTCATAAGTGTTCACTTTGTAACCCTTAACCCAACCATCTAATTTTTTCAAACATTCACACACCCAGGTAGCCCAAGGGGTACCATCATGCTTTTTGAGGGTTCTAAACCTCTTAAGATACTGGGAAGGGGTCTTCCCAAACCTAGCTATTAATGCTAGTTTCACACACTCATAATCCTGTTTATCCACCTCCCCCAATTCCATTACAGCATCACTTGCAACAGGGGGGAGCCTAGACAAAAGCCAAGGAATCAACTGATTCCCTGAGATACCTTGAATCCCATGATTGTACTCAAACATTGCTAACCAATCCAAAATATCAGGTTTAGTCTCATACATACCAATAATTTCCTTTGGCATACAGGGTCTCTTAGGGCTGGAAGACCTAGAAGACTCTGGGAGAGAAGCATTTTCTAGAGACAGTTTCTTCATTTCTAGTTCATGATTCAGCTCCATTTCTCGAGCCTTAACTCTTGATGTTTCATGGCAGTTTGTGCATCAATACGTTTCACTTCCAATTCAAGTCTCATTTTCTCAAGTGCAATACATTCAGGAGTAAGTGTAGTACCTGTGGGGGTCCCTGTGGACAGAGGTTGTGCATTCTGAGCAGGCAAAGGAGTTGCAGGGTTTCCTAGCAAGGACTCATCTACTTCTTCACAATTAACACACTCAGAATCAGAAACATCAAAATCCACATTTGCTGGAGTGGTAGGTCCTTCTGACCCACTCTCCAGACTTTTTCCCATTAACTTTGCAACCAGTTCAGATTTCTTTCCTTTACCAGAGATATTCTTATCCCTACACGTGGTTCTCAGAACCTCAGCAGTATAGAGTAAAAGACTCTCTTTAGTGTAGTTTCCCATATTTGACATGATTTCTTAGTTAAATAGAATTAGTGGTGTTAGCCTTGTGGTTAGTTGAACCCAAGCAATAGCAGCACTCTAAGTGTAATCACTCTACTTCCAAATCCTCACCGCTGTACACCAGTGTTAGGCAGAATCCTGTGCAATTCCCTTATGGATCACTACACACAATTAAGACTACAGGTGGCAATACAAGTTTTACCTTTGGTACAAGCCTGTACTACTATGTCAGAGTGGTAGCAGTGGAGGAGCAGCCAGGCTTATCTCAAGAGTATATGAGCAGTAGCAGAGATTATACAAAGGGACCACAATTACTGTGACTCAAGCAAACACTGACTCAAGGTTTCAGGTAAAAAAATATAAGTACATTTATTTTTAAACCATTCGTTATAAACACAACACTTCTATTAAACTCAAATAAAAACCACAAGGTAAATATACTACAACTAACCAATTCACTTTGTACAGTAAGTCTCAAGGTAAGTACCCTGTGTTGAATGAACCGGTGTTATGAACAAAACACGTTACCGCGAATACGATTGCGATCACTTTTTGACAGTTCGGTCTACTAAATAAACGCGTATCTGTGACATGAAATGCTACCGGGGCAAAAACACACTTAGCACCTGAGATACCCAGAGGGAGAGGCAAAAATCACAGGCAATATTTTGGTTAGGCAGGCAGAATCAAGAAACACTCAGAGACAGGAGTTCAAAAGTCAAAGGGCTGAAGCCAGAGTCGAAAAACACCGGGGCCTGTTGCCGAAGATCATACAGTCAGACAGTTCACGATTCAACGCAGCCAAAAGTACTTCGATATTGTCAATGTTCGGAAGCAAAAGTTATAAGAAGGAGGGAAGACAAGGGCAAGCCTTGGAAATTAAGAAAAGGGATTCACCCAGTTTCCTCAAGTAGAACACAGTACCTTGTTCCAATGGTGCAGCTGGTGCCCTGGCAGTTGTTCCTGTTGGTTTCCCGCAGACCCGCGATTCCTGTAGCTTCATTGTGAAGGAGGACGTCTGAAGGGTGTCTGCACCACACAGGGATGAAGCCGGCAGCAGCGACGAGGAATAAAAGGTGCGCTCCTTAAAAACAGGAGAGGCTCTTCAGGTGGCTATCCGGACCACTACAGCAGCGTGCTGCGATTTTGACCAAGGAAGAGGATCCTCTGGCTGTGGAAGTGTGCTGGTTATCCCCACGAAGCTCAAGGGAAGAAGACTCCGGACTGGATTTTCTCTGAGTCTTTGAAGGGAAGATAGCTCAGGACTGCAGCAGGGCTTCACCGGGACGGGGTAGTTGAAGCAGTCGTCATTCTCTCCGCTTCTCTTCGGTTCCTTGTAGTTCCAGTGGCGACTCTCTGACTTCTAGCCCAAGAGACCTGACTTTTATGCGCAAAACCCCCATTCACACAGCCTGGCTGTCAATCACCCAGCAGGGGGGTTGTCCAGCCCAGACAACCACCTCAGCCAATCATGGCAAAGTGCGACTTGGGTTTCCTAGGATACCCTGTGCAGGGGGTGACTACACCTCTCCCTCATATTCAGCCCACCTAGACACCCAGGCGCCTTGAGGAGGGCTTCTGAGCAGAAGCCCGCCAAAAGACAGTGAACAAAAAAGGCGAACATAGTTTGCTGCGCAAAGTAAAACACAAGAAGGACTTTCACAAAAAGAAATGGCGAATACACCCAACCAGAGCCAAAAGAAAGACGATTTGGTCAAGCGGGTTTATGTTCGAGGCTAATATAATAGCCAAGAACAGTGCCATGTTTATCTAATATAATCACGGTAGAAAAGTTGGGGTAGATACCACTGCCACCAGCCAAGTCTAAATGTTAAAAGTGTGAAACAATGCTCTAGGAGGTACAGATAAAAAGGGATACGAATGAACCCTTTCCAGTACTCCATCGAAGATGGGGTGTACTGGATCTGTGGTAGATTGACTAAGTAAAGTTAATGGTAACTTTACCCTTTTCTGGGGGACGGTAGTCGCCTCAGAAATGGAGTCGAGGGAAGTCTCCAAGAAAACCCTGTGCCATGGCACTGAAGGTGCTGTGTGACACAAAAAAAGACGAGGGCTACTGAAGTGGTCTACTTCAGAGTCCACAATCACAAAAACAGGTAGAAACACATAGCAAAACACAGGTAAGAGTGGGGAAAAAACTCTCACTCTTACCAAGTGGAAAAAATAAACTCCAGAAGTCAAGCAAAGCTGCTGGGGGACTCATTAGGTGAGGGAAATTAGCCATAGATGAGAATTCTCCCTAACAGACAGTGACTGGTTGGAGACAAGGATGGGTGCTTTGCTGTTTAAAGGCAAGGTAACACTTGTGGGGGAGGGGGGGTTCTTCAACGATTCCACCATTGATAGAGATGGTTGAGTTTCCACATCCGCAGAAATATGCTGCCTAGATTTAGGTTTTGAGGCTCTCTCTCTTTTGGAGCTGCTTGAAAAGACCAGTTTGGACCCACTGTCCTCAAGGCCCTTAGAGGAATGGAACCACCCTACCGAAGGAGATTAAAACCCTTAAAGATCTTGCATACCTCAAATGTGTGATTTGGATGAGACAGTATATATGCGGTTTGTGTGTCTCTGATAAGGGCCTTTTTCTTCCCACACTTGTGAAAGTCTTTGAAAAAAACCTTCTTCCTCCAGGGTGCTTCACCGCTCCTACTATCCTCTGAGGCAGACATTGCAGAATGTGTGAGGGATGCGGCTGGAGTTACGAAGATTGAAAATTACCACAAAGCTAAACTCTCCAAAGAGAACAGCTCTAGGTGTGCAGCAGCCCGAAAGAGCAATTTAAAAAGAATTGTCCTTACAATATGGAAAAACAAATAACATTATTCAAAAAAGCTTACAGAGCTGCAGAGGACTCCCTGGCGCAAGTTGTGCCGTGAAGAATCTGAAGATGGCTTCACTGGAAGGACCCTAAGCCCGATCTCTGGATTGGTTATTAGGATAAGTTCCAAAATAAGGGGGTAGAGGCTGTAAATTAAAAGCATATGTTATGCGTGTCAAATATTTATGTACAGTGCTGTCACAGTTAAGTGTACAGAGGATTCCCAGCTCGACTACAGGAATTATTCAAGCATGTGAATCTATGAAAGATCCAAGGCTGGAGAATTAGGCGTTTCCGCATTGCTTGTGTCTCACAAGGAAATTCTAGTGTTTTGCAGAGACTCTACCAACTGCCCATGGAAACTATTCTCAAACTGGAAGCAGGCCACAGAGGGCCTCGTTTGTGTGTGCAGCTGTGGAAAGGCAGCGATTCCCTGAACCAGATGTTTGCACCTTTAGTGTTTTGTGCATTGCAAATTGTTATGCATTGTGAGCAATGTGCTCTAAGGCCCTAGGGGCAGAAGTCTGCTGTGCTCACCAGATTAACATCCCTACTTTAGCAACCGTGCACAATGAGTCACACATGCTAATGCAGCCTCGTGCATATTATTGAGATGGGCTTAAGTGTGTCTCATTACATATGGCACGATTTGTGCAAGTGCAGTGAAAGGTTTTGTCCAGTCGCAGCGCAACGCTAAACTGCGCGTTTATACGTTTTTGCTGCACCTCGCCTGTATTACACATCTATCACCTGCTCTCTTTGCTTGACATCCAAGGTATCTGTAATTCGAGTGATAAAATCAATGAAAAATATTGTCGCCTATAAAGATTCAATGAACTGTTCTCGTACACCACCATATGTAAGGTAGTACAGGGCGAACCACTGCTCTATATAATAGCCTTCAGCGGTAATACTTCCGGCCTTCACCTTATACCAGATTGCAGGACTGCAAACATTGCTCAAATTTGTAGGAAAGGCCCATCAAAGAATGTTCTGCTCATATTACTTGGAGACCAGAAGGAAAGTTGATCGTCGTTTTGTCAGACAAGATTGTCCAAGATGTGTAAATCAGACGTTTAGCTCATTCTGCACTAGATAATTCCACAGATGAGAAGTGAGAGAAATTTGGATCTAGTGAGTACCAGTTAAGAGAAGAAAAGGCAGTAGCGAGCATAGTACAGAGCGCCAGGTGGCACCAGGACGCGTTCTTACTAGTTGTGTTGCCTCGTTTCTTCCAGGCTCAGGAAATGCACACGGTTCTTTATGGTTTTGTTTCTGAGAATTGTCACGGATCGGCAGACTCAGAGCAAAGATATAGGATTCAAAGGGTTTTATTACAAAGAGGCCCCATGGTGCTTTTTTCAACAAAAAAACTCAGGGTTTTCAGGATTGTGTTCCTCAGTCCTTCCCCCTCTCTCTTAGACTAGACTCTAACTTCTTTTCATATCAAAAGTCACTCAAAGACTTTGGGGGTTTGATTGCACCACACTTCTTTCTTGGTCTGCTCTGATGTCTTCCGTAGCTTTGTAGAATGTATTTATTTTTATTTATTGGGTATTTATAATGCGCGTATACACAATGTGTGATAAGGCGCAACAAGACAGGGGTTGGGGGAACAGGGTTGACAAGACAACAAGACAAAAAACGGTCCTACTAGGCCTTGTGACAGTCGGATGGTGCATGTGCAGTAACAAGAAGTGCAGCGAGAGCGGCTGGGCGGGGTGAGGGATTTGTGCCAGTCAGGGCGGAAGGGCCTGTGGATTAAGCGAGTGCCAGTGACGCCAGGTGGACAGAGCCAGGGGAATGGAGAGAATGCAGGGGTAGGGTTTGGGTCTATATGACCTAAAACATTTGACCTAATCACATTTGATTGAATTTATTTGACCTTTTTTTCAGTTTAAAATGCAGGGGGAGACCCCAGCAACCCTCCCCCACTTCGACTCAACCAAATCTATACCCAGGGGAAGAGGGTCCCATGCTAAATTCGAAGAACGGGCTGGAAGGGCACAAGGGGTGCAGGCACAGCAAGGCTAGTGCAGGGGGAAGGGGCCCGGAAGGGCAAGTGCAAGTTGGAGATGGGAGGGGTTCATGGGAGACCAAATGCAGGGGTAGATTGGTCGAGGAGGGCCCGGTGTCCTGTAAGAATCTGAAGGAACCAGGCAACCAGTCAAGAGGCAGAGGAGGCGGTGAAGGAAGGGGGAAGAGAAAAGGAGGATCTTGAGAAGCTTCTGGAACTTAAGGAGATCCAGCTCAAATCTGAGAGGAGAAGGGAGGCCATTCCAGAGCGAGGCACCTGAAGAGGAGATAGAGATCTATCCCCTATATATGCTTGGAAAAGCGTCTGATTTGCAGAGTTGGAACTAGATGACCGAAGGACTCTAGCAGGTAGGTATTTAGTGAGAGAGAGTTGGATGTAGCAGGGTCCTAGGCCCCAGAAAGCCTTGTGGATGATGCAGAGGGCCTTGAACTTGATCCTTGCAGCAACCGGGAGCCAGTGAAGAGTGTTTAGGGCTGGAGAGATGCGGTCCCTGGGCTTGAGGACAAGTACAAGTCTTGCAGTCCTATTCTGGATTAGTTGAAGGGGGCGAAGGGAGGAGTTAGGCAGATTGAGGAAGAGGAGCTGTTGCAGTAGTCCAGCCTGGAGAGTACCAGAGCTCTGGAGACATTGAGTTTCTGGGGGAATATGATGAAAGGGAGAAGGCCTCTGAGGAGGTGCAGCTGAAAGTGGGCCTTCTTGGCAAGGTCTGTGATGTGAGGCGAGAAGGAAAGAGGAGTCAAAGATGACACAAGAGTTTTAAGCCTCAGAGGAGGGTGAGGGGAGGAGGCCCATGGAGGGCAGCCAGAGCGTAGGACGGAGGAGGAAGCTGGGGTCCCAATGAGAAGGATCTCAGTCTTAATGGCATTAAGGCAGAGATCGTTAGTGCACCATGCCTGAATAGCAGACAGACAGTCAGGAATGAGAGAGTAAAAGGAGGAGGCAGAGGAGGGAAGCTTGAAGGAGAGCGGAGTGTCATCTGCATAACACTGGAAGTTAGGAGAGAAGGCAGAGATCAAATAGACTAGATGGGCAAGGTAGATGTTGAAAAGTCAAGGTGAGGGGATAGAGCCCAGAGGGACACCACAGGTGGTGAGTGAGAATGAGGAGAGAAAAGGCCCCAGTTGAACCTGGGAAGGCCGGTCAGAGGGTAAGGAGGTCAACCAGTACAGTGCCAGGTTTGTGATGCCAAGGGTATCACGGAGCCGGTTGATAAGGGTGACATGATTGACCATATCAAAGGCAGAGGAAAGGTCAAGCAGGATGAGAGCTGAAGGAGAGTTGGAATCGAGATTAGAGAGCAAGTTTCTGTGCTTCTGGCAGCTCTGAAGTCAGACTGGTGATCGTGAAGACAACCAACAGATCCAGTGTGGTAGATAAACTGGGAGATGGCCAGCTTCTCCAAGAGGTTGCCCAGGGGTTTGCCCAGGAAGGGTGTAATGGAAATAGGGCGGTAGTTAGTCAGGCAGAAGGATCAGCAGAAGGCTTTTTGAGTAGAGGGTGCACAAGCAAGTGCTTTAGTAGTAGCGGGAAGGATCCAGTGGCAAAGGAGTAACCCCTGCAAGCACCCTTTACAAATCTTTCAGATTAGGAAGGGAAGACAAAAGAAGGCACCTTGCTCCTAATACCCTGGGACTGGTTCCCTCAGCAACGATCGCTCCAAGGAAGTGACCCCCTGGCTGTTACTGCATCTCTGAAATGCCTCAATGTTGGTTTGGGAATCTTCAATGCTGTCCAGGCTGCAGTAAAGGGAACCAACGGAGTCATCTCCAACGTTGACAATTGACCACCTCAGCATCTCATAATGGTTCTCGATGCAGATGTACTGCATCTGAGATCCGCCAGGTCTTCTAGCATCCCCAACTCAACACCACTGTCTGCTCACCAGCTTTTACACGCTCCAAGCTGTTGCAGTACCCAAAGCTGTGTTAAATCAGCTAAGCATGTTCATCACCAGCCAGTCTCTGCTACTCCGCACCCGAGGTCTCTGAATCTTGCAGTGTCACCAACCTGACAATGCCTACTGTCCCCAACATCTTTAACCTGCAAGCCATCGCCCTGCTGAACAGCACCACTTTTTGGAACCCGTGGTCACAACTCCTGGAGTTGATCCCAGTGCCAAGACTCCCAGTTCAACAGTGAAAACCCTGGTTCAATGCCGCTGAGCCCCATAGACACCATCGGGTATTTGAAGTTGTCATGTCCCCCTGGTCCACCTTAAAGCCCCCTTCTCTACCTTTTAATAGACATTCATGAATTTGACACTTTGCTGCGGAAATCTCTGTCTGAGCACCCCGGTCTTTAAACCCAGAGTGCAGTTTATTTTAACACTTGCTTTCTCTGTGTTTTCTCTTACAAAGGTGGGCCAGTATGTTTATTAGTCGTGTGCATTTTTGCTAGTTTAATTAGAGATCCTATTTTTAGTAGAACCTTGTTTGGGCATTCCTTTAATTTGGTACCACAGTACTATTGCTGTTTGTGTTGCATGTGTACCAGCTCACACCCCTCCTGAAGAGTATAGACCGCTCTCACCTCACGTTGCCAAAAGAGAGGAAGGGGGTATGCCAGGCGGGCTGTGCCTGTTACACCTTTATGATTCAGATCACTCCTGCTTTGAAAATAGTTTGGGACAGAGCGGGCGCTTTAGCCAATACTCATCACTGTACTTCTGCAGAGCAGTAGTCCTTCCGACACAGCTCTACTGGCCTTGGTGATTTCAAAGGAATGTGCCATCTTGGATTCAGATTCTGCGCTGTAGTACTTGCTGCCATTCAACAGCAATAGGTCGCCCTCCCATGGTGCACTGGGTAAATCGTGGCTTCACAATGGCCAGCAAACAGAGCCTGTGATGTGGAGTGCGAACAAAAGCTGCAGAAATGTGCCTTTGATGAAACCTGTCCTCCATTTTAGTACTGTGAGCTACTCATACACCTGCAGTAGCGGGTCCACGACCCACCGCAGCCACCACATTAGTTCTCATCGTCCAGTGTGTCTTTCTTCACAGTGTGGTACAGGATGCCAGGGTTGGCAGGGTGACTCGACAGGGTTGACATGCAGGCGGCCTGCACTTTGAAAATTTGAATCGCACGGCATGGCAGACTTCGCCCCTTACATCCTTCAGAGGTTGAAAAATAAAGTGCCACTCAAAATGGGGCAGGAACACCTGCATGAAGTGATACGTAAGAACACAACGTTATCATCTCTTTAGGCAAGCTTAAAGAACTTCCTGTGTAGCAAAACATGCAGCTATAGCCGCTGATTGTGGAAATGTCGGCCATCTTTGCAAAGCATAATATTTGTAATGAGCACAAATCTTCCTAAAATAAATGCAATGGGTGGCATACCGTCGATCCTAGCGAGCAATGAAAGAAGTTAGCTTGCATGAACGTTTGGGGAAATCAATGAGGGTGTGTTAAAGATGGAGGTGGATCTGACCTCTGCTTCCCAGCCGCCTACGGAACGGCAAACATGACTAATATCTGAGGCGCTTTTTTTTTTAATGAGCATCAGGATAATTGGATGGCAGTATTGCCCTTGGAGAAGAGCTCTTGTAATAATGCAAATAATTCATCAGTGAGAGGATCTCTCTGAAGCACATCACCCAGGCGCGTGCCCACGTCGATTCCTGCTCTGCGCCTGCAACCAGTGCTATGAAGATGCTTTTTCAACAGTTTAACCTCACTGTGGAAGAACATTCGTAGAACTGAATGAACTACAAAAGATCCAAAGAAAAATGCTCTAGGTTTCCAACTTGAAGATAGAGTAAGGCTCATTGCACAAAAAGGGGTGCAATAACGGGTCCCCCAAAAAAATTACAACCCTGATTTGATAGTCCTTTTAAAATCCTGAAACTGGTCGTTCCTGTGGTGATGTGTTTAGAAATTCTTGCAACTTTCCATTTATTGCTGCTGAAGTACTCCAGATCTAGTTTTAACCATGTGACGGTGGAGGGGGGAGTTCCGGCAGGTGCAGTGAAGTTTGACAGGCACCATTCATCGACACTGGACCTCAGTTTAGCAAAGATTGGTTATATTTAACCAATGGAAAAGGGTACGGCTGAGTTAGTAGAAGTAGTGCATGCAAAAAAAGATATCAAGACCATTCACAAGGGTAGACGAGGCCACACAGCCACTTGGCTCAGGATTCAGGAAAGACTACTGTAGAGAAGGAGCCAAGTAGCCCCACCTCAACCATTTTGCCTATATGTTGGGAACCAGAGTGTGAGACACGTGCAGTAATGGTGAAAATACAGATACCAAGGAGAATCATGGAAGCAAGGTTCCCATTGAGAAATCCATACCTGCATACGAGACAGTATAATGGCCATTTGAATGAAATCCCAGAAGAAGCAGAACAAATGTCTGGAAGAGCAGAATGGTGACGTCACACGAAGCCAGACTGAGGTACATAGAAGAGAAGCAGAGAAAAGAGAATGCAGATATTCTATAAGGCATCAAGAAAGTATCAAAGATAAGTGACATCTTGGGCTCAAGCTGAAGAGGCTTATGCTACAGAAACAATGAAGATATCAAGTCATTTAGAACGTGTACATATGCAAAGAAACGCAAGCAGACAAAGTATTCTTAAGGCTAGCTATATAGTGAATAGATTGCGGCATGCGCCAATTTATACATATATAGGGCAAGTAAAGAATGGATGATCCGACAACGTGTTATAGCAGAGCTGGACTAGAAAAGGAAGGCCTTTCCAGTGTGTCACAGTTGAAAAAGCAATTGAATTACAGGAGTGAATCTCAGAAGGGCGAGGCTGGATGAGCCCCAAAAAGCCAAGGACATATTGTAGTGGGATGGGAAGACATTAGTTGCAATCGTATGAAAGAACGAAACTCCTGTTCAGAAGACCTGGACAAAAACAAGGAAGACGTCAGAGGTGTATTAAAAAATAGTATTTTAAGTCACGTGGAAGGATGAAGTTGGACAAACATGACAAACCACACCTACGCAGGGAGGCAAAGCATGCCTCCCCTCCCCTGAATTCTCCAGAGCAAGGAACATTTCCAAAGCCGAGTTTAAAGCCTTAATTGACGTGCAGACCACTGAGGAGGTGATAGATGATATGCTAATTGGTAGCAAGCTATGGTTATGACCAGCTCACCAGGACCTGGAAGTCCAGCCTGCATACTGCTAACATAGGTGAGAAAGTACTGACGATGTAAGAGTGCCAACCAATGGTAGGGGGCTGCGTAATTAAGGACCCTATAGTTTTTGTAACCAATGGGACATTGTGTATTTAGTGACGTTCATAGTGACCTGTTTGAGGGGAGGGCTTAGTTGCCCCACCTGATGCTAAGGAGCAATCACTTTCTTAGACTAGTATAGAACGTACACTTAGATGTTCCTTAAGACCCAATCATTTTCTCCAATAGGTTTTTTGTAGTTTGCCACGTAGGATGACGTTAGCAAATACGTAGGTCAACGTCATGAATGACAAGTTTTTACTATAAGTATGATGTTTTTTATGAAAATCGTTGAGACCCTGCTGTGAGACGTCCGTTGATTTCCGTTGTACTCCCTGTTTTAGATAATTGACACTAAAACAGTCAACCTTTTTGCCAGCTACCTGAGTCGTTTCAATTATTGATGTTTGAGTAACTTCTGCATCCCCATTCATGTCATAGTATTGCTTAAAGGGCTGGGTCGGAAGTCCTGGTTCACAACAAAAAGACTATAAACCCAGTTAAAGGCCTCTGCTTTGCGACTCCTGTAGGGCACCAGAGAGAGGAGTTGTGTTTAGACCTCATGCTTACTCATGAGAAGCATTTTGATAGCAGTTAAGGTACAAAAAAAGTGCAATGTCCATGGCTGTGAGAAAGGGGATAGGTTGTGCGTTCCCTTGTGTAGGAGAAAAAAATGCTCATTGTAGACTGCCAAACATCACACACTACTCCAGGATAGGCTGCCACAAGATAGTGATTGCTTCTTTGCCTTGGTTCTGAGCATGTGTGATGGGGAATTGCCTGTTCAGAGGATTGAAGGTCATTGCTCATGCGTATTGTCCAGTGTCACAGACCACAAGAATCAAATAGCTCAAAGAAAAAGATTGTATTCAGTTCAAAGCACTTGGAGTTGGAGTGTGGCTGCAGGTCACAACAAAATCAGAACGGGGCGAGGGTCATCTTGAAAAACAGTACAGTAAGAGAAAGTCCAAAGACCAAATGCCCTGGGCCACAACCGTGGTCGCCAGAAGAGAACACAAAATTGCTCAGTTTTCTTAGGGCTTCAGGACCCATGACCCTTCTGGAAGTTACTAGTCAAAGTTTGACCTCTCCAGAGGATTTCTGGCCTAGGTGGCTTTTTAGGCTCCAATAATCTGTTGTCATGCCCACCCTGAGCAAAGGACGGCTTGCAGAGTTTCTCCTGCGTTGGTTGATCTAGGGCCTCCTACAGGCTCAGGCTTCACAGCAAGGCCTCTGGGTGCCCTCCACCTTATCCCACCATGATTTATTTGGGTCTATGTGTTGCCTCTCTCACCTGAACCGCAGTCTCCTAGATCAGTATCTACACACTGCTTCCCTGGTCTCTCTTGTGGTGTTGAATACTGGGTAAGACCGCAATCGGGTCCACAATTAATTACAAAGACTACACTTGTGTGGCTTCTCTGTTTTGTATTATGCTTGTGTTCTGCGATCACTGTCTGGGTTTACCAGCACTGGAGTCCCACATCCTGACAGCAGTGGATTTGGGGGTGGAGGAGGAATTTTGGGTGGCCAGAGTAAAACAGCTGGATATGGGAAGGGTGAAAGGAAGAGGCACTGGGACATTCATCAACTGCCTCTGGAAAAAGCACTGCAGAGAGGGCTGCTTCTCCTAGCCACCAGGGTCCCCAATTCCGCGTCTTGGATACTTCCCCACCGAAGACTCACCTTCTGGTAGGAGACCCATGGAGTTAACAGTCCAGTGCCTTGCAAATTAGAAACACTGCAAAGCCCTATCAGACTTTGCGTTTGCTGCTGCTCGAGCATACATTGAAGACTAAAGACATTCTTATGGGACACTTCCATTGGCTTTCAAGGGGTCATTTTCAAGGACCAGCTCACAGGCTTTGTAAGCTGGTAGATGTCAGCCAGCTGGACTCCACTCCCGAGGTGTTCTAGGTTAATGGCTTCTTCCTACACTATTGGAGGTATTATTTCCCTCTTGGTCACATTGCATGATCTTTGGGATAACTTTGCAGGGGGCTGTACAGGCGGCCAACAGTCTGCTAGACCTAAATAACATTCTGACAAAATTGAGGGCCATTACCGAGGGCTATGGCCATACCAGCACCTGCCTAGTTTCCGGATTTATCCAAGAGACTGCAGGTTTTGACACTCTTCTCCAGGGAAGTGTGTGGAGTCTCTGGGATTTCCGGCCCTTCCAGTAACTCTGGCCACACCTCGATGTGATAGGCTACAAACAGATCAATAATAGCCAATTACATCGAAGGTTGTGTTCCTACTCGTTTAAAGAGTGCTTGGACCACCTCGCTTTTAAAAAACAGTGTCTTAATCATACAACTCCAACCAATTATAAACCCATAACAAACTCCCCTTTCCTTCTTAAAATATTGGACAGGGTGGCCTATAAACAAGGGCTGGAGCATCTGAAGAATCACACCATTCTGAATAATTGGCAATCAGGTGTTCCGCCCGGTTTTAGAACTGAATCAGCCCTCTTGGATTTAAAGTCTAATATGGTGGAGAAGATAAATGAAGGACATATTATGTTGCTGATGGCCCAATGATTTGTCAGCAGCCTTTGATTTAGTAGATCACTCATTACTCTTAAAATGATTACAAGAAATTGCTAACTTTAGTAACCAGGTGCTGGCATGTATGCAATCCTTCTTGGGTAATAGAACCATGAGGGTCGGTAGTAACACAGCTGAAGCTAAGCCAGTCCCTCTGAGCTATGGAGTGCCATAGGGTGCCTATCTGTCGCCAATCTTATATAATATTTTTACGATGCCACTTTTCCAGCTGCTGGAGAGCAAGATATGCTTCTCAAATTACGCAGATGATACCCAATGTCTTATCTCATTGACAGGGAAGCATCAGGAAGATGT
Organism: Ambystoma mexicanum; assembly: GCF_040938575.1. Classification (NCBI taxonomy): domain Eukaryota; kingdom Metazoa; phylum Chordata; class Amphibia; order Caudata; family Ambystomatidae; genus Ambystoma; species Ambystoma mexicanum. The sequence continues at coordinate 341,627,860 of NC_090926.1, forward strand.
AAGAGTGGTGAACAAGACCTATAGCCTCATTGAGATTGGATGTGCATTGGTGGGTTGGCACTCAACCATGATAAAACCGAACACACGGTCATAAGCTCTAGCACTAAACTGAAAATTCTCAGTGCAGAATATCTAAGCTTTCATATCGCTGATTGTGAAATAGTGAGCAAGGATAAAATAAAGACACTGTCCATGAAGGCTCAGGTGAGTAGTCTTATCTCGTCAGCTGCTTATTACATTAGACTCCAGCGTCACATCCACCCTTATCTGGCCCCAAAAAGTTGTGAGACAGTGGCCAAAGCAATTGATTGCTCAAAGATTGACTACTGTGGCAGCCTACTGGTGGGGATTGTAAAGGGTGAGATGGCTAGATTGTAAGTGGTACAGAATAGCCCAGACAGCCATTATGCGACTAAAGAAATGTGAACAAGTCTATGATGCCAGGAGAAGTCTCCATTGGCTAGCTATAGAGGTTAGGATCGAGTTTCGTCTATTAACTATCCCTTATAAATGTTTAGCAGGACAATATCCAGCGTATATGGCGGATAGATTAAGAGGAGAGAAACTAGGACACTCCGATCTAATGACCTTAAATTATTTCAGGTTATTAGAGGTTCCAAGAGCTAACTTGACTTTGGTCAAAAGAAGCACATTCTGGGTGGCTGCAGCTCTAAGCTGGAATGTCACGTCTGTTGATCTTAGAAGTTATGAGTCACTAGAAATTATTATTTTTTAAACTAAAAACATGCCTATTTTGATAAGCCCACCCTACAGCTTAAACTGTTATTTGTAGGCCCTTCCGATTGTATTGTCCATAACCATCGTTGTTGGGACCCTAGTCCTAAGCGTCCATATGCCTCTGGGATCCCCCCCTGTAGTCTGCGCCTTTCTGTGATATTTCATCTGTTAAACAGACTGTCCTTAACTATCATTTGGTACGAGTGATATCTCTTCTGTTAAAATGACTCTTTTTCAATGGCAATTATTTAAAGCTGAGTTGGAACTGATATCTCTTCCGCTAAATACCAAACACCTCTGACTACACATTATTGGAAGATGTGCTGGGAGTGATGTCTGCTTGAGTTAAAATAATGTCGTCCCTTGCTGAGTGCAAGGGCATTTTTGCAACTGTTGTAATTGTTTATTTATAGAGTGCTTCTACACAGGTGAAGGGCTTCAAAGCACTTCAAGGCAGGGAGGGAATAGGAGAATGCAGAGTCATTCTTAGGCCTTGAAGTTTCAGAATGATCTTGCGAAGATGACTAGCAACTTGGCCTGATGGCCTTACTACAAGTGCAGGTGTAAGACAAAAATGAAGGAGCGAAGTGGGAGGAGAAGGAGAAACAAACAATCCTTAGATGCCGTACCCGGCCAACAACTTATCAAATAATGCAATTGCATGACAGACGGTAAGGCGATAAGAGGGCAGGGGAGGAGGAGAAGGAGAGGGAGAGGGATTGGGATATACAGAAACAAAAGATTACCGTACTAAGCCTGGGGGACCAGGCCACGTACATTCTAGGTAACAACGTAAGTGCCAGACATGGAGTGAAAGGGGGGGGGAGGGGGTAGGGCGGAACAGGTGCACCCAGTCCAAGGCCCAGGTTTAAGTGCTGAGAGATTACCATTCTCAAGGAATGAGTAAAGAAGTGCAGAAGTGGTGAGTGGAGTGCAGAGGTCTGGGGGCAAGTGCGAGGACTGGTGGGGGAGCCTGCAACCTGTGTGGCTCTGGAGGTGCAGCAGGCAACCAGTCAGCAGACAGAGCTGAGTTAGGGAGAGAGAGACTAGGCAAGAATAGAGAGGGGGTTAACTTGGGAGAGAGAGAAGGATGAAGAGAAGAGGAAGGTCTTGAGGAGTTTCCGGAACTTAAGGTGATCAGGCTCAAGATGGAGAGGGGCAGGGAGGCTGTTCCAAAGGGAAGCACCTGCAGAGGAAAGAGATCTACCCCCAAATCTCTGTTTTGAGAATCGGCTCACCCCAAGAGAGTTGAAGGAGGAAGAGCGGAGATCTCTAAAAGGAGAGTATTTAGGGAGAGAGAGTTGTAGATAGTGTGGGCCCTGTCCCCAGAAAGCCATGTGGACCATGCAAAGGGTCTTGAACTTGATCCTTGCAGCTATAGGGAGACAGTTGGGGGCGCCAGAGAGATGCGGACCCTGGGCTTGAGGCCAAGGAAAAGTCTTGCTTTGTTTGTTTATTAATTTATAAAGTGCACTGAACCCTTAGGTGGCGCATTACAAGTAAGTTTCACAGTTTCAGTTGCATAGATAGTTACAGTCATTATATACACGCATCAGTTTTCAGCTTGCAGATAGGAATATTACAGACATTATATACGAAATATTACAGACATTATATACAAAGGTTCTAATAGTACATACGTAGATTGCTTTACATAAATAATTTACATAACAGTAGACAGAGTTGTGCCATGAAAAGGCAAACCTAGAGTGTCCAACAACACTTCATAAGTCCTTGGTAAGGAGCCAGTTTTGGGTGTTTTTCCTAAAACTGTACAATGACTGGTCAGTTCTCAGAGCAGTGGGAAGCGAGTTCCACAATTGGGCAGCCAGAACAGGAAAGCTGCCGTCTCCTGCTTTTTTCAGATTAAATCTTGGGACTATGAGGCAGAAAGAATTGCCTGCCCTAGTTGGGCGTGTAGATTTTTTTTGATGATGTTTTCCATTAAATAGCACAGGGCTGAGTTATTCAGGCATTTGTAGGTGAGCGAGACAGTTTTGAACTGAATTCTATCATTGATAGAGAGCCAGTTAATATTCCGTCTAGCCTCTGAGATATGTTGTCTCCTAGGTATACTGAGGGCAGTTCTAAGGGCATTATTTAAGTATTTGGAGTATGTTGACAATGTATTTACTGGCCCCTAAGTAGAGGGCATTACAATAATCAAGTTTGGATAGAATTAAGGCTCTTGCTAGCATGATGCAACGTTCTGTGGAGAGGAAAGGTTTACAAGCCTGTATCAATGTACAAGTGTAGGCTGTTGCTGAGGCAGTAACCCTAACTTGTTTGTCTAGGTTGACAGTTGAATCTAGGTAGATGCAGTTCTGTTCTGGATGAGTTGTAGAGGTCGGAGAGTGGAAGTAGGAAGATTGAGAAAGAGACTGTTGCAATAGTCCAGTCCAAAAAGAACCAGGGCTCTGGAGACACTAAGCCTCTGGGGGAAGGTGAGAAAAGGTTGAATGCCTCGGAGGAGGTGCAGCTGGTAGTGGTATTTTTTTTTAGAGATGTCAGAGATGTGAGGAGAAGGGGAAAGTGGAGTTGAAGATGACCCCTAGATTTTTTGTCTCACTAGTGGGCGAGGGCGCAATCCAGGGAGGCCGGCCACAGTGACAGTGGGAAAGCGGGAGCAGGGATCCCAATTGGGACAATCTCCGTCTTGCTTGCATTGAGGCAGAGATCGTTCGCAGCAGACCAGGACTGAATTGCAGACATACAGTCAGGGATGAGCAATGAGGAGGAGGCCGAGGATAGCCTGAAAGAGAGATGTGTGTCATCTGCATAACACTGAAAGTTGGATGTGAAGGCAGAGATCATGCAGGCCAGAGGGGCCATGTAGACATTGAAGAACCAGCAGTATAGGTTAGATCCCTGGGGGACACCACAAGTAGAGAGAGTGGTAGCAGAGAAAAAAGAACCCAATTCCACCTGGGAAGGACGATCAGAGAAAAAGGAGGCACGCCATGCCAGGGCTTGATCTGTGATCCCCAGGGTGTCACGGACACGAGATATCAGGATGTTGTGGTTTACTGTGTCAAAAGCAGAGGAGAGGTCAAGGAGAATGAGAACAGAGGGAGAGTAAGAATCAAGATTTGAGAGCAGGTTTTCACGGGTGTTCAGAAGAGCAGTTTCCATGCCTCTGGATGCTCTGAAGCCAGACTGATGATCAGTGAGACAACCAACAGATTCTGTGTCGATGGTAAACTGAGAGATAGCCAACTTCTCAAGGAGTTTTCCCAGGAAGGGAGTGCTAGAGATCGGTGGGTAGTTTGCCAGAATGGAAGGGTCGGCAGAGGTTTTTTTGAGCAGAGGGTGCACAAGAGAGTGCTTGAGAGAAGTGGGGGAAGCTCCAGTGGCGAAGGAGAGGTTTCAGATGTCTGCCAAGGCTGGAGCAAGAGTGCCAATGTTGTCCTTGATAGTTTTTGAAGGGCAGGGGGCCACCTGTTTGGAAGAGGCTTTCATAGACCAGACTTGTCTAGAGACCTCCTCAGGTGTGACAGGAGAGAGGGAAGAGGGAAGAGGGAAGAGAGAAGAGGGGATGGGAGAGGGCGGCTGAGGGGAGCCCAAGAGATGATGTTGCAAGAATTGGTGCAGAGGCGAGAGAAGTCAGGATGTCCTGTGTTTTTGCAGTGAAGTGAGCAGCCATGGCGAAGCAAAGGGCCTGGGTAGGTGCAGTAGAGGATGACGCTGCAGTAGGGTTGGCCAGTTCCTTGAGACTTTGAAAAGTTTGGCCATGTTGTTAGATACCAAGTTGTTAGATGCCGCTGAGATGTGGGCTTGAATATGTACTCTCTTTTTGGATCAGCATTGCCTTTGAAGAAGGCTGCAGGCCAGTTTGTCAGAGGGTACACATGAGGATCTCCATTTCCATTCTGCTGCCCTGCACTTGCGCTTAAGGGCAGCCAGATCGGAGTCGTACCAAGAGTTGCACTTTTTGGCAGGCTTCAGTCAGACCCTCATGACAGGTGCAAGAATGTCGAGAGTGTTGGAGATGGAAAGGTGAAGGTTAGTGAGGGCTGTGTCAGGGTGGGAGACCGCCGCAGGAGTCAAAGGAGGAGAGTAGGTGGAGGCAGTCAGCCACAGACACTCTTTTCATAGGTTGAAAGACCTTGAAGGCGGTCGCCGGTGCAGGGTGTGACAGTGCTAAAGGAGAAGAGAGCTTCAGGTGTGAGAAGAGAGTGAACGGTCCAGGAGAGTGAGGTAGTGAGGGGGATAGAGAGAGGGATGTCTGTGGAGATGAGAGCAGTTAAGGTATAGCGTGCGGTGTGTGTCGGATGAGAGGGTAGAATGGAGAGAGAAAGAGAGTCACAGATTGCAGAAAGGTTATGAAAAGTCGGGCGAGTCAAGGTGTATGTTAAAATCTCCCAGCAAGAGGAGTTGGGAGAAGGAGGAAAGGAGAGCAGAGGCCATGTCTGCCCATTCTGAGAGGAAGAGGGTAGACTGCCCCGACAGCCGATAGAAGGTGGCCAGAGTAAGAGAGGAGACAGGAGAGCGAGAGAGAGAGAGCGCCTACAGACCAGGCATTCAAAGGAGGAGTAGGCCTGAGTGGGAATAACGGAAACAGCGATCCACTCAGGAAAGATGAGGGCTACTCCACCACCTGGCCTATTGGGCCTGAGCTCAGAAAGGATCTTGTAGCCTTCAGGGAGAAGTGTGTCAAAACTCGTGACACAGCTGTCTTTAAACCATGTCTCAGTGAGGTCAAGAACATCAAGATCCATGAGTTCAAGGAGGTGGCAGATGTCAGAGAAGTGTTTGACAGCAAAACGAGAGTTAAGTGTGGCAACATGGAGAGACTTGTGGGGGGCTACAGGGAGCAGAAGTCACCCCCATGCGTGGCAAGAAAGCCTGAGAGATCGAGGTAGGAGGAGCTAGACGACCGGGAGATGACACAGATGTCAGTGAGGAGAGTGCAGGCAAGGGAGCCAGACAGGTTGTAGGTGGCAAGGGAGCTGTGGTGAGAGGTCATGCGGTCAGGAGGAGGCGAGGGAGCCAGGGAAGTCATGGAGGTAGATGGCAAGGGAACCGTGAGGAGGAAAGTGGAAAGTTGGTAAACCAATGGAGGAGCCTGTCAAAACGTAGGAGGTTGGATTGAGGCCCTTGTACCAGGATGGTACCATTCCGATAGACATTAATGATGCCCCAGGAGATGGAGGAGAGGGCAAGAAGGGGGAAGAAGGACCTCCCCGCGGGTACCACCATTTATGTATAAGGAAGAGTAAGGAGAATGCAGTGCAACCATATGAAAAGTCCATAGGTCGGGTGAAGGGACGACAAAGAGGATATCAGTAAGAGTCTTTGTCCAACAACTGCCACCAACATTTGCTGGACTAGGAAATACATTCCCATTGTAGAAACTGCATGTGCTATCTGGCCTGCAGCACCAGGTACATGCAATAGGCGCACACAGCACCATAAGCTTCTGGAACTGGGCCACTTTGAGCACAACACATTTATTTAATTTAGCGTTTATATGTGTATTTTATGGACTTAACCTGGACTGTACCATCCATCCAGGCTGGATGTAATATGGAAGAAAAAGGGAAACGCAACAAAAAACTGTGGCCAGAACCTCCCCTTCCCAGGAGTGAGTTGGGTAGATGAGAGGATGTTAAGGGAGAGAGTTCTAAAAAGGAAAACAATGTTGGAATTGTTGAGGGGAGAGGGGGAGAGAACGAGGATGCAGTTGGTAGCTTCTTGTGGGAGCCAGGGGGTTGTGACTCGAGCAGCCCCCAGGGTCAAGAACCTGGCCACGTATGCCAGGGATGGACCGGCAACTGCCTTGGGCCTAGACAGCATACGCTGAGCAGCCAGGGCTCCCATGGGACCATGCAAGCTCACGGCCCAGCTGGGAGCCAGTCTGAGCGGTGTTAGGGATTTCAATCGGGCGACACACACCTTGGTCTCAGCCTAGTATGTAGCGCACAACTGAGATGCCTTTGTCTTTAATTTAAGCAAATTCAATTTGAGATGGTACACAACTCGTCTCACACCCCCTTATTAAAATACCCCGGGTCACAATGGACCATAAACCAGGCTGGTTGGTGAAAATCCAATATTTTATTTACTTTAAGATTCAAAGGAAATCATCCAGTTTTAATATGGGGCAGCAGTCACCAATTGTCACACTCACCTGTGTCTCTGCAGGAGCGATGGACTAGCCTCCCTTGACCCCGAGTCTTCACTTCCCCTGTTTCACCCGGAGGAGCACCTGTCAAATACAAGGTGTACACTTAGACCTGAATTCACCCGATTCCCCTGGGCCCTGCCCTTCTCTTTACTGTGTGCTGTGATGTCCCCCTTTGGGCTTACCTTGATCTTTATTAGGGTGTGCACTCCATCCTGCTTTTGCAGGGGCGCGATTCACTCATGTGATTGGTGCCAATGTCTGTAGGCCGAGTTCAGATGCCAAACGCTGTTTTATGTCTCCACAGTGAGGCCGAGATTTCAAGGCGCCAGTTTCTTCACTGGCTAGAATGTCCTTCCCACAAGTGAACGTTGCGCGTAGAATGTTGAGTTTCCAAAATTGTCCGTATTGTTTTTGTTTGCCAGTATTTTTGTGGGGGAGTAGCGCTGCGTGTAGAAGCTAGCTGCTGGTAGGTTTGCGCAACGCCTTTAATTCGAGCACGCCTGGTAATGTCTCTCCCTTTACCTTGCAGGAGAAATTATGTGGTATTACCGCCTCGAGTCCGGGTTCAGCGCTACTGGAGACTTGGTGGTTAGGTAAGTTTGCACGGAGGCTTTTGGTAAGAATGCACCCCGTAGAGAGAGAGAGAGAGAGAGAGCGCAGTGAAATAAGTGTCCACGTAATTGGAACGAGCGCAATGAATAATGTCTCTTCTTTCTTACAGGGTTTTGTGCGCTCATGTAACTAACCTGGATTCCAGCGTCGCAGGAAGATTCGGTGAGTATGCGCAGCGTTACTGATGTGCGTGTGTTAACGCTGTTCTTCTTTGTTCTTACAGGTGCCGGTGTAGAAGTCCCCTCTTGACTGGAGATAGCTGCGGCGTGGAGTAAGAACCAGGTAAGCTGAAGCTGAATGATCGGGAGCAGGTAAGCAGAAGCAGGATGATCCGGAGCACGAAAGCAGAAACAGGATGATATGGAGCAGGTAAGCAGAAGCAGGATGATCCGGAGCAGGTAAGCAGAAACAGGATGATCCGGAGCAGGTAAGCAGAAGCAGGATGATCCGGAGCAGGTAAGCAGAAACAGGATGATCCGGAGCAGGTAAGCAGATGCTGGCTGATCCACAGCACGGCAAGTGTGTTGCTGATACAGCTCACAGTAAGCAACACGAAGCACTGGAAGAATCTTGGGTGTGGCTTATATAGCCAGCCACACCCAAACACTAGAGAGCTCATGAGTTATCATGCACTTCCTGTTTGGCAACAGGAAGTGGTAACCAGGAAGTTACTACAAACACTATGAAGGAATGAAAGGAGGGATTTCTTATGGGTTCTTTGTGTGCCTATGCCAGGCCTGCCAAGCCTCCACCCAGCTTGCCCCAACCACCTGCCTGATACCCATAACACCAATGGGGTGATAATTACAATGAAAATGGAAGCCGTGCACTTGGTTAACCTTTTCCTAGAACATATACAAAGCAAAAGTAAATAGGAGCACTTTTTGAACTAGGATAGATAGCACCCAAGGTAAGGTTTCCCCTTGCAATGTTCCCTCAACCCCCAATTAATCAGATTCTGAGTAGATAGAAAGAAGCAACAGGTAGTCAGGAATAAGGTGCAGAAAACAATCAAAATCCGACCTTCCCTCACAGAGGGAGGCGGTCCACAGCATTTGCATGCTGTACGCGGCAGTGAATGATGGCAGCATCCCCATGTCAACATAGACGCCGCCAAAAGAAACCATGTGCTGCAGGTGCGGCAGTGATGTTGACAGCCCCCCAGGGCAGGGGGGCCACTGAGGAAGATCCAGGTGCTGTGAGGGCATGGCAATGAGTGCAGCTGCCCCCAAGTGTAGGGCCTGTCGCAAAGAATGGAGATTGCACTGCAAACTTGGCATTGATGCTAGTGGGCCCCAGGGCATGGGGGCCACATAAGAACAGGCGGAATGCGCAAGCCATGTGGTGGTGGATGGGGCAACCCAGAAGATAAAACTGGTGTGTCTCCCGAGTTATGTGGTGGTGGGGCACCACCAACCAAAAAACATGAATGGGGTGGGTCAGTCCCATTTTCCTGCCTGGGGCAGACCCCATCCACCAAGGGCAACATCATCCAAAAGAGGCACTGAAAAGGGGTGGATGACTGCAGCAGCAGCCATCCCCATGTAATATTCTATTTATTTGTCATTATTTGTATTGTATATAAACGCATATTTGAGCATGTGGGGTTTATATTTTTGTTAGTTATGGAAGGGTTCAGATATGTTATTAAGTAGTGGGGTAAAATTGGGTAGGCATTTAGGTAAGGCTTGAGGATGGATAGGGAGGTGCTGTGGTGTACCCTGGCGCAAGAGGGTAAGGAGAAGTGGTGGCCTGCCAAGGGCAGCCTAATGGGTGGAACCACCCTCTGGGGCTATCTCCTGGTCTTTCCTCACAGTGAGTGGTGCCAGGTATGAAATAGGGGGTCTGCTCCACCAGGGCCAGAAAAGCAGAGGCTACAATACCCGCTATGCTGCTGGGCTGAGATGTGTGAGAGAAAGAGTAGACTAAATCAAGAAGGTTACATTCTTGCCAAAGAGTGTGGACAAGCAAATGGAAGGAAGAATGCCAGGACACGTGCGGCTGCCGCAGCAGATTGGCCACACTTGTTGTGAACCCAAGATGGCAGCTAGCCAGCCTTTTAAAAGGCTTGGGATGCAGACCTGAGACCGGCAGAGGTGGGGCCATTGGACCAACATGGAGAATACAAGCATGCGAAAGCTAACCAATCCAATGTGGAGGGCCCTCAGTAGGATATCACAAGAGTGATCTATATAGAGAGCAGGCCTGACCAGAAGGGTGAGGGAGTTTGGAAAAGGCAGCAGTGCAGAGAAGGCGCATGTTAGAGGTGAGAGGAGCAGAGAAGAGGCGACTGGTTTAGCAAATGTAGGCAAGGAGGAGGTTAAGAGGAAAGGCAAAGAAGGTGACTATGAGTGTAGGAGGAGGTTGGGAATTACTGAGGACATGTGAATGGTGGTGGTGAGAGGCGAGGAGGGAGTAAAGGAGGAAATTACAGACAGAGTGTGGTGGAGGCAGGGAGAGCTGCCGAAAAGAGAGTGAGAAGGCTGATGCGGCTACTGAAGGTACCAAAGGTATGTTGCACACCTGGTGGGCCCGAGTGGGGGTCAGAAAGAGACATGAGAATGTGAAAGAGAAATGAACAGTCCAAAGGAGCTCAGAGTAAAGGCTAAAGGGAACAGAAAAGAGCTAGCAAGGAACACGAATGTTAGTGATGAGGAGTGTAAACAGAAGAGGGACTTGCGGCATCAGCAAGATGGTCCTGTTCTTAGGTCTAGAAAATCCATCAAGGTTTGCCCAGGTAGCTGTATGAAGCCATTGCCTCGTCCTCTTAGCACAAAGACACCTCACCGGACAGCGCAAAGACCACAGACAGGATAAAGACATCAGTCACAATGGGAAGCCAAGACTCATTAAAGAAGTGTGCAGCAGAACTCTGATTCCTGAGAATGTGAGTTTTAGCTGAACACGTTCCTAGGCAGAATCCTGGGTACTTTCCTTGGTTTTAGACTAGGCATGGTCTTTATACCGGGTGCCCTTCACACAAGAGCTGAAATTCGGAATGGGCTTTCAGCTAGGTACCTTGGCACAGACTTTATGTTGGGCAATTTTCCTTGCTCTATTTGTACATGTACAGAGCCATTCCCTCCTAAGTGCACTGTATCATATAGGCCATCCCTCCAGCGAATCTTTAGAAACCAAATAGGATCTTGCCTATATTGCCTGACATTGACCCAGTGGAAAACCTCCCTTAACCAGAAAGGGGTGGATTGTTGGTATTCAAAATACCCCTTCTGGATCAAGACAGCTCTGCGGAAAGCCCAGGGCAAGAAGGGCCTTTTATGTTGTGTTATCTTTTGATTTGCTTCTTGCCTTTAGCTTTGAGAACGAAACAAATCTGGCACACAGCTATCTAGGGTGAGGGTGTTTGTGTGTCTGGATTGGGGGGTGATTCCTACCTACTTTTGACAGTCTACAGACATCAGTCAATTTCCTCACATAGCTCCCAGAATCACAGCTAAGCTGACCATTTCTAACTTCTTCAAAACGATCCTCAGAAATCAGAGGTTCAGAATGAGACACAAGCCTCATACCGGTTTGGGTATGTGGAAATAAAAGAAACGTTCTGCTCACTGGGGATTCTCCCCATCTCAGTAGAATGGCATGCTTCGCCCAAAGAAGGCATACCAAATGACTTGCTGGTGACTCATGCCTGTTAAAGGGAAACCCTGAGGTAGAGTCTCGGAAAGAGTATTAAATAGCCCAAACAAATGATTCGTAGAACCCATTGCTCCAAAGTAAGAACCCTCCATTTTCTTCAGAAGCCTAGACAGCTAGCTCCCTGCAGGAAGGATGTGGGCCAGGAAGTGACACCATAAAAAAAAACTTAGGATATGCACGTGTCATAGTTGCCTGAGGACTAGTCCTGCCTCTCACATTTCATAAGTAGTGCTGCAGAGTTTGCAGAGGTATATTCAGCATCTCAAAATGCGGTCTCCCAAAACATCTAGACGCAAGGTGCTGCTGTGAAAAGGACTTCTTCAGCGCTCACAGCCCCAGAGCTTTAGGTGTGGACTTGCATGTGCCGCAGACTGTTCAGAGAACCCGCGGATTAGTCTGTGGACTATGTATTCATGTGCAGACCTACACCAGGTGCCCTGGACCTAGTCACCAGATCAACCTTGTCCAAGCTGGTGCGAAGCTTGTGTTAGGATGCCTACATGCCATTATAAAAATAAATGGAAATTACATTCTCATGTACCCAGAAAAGAACTGGGTGGTGTTTCTTAGTCATTTCCTGGAGCGCGAGTTGTGGAAGCCCCGAGTTTTATACAAACTTAAACTTTTCTTCTCCAGCATGTACAGCTTACATTCCACATCAGGTAATATGGATGGAAAAGCATTAGGTCTAGACTTAGCCAAAGAAACTTAGACCACTAGGGTCTCCAGGGTGGGATACCGCATCAGAAATGTAGAGCCCACAGGGGCTGGCCTTAAGTGTTTGCTTTCTTGCTAACCACTGGTGCAGACCACTGCTTCCCTAGAATCAGCTCAGCTAGAGTCTTATTAAACTTGCTGTCAAATGTCTGCTCTGGCAACAAGTTCTCAGTAGATTCATTGTCCCTAATCTCTTCACTGCACTGTTTGTGTCTAAGGTTTCAGAAGTCCTATTTGCCAACATAGAAAAGCTCGAGAGGTGCAGAATATGGGCACCGGAAGATTGCAACTAACTGGCATGCCACAGTTTCAAAAATAATACTGCATCAATATGTGCAGGGGCAAAAATGAACAGAGTGACTCCTCACTGGTGGCCTGATCAGTAGAAGGATTCAGGAAGCATGGTCCTCCGAATCGGTTTAGAAAACTGCCTGTAAGTGGCCATAGGACTAGCGGTCCAGCATCGCCTTTACCCAGGTTGTCTCAATGAGAATGTTTCGTTTCTGTTCTAGAGAGCACCTTCAATGGTGCAGCCGTTACACTAGACACACCACCAGTGGTGCAGCAGCTCACTACTCCGTGGAGCTCCCTAAGAACCCATTTTACGCCAGCCTCACTGCTTGTGCTAATTTAACATCAGGCATTGAACAACCTTGCACTGTTTCGGGAACCCAGGGAATGAATCCTTGCTGGCTTCAGCAGGCGGCACCTGAAACTGAGTGGGCAAGATCATTCAAAAAGGACCAGCGACAACCCGGGCAATACCCTGCTTGTAAACCTTGAGAATCCATAACCCAAACAACTCAAACTGAGCTGGGGTGCAGGAGAGGATAGGAAAACTTGGAGCTTATCCAGTGTTAGAAACCTCGCCTTGGAAGAGGGCAAGAGGTGGTCCTATATTCTTCTGCCAAGCTGCGGTGCCGTCTACAGGAGATGATGGACCTCTGATGACTCATGGATTTTTTTTTAAAATTATTTGTTTATGACTCAATGAGTCTTTACAAAACACATTTTTAAAAAACACAGAAATATACATACAATATATACAATAAATCCAACTTTGTTTCATGTTAAAAGATGTCATCCCAAATTGACCATTAGAGTGTTCCAGCCATTTTTTTAAAGATTAATCAATTAAGGCACTTGTATTTTCGATCTCGCTTTACTCACCAGCACTCTTGCTGGTACAGAGTATTTTGTGATCATATTGATCCAAATTTCCTGTTCACAGCAAGATCGCTCTAGACATCTATTTCACAGTTTATTAGTACCTGAATTGCAGCTGCAGAAAGTGCGATGTTTGAATAATTCTGTCCCACAGAAATTCTGATGTAATGTCATTTTCATTTCGCATGAAATTTCTGAAAAGTCTGAAGCAATGTTTCCATGAACCTTCAGAGTCCATTAGAAAGTGCCTTAATGTCTGTTTGGCGGGGGTTGTACAGATCGAGCATAACCTTTTAGCCTTATGGCCCTGATTTCGTTTTTCCAGCACTTCCCCACAACAAACTAGATTCAGTCTCTTTCTGAGAATATTTATGCGAAGTTTCCCATCAGGGGATTTCATCAATTATCTTGAAAGACACCCAAGTTTCTTTTCTCCCCTTAAAAAATGGGTTTGCGGGCATGTTAAGATGAGCTGGACCACCCAGTTACAGCTCAGAACGGCTTTCTTATTGCGAGCGGCCATGAAGAACTTGGTTTCACGCATCATTGTGGCTTTCCTGTACATGCAGAGGTATAACTTGCAGGTAGTCATTGTGGCCAGGTCCCAACTTCACATGCACCCCTGATTTGCGGGTGAGGGGCACAGGAGTTCAACACCAACATTGGCTACCTGTATGTACATCCCTGGCAAAGAATAACCTGTAAATCTTTCACAGGAAGACAAGCCCGAAAACTCTGATAAAACGTTGAGGAGAAAAAGCGTGGCAGAATGAATTCAGTGCTTCAGATCCAATCATCTGAATCCGTGAAAAAAGGAATTAATGTGAGAAGACAAACTAGTTCATTATCCTCAAATGTTCTCACCAACCAAGTAATCTCAGAATAGCTATCAGTAAGGAATGGCTAATCTAGATTGTGCCTCTCAACTGATGGATTTTTAACCTATTTCTAATATCATGCACAATTACTGGTATAGGTTCACGATTTATACTTGCAAGTTATCTTGGGTACATACCAAACACTCTCACAAGCATGGATATTTCAGATTAGAACATGTATTACAAAAGCACGGCTGATCAGCATAATATATTTCCATTAACAAGTTGCAACATATCCAAGCAATGGCAATGCAGGAACATTCTTCTAGACTGATAGGAAATGATGAAGGAACGGAACAAGAATCTGGTTGCGTGATGTTGGATGCAACATATCGAACACATAATATACTTTGTTTGGATCAACAGACCGGCATGACGTTATGCGCACGTGTGTATGATGTCACATGCAACGTTGACGCATAAAAATTGCAATGAAAATAGCGCTGCTGAGCGTTACCGTGGACGGGCTGTGTGGGATCGATCCCAGAATGAAATAAGGCACATTAGGTGTTTGTGCCCTCCCTGACTTACACATGTAATATGAATAAAACAGACACTCCCCAGACAGGGAATAAGGCACAAAAGAGCAGGCTGCGAGAGTCCAAGGAAAAGTTTATCTAAATCTCTGAGAGCGCTCTGGCCACATCAAGGTTACAACACATTATATAAGCATATCGACATGTCTAACAAATGATGCTGCGTTGGACCCGGATTGGTCAGCCAGGGTGGTGTTTTAGGTGTGGGCATCATCTCTTCCTCCGGGTTGGTTGCTGGGTTGGCGGGAGGATTTACGTCAGACATCTGTGCTCCGGATGGGTGAAGGTCACGTTGCTGTGAAACACGGTGGTCACTATCTATCTAAGCTAATGAATACACTCTAAATAATACATGCACTAAATAATGGTTGATCAAAAGACCCTCAGTAGTTTATCATGTCACTATACAATCACACAGGTATCTATATCATCTATAATATTTGGGTTATACAGGTCACAGGTTTACGGGGCTTGACCACTATAAAACTCTAATTGAACTGTGGGGTTAGTCTCACAAGAATCTCAGGTATGTGGCATTTGTTAGTATTAGGCACGATATACTGCAGCAGGGGTCTAATGTTAGTTGGGGGTCTGTTGGGTGGGTTTCATAGCATGGTCAGCGGTCTGGTACATGAAAGGAATATCTTGCAGGGACACAGGGTTAGAATGACAATAAGTTTCAACTGGCGAGGGTTAGAGGGCAAGGACACTTTTGTGAAGATGGGCGAGCTATGTGCTTAGCTCATGTTGGTTCACATGCAGGACAGTGATCTCAGAGGAAAAGAGATGTTACATTTATTATTTGTTGCAAGCATCTCTGGCTTCAGCGTGAGAATAGAGATGCAGAGTTTTCCAGGCAGAGTGGGAACAAGGGTGGGGGCCATGTGCTCCGAGCTTCTGCGGCGGGGAAAGGGAGAGAGGCATTTTGCACTATCGCAGTGAGGCCTGGTCACCAAGATGGAGTCGAAAGGGGGGTACAAAAATGGATGCCCTGTGTCCTGCTCAGTGGTCCCATCTACGTGACTGTAACACAAAGTTAACATCGCATAAGGGCGAGGGGTGTACCCACTACTGGAGGCACTTGGTCCGATTTTTGTACTGAGAAGTGACGGCAGAGAGGGGCCTGTTGGCCCCTCGCTCCCACACATTCCCCCCCTTTCGTTACATCTAAAGTAACAAATATTTTTATTTTTTATTCTTTTCATTCTCCCTTCGGTAGTACTCAGCCTCCGCCACAGCCTCGTCCCACGCGGGGGTGCCTTTTATTGGCATCCACGCTCTGCATACACTTCTTAAGCTATTTCCTCTTCTGGCATATTCGTCTGGTGTACACATTAAGTAAATCCCACCATCTCCATCTAAGTCCACCCATACTTCTCTGTACCATTGCAGCTCTGTCGGTTCCTTTATTGTTGTATGGTGTAAATTATCAGCCCTGTCCCCATATTGCCTATAAATAGCGGTATTCCTGTACTGCGGTGTAGTATACTCCCCTGTTTGTATTTCTGCATCTATCATGGTAGCTACCGTTGTCGGTCGGGCCATTGTGACCATCATTATAGCTGAGGTAGGCATACTTTTTTCACAACACCGCAGTCCCAGTTGGCACACACAGAAAAATAAGAGCACAAAGACGATGATGGGGATGAGTATTTTCATTGCCACGTTTACCCATGATGGTATCCAACTGAACAGATTGTCGAACCACATGCTTTCTTCTGCACCTCCTTCTGTTCTCATTCTATCTCCTAGATTGTGTACTGCTGTTATCACATGTGAGTGTCCCGTTATCAGCATCTTCAGTTGGCACAAATGTGCAACACACCCCCCCAATTTTTCGGCAAACACCACCGTCCATCGCAAAGAGGAGATCTAGAACATATCTGTTTTGCATTGTCATTAGGCTCAGTGCGCGGAGCTCTATTTTTATCACGTTGAACCCTTCTTCAGTGTCGTTAGCCAGTTGGATGAGCTCCCAGCGCACTATCAGCAACCATTTGGCGTTTGCTCGTGCTTGGAGTCCCGGGACAAGGAGCGAGGCGGAAAATGTCTCTGCTGATGAAGAGCTTGTATTTCTGCGGGATCTCAGCAAGGAGTTTCGATGATTCGGATGAGATGTACTTGGAGGACCTTTTACTTCGTGCGAACCTTTTCTTCAGTTCATATTCTGACAATAGTTCATACGCTGGAGCTTCTGTTGTCATTAGTTGGGGTGCTGTCGATGGTTCAGCCAATTGCCCTGCTGCCGATATGCCAGCGATTTTCCCGTTGTCCCTTGGATATGACTTTCAGGTATTACCATCAGGGCTGTGTGGAGGGTGGCTAAGGCACATGTACCCTTCCTTGCTGTTGGGAGGTGTAGATAGGCTTGTTTGCTGCAAATCCAGTACATGTCCATGAGTGCAGCGGTGCCTTTCTTCATGTCAGGTATTATTACTGTCTTGTTGCATTTCCTTGTTTCCCCCATGTTCACTCTTCCTTCCCCATGGAAACACAGTTCATGCGGCACTTCTTTCTGTATTTTGATAGGTTTTTCCAACACTGTGACCCACGTTAACTTTGTGACATGCTGCGACCAGATGGGGCCACACACTTATTTTATCCATTGGAAGGTATTGTTGGATAGCCCTCTGAGTGCTTCTGCTTTGCACTCGATAGTTTCTTCGTGCCATTTATTTCCTGCAAACCTTGTACCCCTGATAACAAGAAATGGCTCCTTGAGGCAAATTATTCCTTGACGTTTGCTGGTGCACGTTTTCTCATTTTCCAGCTTCTCCATTGTGACGGTGTGTGCTTGGAACGTGCTTTTTATCCTACACAAAACCAGACGAATCAAACATTGGGCCTCCGACAAGGGAACTTCCTGCGGTATTAACATTTTCGGTGTTCCTGATGCATGCGGAATGAGTGAACAGATGTAGCAGCTTTCATGTGTTGCTTGCTTCGCCATGCCACTCATGTCTGAATACCATTTATTTGATTGATCAGTGTGGCGGGGATCTTCTATTTCGTCTAACCCCAGGTCATGATAAATGTCGTATCTTTTCCCTTCCGCCCCCCTTTTTCTCCTCCTTCTCCCTTCCTTGTTATTGTTTTTCACCTTTTTGTAATGTATTGGAAACATTCCAACCCAGGTTGCATCATTGTTATTCAATATGGCATGTGCATCTTCCTCAGTAGCAGCAGTGTCGTGTGAGGTAGGGTGTATGGTTGTCTGTGAACGTGTACTATTGTTAGTTATGTCGTTTGGCCAGTAGTAATTGCCATCCTATTCATTGAGTTCATAATCATTACTCATATTTATATTAGGAAGTAGCAAGGAGACACTTGTTGGGCCTGCGGTGACGTGTTCTGAATGTTGCATTACAATTGTACCATTGGCATTAATGTCATATGTTTCTTTCCACATTGTCTTTACCCCGGTCCATATCAAGTGTGACCCTTCTCATATCAAGTTAGCCCCGCTCCCCCCCTTGTGCATGTCATTAACCAAAGATAGAAGGGTATAATACCAAGCCAGAAAGAACAACATTACTGAGAACAAAACTGCAGCACATTTTAAAACACATTCAACATTACTGAACCTTTTAGACCTAATGGCATCCCTATCACTATCACTATCTAACATTAATCTGTTCTCCGCGATTGTGGTTCGTTGGGCCATTTGTCACCTGGAGGGGCGATATAAATTTGTTAAATCACTACAATATATGCATGTATTTACATTTCTTGTTCAACCTCATATTTAATCATCATTTTTAGCCATGTTTGCTCATTCTCTCCATTACACATTTACTTTTACTATGGAGAGGAGGAGAGTGCAAGAGTGATGGAGAAAAGCGTGGAACAATCAAAAGGAGAGAGAGAGAGACAGACAAAGAGAGAGAGAGAGAGAGAGAGAGAACGGAGAGGATATCAAACAATCAAAAAAAGAAAAAAGAAAAATGGAAAAGAAGTAGGAGATAAGTCGTGCAGAACAGGATGCATATCATAACAATTTTGTTATCCCTTTTCATCCTCATTTGTGGTACCAGTGGCACCATCTTGCTCCTCCTGGGGGAATGTACTATCACGTGCCCTCCTCACATCTGATAAGTGCACCCAATTCTTCAATCCCTTCACCTTCACTGCGGTGGGTGTACTATAGATGACCCCGTAAAGGCCATGAAACCTAGGTGAATTCCACCTCTTTAAAAAGCTGTGGACGTACACTTGTGCTCCTTGCATCAGTGGCCCACTTGGGCTGTCTGTGGCTGGTGTGGTAGTATCAGTTGCCACATTTTCAGTAAAAGGTGGTGCTATTTGTCGCGCTATGCTGCGTACTGCGCGTGTCAATTGGGTTAGGTATTCCTTGAACTCTTCCCCAGCACTGTGGCAGCCCTGTGTGCATCCGATGCTCTTCTAATCGGGGATACTGGCGTGTGTATTCGCCTCCCAGTTACAATTTCGTGGGGGCTCAGATGGTGGTCTTTACATGGTTGCGTCCTGAGTTGGAACAGTGCTAGAGGCAATCAATACACCCAGTTCTTCTTCAGTGTGTTACACAACTTGGATAGCTTACTTTTCAGCAATACGTTGATCTTTTCTAACACTCCATTCGCCATCGGATGGTAAATTGAGCATAGCTTGTGTTTTATCCCCAAGAGTGACGTTACTTCCTTAAAGAGGTCATTCACGAAGTGCGTACCGTTGTCTGATCTTATCATATCGCATATCCCCCATCGGGAAAACACTTCCCAAACAAGGAACTTTGCCACACACTTCGCATCTGGGTGGGGACATGGGCCCGCTTCCACCCATCTTGAAAAGGGGCATACCACCACAATCAAATATCTTGCTCCATTACACCGCTCTCCCATATCAGCATAGTCTATATGGAGCTCTCTAAATGGTCCTGTTTTATCAGGGCAGGGTACCGCGCAGTGTTATCAATGTCATCCCTGAATTATATGTTTGGCATGTTGTGCATTCTACAATGAATTTTGACAGATGCTCCTGTAGATTGGGGACAAACCAATGTTCCTGGATCTCTGCAGCAATGTGTTATTTGCTACGTGGCCGGGAAAATGTAGTTGTTGGAACGCTATTTCTAGTAATTCTATGGGCATCACTACCTTTCCTGTTGTCTCCTGCCTCCAAATGAGGTCTGTGGCTGATTGTTTACATCCCCATTTGTTCCACAATTCTTGTTCCTCCTGTGGTGCTCTTCTTTGTAACTCTATTATCTGCGCTATTGGTGTATTACTGTAGGCTTCTTCTAGTGGTTCTGTAATGGTAGCCTTTACAACGCATTCGAGTGTTGGTGTTACATTGAAATACGAGGCCTCCTTCGCCGCTGCGCCGGCTGCCGCGTTTCCCAATGAGATTGCATCTGTGTTGTTGGTATGGGCTTGGCATTTCACCACTGCCACTACCTTTGGTACTGCTAATGCATCTATTAACTCATTCAACAATGTTGCATGCTGTACTGGAGAACCGTCCACCCTCCTGAATCCCCGTCTACACCACAGTGACAACCCTGAGTGGACTGTGGTATTTGCATATGCCGAGTCTGAGTATATTGTCACTGCACATCCCTTAGCTTTGTGCAGTGCTTCGATCAGCGCAGTTAGTTCGGCTGCCTGTGCAGAGTAATGGGATGGGAGGCGCTTTTGCACAATCGTCTCAGTCATCTTCCTCCATGCGCACTACCACCATCCCTACGTGTTTTTCACCTGTTTCGGGGTTTATTGATGCTGACCCATTTATGTAATATATTTCTCCCTCTTTTATGGCATTTTCACTTGCTTTTGGGATGTCATCACCTTCCCCCTCATATGTGGCACAATCGTGTTCCTGTATGTCCTCTGTCGTGCATGGCTCTGTGATGAATGTTGCTGGGTTTACTGTTTTGCACCTGACAACGTGTACGTTGGGGCTCGAAATCATTATTTCATATGCTGTTGCTCTCTGTGTCGTTAGTGTTGATTTTGATTGCTCAAGAATGGCGAATAGGGAATGCTCCGCATATAGCGTTACTGAACATCCCATGACAATGAAGGCGCTCTTTTCAATCGCGAAGGCCGCAGCTGCGAGAGCCTGTTCGCACGCGATATGGCCTTGCATTACTGGATCTAGTGTCCCACTGTAATAAGCCAATGGTTTGTGACCTAAAGATGATTTTTGTGTCAGTACTGCCGTCATCAGTGTTCCATTACAGTGTGAAAACAAGAAAAACTCCCTCTCGTAATCTGGGTTCGTGAGGACTGGGGCATCAGCAATGAGGTCTTTTAGTTTAAAATACTGTGTCATCATTTCATGTGTCCATTTTATTGCGGCTCTATTTTTCTGTGCTTCTTTTAACACGTGTAGTAAGGGAAGTGTGTATGCCGCGTAATCAAGGATCCAGGCTCGGCAATAGTTACAAATGCCAAGAAACTTTTGCATGTCTTTCACAGTTTTTGGGATTATTATGTTGCGTATAGCAGCTGCTCTGTCTGGGAGTATTCGCTTCCCATCTTTTGATATTAACTGTCCGAGGTATACAACCTCGGCGAGGCAGTATTGCAATTTTCCTTTGTCCACCTTGTACCCCTTGGTAGCTAGTACATTCAGTAGTGCTATCGAGTCTTCTCTGCACTTTTCTTCTGTATGGCTGCAGACGAGTAAATCGTCTACGTATTGAATAATGGTGCTCTCTACATCTATATTTCCAATGTCTTCACGTAGTACCCTGTTAAAAATGCTGGGGCTCTCGCAATACCCTTGTGGGAGTCTGCGATGTTCATACCTGTTGTTCCCTAATGTGAACGCTGTCAGGTATTGAGATCCTGGGTCGAGTGGTACGGAGAAGAAAGCATTCTTCAAATCAATTACCGTAAAACATGTTGATTCTTTTGGTACGCTGCACAATATTGATGCCGGGGTAGGCAATAATGGGAACTCTTTTTGAATGACGTCATTGAGTGGGCAGAGATCTTGGATCATCCTCCACACCCCTCCTTTTGCTTTTTTGATTGGGAAAATTGCCGTATGACATGGGGAGGTTGATGGCACTATGATACCTTGTTTTACGAGTGCATTTATGCTTTCCCTAATTCCCTCCTCAGCTCCTCTCGATATGGGATATTGTTTTACCCTCGGCTGTATTGCACCTGGCCTGAGTTTTATTTTTATTGGTGTCACCGCATGTAGCAACCCTACATCGTGGGGCCCTGTAGTCCAAATTGCAGGTGCTACCTTTGCCATCTCTTCCTCAAATATAGTTGGTGGGGCATTAACGTTAGCCATGAGTGGGTTGTGTACCTCTCTGTACTGGATCCTAATATATCATGGTATACTTACTTCCATTATTATTTCTCCGTCATCTTCACTGTCAGTGAATAATTCCTGGTCTGTTATGTCTCTTAGCATTACGTTTGGGTCTATGCATAGCACAGTTCTCTACTCGCACCCATGCGCGTCCAGTCCTATGACCACACTACGTTTGCTGGATACCTGAACTGCCTCGATGTATATGGACATGATCGTGCCTGGCACAACATCTGTGTGTGCAATTGGGCGGAATATGAAAATTGATGGTGGTCTCCATTCTTTTCTCGTTATCTCTGGTACCACTCATGCTAATACCTTGATGCCATAAATAAACATGCCTATATCAATGGGTATTCCTTGCACCACAACTTCATTCATCACTGTGCTGATCATCAACATGACTCGTACTTGGCACACTCCTGGGGTTGAACATACTATTCCTCGTTCTGTAAACGAGATGGTCATATTTAATTTACTTAGCAAATCTCTCCCCAGCAGATTGATTGGCGCGTCTTCGTGGTACAGTAAGGGTGCGCGCACGGTTTTTCCCCCCAGCGTTATATCAAGATCTTTAGTGTAAGGAACTTTTAAAATAGCCCCAGAGAACCCCTGCGTTTTCAAATTACTGCCTGAGAGCGGAAACCGCACTTCCATAAGACATGACTTCTCTTCTCCTGAGTCTACCATAAAGATACACTGCTTGTTTCCTATCTCTGCCCCCACTAGTGGTTCCTCTTCTGCACGTAGGGTGGTGGATAGGACTGGACACGCAAGTGTTCCCTGTGGGCTGTCCTAATCTGAATGTCTTTCTTGTCCTGGTACTGAAAAGACATTATATCCAACCACTGTCACGTCGCGGTATGGTGCGGGCACACGGTTTGCAGCAGTTGCAAAACAATTATTGTTTGCGTTTCCTACCGCATTTTGTCTCGTCATAGGTTGTGGCGGTGGTTGCTGTCCTTGCTGCATTTGAGGTTCGTTATAGTACTGGTCCTGCTGTCTCCCTCCTCCCATCGGTAGTCCATAGGGGCTACCTGGGTGTGGGCACCCCCAGCCTTGTTCGTTCTCTATGGGCTGTTGCCCTTGGAAATACCCTGAAGGCCGCATTCTACAGTCTCTTGAATAGTGTCCCCATCTCCCACAATTCCAGCATGACCCTTGTGGTCCGCCTCATTCCTTGACCACCAAATCCTCTATTCCCCATACCTCCAAATCCCCCTCTCTGGCCACGGTACCCACCTCTTCCTCTTGCTGGTCTTTCTTGCCACTGTTGCCCGTAGTATTGCTCTTCTCCGTTCCACGGTCCTTGTCCTCCTGTTGCCCGCAGTGCCGCTATTGTGACTGGTCTGTTTCCCGCTCCTTCATCCCCCTCGTTTTCTCTATCTGTGGGTACGCTGGCGTTGATGGCGGCGACCTTCACTAATTTGTTCTGTACCAGCTTCGCCTCGTCTGCCAGCCTTTTTTGTGCTATCTCTTTTTCTCTCTCTTTGATCCTCCTGCAGTGGTGTACAATTATGCTCTGTATTTCAGGCCAACCCTTGGCTTCTATCCCAGCTATTTTATCCAAGGCCTTCTGTACCTCCTTCGGGAGCCCCTTTTTGATGATAAAATAGAAGAAGGCAGTGGACTGGTTCCACACCGTGCCAGTTTTGCTTCTCCACAAATCCTGCACCCGCAGTATGAACTGCGTAGGATCCTCGTTCTCCTCCATTGTACACTACATCACTAAATGTAAATCTGGAATATCTGGAAACGTGCGCCGCAATGCATCCCACACTTGTGCTCGAACGTTGTTGAACGCTGACCCATCGTGGCGGTCACAACTCATTGTTACTCCGGGGAATCCGGCCTTTTCCCACACTGTGTCTGCTTGGTCACCAATTGCTGACACTAAAACTTTTCACATCCCCTATTGCTAATGGCACTCCTGCCGTGTTTTTCTCAAAGGCGTGTATCCATTTTCCAGCCCCTCCCGACAGTGGGGGGAGGACCTTCAGCAGGTTGTTTTTATCCATTTGAGCCCATGGAATGTAGTGTGGCCTACCTGCTCCTTCATGTATCAATGGCATGTGTAACTTGTGTTTCTTTCCCACCTTACTTACCGCACCTTTCTTTGTTTTACTTACCATCATATTCCCTCCTCGCTGTCTTAATCTACCCTGCCATAGTGGTGGCGATGATGTATCTGGGTAATGGCGGTTCGGCAGTGGGGACCCGGCCTCGGCAGCTGCCTCTTCATGTTCGTCTAAGTCACTCCATACCTCTTCTATTTCTGATTCTTGCTCATTGTTTTCTTCACGTCCTTCCCCTTTCTCACTTTCTGGGGTAGGTGGGTGTATAATCCTCACGGGTTTGTCATTTAGATGAAACAGGAACTCCCCTGACTGCCACTCTCTCTCTCGACCTTGTGGTATGCGTGTTCCTTGTGATGATATTGATCGCGCTGGCTCTGAGATTGCTGGCGCCACTTCCCCTAGTGTGCTTAATGATGGCGTGAGATCTGCCATGGATAACAGTGGCACCTCTCCTCCCCCTGGCAGCATTTGGCCTCTATCGCACAATGCTCTTATCTGCGTTATTTCCATCTGTGCATGCTCTAGCTCGCGGTCTAATTCTCCGGTTAAGTGTGCCAAATTCACGGGGGTGCACTTGTCGGGCCATACAAACCTCCTTTATCATAGAGCGGTGGTGCCATAGCAACTGCTCCGGTTGAAGGTGTGGGGGGTGGGACATGCTGGTGTGTACAGGGGCTCGCTGTATACTACTGCTGGCCTTGACATTAAGGGATATATTTTCGTTGTATCGCCCTCAGCTGTAGTGGTTGTGCACTCGCCCTTTGGAGTTCCGCTTACCTCTTCCTGCATTTTCTGGTTTTCGTTTGTTCTTTCTTTACCTACCCTCTGCTGTAGGCGTAACTTCTTCAAACATTCGCCACAGGTCTAGTACTTCTCTTCTATTCTGTAACTGTTTCCCCTTATACCTTGCCAACAAGTGTGTGGACACTAAATCTAACACCCTTTTATCAAATGACCCACATTCTGGCCAAATTGGCATCACACTGTCTCCTTTTATCTCTGTCAACCACTGATCGTGGTATTTTTGTTTCTTCTCACTGTATAACCGAAGGTGCTGACAAATATGAGCTAGTGGTGTTATTCCCCCCATGTCGATATTTTTCCCTTTGTCTGTACTTGCCCTTCAGTCTCTCTTTCCCTCTAATCACTTCTCCACTTGCCTTTCTTCCCTTCTAGCTGGACAATATACCACAAATCTTCTCAACTACTTGTAGTTTGTATGCACATATGTGTATCAATATATATATAAATCAATTTTCAATGTTAACCTTATGATTGTTGCATGTTAAAATTCAACAGTTCATTTTTTGCATATTTTGCCACTTTACCCACAAATCAATCACAGTACTTGGATATCCTTGACAAAAATGGACAGAACACAAAAGACATATAACACATCATGCACATGCAATACCTGCACGCTTTTACTTCCCGCTTTGTCCTTGTTATCACCCCTTCCCTGTTTAGCCTACTCTTCTCATTCACTCCCCACCTCTTACACCCTCTTACTCTTTTTCAAGAATTATTTCGTACCTAGAAAAATAATGTTCTAAATAACTACTGAGTCTACTCAATATACGAGACTCCTACTATTTTCTCTGTATCTTCACTTATTTATTCTGCACTGGACGAGACAATGCTACTCGGCACCGTCTTCTACCCTATAACCCATTACCACCTGTTCCCTCCTGTTTCCCCCTTACCTTTCCTTGGTAACCTTCGCAACCGGCACTCACATGTTCAGTTAGGTGACCCGAGGGTCGCCACTCGCAGTCCGACCCCAGTTAGGTCCACATCCCAACCAAGCCGTGGCCCACCTCGGCGAGCAGCTTTTCAGTCGGGTATTCGTCAACCGGGAACCCTTGACCCTTCTTCGTAATGTGCACAGGCTGGTCGGCCGTGGAGGCAATGGTTTTGCTGGGGGGTGTCCCGGATCTCGCCGCACAGGGCCGGCCCCGAGGCACCTCTCCGATCACGTGGCAGGGGGTCACCAAATGTTTGTGCCCTCCCTGATTTACACGTGTAAAATGAATAAAACAGACACTCCCCAGACAGGGAATAAGGCACAAAAGAGCAGGCTGCGAGAGTCCAAGGAAAAGTTTATCTAAATCTCTGAGAGCGCTCTGGCCACATCAAGGTTACAACACATTGTATAAGCACATTGACATGTAACATATGATGCTGCTTTGGAACCGGATTGGTCAGCCAGGGTGATGTCTTAGGTGTGGGCATCATCTCTTCCTCCGAGTTGGTTGCTTGGTTGGCGGGAGGATTTACGTCAGACATCTGTGCTCCGGATGGGTGAAGGTCAGGTTGCTGTGAAACACGGTGGTCACTATCTATCTAAGCTAATGAATACATTCTAAATAATACAAGCACTAAATAATGGTTGATCAAAAGACCCTCAGTAGTTTATCATGTCAATATACAAATCACACAGGTATCTATATCATCTATAACATTTGGGTTATACAGGTCACAGGTTTACGGGGCTTGACCACTATAAAACTCTAATTGAACTGTGGGGTTAGTCTCACAAGAATCTCAGGTATGTGGCATTTGTTAGTATTAGGCACGATATACTGCAGCAGGGGTCCAATGTTAGTTGGGGGTCTGTTGGTGGGCTTCATAGCATGGTCAGCGGTCTGGCACATGAAAGGAATATCTTGCAGGGACACAGGGTTAGAATGGCAATAACTTTCAACTGGCGAGGGTAAGAGGGCAAGGACACTTTTGTGGAGATGGGCGAGCTATGGCTTAGCTCATGTTGGTTTACATGCAGGACAATGATCTCAGAGGAAAAGAGATGTGTTACATTTATTATTTTGTTGCAAGCATGTCCGGCTTCAGCGTGAGAATGGAGCTGCAGAGTTTTCTAGTCAGAGTAGGAACAAGGGTGGGGGCCATGTGCTCCGAGCTGCTGGGGCGGGGAAAGGGAGAGAGGCATTTTGCACTATCGCAGTGAGGCCTGGTCACCAAGATGGAGTCGAAAGGGGGGTACAAAAATGGATGCCCTGTGTACTGCTCAGTGGTCCCATCTACGCGACTGTAACCCAAAGTTAACATCGCATAAGGGCGAGGGGCATACTCACTACTGGAGCCACTTGGTCCGATTTTTGTACTGAGAAGTGACGGCAGAGAGGGGCCTGTTGGCCCCTCGCTCCCACACACAGGTAAGTTAGCCTTCTTTGAATACTACACTAACTCTTTAAAGGTCCATGGGCACTAAGGACGCTTAACTTAAGGATTCTCACCCAAGTATGATAATCTGGATAAATAGGGCTCTCGTGGGAAACTAACTCATCTAGTTATTTAAACCATCCATATTTCTTTATAGGAATTGGGACCAATAACATTACAACAAATAGGAACTTGTCCTTAAAAGACAGTAGGAGCAGAACTAGATCCTTTGGTAAGTTTGCGTCACGAATAATAGACATGCATCTCTCTTTTTTTTTTAAATGCCATTATTTGCATCAATGATTTGGTCAGGGCTAAGCCACAACTTTTAATTAATTTAGATCTGGAGTCACGTTTGAGAACACAAGCAACAAATCACCAAAAGGATTACCCATATGTAAATTCATGAAGTTAGCACGAATGGAAAATATAATTGGGTAAGCCCGGGTCACAGATCAACGACCCGCATGTATACTCTAGCATGCTAATATTGCAATCATAGCATTTTCAGGGTTATTTTTATAAAATCTTTTGGTCATTTTAGATTTGAAGACTGTGCAAGATCGCAAGCAAATAATTATAAAGACAAATTCTTATATGTCAATTTACAAGCACGAGCTACAGTAGGAGTAAGTGATCCGCTTATGTATTTGAGAGCACCTCAGTACAGAGTAGTGCAAACTTTAATACAACTTTATATCTTACTACCAGATACCAATTTACAGAAGAGGTTGGTAAATTCTCCAACCTGATCATTGGACACATAATAACTAAGCGCGATAATGAATGGGGCAACCACCTGATCACGTGTATTTCTCAGGTGTAGACACCTTAGCTAACAAGCAATAATTCACCTTATGCATGGAAAGGTGCTGGGACGCTAGTCACACAGGGGGAACAGAGACCTAGGCTAATGAGCCATCGCTGTGGGCCGCACACACTAATTACCCTTGAGGGGTTAAGTTTTCTTCAAAACAGTGCATCTATAATAAAGCAGTGCCCACTCACATCCGCAGATAGACTAGTCACATATGTAACAATTTCTTTTTTTAATGTTTTGGTTATTGTGTTTATTTAATCCACAGTGCTAATGGTTTGTTTTATCTGTGACATTGTTATTTCAAATGAATATGAACTCAATTTCATTCATGCTGCAATGTATACAAACAGCCTTGAGGACGACTGAGGGTCGAAACACGTGTCGGCTGTGATTGATACTACCCTTACATTGCTTACAGAAACTGTACAATTCTGTCTTTACCATTGGTATACACACAAATGTAATGAATGCAAAGTGTTGGAGCGCAAGTTGTCAGCATTAGCCTATTCTTCGTACTGGCACATTATCAAGCCCTGACTGTTCCACAGCTGAGTTGCTGGGTCACTGATAAAGTATTACAGAAAATTATCCAGATCCAGTTTTGCGCTCACGGTAGCTCTACACGAGAAATCTGCAGAGAAAATATCCATGAGAAAATTGGCATGCGAAAAGTTCTTAAATTAGCAAAACTGTACTAACTGATTGCAAGATATTTTCCCTTGTGTCCCTTAGCTAGCCCTCTCCCCCTAGGTCTGTACTGGAGTGTATTACAAAGAGCAGTATCCAGAGAAAATCTGGGATTAATGGCAGCCAGTCAGATAGCACAGCAAGCTAAGCGCTCGCCCCTGATATGTGTGTGCAGCCTGCTGTGGCAGGTGCGAATCCCGGCAGTGTCAACTCAGCTTTTCATCATTCCGAGGTCGATAAAATGAGTACCACTCTGTGGGATAATGTCTTCTGTTATTTGGGCAATCTGAGACCTATGGGTGTGTAGCACTACATAAGAAATACATTATTATTATTATTACTCCTGTAGCATACTTATATTAAAATCGACATGTATATTAAATGATCAAAGCAGCGAATGCCTGTTTCTTTCTCCTTGCAGCAAATACACATAAAAGGCTCTGTGCCCCAGCCCTCCAGGGGCAATGTCACCAATCAGTGTAATAGTGCAGTGGCACAGCTTGGGTTGCCAGGATATTATCAGGATTTGAGAGTTTCAAGACCTTGTTGAAAGCTAATGTTCTACACAGAGCCTGTTATTCTTGAAGCGCCGCAATTAGATGTATTTTGCTTCAATACATTTCGGTCTCCCATGTAGCCACTTAAAAAAACTGAAGTAGGATCACCAGGTGCTGTCTGGCATGGGTTTGCTATAGAAATAACTATTACACAGCCACGGTGGCGGCATCATAGTTACAACTGCAGTAAAGGAAAAACACCACATTTCCTCTCGAACGATTGACCTGGTCCATGCGAGTTCACCAACATTTCTCCAGCAATTTATCCGGCCACACCCAGACGTTTATAGGTTTTATACTAATTGACCTTGTCACAATGTCACAATTGACCTCGGGAGAATTGACCTCGGGAGAAATGACCTAACTTAGAAGGTCAATTAGGAAATATACGTGGGGGAAACCCCCGCAACCCTCTACCCAATCCAAAATCCCCTGCAACCCCCCACCCAATCCCCTTGTATTACTTATAATCCAAAACCAACCCAATACATATATAAAATAACTAAAATAATATAAAGGTCAATTCTGCAGAAGGTCAATTAGGACCACTATAATTAGGTCAATTGTGCAAAAGGTCAATTGTAAAAGGTCAATTTGGGTAATCCCGTTTATAATACATTTGGTAACTTTTCATGAATGTTTTCCTGCAAACAATGCTGAAAAATACGTGATTTTGCATAGATGATAAACATACAACACTCTCGGGATGCAAGTCTCGAAATTACTTGCTCGATGTCTGGGAAAAACCTAGAACTTACCCAATACTGGGGCACAACATAAGAAACGTGGTACTAAATATGAACACATTTTCAGATCGCCTAAAAGGATCCTATAATTCGACCTGCACAGTAGATCAAAAGCACCCACTGATGAGCACCACCCCCCCCCCCCCAACAATCTGTGCAGAATATAAGGGAGACTAGACAGGCAATGTGTGAGGAATGGCAATGCACACACACACTTGCACAGACCCCACAAACGCCATCGCACATACACCAGCCCTCACTCAAGTATCTCTCGACAAGGCATACATACACAGCGTGTTCTAAAATACAGGCGAACTCAATTTGGACATAAAAAACACACGACATGCATATGTGGAGACAACACACAATATGGGCAAACATTACACTGGCAACGCACACAAGCAGGCAACGCGCTCGAAATGCACATCTGCAAATCACACTTATTTATTTATTTTGCATTTATATAGCGCACATACAGCCCAAAGGCATCACGCCACTTACAGTGGAGAAGACATGGAGCATTAGAAACAGGTATCAGTTGGGATATAATAGCTTTCTTCACGGTTGAAAGAAGGTTAGGTAGTGGGATAAAAGGATAGTACACAACAAAGACGGCCAATTTACAGGTATACAATAAATTGCGACTTGGGGGAGGGGGGGGAGATCACCGACATAACATGGGCAAAGCACTCTTTCCCCCACTCGGCCTCTCGCCCAAGGCCTGGACCAGCCTTCTCTCACAGGATTCCTAAACTCGATCCATTGGTTCATCTTGCTCCTGGGGATCGAGGATCATGGTTCTGGTGAGAGAAACTTCTAGAGGATGCAGGGGAATGGCTACTGAAAGTTAAGCATTGAAAACTAGAATCCACAGTGTCAGGATAGAGGGGGATCTAAGCTTAATGCAGGGGTCTATTCTAAGAGGACCTCGTTTCCCAGTCCAATTTCCGGTTCCCTGCACTACACCATGGAGGAAGCATCCTTCATTTCACTCACAGTTTATGGGGTCTTTAAAGGGCCCCAGTACTGCAGAAGACAATTCGTCCTCCTGGGATTTTTTATTGGGCGATACTGGGCCAAGATCTTCAGATTCACCTCTTGCCCTAAGGTCCCCTACAACAGGAATTTTTCCCCTAGTTTTGGTGCTTAACGCACCAACGTTGTTAACGGTCTGGGCTTCAGCCCACTATGGGCTCTTCTCTCGTTCGCAAGGTTTCCAGCACTGCCAGGCTCCCACCTCCAGCAGGGCAGTGATACTCTGCCGAATTACCCCCATACCTTGTTAAAGACGTTATGGGATTGGTGAATGGTTTGTGGCCCTACATCCTTTGGATGCATTTCCCCACTCTTTTGCTAGACTCATGTGTTGCACTTTCCCCAAGTGCCTGTATTCCCTAATGCGTCGATGGGTTCTTGTACGTCTGTCACCTTTGTTGAATCAGCAAGACTTTCCTGGACGACTGACAGTCACCTGATCCTGCTTCTTGCGCTGCCAATGACATGTTTCCCTCTACAACTGGCACTGCACACATGTAGCCTGCTTGGTTTGCAATATTTGAGAGCATGCACTCTTCTAAATCCCTGTTCCTGCTCAATGCCCTATATTCGCTACCTTAGTGGTGCACAGTGAGGACTCCCTCCCCCATCCTCCAGCAGGTTTGTGGAATGCATTCTGGGGAAATCTTTTTTTAATTCATTTGTAATGCGCCAAGGGTCCATAGGCATTAAGGCATACAAAAAAGAGAGACAAGCAAAACAAGCGTAAATAACTGGAGAAAGCTCTAATGCCGAAGGCTAATTCATAAACCAGAAACTGGAACCGGCAGACAAATCCAGCAACAACGTATTTAAAGAAGCGACTCTTAAGCGCCTTCTTAAATGGCCCATTCACTGCATGTACAGTCCCCCCCCCTCTTACAACTCTATCGAGGAACTGGTGTTTTAGGTTTTTCTATCCTCAGGCACCACTGAATAATGGAGGCTCTACTACGTGGGACTCCGATTGATCGCCTAAAACAAGGGTCTGCAGTGTGCAATCAGTGGCCGCCAGATATTTTGGACTAGACTCCGACAATCATTCATCATGGATTATGCTGGCAGGGGCTGA
Organism: Ambystoma mexicanum; assembly: GCF_040938575.1. Classification (NCBI taxonomy): domain Eukaryota; kingdom Metazoa; phylum Chordata; class Amphibia; order Caudata; family Ambystomatidae; genus Ambystoma; species Ambystoma mexicanum. Next base: position 341,659,757 of record NC_090926.1, read on the forward strand.
TCAGTCATAGTGCAAAGCATCTGGTTGCAGACACTTGTCCTATGTAAGCTATCTCATGATGGTCTAACCCGAGAGCCGTCCAGAAGGGTTGGCTGTGGGGGACATTGTGTAGGCAGTCCACAGTCCAGGACAATCCCCAAACATACCACTTCAAGGGTTCCTATCAAAAAGATGGTGGCTTCCTCTTGCCCTACCTGCGGTCCTTGGACTTAAACACCCTGCAAGACACTCCTTTACATAACTCTCACTTCCAATTGCCCCCACTAGATTTTCTCCTCCAGGGAGTACAGGTGCCCTTCTTTTGTGGGAGCTTTCCTCAGGAGGCCATGCACCTGGAGGTGCGTTTGACCTCAATATTAGTGTTTCAATTTCTAAAAGGAATGGGCTTCGGATGGATGTACGACAGCCATTCTAACGTTAGAACAGGCTCATCCTCCATGCACCACTCTCGTAACCAAGAGGAGAATGGCTTTTGGTGGTGCATCAGGTAACCTAGGCAGTTATAGAGAATGGACAGCATTCAGCAATTGGGGAAAATCTGACAAGTCAGTCCCTAGGACGATGGTCTTTGGGAGTAGAGGCATTATGGTTGCTTCCTCTGGGCTGGCATGGAAATGAACTCTCAAGGAGAGAGTTGCCTTGGGGTAACCCCTCCCCATACCTACGGATAAAGGTGATCTAGAGCTTCCTCCTGGATGGTTAAGAGCCAGGTTGCCATGTACCGCTGTATGTCAACTTCCTGGACAAGAGGCCTCTGGCCATGTGTTCCCATGTAATGCTGTCCAGGGTGTTTCTCTCCAGTCCCCCCGCAATAGCATCTCTGTTCCCTTCTCATCTTTCCATTTGCCCCCTCTGGATCCTCCTGCCGCTAGGCAGCCTCTTGTTCTGGAACTTCACTGGGCAACATATAGCTGCCGTCTAGCGGCTCTTCCAGTCAGAGATACGGGCATGCTCGGGTTACCTTACTGCAGGAGTTGCACGTGGAGAGAGTCAAGTTAATAATAGTGGGTCTGGGTTTCCCAGTTAAGCTCTGCTTCTCCTGATGGTCTGAAAGAAAAGTGCTTGGTAGTTTCCTATTGGGTTCAAGGTGCTAGGTTGTGACCTAGGTGGGGGTCTTAATCCAACAATGGCACAAGCAAGGCTTGCCTTTCCCAATCCAACAGCCAGCGATTTGAGGGTGGCGGTTCCTGCCGTCAGAGGACTAGGGAGGTAGGCCCTCTAGTGGCCGCTAGCAGCCTGTATTTCTTCTCCAAGAAATGGGTTATAATGGTCTTATAGCCCTCTGACGTTAGGGAGAAAGGAATGTGTAAACTGCTCAATCAAAAGTATAATCTTGATTCCAAGATGGCTGCCCTGATCATCAAACCATGAGGAGCTCGCTCCCACCCGGTGATCCCAGAAAAGGGTGCAAAAAGGGACCGGAGTCCCTTTATGAAGGTGGCATGGATGTGTGATCGCCTTGGGTGCAGGAACACCACCATGAAAAAAAGCAGAACAACAGATTTTGCTGCAATGCTGAGGACGTACGTGGGGCGCAAGGAAGACTCTTATTGGCGCCAAGGTGAGGGACGGGACGGCCGGTGAGCCCAACTTCGAGTGGCGCAGTAGAGTGATTCTCCCTACCTTGGGCACACACTGGAGGTAAGCAGGAAGGGGGCGCGAAGCAGCGGTACCTGCCGTGAGTTGCAGGAGTTTTGGCTGAGCAAGGGAGCCCCACACGGCAATCAAGGGGGCCCGGGCCCTGGCGAGGGGTGGACCCGGGACTCAAGTACGGCGACACCTCAGGCAGCACATACCACATGAGTGGGCGAACGGCAGCACCCCCCATATAAAGGGTGGCCTAATGCATCAGAAACACTGCAAGTAAGAGAAGGGAAGGCTACCTACTGAAGCCATTGGGGCCCGTGAAGACATAGATGCACAATCCCTACCTCTGACTCCCCGATAGGGCTACCGAGCAACCAGGCCCATTTCAGCATGCAGCATTATCTGTGCCCCACATCTTGCTACCCACTACTTCCCGGGGCCCCGCAGCTAAGCTAACGCTGATCACCCAGGGCCTTGCTCGCATCACAGATATATCCCAGTGGGCAACCTCTGCAATGGTGAAATAACCATCCCACCCCCTGGGGACTAGAACCACAGTGGGACCAGGAAGGCAAAACGGCCCGGGATTAGGGGAAGAAGATGCTACAGACCCTGAGACACCCGATGGTCGGCCAATGAAAACAACAAAAGTGTGAAGCACTGAGTGAGGTGAACGCTGGCTCTGCAGATTTGGGGCACCAAAACAGGGGGCATGAACACCCGCTCAAGGGGCCGCACATGATTAGAGCCACAGAGAAGTGGCTGCCACTTGCAACCCGCCGTAAAGGTTTGAATACTGCAGTATGCTTGAATATCAACGTTGAATAATTAATATCAACTTAAATAGCCCAATCCCTACAAGAAGTTAAGGGGGACATTGCAGAACTAGGAGACAGAGTTGACTCAACTGAAAACACTATACAGGAGCTAACCGAGGACACCCGCAAGATTGACACACTGGCAGACCAGCTAGCAATCGCCATACACAATCTTGAGCTCCAAGCTGAGGACCTTGAGAATCGGTCAAGGAGGGCGAACATAAGGGTCAAGGGATTACCCGAAAGCGTGAATGATTGTGACCTCTGAGACAATGCATCAAGTGTTTGCAGACCTGCTGGGTATTTCACGGGGGTGAAATACCTGTGGTCAGAATACATCAAGTGGGCCCAAAAAGAGCACAACCATGTGCCGGGCCAAGAGAAGTGGTAATGGCGTTACGAAGATACGATCAAAAGGAGGCAATTCTAAAAGCGGCAAGGAAAGCGACCCCTATAAAAGTCAATGGTACCGAAATCGTTATATCAAGACCTGGCCAAAACCACGCTTGCGAAGAGGAGGCAGATGGGCCCGGTGGCTAGGGAATTATCCTAGGCCCAGATTCGGTATAGATGGACCTATCCTTTTGGGATGATCTTTGCTTGGGAGCGCCACCAACATCGCATCACCACGTTAGAGGAAGGTCTCAGGATCCTGAACATTGAGGAAGAGGGGGGTGAATCCCTTGAAGGGCGATGTATGAGGTGCCCCACCCGGAAACCCTGGGAATGGAGGAGAGTACAAAAATCTAAGGCAAAAAGAAAGCCCCCACGCAGCCTGGAAGCTCAACGGTCTACGTCCCCTGTCTGAATGAAAGAACAAGTGCAAAGACAGGGCCCGGGAGCCTGTCAATTGTCACAGTAGGGGGTCTACTGGGGGGGGGTCACAGGCATTGATACTACAGGAGACTCCTCGATAAGGGGGATCGACCGGGCGGTGCGAGGAATGGTTCCAGTACTTGGAATCTGGGGAGGGCACTGATGTGCTTGACCCGCACTTAATTTCTCGGTGTTTAACGAGACTCGGCACCCATGGCTGGGAACATGGGAGGAGGAAGCTGTGCTTGGTTTAGCCGAGGGGATGGGGGAGCTTGAGGGGGCAGGAATAGGGGATGGAGGGGGCAGAGAGAGAGGGGGGGTTCGCTGCACCACAGAAACGCACAGGGGAAAAAGGAGGACAGATCGCAAACAGGGGATTCACTTGCTTTCACTGAATGTCAGGGGTTGAATCCGCCTACCAAAAGGCGAAAGGTAGAGGGTCTCTTGCAAGAGGAAAAACCTGAAAAAGTGACATTTCAGAGACCCACATCAGCATGAAATATAAGCACAAATTGAGGATAAGAGGTTACCCCCAGGTACTGCAGGCGAACGATAGGGGTAAGACGTGTGGGATCCTCATTGCGTTCAGGGATCTTACTGATTTGAGAATAATTGGGATAATGGCAGACAAAGAAGGTATATTCCTTTTTGCTTGGATTCAATGCGGAGGCAAAGCGATTACTATTGCCGCTTTCTATGCCCCTAACACGGGACAGGACGTTTTTTTGCGGGGTGTGTTGGAGAAGCTGGAGAAATATATGACGGTACAGCTAATAGTAACATGGGACATTAATTTGGCATGGAGCCCAAGGGTGGATAGAAGTGCTGCCATGTCCCCCACTGTTAAAGGCCTGACTCAAAATCTGCAGGCCAGTATGAACCGGTTAGCATTGGTCGACGCCTGGCACGAATCGCAAGGGGGGGACTAAAGGGTATACTTTATATTCCCATGTGCATAGAACTTACCTCGAGGATCGATCACATATAGGTGTCTGTCCAGCTTCTGGGACAGGTACGGAAGATGGCGCTGGGGCCCAAAACGTTGTCGGACCATGCTCCCCTGCTGCTAGAATTCCATTGGGAGATGGGGGATCTGGAATGTGGTAGTGGCAATTCCCTAGACACTTACTGCGGTACAGGGTGATCTGTGACGATCTACGGGATTCCATTCGAGAATTATTCGAAAGAAATAAGACCCCGGCATTGCAGGAACAGGTAATATAGGACGCTTTTGAAGCGACTATACAAAGGGAGTTGATAGCAAGGAAAGCACTGCGGGATAAGCAGGGAAGTGCTTTGTAGGAGGAGCTTGAACAACGCCTAATGGGGGTGATGGCTAGAATGGAAAGAGTTAAAGGGGTATCTCTCAGGAAGGAATACAGGCATCTCAAGGGTCAAATTAATATCTTACAGATGAAGGAAGCGGAAAGATCGCTACTATACTTGAAGCAGCGATACTATGTCCAGGCGAATAAAGCAGATCGACTGTTAGCCGGTCAAGTAGGAAAAAAGAAGCAGCTAGAGTGATCCTCTGCATTCAAACCTCTCAGGGAACAGTCACCACTGTATCAGAGGAGATCCTCCAAGCCTTTTCAGAGTACTACTCAGCTTTGTACTCCTTGGACGCCCCAAACAGGGAAAGCCAAGAGGCTTATCTGAGATCATGCTCAATGAATTGGCTAAACCAAAGTGAAAGGGAGAGCCTGGAGGGAGAGATCACGGAGGATGAGGTTTGAGCAGCGATTCGATCCCTACCGTCAAACAAGGCCCCTGGCCCGGATGGTTAGCTGTCAATGTTTTAAAAGGCATTCCAAGACACCCATGTCCCGACAATGTCATCTCTCTAACTCCTTTGCTACTTTGGGGCAGATTTCCCGGACAATGGAGGAAGCGAAAGTGGTTCTATTCGCCAAACCTAATAAGTACAAAACTCAAGTGTGGTTCACATCGCCCTATTTCACTAATAAATCTAGATGCAAATATTTTCACTAAAATACTAGCGGCGTCCAAGCTGAACAAAATAATCCCAGAGTTGATCCATCCAGATCAGGCAGGCTTCGTCAGGGGGAGGCAAACGTTCGATAACACAAGGCGAATTTGTCACCTGGTAGAAAATGTAAATAAGACTGGCCTCTCCACGGGGGTACTGGCCCTGGACCCGGAGAAGGCCTTCAACCACGTAGAGTGGTCATTTCTGTTCCTCACCAGGGAGGCTATAGGGTTTGGGCCAGGTTTTATCTGCTTGGTCAAAGCCAGCTATGGGGCCCAGTGTTAAGGCTAGCCATAAATGGGCACATCTCCCAGACAATAAGGGTGTCCAGGGGTACCAAACAGGGTTGCCCGCTGTCCCCGGTGTTGTATGCAGTATATCTGGAACCTTTGCTAACCAGGATCAGACGAGAGACCGGGATAAAAGGGGTTACATTTGGGAGGGGGGGACATAAGGTAATGGCTTTCGCAGATGACCTATTGGTGACCCTGATGGACTTCAACACCTCACTCCCGATTCTGTCGACTCATTTGGGGGAATTTGGCAACGTGGCGGGTCTGACGATTAATAACCAAAAATCTGAACTAATGGTTCTACAGGGGGAGGGGGCGCCAACTACATGTTTGGTGGATGCCGGGCAGTTTGTGCGATCAGATAGGGGTCTCCGATATTTGGGGGTATCGATAACCAAGACCCTAGATACCATGTACCAGGCTAATTACCCTCCTTTACTAGATACGATAAAGACATGGCTGGAGGAGTGTGGCCCACTTAAAATTTCATGGACAGGCCCGATCAACATTATCAAAATTATAGTCCTGCCCAGAGTACTGTATAATTTTCAAACCCTTCTCTTAGCGGTTCCTCAGACTTTTTTCAGGACCCTGAATAGACTGGAAAGTTCATCTGGCAAGGGAAGAGGCAGAGGGTGGCATGGGAGTTTGACAGCTGCAGCAGGGTGTGGCGGGATGGGGGCTCTGAACTTTAAAACATACTACCAAGCAGCCCCCCTAAGGGTCATACGAGAATGGTTCAATGAGAATCCGGATAAAATTTGACAAAGAATGGATTGAGCAGTGGTAAGCAGGCCCCTTGATGAAGTATTGTGGTACCCCAAAGTGGATAGACCATCCAATATCTATAAAAGCCAGATTACGGCCCTGGTGGGCGACACATGGGATGCCGTGGTTAAGAGAACAGGTATTACAACCTTTCCGTCCCAGTTTACTCCCTTGCTGCGTAATTCTCAATTTACTCCGGGGCTTGAGAAAGGCGCGATCACCAGGTGGGAAGAAGCAGGCTGTCAGCAAGCGAGGGATATGATGGAAGGGCAGGAGGTCAGTTCGTTCCACCAATGAAAACAGGCCATCGGACTGCATGCTTTGGTATGTGCAGCTAAGGCATTGGTTGTTAGCCACGGATATGAAACAGTCTATCATTAAGGAACTTACGCCACTAGAAAAAGATCTGCTTACGAACTTGAGAGATTCGCCAGATAAGCAAATTGCATAGAATGTTCTCCCTTCCCGCAGCCCAGACACAATGGATCTACATGAAACAATGGGCGAATGCAGTACCCCGTCCAATCTCTGAAGAGCAATGGTGGGAAGTGTGGCAGCGGATCCCAAAACTAATGAGGGGGTTGCAGATCCAGAGAAATGTGGATGAGGGTTCTAGTTCAGTGGCACCAAACGCTGGAGAAAATGCACAAATTCTATCCCTTGATGTCCGGGGCATGTTGGCGAGGCTGTAAGGAGGTGGTCACTTCGGTACATATTTGGTGGGCGTGCACGGTCTTGAAACCGTTCTGGGACTCTGTTAAATGGGGAAATGCATTTGTTACTGATAAAAATTGTTCAAATGCCAATAAAAACAAGTTAAAAAAATGTATAATCTTGGTGGCTTGCCATGTCTTCTGTTCCAGCCACTTATTTAGAACATCTTTAATTCTGAATGAAAACGGTCAGGAACTCACTTGATAGTATCCCGTGAGATACTGTTATTATATGGTGGGGAATATTTGTGAAGTCTGAATCGGATTAGTCACTATGTTTTTTTAATTATTCAGGAACCTCTTTATAGCGTTTCTCTGCATTCACCCAGCAGTCCGGCAGCTGCTGTAGGAGGTTTTCTAGCACTGTCTCAAAGTGAAATTCTCCATCAACGCCTTCCCCAATGATCGGACTCAAGGACGGGGGGCGGAGGGGGAGCCGGGAGAGAGGTCGGTTCAAGCTGATGCATCTTCCAATGAATTCACCAGAAGGGATTCAATGCTCGTCAGGATCCGGATGACCCTTGTCCTGCAATGTTCCCTCAGTTCAGGATGTGAGGCCAGGGACAGGGACTGCTGGGATGGGTCAGGTGGAATTTCTGTAGTGGGAGGGCCCATGTCAGCCTAAAGGTGGGGCGCTTGTATGTGAAGGCTGCTCAGGCAACACACCAGGCCAGCCTTCCACTGGTATCACCATGCTCGTCTTCTGGGTATAGCAGGTTTGCCCTTCCCAGGCTGTCGGATTGGAACTTAGAGTACAAGCATGGGTAGAACCTTCTGCTGCAGGCTTGTTTCATCCCATTCTTCACATCACATCAGCGAACAGGGCACGACTCACCACATATCAGTCGGGATACAATAGCTTTAGCTCAGTCTTGTCACACCTTGGAAACATAGTTCAGTTTACTCAGTCTCAGGGTATTTCGGTTGCTTGGAACACAAGCTGCCACCGGAATCTGTTGCCACTGATACAGCACCCACCTCCAAGGCAGGAACTTGTGATTGCCCCCTTGGCACAAGGTCAATTTCAAGTGGTACCAACAGGAACATCTACCCCCCTTCACCCCCGCCCTCCCCTTCCATCTGGGTGATTTTCAGATTGAAGGTAGTACTGCCCAACAGCCAAAGGTCACCACCCTCATGGGAAGACTTCTATGGTTCTCACGGTTTTCAGCACGTGTAACACACACATGACATGCATTCACAATATGCATTTACATTAGGTTTTAAACGCATGTAAACACGGATGACAGCTATGTGATTTTACCGAAAACTTCTTATTCAAGGCATTTTTTACAGACACAAATTTACTTAAAACCTCCCGAATTTGATGTTTTTATTTCTGGGGGCTCACCACCCTCAAGCCCCCTGTTTCCCCATGTTTTTAACTCCCCACCTGTTTAATCCCCTTACCCCTCCCCCCCGCCCATATATATTGCAGGGCCTGCAGTAGCAGCCCTTTTTGGCCCTCCTTGACGAATCCTCACAAATCTTTGCAAAAGAAAGTGTATGGCCCCCTCGGTATGATTTTGTGAAGTTTGGTTCAGTTTTGTCCAGGAGGAGTGGGGGGTAAAGGTCTAAGGGGGTCCCAAAATATGTGGAAATCATCAGACGCAATGGAAAGAAATGTACTTGCCCCTATAGCCCAAACCACTGGACAGATTTTCATCAAATTTGAGCCAGGAGCGGGCAGCCTGGTCCCGAAAACGTGCTTTTGTAAATTTGGTGTAAATCCATAGAGTGGCTTAAAAAAATGGGCAAAAATTAGGTACACTTTTTTTTTATATCTGGGTCTGGCCCGCAGACTCACTTCCTGATTCGGGGTCCGGAGATGCCACTGGACCAATCAGAGAGCAGCGTGATTGGGTTATGAGTGCTATAGAAAAATGTCACGTAACACACAATAGAACTTTGCACAGTTGGAATGCTCCTAATGTGCATACAAACTAGCAATATGCTCTGAAAGTGTATACACTCTAGGAGCATACATCACTACTCTTTGGAACACACAAAACAATACAAAATTAAATCGATGGATATATTTTTTTTAACAAGCGTTACAGATACTGCCTAGAAAAGGTGAAGTCTACAAACATTAATAATTCAAATGTTAAGATGGCTTGTTTATGAGAAATACTTTCTTCTGAGTAGTTTTGCTTATGTTTTGTGACTAGGTTTATATTGCGTACCACTGCCATTTGCATGGTCTCAAGGCGCTCTCTGGCGGATGTGAAAAAAAGAGGCGAGTGGGTTAGGTTAGTGGAAAAAGAAGGAAAATGATAGACAGGGTTGCTGTTGTGTTAGTGTGTGCGTTTCGGAAATAACCCAATAACTGTGTTCGGGTTTGTTTCCAGGAGTTCTGTCGAGGGCCTGTGCCTGAACGTTGGTGTTCCCAACGTGTACAGACAACCTTTCTATAGGTAGTAAAATTTCTCCAAAATATAAATGGCAGGGTTCCTTTCTTTTTCCATCTCCCATTACAACTGCTGTGATCATCTGATTCAAACACACACGGGCCTTTGAGGACTTGACTGGAGTTTGTCTTGTCCAGGAGCACCTTTGTAGAGGCCTACTGGATATGAACTGCCGAAAGTCACCCCCCCTCAAGGCTTTACACATGAAACACGAGAGGGTAATGGGAAAATCCGCCTTGTGTGTAAAAATAAATAAAAGACTAGCCTGTCACTGGTTACCACACAACGGATGGTTGCAAATTCTGTCAGTTCCCGCTTCTGAAAATGAAAAGCACCTTACTACGACTCACACATTTTTGTTGCCTTCTCGGACTCTCTCCATATCACTCTTACAGTCTGGTCTATTGGTTATTCTATCCTGGATGCCGTCTCATTTACTCTGTTTTACTGCTACTAAAATAGAGTTCATCTTTTTTTCCCTACTTCAACAATTTTGCTCCCAGGCCCCCTCATGTCCTTTCATTTCCCCGTGTTACTCTACCTTTTTCTTCCTTTACACGTAACTTAGGAGTTATTTTTGATAGCTCACTTTCTTCTTCCCTCCATGTTTCCAACATTGCCTGTGTTGGGAAGGAGGCAAAGTATACCTGCAACCCCAAGCGCTTCAGAATAAGGCAAAGGCCGTAGAAGGCGATGTAAGAGACGAAGGCGCTGGGGTGCCCTTAAAAGACCCATACGAGTATATTATTGCATGCTTTTTAGACGTTTTGTACTCACAGAAACAAACGCCATCTTGGAAAGTAGCATCGAAGGCCTTCCTCTTTGCTTCCACTTTCTCTCCTCCTCTCCTCTGCTGAACTTCTGGTTGAAAATGTACTGGTCACGTAGGCCACCCACTGATCTGGGGCCCAGGTCCCCTCCCCCGCCAGTTAGACACCTACACTGCCGCCCTGGCAACCCCCGCACTTGGGGACTGTTGTCTGCACTTACCCTTGCACTTGCCACCAACTGGCCCTACTTCTCGTATTGTTTTTTTTATTCTATTACCCATTGTACAGCACTGTCCCCACCCCCCTCCCACTCTGCACTTTTCCTCTTCCCCCTTCCCCTGCACTTGCGCAATCTGAATGACACCTGGCCTAGTAGGATCGCTGTCTCTGTCTTCCCTCTGTCCCCCCCCCTTGCTGCGTCGCGCCTTGAAACACTTGTTTATAGGTGTGTTATAAATGCCATATCATATCTCATCAAAACACTGGGTCTAAGCACAGTGCTGGCAGCAGGCATCCCAGGTGTAGGCTGCGTATATGAGGAAAAGACCAGGTTGTATCATGGGCACTAATGAGAAAGGCCAGAGCCACAGAGATCCATAAACCCTTCATCATCCTAAAATGTTGCCAACCTTCATGCTCTGGAAAGAATGTGCCCTGCAAGGCCACGGGAAGAGAGCTGAGCGTCTTTGTACAATACGATCCCACGAGAAGGTGGGCACGGGCCTCCGACCCTCACCAGTCCCACTTCTAGTTTACAGCACCCAAATGCCCCAGCTATAGGACCTCTGAATGCCAGGATACCAGCCAGCCCCAAACCACTGATCATAAATCTGTTAGACCCCCAATCGATCAAAAAGATCAGAAAGCAGGGCTTTCCTGCCTTCATTTCTAGGTCATGCAATTTGTACTGAGAGGTACAGGGAGGGATGAAATTATAGCTCAGAACGAGGGTGGAGACCTTGAAATGGTGCCAGTCTTCCTGGCAGTGAGTGAAGTGTGTGAGTTAGTGTGACCTCAGCTTTCCCTCGGGCCCCTGTCTGCTTATACCAGGTGCACTGCTACATAAAGATGCATTGTTTAGTTTGGCACTTATTATGAATTGCTCAGCTCCGGACTGATGACGAACAGAACATCGCCCACATGGAAGAAGATGGACAGACGGAGATGGGACCAATGACCTGGCATCCCCTGTGGAGCAGGCCGCCCATGTATAAGGTTGCACCAACCAGCCATGCAGGTTTTCACTTTATGTAATGAAGTCACTGATGATGCCTTGTACCGTCATAAGGTTCTGCTCGTGCAGACTTTGGCATAACGTTCCGCAGCAGCAGAGTTCTTTGTTAGCGCTTTTTCCTTTTGTATGGAAATAAAACATGTTATCCTTGCAAGAGGGGTATTGGGCCTTTTTCCTTAGTGGGTTGTATTTTTTCTGGTGTGAGCGTCTACAGGAATTTCCTTCATTTGGTGACCCAGACGTGATACCAGCGATCCTCGCGACAACAGAGGCTTCCAGGCCACTTCTCTGGAGGTGCCACGGCCACCTACAGCGACCAGAGGTGTACAGGAGCCATTTTTACAGAATTCCTGTCTGCTCTTTGAAGCGGGGCGCGGCTCTGAGGAGGGTGCAGAGTCGTTATTGGGGACACGCAGACGCGAGTCCATCCCTTGAGAGGGATAACGAGAGGTAGGGTGTGAGAGAGTGCTGTGTGCAAGGGAGCAGGAGGAGCGTGTTAAAGCCAAGTGGCGAGATCTATTTAATTATTGCTATTTTTATTTTTATATAAGGCAGGAAAAACAGGAGTGTAGGGAGCCTTTCCGAGTGAGGAAAGACTATGGCGCCATTCATTTTCTGACAAGCTGGTGAAGGAAAAATTAGGAGCTCCATATAATTAGAGGGCTCAGAGGAAGTAGTTGTTTTTTTAGCTTGTTATTTTAGTTTTTTTGTTTTAGTGTATTACAATTTTGTGTGCAAAAAGCAGAGGCCAGAAGTGGGCCAGTGTTGATAAACTTTTTTTAGAGCATGTAGTGTGATTGTATGTGAGTGTGTGTAGGAAAGGGGTGTGAGGAAGTGGGAATCATGGACTGGTAGTGATGCTGGTGATAAAAGTGTGCACAGTGCGTAATTGCAAGGGTTGGGGTTTTGAGCACGCAGAGTTCAAAGATGATGGTGGGGAACGCCTTGGGAGTACATTTATAGTGCATTACCATTGTACATGGACAAAATAGAGAAACATCAAAAGCAGTGGGTAGTAGAAACACAAGAGGGGGGTGCCCCGCTACTAGCCAGGGCAGGGAACCCACAATAGGGACATATTAGTTCATATGAGTATGTTTCTAGCAGCTAAATATAAAGGTAAACAACTGCAGAAAATAAATATTGGATTTATGGAAGATGTGGAGGATCCTGATGGGGGTGCGACACAGAATATCGAAGGGGCTGTTCTAGATACAATAGCAGTGACAGCACAGGGGAATGGGATGGCGACCACACACACAGGGCTTTGTCCACTCACCACTTGCCCAGCGACAGGGTATACAAACCCGACATGCGTACCCACCCCTGTGACTGCCCCACCACTCTACTTACCAGCACCAAGTACTATCCCGCCCCAAGACAGTAAGGCTCAGTAGGAGTTAGAAGCAGCATTCGAGGCAACGCAGGTAGAATTGGCCTGAGTGCAACACAAGACAGAGGGGGAAGAAGAGGGTGTGGGTTGGATGAATGGCGAGCAGGAGACATTGGGCCTCATTACTAGTCAGCCAGTCCGGAAACAACGGTGGTGGTAAATCAGCCGCCACCGTTGTTTCCGGACCGGCTGATTCCGAGTCCTGCAGGTCCGAGGTCTGACCTGGCGTGAGTACCACCACCTGCCTGCAGGCGGACATGAAAACCCCAGCTCGGTCATAGACGGAACCAGTGTTTCCATGGTCCCCATTCCCATGGAGCCCTATCGAACTCCATGGGGATTTACAGAATTCCGCCTCCAGAATTACCGGGTCACCAGGGTTGTAATGCCCGGGTGATTCCGGCAATCATGGAGGCGGAATGGTATTACCGGTTCGGCGGCAGCCTGCCGGTTTTTCCGGCATGGCTACAGCCGGACTCGTAATGAGGCCCATTTTGTTTAGGTTAGATAGCAAAACCATAAAGGATGTGCACATTGAGAAGGAGGTGGGTGGTGATGGACGAGCGGGAAGCACAGGGTACGGGAGAGTGAGGTCTGACGGGGGCACAGACAGGGAGCTGAGGGAAGATGAATGGGACACAGTGGATGAGATCGAGGACGACGAAGGGGATGTGGAGCAGGCACCAGAGGTCACGCCACAGGTGGAATGTTTGTGGGGACTGCGGTTAGAGAATAGGTACGGCCAAGTGGCGGTAGCAAGGACAAAAGGAAGTGCTTGACATAGGAAGGAAAGAGCTTTTTTAAAATTTAGTTTATACTGCAATTGGTTTATTAAAACCTTATACACTTTGTAGAAAAACAGTACAAAATTACAGTTTATCCATAGCATTCCATTAGATATTATCATAACTTGTTAAAAATTCTTCAATACATTACAATTACATTCAGTGCAAAATTAAGCAATTGCCTATTCCTATACATTTCCTACATGACAAAATAATTAAAACAGAAGATACATGTAATACTATTACAATTATCTTTGACTCCATATCTCCATTAAATGTATAAAGCAGATTTAATGTATCCCAAAGGTGAGGGAAAGCAGTTGAATATCGCTTTAGGGGTATGAAAGGATTTTTCCATGCGACCAGATAAAATAGAATTCTACCCTAGCACACGCTAATTCAGTCTAAGGGTGATTTTCTTCCATATATATTATGCTGCTCCCACATATACCAGAGTTTCTGCCATGTAGATAGTAGACCAACACTGGTCTGTAGTTATCATTCTAAGGTCACATACTAAATCCTTATAGCCCTTGTAGTACCACGCCTGTAGACAATTACATGCTGTTAAGAGGTGCCAGATCGTCTCTACCTCCTTTTGGCAAAACTGGCGTGCTCTTTTATTTCGGGGGACAAGTGTCCACGCCCCCAAATATTCATAGCACGGAAGAATGTCGAAGCGGAGAAAGGTGATAAATATGGAGACTTATTTATTGTTTATTTTTAGTAAAAATGTTGCGGTGTGGATATTTGTAACTCCTGCAAGCAGCATAAAACATAGCGTTTCTTACTTGACAGTCTAGCCAGGTTATTGGCTGCATTCCATTCCACAGCCTTTGTTTTCAAACGCTTATACATAGATTTTATTTCCGATACCACCCTCGGTATGCACAGGCCAATATCATTTACAAAGGAATTAACAGTGAGCTGTAAACATTGCATTAAGCTATTAGGTTCTTCCGTCATATCCATATTGGTGCCAATCGTACTCATCAGGCTGTTATGCTTACTTTCCAATATCCTGATTTTAATATACAATTAGAATAACATATCTTCCACAATGTCGTTAAGGAGGCAAGGCCCAACTCGCATCTAATGGCTGCTATTGGAAAGGACCTTGGCAGTCTCAAAACTGGTCTCCAAAGTTCTCCCTCTAATTTATCCAGGCAGTAATATATCTGGCCTACAGAGTCTCAAGTGCATATAAGGCTCCCTGTACAATACTACTCATATATTTCAAGGAAGCCTTCCACCGAGTGGCCCCCCTTTTTAGCCATATATCTCCTCATATCATTCCATTAGCTTTGCTTCAATTACATTGGTATAGAAGGTCTTCTGAGGATTATTCATAATGGGGATTCCCAAATAGGGGTAAATATCAACTACTTCTAAGGTATCTGTATCCATCGTCCACTTACAGCCATACTTTTCCTTCCTGGATCTACGTCCTCCAAACACAATGATCTTAGTTTTGTTTGCATTGATACATAAGTTATGATCTTTCGCATATATATATCAGTGTTTTATCCAGGATGGCCATAACATCTGCATACGTCATCCAACTAATGGCAACATCCCCAACTTTAGGGGGGTGGTTTTTTACTGTGGCTGTCATTTATAGTCCTGGGGTTAAGGAATTTTTCCCCCTGGCATTGAACAGACATTGTGCTACGTCTAGCAATCAGCCTAGGATTCCAAGAATCTAACACAGATGAACAGATCCTAGATACAGACTTCCCCAGAAGCGTGCGACATTGATAGATTCCTAAACATACAGCTTTTGAACCACAATATTTGTAGTGCACTGTGGACGGCTTTGCATCAAGTGTTAGTGATCTGATCGCAAGAGTAATGTTTGGCAATATTTGGAGTTGCAGTATTGTTTGATTAATTAAAAAACGCAGACAGTTTCAGGGAGTCTGAGGAGTGACACATGGAACAACCAGAGAACTAATTGTTCTATACCACCTACAAGATACACATTTTTGTTACACATTTGTTGCCCCTGAGGACTGTCCAGCTAGTATCAGCCATATGGGACAGAAACTTCTATAAATCAGGCTAAAATAGACAATGTGAAATCAGGTTAAGCGGGCTAAACTAGACACAATGTGAAATCAGGTTAAGCAAACCATCTCTGTGTCTTGTCTATTCATTGGGACTTGACTTTGTAATTGAAATTGTATTGACAATAATATGTGCTGGGCTAAAATTGACACAATGTGAAATCAGGTGAAGCAGACCATCTCCGTGTCTTGTCTAGTCATTGGGACTTGACTTTGTATTTGAAATTGTATTAACCATTGTATGTGTTTTTCTAACTGCCGTGATTTAGTATTTATAATTCGTGTCCAGATTCTGCGTTTTAAAAGTTTTCTATATATGATATGATTTGGGGCTATGAGGTGGGTTTACTTGCACTTCTATGTATGAATAAAAAATGACTAATGCTTGTATAATGAACATCATTTTTTGATTGCCATCTCCTTGTATCTGTTTTGAGGTAGATGGCCAGGCTTTCCTGTTGGGAATAAGGGTACACAAGTGTTTTACCTATGAAGAATGACCTTTCTTTTGTTTACACGCCTGAACTTGTCATCATATCCGTCTATGACAGGGTTCAGCGTACAATTAGAATCACCTCCCCATAGCAGGACCCTGTTTCTGTAGGGACCTATTCTTGCATATAAAGACCTGAAGAAGGACGTGGTGTAGTGGCTTGGGGAATAAGTGTTTATAATACATATCTCCTAGTTTTCCAGGGTACCATAGATTAGTACCATTCTGCCTTCATCATCTGTTTTGGTTTGAAGAATTTTCAGTGGGACAGTCGGATCTACCCAAATAAGTACCCCTCTAGAATATGCAGAGTATATGACCCGCAACTAGGCCACCCCATTTCTGCGCTAGCGTATCTTGTGTCGTAGTGAGGGGCGTCTCTTGTAATAGGGCAATACCTATCTTGTTCCTACCCAAGTAAGTCATGATTCTGTGCCTTTTCACATAATTGTTAAGACCACCGATGTTTCAGTTCATCACCATAATGCCATCAGGCATGATGTGCATGTAGTCCTGAAAGGTAATGTTGCATTTCTGCTTGCTCTTTGTGTCTCAAGGATGAGCGTCTACAGGCACTGGGACGTATTACAGACAGTACCCCAATTCCAATTAACATAACCCCCCAACCCAACTGTCCCCTCCCCAACAATAACCAACCAGCAGTGCTATGCATGCTTAGACGTGCCCGTTCCTGCTCCCTCACCTTCTATCCAAATGACCAGGCATTCGGTGCCCAAAGGTGGGTACCTGGTAACTAATACCCTAAACAAAACGGGGGAGCTCAGGGTGTTGCAGAGTCTAGTACCACCCCTCCTCTGAAGACTTACAGCCTACACTCCTGCTCAGTAGACCACTGTTCTGCAAAGCAACCATTGTTCTGGGACTTGTTTTCAGTCCAGTCATCTGCTCAAAGCAGTAAGCCCCCCTAAGTCCGAGTACTAGTCATCGTTATCGGGGTCGTGACCCCAACTTCCCACTCACCGCCTTTAGAATATATTCTCAGACGGGCTTATGTTGCTTCCGTATCCTGTGCGCTTATCAGGCCGTCTCCAGTGCGGTCAGATGCACGCTGTCCATCCAATCTTGCGCTTCCTCTGGACAATCAAAGAACAACGCCCGGCCATTATGTAATATCTTCACTCTAGCCGGGTAGATCAGCATGTATTTCAGACCCGCCTTTCTCAATCTCTACTTCGCAGGTACAAACTGGGCCCGACGTTTCTGCACTTGGAAGGTGTAATCCGGGTATATCGGCAGTTTTGCCGATGCTCTCTGTATTGTTCCTCCAGTTCCCGAGAATGACAAAATCTTCTCCCCGTTCTTGTAATTCAATATTTTAGCTATGATGGGTCTCAGCAGAGCCCCCGGCGGTGGCTTCCTAGTCAGGGATCGGTGTGCACGCTCTACTGTAAAACCTTGTGTGAGGTTCCCTGGGTCAATTTCTTGCAGGAGCAAACTTTCAATGTAGTTTGTGGGGTCTGTTCCCACCACATACATTCCTGCAATCTGAGGAACCTGATGTTATTTCTGTGGGCACGGCCTACTGCGTCATCCGCTCTGTCTTCTAGTGATTTAACCTTCTGCTGCAATACTCTAACGTCTGCCGCTGCTTGCATCACACCCCGAGAGCTGTCCTTCACTTGTTCTTCGATTTGTTAGTGAGCGCACATCTTGCCTCAAAAATCCCACATCGATAATCACTGCGTCTATCTTGGCTTCTAACGGTGTCTTCAATGCGGCTTTATTCGGCACTATTTGTTGCTCACCTTCGTCCTATGCATTCGCCGTGGCTTCCTGAGGCTCAGCTGTTGATTCTCCCTTCGCACCATCTTGTCCTTAAGTATGCGTCTCTATGGTGGTCTGCTTACTTTTCTGTTTCTTGCTCTTGGCCACCATTTAGGATCTTTCCAGTCGGCCACCAGCTCCAATGCTACGGTAGGTTCTACTACACCACCACACTTTACTGTGGTCCTCTCCTCTGCAGCTCTGTGTCTGTCTATTCAGTACACTGTTGCAGCAACCAAGCCACCCAACGCCAACGGCAGCTGCAGGGAGCTGGGTTCTTCGCTGTTCGACCTGCGGGTCCAACTCCTCACCATTCTCTCCCTTGCGGATGCATGCGTTGCACTTTCACCATGATGCCGGCAGCCATGTAATGCTCTTCCTTCCGCACGTCTTGGGCCTCGGTTCACTACTCAAGCAGCTCCTTGCTGTTTCTGCTATTGTTGTGGAAGTTCTCAAGTTTCAACACTTCATTTAGGTTGCTTATTTCTACGGATCAAAATAGGAACATGCAGGAGCTGCAGAAGACACGTCTTCACCTCATGGCTGCTGGTCACGCCCCCCCCCCCTGCCTACGTAGTTATCCTATCGAGCGCAAACATTCACATTGTTCGATGCAAGACAGTACACCCAGCCACCTTCCTAACAGAAATTTGAGGACTTGGCCAACCATGACTTTGTAACATTTGAGTGGGAGGAGGATAACATTACAAAAGCACACGACAGACTGCTGGAAGGGAGTGGGGGGGCTTGGGAGAGTGCTCTTTGTTGACGGATCAGCAACAATTGACCAGGACACAGGATTACGGCACACTGGTGCGGCAGTGGTCTGCCCGGTGGATGGGGAATGAGACACACTAGTGCAAAAGAGATTGCAGGCGGCAGAGCTCATAGCGCTCAAAGTGCTACATACGTCTCAAGGGTGCCACGTGACCATCTACTCAGACTCAGCATACTTTACCAGCACGGTGCATTCATGTCTAGCACAGTGGAAAAGGAGGGGGTTCAGGAGGGCTGATGGGTCCCCAGTTCAACATGCTGCATTATTGGATAAGCTCATCTACTCACACACACCCAACAGTGGTGGCAGTCGTCAAATGCATCACCCACATGAACAACACAGAAGAGCTCTCACTCGGTAATGCTGCCACAGACGCAAAAGCTGCGGCATATCTCCCAGTACTGCAAATATCAGAGTATCCTGTGTTAACACCCACCACTCAGCAGTTACCACTGCCATACACTGCCCTGCCACTAGCGCAAATAATTGAGTTACAGGGTCGTGCACCACAAGATGAGAAAGACCTTTGGGTCAAAAGAGGGTGCAAACAGTCTCCGACTGATCTGTTATGGAGACAAGACATTTTTGGGAAAGCAGTGATGCCACACAAGCTAATACTGGTTGCATTCAACCAGTTGCACCATCCATCTCACATTTCTAAACAACACATTGCAGCAGACATACAGGAGGACTGATTTGTCCCAAACCTACAGGAAAACTTGACTAACATGATTGTACATGGCACGGCATGCCAAATCTATAGCAAAGGTCTGACACCAAAGATGATTAGAGGCACTTTGCCCCGCCCTACTGGGCCATTCCACGAATTACACATTGATTATCCAGACATGGGGGAAAGGTGCAATGGTTCCTGTTAGCTTATTGGGGTTGGAGGCATGAACTTGTGCACATCTAGAAGCAAAATGCACTGCCAAATATTTGGTGCAAGAGGTTTTTCATTAATGGGGTGTGTGTGATGTATTAGATCAGACAACGGCATGCACTTCTTTAATGAACTTTTTAGAGAAATGACGGCATTGCTGGGCATTAAGCACATATGCACCATTTACCACCCCCAGGCAAACAGCATTGTTGAACGGATCAACAGCCTGTTGAAGAGAAAATTGTCCAAGCTTTGTACCACATTAAAGAAAAACTGTGGGCACTGTCTGCCACTGGCATTATTCAATTTGCATACGCAGACCTGCAAAGAGCACCATTTATCACCCCATGAGGTGGTAAAACAGGGTGTTGCATGCACATGCCACTCTCCCCTGTTTGAAGAGCATCAGATGCTCACAGGGCAGCTTCTATTTTGGGGGAGGAATTTAAAAGCTATCTGTCCTCCCTAAGAAAGCCCATAAAGTTGGTCTCCCAACAGATTGCACCACCCAGGACAGAGGAAGGGACCGGCGCGGCAATAGACACACCAATATCATCACCCCCTCTACAATTGATCCCCAGAGAACATATCTACATTAAGAATTTTGTCGGCTGCTGGTCAGAACCCAGATATAACAGACCTTATCAGGTCATATATGCCTGAGCATGAAATGAATAATTGAAGTGCCCACCGCTATCCTTCAGCAGTATACCTGCCCCAAAAATGATCCAATGACATTGTTCACTTTTGCCTACAGCACAACCACCACGTACACGTTGTATACGTTGCCCAATGCTGCTACGCATTACATTTGCACAGGAAGTGCATTCTCGCACTTTGCCAGACTCTGGTACATTATTTGTTTCAGGTGATTTTTTGCGATGGACTCCATTGGATTGAACAACTCTGTGTATATTAGAAAGAGTACTGTGTATGATACTATGTTCACATTTTCCTATTCATATACATGTGCATTGCATTATATTTCTGCAATTTCTATTGTGTCTATGTTCAGGTTGGGGATATATTGGAGTTGCATTTTTATATGGGGTGAACATATGAAGGGGGGGGGGGACAAGAAAAGCTGGTATTGCTAATATTTTGCCAGCACACACACATGGCTAACATCATCACACGAGCAATTTCAAAGTAACAGTATCACTGCTAGTGACTGTTCTCAATATAAATGCCACCCAAGATGAAATGAACAAGTTTTCTAATGTAGTTATGTCATTATGTTTTTCTAATATTTTGTAGAGGAGGTCCCGAATAAAGCCTGCACTCCAGTCGCCCATTTTGAAGTACCAGGAACGTTCACACCAAAATATGTGATTTATGAGGAGCAGATAAATCAGCAGAGAGCCGCAGTAGGGCTCTGCCCAGTACCTACAACAAGAGCAATGCCTACTGAAGTCCCAGTACACAGAAAACCATGGACAGTAAGATATCCATTAAGAAAACCCTACCAGCATAGGAGACAAAATGAAGAAAGCCCCGGAAGAAACCAAAAAGGCCATAATGGACGACGAATGGTGAGGTCACGAGGGCCCGGACAGACTCACAGATAGAAGAAATGACAACCAAAAAATGACACACAGAGACGAAACGCCATTAATAAAGATATTGTGAACCTAAAGGAGGCGAATGATGTTGAAATACAAAAGAAGCTCAAGCTGTAAGCAGGATGGAGATATTCAACCAGCTAACACCTGTACATATGCTTGGAACTGCAAGAATGCTAAGAAAACAGTGCAGCTTGCTATGCTAAGTAGAAGAATAGCGCGGCAAGCGCCATTTACATAATGTACCTCAAAACGAAGCACAATGTTATAAGTGCGATTCCACTTAGCACGAAAAGCAGAATCAACTCAGGTTGCTAGAGGCCAAACAAGACAAGATTCATATTATAGCAAAATGAGAAGAGCCAGCTGAATCGAAATTCAGCAGATGCAACTCGTGCCAGGAGAGCCAAGGTCATACCAAGAGAAGGAACGCACAGTAGCTACATATAATTGAAAGTTAAGAACAGAATATCCTGTCTTTGAAAGGTCGAGATAAGGAGGCATAGGCAGGTGGCAAGCTGAATAAGAATTAAATGCACAAATTGTGAGGAACTAGAGAAATTCACGGTGTGGGTAGCACGTGACCAGCCGTGCGAGAAGAAGCACAGGTTCACCCCTACGCTTGGCATCCGCCCAGGCAGAGATATCAGTACTTTTCCAGACAGAAGATGCAGTTTCGAGGCCAACCACAGTAAAATAATTGACAGTTACTGAAGCGATGATTGATTGTAACCTTAATTGGAGGAAGGCCGGGTAACTAGGGGTTACCCTGCACCTGGCTGACAGTTCTGCGTGCTGCTAAGCAAAGTGGAAATATATGCATTTATTTTTAAATGTTTTTATTGGCATTTGTAAATGTACATACATAAGAAAAGAATATCTGTTAAGCAACTTCTTTGGGTCATATCGTCTGATGCATACGTTGTGTGCCAATTAGTCTTATAAAAATGCAACAACAAATAAACAAACCAAAAAAACAACAACGTTGACTGTCCCACCGTGTATTAAGGCCTTGTATTCCTCGTTTCTAGGTTAGGGGCATGGGTCTGGAGCTAGTTCTCTGTATTTGTCCACTCAGGACGGGGACAAAGTTGGGTGGTTAGGTTTGATGGGCCGTTCTTTGCTGGCTGTTGTCTTCTGGGGTTCGGGGGGGGACAGGCTCAGGGAGGTTTATAGGTTGTTGAAAAGATCATGTTTCTCAGGAGGGCCCTCCAAGCCTCTAGCGTGTTGCTCACGTCATCGCCTCCCCGTCTGTTCCCCTCCTCCCAGGCTCTGGTCTCAGCCGTGGTCCACCTCTCCATCTCTTTGATCCAGGGCTCATACCTGGGGCCTGCTGGGGATTTCCAGGCCATGGCAATTGTCCTCTTGATTAGCACGCAGGCCATATCCATAATCTTTGCTAGGTGCTTGATTTTAGTTAATCTTGGATAAGTGCCCAGTAGGCACTCCTTGGGTGTCCATTCGTATGTCTCTAGGCCAGCGTTCCTGCAGGTTTGTTCGGCGGCCTGCCATAGTTTCTGAGATTTGGGGCAGGTCCAGAACATGTGGATCATGTCTGCCAGGTCTGAGGAGCACCAGGGACATTTTGGGTCGGCTGTGTTGTTGAACGTGGATATCCTGTGCGGGGTCATATATGTTCTGTAGAGTGTGTTCAGCTGGATCAGTCTAAACCTGGCATTCCTAGATACCTCCTTTGGGTTTATCAGGGCTCTTGACCACTCGGTCTCCGTGATTTCGGTTCCCAGGTCTGTCTCCCATTTTTCTTTCAGCCTTGTGCTCTTTGGGTTGGATCTGTTGTTTATTTGGGTGTACAACCTGGATGTCGGTCTCCATCCGTCGCTGAGTTCGTATATTTCCCTCAGGAGGGGATGTGTCTCTGGCTCCTCGGGCCATTCGGCCCAGTTCTCTTTGGCTGCATGTTTCACTCTTTGGTACCAGAGGAATTGGCCTGGTGGAAGTCCATCCCTTTCTTGGAGTGAATCGAAGTCCCTGAAAAGTCCCTCGTAGAACATGTCCCCCCATGTGTAAAGGCCGTAACTCTCCCATCTCCTCATCGTTGCTAGGTCACTGGAGGTTTTACAGGTGTCGGCCAGCATGGGAATGTCGGGTGTGTATGAGTGTTGTAGTCCGACTATGGACCTCACCCTGCTCCATACCTGTCTCCCCACCTCCAGTATCATGGGTGGGTTGGATGGCCCTGCTCGAGTGTTCCAAATTAGCTCTTTGGGGTGTAGCGGTGAGGAGAATTGGGATATCAGATTTAGCTCTGCTGTGGGTTCATCCGATAGCCATTTTGCTAGGTGTGTCGATTGAGCCGCCAAGAAGTACCTTTGGAAATCGGGGAGTTGGATACCGCCTTCGGCGTAGGCGAGTGTGAGGACGTTTAGAGTGAGTCTGTGCCTGGCTCGTCCCCAAAGAAAGTCTCTCATCATGGATTCTAGCTTCTTGAAGAAAGGTGGGGGGATGTAGTATATCACGTTGATGAAGTAGTAGAGGAACCTGGGGAGAATTATCATTTTGGATATTGCAGCTCTGCCCATCATGGAGAGCGGGAGCTTCGACCAGAATTGCATGGATCTACGCACTCCACTCATTGCCGCCTCGGTGTTGTACTTGTGGGTGGATATTGGTGTGTGTGTGATGTCCAGGCCTAGGCATCGAAAGGTGTCCACCTGCCAACGGATCCCGATCTCTGGAAGCTCTTCCACAGGTTTATCCTTTAGCCTTGCAAGTGGGAACGAGCATGACTTCTGTCTACTGAATCTGATCCCCGAATATTTCGCGAAGTTGTCCAAAACATCCAGTACAATCGGGGCGTTTTCGAGGGGGTCGCGCAGGTATAGAAGGACGTCATCCGCGTATAGGGAGATAATGTTGTCCGACCCACCAATGCTGATGCCAGCGTCGAAGAACTGTTTCCTAAAGTATATTGCCACTGGTTCCAGTCCTAGGATATACAGCATTGGTGAGAGCGGGCATCCCTGCCTGGTGCCCCTCTGGATGGGCCAGGCCCTTGATACCATAGCGCCTGTTTTTACTCTTGCTACTGGGTCGGTGTAGAGGACCCTGATCCAGCGGATGAAGTGCTCTCCGAGTCCAAATTCCCTCAGGGTCTCTATCAGCCATTCCCAATAAATAGAATCGAAGGCTTTTATGGCATCCAGTGAAAGTACTGCTAGGTCCTCCTCGCTTTCGGTCGTGTGTGCTATTATGTGTTGGAGCCTCCTGAGGTTGGCAGTGGTGTTTCGTCCAGGAATAAAGCCATTCTGGTCCTCGTGCACCAAAGATCCGATCACCCTCGAAAGCCTCTTAGCCAATATGGTTGTTAGTATTTTGGCGTCGTAGTTTAGGAGCGCCAGTGGGCGATACGAATCACACCTGTCGGCTGGTTTGCCTGGCTTGAGCATTGGGGCGATAAGAGTTTCTCTCATGGTATTGGGGAGAGTGCCCGACTCATATGCCTCCATGTATACTGCATGCAGTACAGGGGACAAGGTCTCCTCGTAGGCTTTGTAGAATTCTGGGATGAGGCCATCTGTTCCGGGGGACTTGCCTGTGGGTAGGGATCTGATCGCATCCGTGATGTCCTCAATCGTGATGGCTTCTCCCAGTTTGTCCCGTTGTTCTTGGTTCAGTCTGGGTAGTCCTACTTCGGCCAGGGTGTCTCTTATGTCTGCCGCAGGGATCTCGTTCTTGTGAGCGTACAGGTCATTGTAGAAATCCGTGAAGGTGTCGTTGATCTCTTGTTGTGTCCTGCGGTTCCCATCCTTGCTGTCTTTGATCTCCTTGAGGGCTTGTCTCGGGTGTTCCTTTCTACATAACCATGCGAGTATTCTGCCCGGCTTATCTGCTTCCCTGTGGGCCTTTAGGGTGCGGACAGAAAAGTCGAACTTTGAGAGTCTCTCCCATGCCGCCCTGCAGTCTTCCCTGATCGGTTTCAATTCCGATTCCTTTTCGGTAGTCAGTGGACCATCCCTTTCGAGTTGTTTGATTTTCTCCTCCACTGCCTCTAGTTCCCTGCGTAGTTGTCTCCTGATCCCGCCAGCTTCGGCGATTATCTCTCCCCTTGTCACCACTTTTATCGCCTCCCAGAGTGTGCTCCACTTCTCGACTGAGCCCTTGTTTATCAGTAAGTATTCTTCTAGCTTTTCTCCTAAGGTGTCCTTGAACGCTGGGTCGGTCAGGGCATCTACTGGCATGCGCCACATCGGGATGGGTGGGCGAGGGGCCTTGAAGCAGAGCTGTAGCAGTAGAGGGGAGTGGTCCGATATTGATCTGCCCATGTATTCTACCAATTCAACTTGTGGGGTTAGCTCATTGGCGATGAAGAAATAGTCTAGCCTGGTGTGGAGGTTATGGGGAGCCGAATAGAATGAATATGATCTGTCGTAGGGGTGGAGGTCCCTCCAAATATCTGTTAAGTGTAGGTCTTCCACCATCTTGGAGAGGGGCCCTGGGGAAGGGCTGTTGGGTATGCGTGGGGTCACTGATCTGTCTAGTTCAGCATTCATAACGGAGTTGAAGTCCCCCCCCCCCATATGAACGTGTATTCTCTGTAGTGCAGCAATCTGGCGCATAGTTCCTTGATGTGAGAGGGTATGCTGTGATGAGGAAAGTACGAGTTTACTATGCATAGAGGGGAGTTCTCGAGCATGCCCCACACTATTACATACCTTCCTTCTTTGTCCAGTTCAACCCCCATTTGTTGAAACGGTATTTCCGGACTCACCCACGTGTAGACTCCTCTTGCATATTTTGAGAAGGATGAGCCGTTGCCCTGGCCCCCCCAGTAGTTCACCATCTTGTCTGTGGCCTCCTTGGTTAGGTGCGTTTCTTGAAGAAGAGCCAGTGATATTCTTTTCCTCTTCAGGTATGAATATATTCGGTTTCTCCGTATGTATGTTCCCATCCCTCTAACGTTCCATGTGATTAACTTGAATTTTGCTGCCATTGCGTGAGTGGATTCTTCATTGTGGAGAGCGCCTCCCCTTCCTCCTTTGTCGAATGTGTTGCATCGTGAGATGCATGTTGCTTCGCTTGTGTGGGTTGGGTAGGACTAGCCCCTGGTTCGGGGTCCAGACCAGGCCAGTCATTGTTCATCTGAGGTAGGACAGTCGAGACGATAACAACTTGAAAAAAGTAACTGTAACTGACGCGCCCAGCTTCTGTCACCGGAGTGCAGTGCTCGGGGGCTCTCGCGCTGTCTGACCTAATCCGGGTCTCTGGCGCGAGTGGGTGCGTGCAGGCAACTGGCCTGCACTGGTCATCAGTGGGTGCGCGGTCTGTGTCCATGGGTGAGAGGTCAGGCAAGCCCTGCAGTCGTTCAGCATTCTCACTTGGTAGTTTTGCTTCAGTGGTAGTGTAGCTTCGTTCTGGTTTAGGGTGCGATGCAAGGGGCTTGGGTGCCCCGGCCGTGGTAGTAAGCGATCAACCCTGGTTGCTTTCTTTGTGTTTCTCAGGTGTGGATTCTGTGGGAACCTCAGCCAGGTTGTTGTGTTCCATCCACATGGTGGCTGCCTCTGGTGATTCTAAAAATATCGCACGCCCTTTATGGATTACTTTTAGTCGTGAGGGGTATAGGAGCATGTATTTCAGGTTTAGTTTCCTCAGCCTGGCCTTGATTGGAACAAAGGAATTCCTTGCTCTCTGTACCGATTGGGTATAGTCAGGATATATGGTGATCTTTGGGATAGGATCCGGGAGGAGGCCTCTTCTGAAGAGATCTGTGGGCTCTCTCTATGGCAAAACCCTGTGAGAGGTTCGATGCCCCTATCTCCTGCTGTATTAGGGATTCTACGTAGGCTGTCGGGTCCATGTTCTCTGTCCCCTCCGGTATGCCCAGGATCCTGATATTATTTCGTCTGGCCCGCCCTTCTGCTTCCTCGGACCTCGCCTCCAGGAAGCTCACTTTGCGTTTTAAGTCTGCAACCTCTTTCTGTAGCGAAGATGTCCCGTCTGAAATGTCTTTCTGGGAAGATTCAATGATGGTTACGCGCTCCGTTAAGTTGCGGGCGTCTTGCCTTATGAGTTGGATGTCAGCCTTAACCTCCCCTATTTTCGTGTCGATGAATGTTCTCAGGGCTGCGATCGCCTCGAGCAGTTGGTTATGCTTGGCCTCCTCTTCTGGGCCATCGTGATTTGTTGGGTTCTTCGGGGTGGATTGGGCAGTGGGGTGAGGCTTGGGTGTCATGAAGGGGTCTAGGGTAGCGTTCTTGGCTTTGTTCCTGGCAGCGGCCATCTCTCTTTAGCTTGGTCTCAGCAAGTGATGCAGCGTATCTGTAGTTCCCCTTGAGGGAAATATCCTGTGTGGGCTCTCAGAGGCTGTCTCAGCCCAGTGTACAACTGTGTGGTTCCGCCGCTCACCTTGATGTTCTGGACCTCAGGGAGTGGCAGTGTCTCTAGGGACCATGGGGTGGTCTATGGTGTGAAAGGGCCTCTGAGGGGGCTCATGAGATGGCACCGTTTAAGTGGTATGGTATGCGGCTGGAGCGGTGGGGGAAGCTTCCCCAGTGCAAATCAACAGAGTTCGGTTGATTAATTCGTCCACTGTGAAGTGGCCGTGGTCTCACTTGGTAGGTGAGGGAGGTTGGGTCACCGGTCCCAGGGGGGGATTTTCCGTGAGCGCCGCGGATGGGCTACAATGTTCTGGTGCTGTAGGGTCGTGGGGCCGGGTGGTTGGGTGATGACCCGGCCCCCATCGGTGAGGCAGGATCCGCTTCGGGGAGCAGGTGCCCGGCCCCCCTATGTCGAGGTGGCCGTCCGGGAATCCGGAATTATGTTGCTGTGGGTTGGGGGGCCGGGCAGCAGCCCCCCGATGTTGGGGTGTCTGTCGGGTGGTGGGGCGAGCGGCCCCGGCGGGGTCCGTCAACGCACCTCCCCGGAACGGAGTGCCGCCCCCCTCCAGCGGGCACGCCGGGCTCGATGATCGGTGGGAACACTCACCAGACGGGCTGGCGGGGCGCGGCTCCTCCAGCGCGGGTCGGCGCTGCTCCCCGTCGTGCAGCTCCTCTGAAATGGGCCTCAGGCGCCACCGGTTCCGGCGCCTCCGCGTGCCCCCGTCGCACAGTGATCCTGCGTGGTGTTGGCCCTCGGCACTCGGGCCGTGGGGGGAAGGGGCACCACCGGTCCTTGGTGGGGTTTTAGCGGGCTCTGGTTGTCGGGCCGTGGGTTCGCCCCGTGCCCCCAGGGAGGGACATCAGCAGGGGGGCACTGGTGAGCAGCCCGGGTCCGCCTGGGTCTGTGTTCGCTGGTCCCCGGCCCTGTTGTGCGCGGCGGGTCCGTCAGCGTGAGGCGGCCGCCATCTTGTGCGCCTCGCACGGGGAGGAGGGGGAGCCGGGCCGAGTCGCGGCAGAGGCTTCTCGGGCTCCGATTTTCGTCGGAGTAAGGCAGAAAGCAGAGTTCTTCGCCTCGATCGTTGGTGGGTCCCTGTGTCTGTGGTGTCTGTGGGCCGAGGCACCCAGCAGAGGATCTGACTGCCGTGGGTTAGCCGGAGCTCAGGGAGCCTGCGTCCTCACTCCTCGGACATCAGGCCACGCCCCCCGGAAATATATGCATGGGGTTGGTGCCAACCCAATCAAAATGGACCAAATAATCTAGGGTCCTATAGTTAGTAGAACCAATGGGACGTCATACTTTTAGTGACGTCTACAGAAGTCATATTTGAAGGAAGGGCTTAGACGCCCACCTGACAGTGTTTACCCAATCCCCTCACTCCGTTATCATATACAGATATAGTACCTACATTAAAGTTACCTTTTCCTAACCAATAGAATTGCATTTTAACTTTTGAGTGTTACACGTCAATTATGACGACTTTTGAGTATACATGTCACTGCTTGTATGAAGTTCGTTGGAGTTGAAGCGAGAAGGACGATCGCATCACTGCTGATCTCTATGACTCCTTGTTTTTTGTGCTTGTCATTAAACGGACTCCCTTTGTCCTTATTGATTGGTGTTGGAGTAATAAATCTGCAACCCCATCCATCTCAAAGGTGCAGCTATCTCGTCTTAAAGTACTTTGGAGCAAACCTCGGCTCCATGGGCCGGCCGGGGGTCTCCGGAGTACACTTGGTAGCAGAGATTGATGGTTTATCGATTATCGATTAGAATAAGACACCTATTGACCGTCGACATAAAGTAACTCTAGGTCTTCGGCAATATCCAAGTCTTTTGCCATTTGGCTGAGTAGACCGTGAAGCTCCCCGTAGCCAGTGGTAATATAAAAAAATACTGCAGACCAGGGCCTGAAGTGACCCGTGTTTCCACATATCCCTTCCCATTCCTACGGGCAGCTGAGCGGGCGAAAAACTGAAGAAGGCAGTAACGAAGGCGGTGATCCCGAGGGTCCAGAGAGAAACCATGCAAACGGTGAGTGAAAAAGACTAAATGTTCTGGCAAAAGTGCATGCTTTAGAACAAGTAAAGGGAAAAGGTAACGGAGGGAGGGGGGATAAAACTAAATATAGTTAGAAGACGACAAGACTGTATATATAAGGGGATAATGACTTGAGAATAATGAAGTAAATAAAGGTTACCGAGGAGGACACCCGAGAAGAGAGAGGTTACCGGGGGGGACATCCAAGTAGTGAAAGGATACGCCTTATTCCTACGGCTAGAAGAAACATGTATCCAGAGTCCCAGCTAAAGGGGGAATGATTAGACTACCACGACGGTTAAAGACGTTGTGAAAGGGGTACGTTTAGACTCCATGAAGAGGTAATGATTAGAGGCAGAGATACCTGTGGCCAGCTGGTGTTCGTCTAGTCTGTCAAGCGTCTGTCTTGCATGTTTTTTTTGTTGTGACGTCATATCGAAAACTGTCTTTGAAAAAACTGATTTAAATTTTACACGATTTAACAGTCGAGATAAAATCGCATATGAATTGATGTTTTTCGAGTAAATTAGAAGATATAAAATTTTGGATTGGAGCTTGCAGTGTTTGGTGCTCGCTCATATTGTTGGAACTGTTTAAGCCACACAAAAGTGTTGACAAGTGTTATACAAGAGGAAAAGGAACAGATTTGAGCATGGAGGACATAACTCCATTGACACACTTACAGGTGCCGAAACATGCACCCAAACTGATGAAATACAGTAGGGAGTGGGTTAAAGGGACTGCCCACAAAATGCTTATGCCATGGCCACAAGGTGGGTCCTTATCTAAAGCAGTCTTGCAACATATGACGACATATTTGCATGCCACCTACACGGGCAAAAAGCTAGAAAAACGCCTCACTGTTCTGGAGCTTTGGAAAATGTATGAACAGGGAAAGGAAGAGGAGCCGCCAATAGCTTGGATACTTAATGTATGCACATAGGGGGGCGAGACGCCTACCGTGCCACCTGCCCCATCCGAAACAAAAGTTGAGGAAAGTAAGGTCGAGAGATTCTACCCACTGAGAGAACTTAAAGCAGCCACGGGGTACAGCAACCCCGCATATGAGTCACCTACACATAGTAGTGACGAAAATTAAGGGAAAGATAAGAGCAAGAATATCGCCTCCACAATCCCAAGGGACAAGGAGAGACGCGATGACAAAAGAAGGGATCAGGCACAGACAAATGCATCTCCTGACAAGGAGAGAGAAGGGAAAAGATGGAAGGGAAACAAAGACAGAACTGATGAGATAGCATTCACAAAAAACAAATGGATGGGAGGACACATTTTACTGAAACTTGATGGCAAGGGTATTGATGAGACGAAGCAAAAGGAGAGGTTAGATGAGGCACAGGGAAAGGGAAAAGAGAAGGAATTGAGAGACGGAAGAATAAGAAAGAAAGACAGACAAAGGCGAGAACAGCTATATCGCAAAGAGCAAGAGAGACAGCTTGATCGCAAACCAAGAGCAGCCAATAATCAAGAAAGACAGGAACAGCAAAGGTTAGAGGAAGAGCAAAGGATACGTGAGAAAAGAAGCGCAGAGAATCTGATGATGACATAGAAAGTAAGCGGAGACAGAGAGCACGCAATCTTGAATATCTGGGGAGAGATTAAAAAACCTGATCCAATAGTAGATTGGGAAGGTATAGAAGAAGTCTTTCCTGCATACGATTCAGTACCAGGCACGTCTAGGGCAAATATGGAAGATGACTTCGACACCAGAAGCATCGGAGAAACGATCGATAGAATATGTGATGAAATGGGGTTAGAACAAGCACCCCAAGGGGAGGGGGAAGACGAGTGCCTGGAGAGCACTCAGCTGTACGACACTGAGGTTGTCTACCAAAGTAGTAGGAATAGAGAATGATCCCTGGATAGATTAGAAATAAGTAGGAGTAAGGAGGACACAAAAAGTGGCACTAATTGGGGACAGACAATGTCCGACTCGGAAAGGGAGGAGCGCGAGGAAAATGAACAAGAGAGACGGAGCGAAAGACGACTCCCCAGGGAAAAAGGAATAAGATGATCAGACACTAGCGAGTCTGCACCAAGGACATCAGAGTCAGCCATGCAGTCTGACCGACATGAAGCAGTATCTCATGGTCAGAGGGGGGTGTCCTCACCGCCCTATGTAGACAGGCTCAGGACATTGCCAGGAAGACGGCGATGCGGGAATATTACCCCTGCAATAGACAGAAGAATAATGAGAGAAGAGAGAGAAGGCTATGCATCCCAATTTCCGTTGCTCGAGAAAGGGGGAGTAAGACCGCAATATATTCCATGGCCAAACATGGATCGAGAACATTTGAAAAAAAAGCTTCCAATGCTGACATTGGGAGCCGGAAAGTAGATACATGAGTTAGAAAAAATGACAGGGGGAAACATGTTAGCCATAGGGGACATCAAAGGTCTCCTAATTGCCATACTTGGTGAGAGAGCAGACGATGTGTGGGCACGAGCAGGCTACCCTGGTGTAACCACAATTAATACCACGCATAACGGTGCTCCATTTAACATATGTAGAGCCGCAGTATGGAAAGCGCTACGAGTGCTATACCCAGATACTTCCGATATGGGATCTATAATGACACGAACAATGAAGGAGTGTGAGGATCTGTTCATTTACATACAGAATTTTCAAAACGCTTGGGTGCTCGAGACTCATGAATCTTGGACGAAATCTATACCTGTGTTTTACCATATATTGTGCCAAAGGCTGCCAGAGCTGGTGCAGAAACAACTCAAGAAATTGGTGGGAATTGAGGCCAAGCCTTGGGCTGAAATACAGTTGACCATCACACATTATTGCAGACTGCCGCAAGAAAAGAATCGCAAAAAAGAAGCTGCACGAAAGGGTGAGGAAGTGAAATTGGTGCAAAAGAAATTGCCAAAATATGCTCTTGAGCGAGCCATGATAACTAGCACAGCTGAATCGAGCATGCAGCAGGGGACTAATCCACAGCAGAATAATCAGGGCAATACAGGATTTTACCCAAGGGGAAGAGGATTTAGGGGAAGAGGATGGCAGAGCAATCAGGGAGGCTTTCAGAATAACCAAGGTTTCCAGAATGTGCACAATGCTAACCAAGATATGTCAAACGGACAAATGATCCGACCACCGCCAGTATGTTGGCTGTGTGGAATTAACAGGACACTTGGCACGCACATGCAGAAACCAGGTCATGATGCAAAATGGCCACGTGACAGGAGCAGGCATGACGAATCCACCTGCAGTTTTACAGCAGGGTATTTCACAGAATCACACAGTGCAACAACAAGCACCAGGAGCGCAACAAGGCATGCAACCTCAGAGCATGGGGAATTTTCCACAAGGACAATCCCAACAGGCGCTGTTGCAATCATCACAGACGATGAGCACAGGGCAGACTCCGAACCCTGGAATAGGAAGTAACAATGGACATGGGGAAATCCACAAGCACACAGTGGGCCAAATTTGTATATGGACTAGGACAGCTCACTGAGAACCCTGATGTGTTCTATCCTATCAGTGACACCAGACCCTCACAGGGAACCTAGGGTGGATGTCATTATAGGGGATTAAGAATATTCCTTCTTAGTTGACAAGGGTGCAACACGCTCGTGCATACGTGAAGGAAAGTTTTCCTTGTCTGGCGGGGCCATAAATACTCAGTTTTACAGGAGCTACCAGTCGTGTTCCCTTCACAAATGCACTTCCAGTCTCCGTAGGAGAATGTGAAATTAATGTACCTTTATTATATTCTCGACAGACCCTAGTAAACATTTTTGGTCGAGATTTAATGACAAAGTTAAACATGACAATCTTGTTCACGGAGGAGGGCATAGTATGTTCCACTCCAGGAATGCACTACTCAAACGTATGCGAAATGATTAGGGCATACTCAGGACACATAGCCATAAGGGCCATACCATTAGAGCCAGAAATGTTCACATATGGTATGTGTGTGCTTATGGCAGGATTGCCAGGCCTTGCAGACAAAATCATGAGGACCCCTGATGAGTTCTTATTCAGACCCAGAATACTGATGCATGAGGAGAAGGGACAAGTATTTCCCTTGATGATACACACAGCTGCAGTGCGAGGGAGAGTGGCCTTGATTGATGGTTATGACAACGAGGGCCGACAATGGTGCGCACTAATCGCCATTGAAGAAGGATATCGATTGACTGACGTCACCGATGACGATCTGTTTGAAGAGCAAACATATATGGGAGAGACAATGGTGGAAGTGGGTCTCCCCGTTTGGGTAAAAATGATTAAAAGAGAAGTACCTCATAGAATGATGTTGGCACGAAATCGTCCTGAATATTTTGACGACGATATGGTCAAGGTGCCCGTCTCAGTATGGACTACAGGACCCTATGACGTAGGCCTCTTGAAAGGGGTTGGAGAAGTGAAGATTAAACTGAAACCAGGAGCAATTCTACCAAAGGCCCGTCAATATCCCATGTCCAGAGAGGCAGATGAGGGGATTTTTAAAGACAATTTCTGCAATGATGGAACAGGGCATCTTAGTGACGTCAGATTCGTCATGCAATACCGCGGTTTATCCGATCAAAAAATCAAGGGGAGGGTCTTGGCGTTTAATCCAGGATTTACGCCCAATAAATGATATTGTTGAGGCCGAGTTCCCTCTCGTCCCTAACCCGTCTACAATTCTATGTAATATACCCGTTGAGGCAAAATATTTCACGGTGATGGACCTGAAAAATGCATTTTTCTCAATCCTGTTGCACCGTGACTCACAAGATCTGACGACATTCACGTTCAGACAAATGCGTCTGAAAAGCACGAGGCTGCCACAGGGGTACTATGAGTCTCCTATTTTCAACCGAGTCCTGCAGATGGACTTGAGCAATATTGCATTAGAAAGTGTCGTCCTACAATATGTGGAAGACATCTTAATTTGCAGCACCACAGAAGAGCAATGCAGGCACGATTCTGTTCAGCTATTGACTATACTGGCTGAGAAAGGATATAAAGTTGACAAGGAAAAGTTACAATATTGTCAACAAGAAGTGCTGTACATAGGCCAGCTAATCTCACATGAGGGAAAGAGAGTGACCCCAGAAAGAGCTGAAGCCATACTTAACACGGCTAAACCACACACGATAAAGCAGATGCAGAGCTTTTTAGGCCTATGCAACTAGGTCAGGGCATGGGTCTTCGACTACAGCTCTTACACTAAGCCTTTACTTCAGGCTCTAAAGAAGGCCCAAGTGACTAAAGAAAAGACTGAATGGTCTGAGACAATGGAGAAAGGGTTTGCTGAACTCAAAAGAGCTATTTGCACAGCTCCAATTCTCAGGATTCCCAATTATGCAGAGGAGTTTTACCTGTTTTCACACACGAATGGCAGCGTTATAACAGCAGTACTCACACAGAGAACCACGTTGGGGTACACGCCCCTGGCATACTAGTGGGAATTTGGACCCAGTAATGAGAGGTCATTTTCTGTGCAAACAAAGATTAGCTGCCACAGCGTTCGCCATAGAGAAGGCTACAACCATTGTGATGGGTTGCTCCATGACGCTGTACGTCGAGCACTCATTATTTGCAATTCTAGAGAAACCGAAGGGCACATTGACATCTCAGAGAGCTTCTGCTCATGAAGTGATCATATCAAATCCATCGATTAAAGTAATCCGATGTAAGATAGTGAACCCAGCTATGTTTATAGCAGAGCCAGTCACTGAAGGAGAGCCGATACATGACTGCAAATTATGAAGAATTCTATGAAGAATTCTATGATGAAATCCCAAGGGTGAAAGAAAATGCCTTGGCAGAAGGAGAGATCGTCTTTATTGACGGGTCTCCGAGGATCGACTAAAATGATGGGCAAAGAAACACAGGCGTTGCTGTGATGAAGCACACAGCAAATGGAGAATTTCGAGTGCACAAATACCATCTCATTATTCAGCACAGGCTGCAGATTTATTGGCATTGATACTCGCCATTGAGAATCACGCAGATCAGGAAGTAACGGCGTACAGTGACTCCGCCTATGTGACGTCGACAGTGCACGCAGGCCTAGCGCGCTGGAAAAGGAGGGGCTACCTCCGAGCAGACGGCACGCCAGTACATCACGCAGCCTTATTAGACAGGCTCATTAAGGCACTACAGCTCCCAGTGGGCATAGCGGTCATGAAATGCGCCGCCCACACGAAGGGGACAGATTTTATCTCACGCAGGAATCAAGCAGCAGACACGGAAGCCAAGCGTATGGCATCCAAAAGTGAGAGGATCATGGATGTGGAAGTTATCCATGCCAACGAGCGAATGATGGTTACACGAACTGCACCTGAAGGTTACAGTAATTTGGGACAAACGCAGCTAATGGAACTGCAGGGGGAGGCACCACAGGAAGAGAAGAACCTGAGGAAACATCGAGGGTGTTCCTTAAACCGCTCTGACAGCTTGTGGCGACATGACAGCACTGGTAAACCAGTAATGCCTGTAGCCCTATTAAAAAATAGTGCTGGAGCAGCTACAGTTTCCAGCACATATGACAAAAGAGAATCTAGCCGCAAAGTTCGCGGAAGACTGGTTCATACCGAATTTAGCAGAGCACATTGCATTCTTTATGGTAAACTGTATAATCTGCCAGCAATTCACAGCTGGGCACACATTAAAAGTAATGCGAGGAATCATCCCCAGGCCAAATGGGCCTTTTCAGCACTTGCATGTCGATTACGTCAACATGATTCAAGTATGTAACGGGTACAGATACTTAATTGTTATGGTTTGTCCATTCTCTAGATGGACTGAGGCAGGTCCATGTACACACCCAGACTCTACCTGTGCGGCCACATTTTTTGTGAGGGAAGTGTTCACCAGGTGGGGGGTGTGCGAGGTCATGAGATCAGTTAATGGCCCTCACTGTGGTAATACAATATTTGAACAGATTAGCTTGCTGCTTGGCATAAAGCACAGGTTCTCGTTGGCATATCATCCACAAGGTAACAGAATGTGTGAGAAGCTCAACGGCTTGTTAAAGAAAAGGATAGCCAAGCTGAAGCTTACTCTAAAGAAGGGATGGTTGCACTGCCTTCCACTTGCACTGTATGCACTTCGGAACCAACTCAGTTCCGACCATCATCTTACGCGACACGAGATAGCCACAGGAAGAAGAATGAGAACTCCTCTGACACCCCGAGATAGAGCTAGATGTGATGCCCAGTCAACAGGAGAAATTTTAGAATCTGAAATGCAAAATTACCTGAACTGCAGGACATCTTGCCTTACTGTAATTTCAGACCAGCTGCAGTGATGATGAAAAGGATGCAGAGCAGCACAAAACACAGAAGAAGATACTACAACAGACCAAGTTCAAGGTTTACATGTTCCATCCGTCTTCCCTGGAGACGCCGTCCTTGTGAGGAATCACACAAGGAAAAAGTGGGACGAGCCAAGATTTAACGGTCCTTTTACAGTGAAGGACTGCACGCAATCCGCAGTGAAACTACAAGGCAGGAGAGCGTGGATTTTTCTCTGCGATATCAAACCCTACATCGGAGAAGGCCCCCTGCCTGCACCCCAATGAGAGGAATCGACGAGCGACGGGGAAGAACCACAGCACGTGCAGACGAGATCCATGAAGAGGAAGGACGACGCATGACCAGCCAGACAAAGACAAATAACTTTTTGCAAGTTGTGGCTTAAATTGGACACTTCCTCTAAGCAAAAAAGAGGATAAGGACATAAGAAAACGGACTCTCTGTGCATCCTAGTTGCAGGGTGAAGTAGAACATTGCACATATAAGCCACAACACAGTCTGTTGACTGCTGAACTGGGCTGAGGCACACTTAAGCCTTGATGAGAAAAGAGTATGCCAAATTTTGATCGAGGACACTTGCATTGGAAGCAAATACAGTATCCCGACTAATTCCATACTGAGACCCTATTCGGAATCACTTATGGTGTTCCGCAGTAGCAACATCGCCAAGGATGTGGTCACCTATTTTGATCTAGTGCTAAAATCATACCCGTCATTGGTAGGGAGGCTCACCAATGTCACTGACTTTCTTCAAGATCCTGAAAACGAAAAGACAATAAGACAACTGCTCACTGTTATTGCCGAACAATTTCTCCTACTTCCTGAGTACAGTGAGGAGAAACCAAATGTCCCAAACACAGGCGGAAATGAATGAACTTATCAACACCTTGTTCTTTCGTATAATCGAAGACTGTCCAACTCTTGTCAGATGAACAACCAACACTTACGTTTCTTCGAGACCCAGAAAATACAGAACACCTAAGCCATCTCCTAAATAAAATAGTAATTCTAGTTGCATTCCACGCAAATGGACATTGCAGACATTGTTTACATTAAAGAAGGTATACAATCCTGAACCCCAGCAAGACAGGA
This sequence comes from Ambystoma mexicanum, assembly GCF_040938575.1. NCBI lineage: Eukaryota > Metazoa > Chordata > Amphibia > Caudata > Ambystomatidae > Ambystoma > Ambystoma mexicanum. Next base: position 341,697,651 of record NC_090926.1, read on the forward strand.
CGGATGTCCCTGGCACACAATGTCCTCTTTCGCCTAGTCACTGACTTTCCAGAGCTAGTGGATAGGCTAATCAATGTTGACGTCCTCACATTCATCAGAGATCCAGCTAATATTGCACAGATGGGAATGCTCTTGCACGGAATTGTGCACCAAGTGGAGCTCTCCAACCATCAACGGAGCTATCGGAGGAGATTCTAAAAAGCCTTCCGCCGAGGGACAGATCGAGGAAGCAGTGGCAAGAATTTCCCTCGTTATATTTGTTGTTATTTTTCCCTATTTCTTCATACTGATCAGTGTACAATATGTCCACAAGACTGAAGCAAATGCGGGAGTGGACTGGGAGCTTACTTTGAACATGCACAGTAAAGAGACTTACTGAAGTGTTATTTAATTAGATTTTTCCCATAGTCTAGCAAAGGAACTGTATCCTGAAATAAGAGACAATGCGTCACTCGCAAGAGCGGGGACACTTGTGGAGCACATGACACTCTTAAACACAGAACTCGAAAGACGATATTGGTTAAGGGAATAATAACATTGACATTTGGCGAATTATCGAAATGGGGGTCCAGAGCAGCAATCTGATCTTCCCGAAGGAGGAGAGACGACCACGCTTCCCTGGAAGCAAATGCTACCACTTCACATACAGAACCATAATGTATTTGTGTATCATATTCATTATTGTTTTACTGTCATTAACGATCATAACTGCATTTTTTATTGGTGCACAAAGCGCTCCAATTCCAGTGCACCCACCCAATGATGGACGTATGAAACCCACAAAAGCACCCAGGCCTTATATAGTCAATTCCAGTCCCTAGAAGGTCTGATGGAGGAATTCATAAACTTAAAATGGATGTGATTAGCAATGATACACACACACTTGTGGTCACAAACAAACAAAAAAGCCGGAGACAGGGTCAGCACGGAACAAATGAAGACTAAACGCACGCAAACACTGAATGCACACGAAACAGGCCTAGTGTCAATGACTGCAGAACAACAAACCAATACAGTAAGAAGGAAGAGACTGCCTGTCATAAGAAACTCCACAGCAGATGGTGTAAGAAAACAAGAAGAGTTAAAACAAAAGCCAACAGAAGCAGGTGTATCAGGAACCCTCAAGAAATTAAGAACCAACTCAGAGAAACTCTCTAAATGGACACAACTGAAAGTAGACTAATTTCCGCACAAAGCCTGAGCGAGGAAACTGCAAGAGGAACTGAAGAACAAAACCGCAGAGACTGTATTGCCAAGCATATATGTTCCCACACAAGGGACAAGTACCAGTTCTACAATACAACCATACACCAGACCAGTGTCAGGATGGAGAATATGGGCACTTATAACCAGCAGGAAGAAGATGTATGAGGACCAGGAAAGAGCTGCCAGACTCTTATCCACTCAAATGGCACAGATGAGGAGGCCTGCACCATGGACCAGGATACCCGAGAATCCTCATGCAAGAAAGAGCCATACAGACGCATTCAGGGATGTAGTTATAGCGAACTACAGGAAAACACTAAGAATCAAGATAAGCATGCACGGAGACGACAATGAACTAAACTACTACCTGGACAGCACAGCACATCTGGGAAATATTTGGTACCAACACATGAAGGAAGTTGGAAGACAAAATTTAGAAGGGGAATGCATTGTTTGTGCACTCCTACCATAGAGCATGGGGAAATCCAAGATCTTCATAGCTGTAGAAATCGATGTCCAGACAGCACACTGTCTCACATGTAGCAATGTGCAAGACCAGAGGCCAGTTCATGGGTAGTGTTGCCTCACTGAAATGGGCAACTGAAGCAACTGATCCAAATGAAGACGATTATGTCCCAGACAAAGTGTAATGCTCACCTGATTCCCGTAGAGGCGCCGGTCTTGACTGGGCGTATACCGTATCTGCAAAGGTGATGTGTAACACACGGCTGGCTCTTTGGGCTGGACCTCTGTGCACTGTATGTCTGACTTGAAGGGTAAGATGTCTGCAGATAGAAAATATGGGATTAAGGAACTGGGTTATTGAATGTCTCTCTCTTCTTCCCTTTCTCTTCTCCTGTAGAACCCCAAAGGTTAACGCTCTCACCTTAGGTAAGTGAACGCCGTGCTCTCCATCTGCCTCGGGGCAGGGTGCTGTAACCAGTTTCTTCACTGGATAAGGGGAGCAGGCCTCTTGACTTCAGAGGACTGCTGTCCGTCGTTTACTGCACGAACGGTAAGTTTCGAGTAATTCTAATGTCTTTAAAGTCTTTAGTAATGATGTTTCTTGTTTTGCAGGGTTCCGGCGATGGCGGATGACGGGCTGAAGTGAGTTGAAGATGGAGCCCGTGTGATGAATAGAAGCGCCTGGAAGCACATAAGTAAGCGCTTGTTGCCTGCTTCACGATGCGCTCTAACTGTCTTTTTATTTTGCAGTTACAAGTTCGGAGCGGCTGCAGGGTGCCGGAATACCCACTGGGTTAGATGTGGAAAGGAGTAATGGCACGTGAGTATTAAAGTTCCCCAATGTCTTTAAACGCACCTTGTTTTGTCTTTCAGATGCGGGATGCAGCGCCGAAGGCCTCCGGAGCGTGCGAAGAGTTGGTAAGCTTTTGTCTTTCAGATGCCGGAATGCAGTGTGAAGACCTCCGGAGCGCACGAAGAGTAGGTAAGCGTTTGTCTTTCAGATGCCGGAATGCAGCCCGAGGCGTTGGTGACAGCCGATGGACCAGGTAAGTGAAGAGCTGTCACTGAAGACCGTAATGCTAACCTGTTCTTTCTTGTCTTTATAGGTGTTGCTGAAGACTGGATTCAGGATGGTAAGCCTTTTTCCTTAGGCCCAGGATCAGATGCAGAAGACACGATGAGCGTTCTGCTGCAGAGGATGCAGAATAACGCAAAGCAAGATTCATCCATCGGGTGTGGTTTAAATAGCCTCCTGTAGTGCTTAGGTGTCTCCTTCCACAGCCACGCCTAGGTAAGAAAAGAGTTCCTGCTTTCCAGAAGAGTTCCAGTGTTCTGAATCTAGGGAGTGGCTCCTGCCCCACCCAACAGGAAAAGTAGTTCCAAACAGAAGAGGATCAGAGGCTCAACTGGCAGGCAAGTAAGCAGCATGGTCTGCTGCAGGTAAGTCCACCCAAGCATTATGAGCCCGGCGCTTCCAGCGCTGGGACTGGGCATATTTATGAGCCTGGTGCCACTGGCGCCAGGACTGGGTCCAAAAGGTCCCAATTGGGACTGGTTGGCACTCGGAACCTGGGTTATGGATCTGCTTCCAAGGGAGTTGGGAGAACCCTGACCTTTTGGAAGCAGAGATCATGACAGTACCCCCCCTCAAGGCCCCTCCCAAACCGGGCTTCTCCGGGGGTTTTGGCTTGTCAGGAAATGTTCGGTGAAATCTTTTGATTAGGCGAGGAGCGTGGACATATTCAGCAGGTTCCCAGGATCTCTCTTGGGGGCCGTAGCCTTTCCAGTCAATTAGGTAAAATAGTTTAGATTTGGAGATCTTGGAGTCCAGAATGCTTTTGACTTCAAACTCGAGTTCTCCATCAACTAGGATAGGTTTTGGAGATTTAGTTAGTCGGGTTTGAGGTTGCACGGGTTTTAATAGAGAGACGTGGAAGACCGGATGTATCTTCATGTGCGGGGGCAAGTCCAACTTGACCGCTACTGGGTTTACTATGGTAGTGATGGAATAGGGACCAAGGTATCTTGGGTTGAATGTGCGTGGCCCTTTTAGAGGTAGATATTTGGTGGATAACCAGACTTGATCCCCTACTTGATATTGAGGGGCTTCCTTCCGATGTTGATCTGCTCCTTTCTTGTATTGTTCTTTAGCCCTTTGAAGGTGAGAAACAGCTTCCTTAAAGGCTTGGGTGATTGTAGAATGCAGGTAGTCTACTGCTGGTGTTTCAAGATCTTGGAGGGGATCGAACTCCGAGGTTCGAGGGTGACTGCCGTACAAAAGAAAAAACGGGGTTTTCCCAGTTCCCGAATGGACAGAGTTATTGTAGGCATATTCGGCTATCCAAAGGATGTCTTTCCAAGTTTTTTCAGTTTGTTGCAGCATGCAGCGTAAATACTGTTCCAGAGTTTGATTGGTCCTCTCGGTTTGTCCGTCGGTCTGAGGGTGGTGACTGGTCGATAGTCTCACATCAATTTGAGCCGACCGACAGCAACTTCGCCAAAAATGAGAAATAAATTGACTATCCGAAATTAAAACCGAAGGAAAACCGTGCAGTCGGACGATGTTTTCGAGAAATTCTCGGGCCAGAGTTGCTGCTGTTGGCAAGCCTTTGAGCGGAATGAAATGCGCCATCTTGGAGAATAAGTCCACGATTACTAGAATCGTATTGTATCCGGAGCATGGAGGTAGATCGGTGATGAAGTCCATAGAAAGCGTATGCCAAGGGCGAGGTGGGATGTCAATAGGGCGTAAGAGGCCTGCTGGTCTTTCCTTTTGACTCTTGTTTTTGGCGCATACTCCACAGGACATTATAAAGTCTCTGATATCTTTTTTCCAAGACGGCCACCAGAAGTAGCGCTTGATCTTTTCTGAGGTCTTGGCCATACCGGGATGTCCTTCCATTAAAGAATCGTGATAACAAGAGATTACTTTTTTCTGTAAATCTGTGCTGGGTAGGTATAATCGTTCTTGGAAATACAATAAGTTGTCCTTTACTGCAAAGTCCTTTCCCTGCAGATGCCAATTCTGTATGTCTGCTGGAGTTACAAGTTGCCTGGCCTTATCCTTAACTTCCTCTATGGATTCTGTGGCGATTACACCCAGAATTCTTTGTTCGGGAATGATTGGTACAGGTTTAGGGTTGATCAAGTGTTCTTCCACTCCCATCCGAGAAAGGGCATCAGCTTTACCGTTCTTTGTACCAGGTCGATAGGTAATTATGAAGTCAAACTCGGAAAAGAATAATGCCCAACGGAGTTGTCTAGAGGATTGGGCTTTTGCGGTTTTCAAATATTGCAGGTTTCGGTGATCCATAATCACAGTAACGGTGTGTCGGGCCCCCAGCAGATAATGCCGCCAAGCCTTAAAGGCAGACTTGATAGCCAGAAGTTCCTTGTCAGTAATCGTGTAATTGATTTCAGGAGGCGAGAATTTGCGGGACCAAAATGCCACGGGATGCAACTGATTGGTTACCGGGTCCTTTTGTGATAGAACTGCCCCCATGGCAAGGCTTGAAGCATCAGTTTCCACGATGTAGGGGAGTTCGGGGCGAGGGTGTTTTAAGATTGGTGCAGAGATAAATTTAGTTTTCAAATCCTGGAAAGCTTGTTCCGCCTCGGTAGACCATTCAAAACGTTTGTTTTTCTTTAACAAGGCAGTGATGGGCTGGACTATTCGAGAGAATTCGGGGATAAACCTGCGGTAAAAGTTAGCGAAGCCTAACATGCTTTGCACACCTTTTACGGAGGATGGTGATGGCCATTTGAGAACTGCATCGACCTTCTTTGAATCCATACGCAATCCGCCAGGTGATAATATGAATCCCAAGAATTCAACTTCAGTCACGTTGAAAACACATTTTTCCAACTTAGCGAAAAGTTTGTGTTGACGCAATCTTTCGAGGACCATTTTCACGTGTTTGATGTTCAGTTTCCGATGAAGAATAAACGAGGATGTCGTCAATGTAAACAACAACACACACATCTATGAGCTCTCTGAGGACATCGTTCATAAAATATTGAAAGGCGGCCGGGGCATTGCAAAGTCCGAAGGGCATGACCTGATATTCAAATAGTCCATACTTGGTGCGGAAGGCCGTCTTCCATTCATCGCCCTCTTTTACTCGTACCAAGTGGTAAGCTCCTCTAAAATCCAGCTTTGTATATATGCAGGCTTTTCTGACTTGGTCCAGGAGTTCAGGGATCAAAGGTAACGGATATCTATTCTTAACGGTGATCTGGTTCAGGGAGCGATAATCTATACAAGTTCTAAGGTCTCCTTCCTTTTTTGGAACGAAGAACAAAGCTGAAGAAGCAGGGGACTTGGAAGGACGAATAAACCCATTTGCCAGGTATTGATCCAGGTATTGTCGAAGGTGAAGGTTCTCAGGCTCGGTGAGGGCATAAATTCTACTACAAGGAGGAGTAGATCCAGGTATCAGGTCTATCTGGCAGTCATAAGTTAGCCTGATCCTTCCGGAAAACATCTTGGTATTCTAGGTATTCGGGAGGTAACTGGGGAGTCTCTGAAGAAATTGCTGCCAGTGCAACACCAGGTGGAGGGTGACAAGTAGAGATACATTCTGGAAACTGGACCGTTCTTGCTCGCCAATCGATCAGAGGATTGTGTTTCTCTAACCAAGGTATTCCTAGAATAATCTGAAACTGAGGGGCCTTGATCACATCGAACACGATCTTCTCATGGTGTCCATCTTGACTTACTAGCGTCACCTCTTGAGTGGTATGCGTTACTGGCCCGGAGGCTATCTCCGTACCATCCACCGTAGTAATGACGTCCTTTACAGCCTTGGGACAAAGAGTTAGATTCATCCTCAAAACCATTTCATGATCCACATAATTGCCGATGGCACCGCTGTCGACGTAAGCTTCAATTGCATGTAATCGATCCGGATTATCAGGGCTAATGAGGACCATAGGTATCAGGAAATGCGAGGTCACGGAACTGGTTTTCACGCTCGGCAAGAGGACCTCTATTCTTGTCGGGCGAGGTCGTTTCCCTGCTCAGAGTTTGTAACTTTGGTAACTGCAGCTCCTACTGCCTTCTTGGCAGGTTTCACCGGACAGTCTCGAAGAAAGTGCCCTGAGTTTCCGCAATAGAGGCATAATTGCAACTGTTTTCTCCTTTCCCGCTCCTTTTGTGTTAGAGGACCTTTCAGACCCCCTATTTGCATGGGTTCCCCGGAGTCTATTCCTTTGGAAGGAGTTGGCGGTTTGGAAAATACTCGAGCATCAAACTTGGAACGATCGGCCTTCCTGTTCTGCAGTCTGTGATCTATTTGAACGACTAAGTCTATATAGTCCGAACAATCTTGTGGGGGATTCACTACTTGGGCTAACACATCTTTGAGCTCTCCACGTAGACCTCTATAAAACAGCGTAATCCTTTTGTCCTCAGGCCATTGAGTTTCCACTATCAGTCTGTTGAAAGACGCAATATAAGCCAAAAGGTCTTGATTACCTTGTCGCAACGAAAGAAGCTCATTGTCCAAGGCCTGCCCCTGTGAATGTCTTGCGAACAGTTTTTTCATACTGAGCTGAAAAGCTTGAAAATCATGGAGGACCGGATCATCTTGATTTACTAGAGGGATCGACCAGTCTGCCGCATTGCCACTAAGGTGCGAAAGCACGAAAGCTACTTTAGCTTGATCAGTTGGAAAGGCTGCTGGCCGGCATAAGAAATGCAACCGGCACTGATTGATAAATACTGCAAACCTCTTTGGGTCACCAGAAAATCGTTCGGGCGGAGCCAGAGGTACATTCCCAGGTAGGTTGATCTGCACTGGATTCATAGAGGATGTAGAAGGAAGATTTCCCCCAGATGCGGGTAACGGGGTCTGTCCGGCTTGTGACTGTAGCAATTGTCTAGCGAGATCATCTGTTCGCTCCTTGGAAATAATCAGTTCCCTTCTTAGAGCGTTCGTTTCCTGACGGGCTGCATGCACTTCTGCCCTTAGTTCCCCAAGTAACTGGGCTAGCTGGTCGGTATCCAAGGTTTCCATAGCGCCTGGACGGGAGTTTTGTGGTGGGCTTTGCGTTCTGTAACGCTCACCTGATTCCCGTAGAGGCGCCGGTCTTGACTGGGCGTATACCGTATCTGCAAAGGTGATGTGTAACACACGGCTGGCTCTTTGGGCTGGACATCTGTGCACTGTATGTCTGACTTGAAGGGTAAGATGTCTGCAGATAGAAAATATGGGATTAAGGAACTGGGTTATTGAATGTCTCTCTCTTCTTCCCTTTCTCTTCTCCTGTAGAACCCCAAAGGTTAACGCTCTCACCTTAGGTAAGTGAACGCCGTGCTCTCCATCTGCCTCGGGGCAGGGTGCTGTAACCAGTTTCTTCACTGGATAAGGGGAGCAGGCCTCTTGACTTCAGAGGACTGCTGTCCGTCGTTTACTGCACGAACGGTAAGTTTCGAGTAATTCTAATGTCTTTAAAGTCTTTAGTAATGATGTTTCTTGTTTTGCAGGGTTCCGGCGATGGCGGATGACGGGCTGAAGTGAGTTGAAGATGGAGCCCGTGTGATGAATAGAAGCGCCTGGAAGCACGTAAGTAAGCGCTTGTTGCCTGCTTCACGATGCGCTCTAACTGTCTTTTTATTTTGCAGTTACAAGTTCGGAGCGGCTGCAGGGTGCCGGAATACCCACTGGGTTAGATGTGGAAAGGAGTAATGGCACGTGAGTATTAAAGTTCCCCAATGTCTTTAAACGCACCTTGTTTTGTCTTTCAGATGCGGGATGCAGCGCCGAAGGCCTCCGGAGCGTGCGAAGAGTTGGTAAGCTTTTGTCTTTCAGATGCCGGAATGCAGTGTGAAGACCTCTGGAGCGCACGAAGAGTAGGTAAGCCTTTGTCTTTCAGATGCCGGAATGCAGCCCGAGGCGTTGGTGACAGCCGATGGACCAGGTAAGTGAAGAGCTGTCACTGAAGACCGTAATGCTAACCTGTTCTTTCTTGTCTTTATAGGTGTTGCTGAAGACTGGATTCAGGATGGTAAGCCTTTTTCCTTAGGCCCAGGATCAGATGCAGAAGACACGATGAGCGTTCTGCTGCAGAGGATGCAGAATAACGCAAAGCAAGATTCATCCATCGGGTGTGGTTTAAATAGCCTCCTGTAGTGCTTAGGTGTCTCCTTCCACAGCCACGCCTAGGTAAGAAAAGAGTTCCTGCTTTCCAGAAGAGTTCCAGTGTTCTGAATCTAGGGAGTGGCTCCTGCCCCACCCAACAGGAAACGTAGTTCCAAACAGAAGAGGATCAGAGGCTCAACTGGCAGGCAAGTAAGCAGCATGGTCTGCTGCAGGTAAGTCCACCCAAGCATTATGAGCCTGGCGCTTCCAGCGCTGGGACTGGGCATATTTATGAGCCTGGTGCCACTGGCGCCAGGACTAGGTCCAAAAGGTCCCAATTGGGACTGGTTGGCACTCGGAACCTGGGTTATGGATCTGCTTCCAAGGGAGTTGGGAAAACCCTGACCTTTTGGAAGCAGAGATCATGACACAAAGACAAGAAACAATGGAAAGACGAAACACATTGTGATCAGATATGAGAAGCCTGGAGTTGAAGGAGCAGAAATCAGAGGAGAAGCGAACCAGAAGCTAAATGTCCAAGGAAAAACTTCAGAAGAAGCTTGGAGATGGAAGAATCGAGGCAAAATGCAAATTTGGGGAACAGTGCTTTCACCAGACTGATGGGAGAAAGGAGTAGTGATATGCCAAGCATGGATGGTCTGCGGTCACTAGGAGCCCACCATCAACATAGTGCAAAACGGATGCAAGCCATTATGGCCAAAGCTTGCAAAACTGCTGACATGGGTCGAAGACACAGGAGGACCCTTGTAGATAGTGCCACTGGAAAGCCCAAAGTTCTGTTTCAGAAATAACGGCACAAAAAAGATGGGAGAGAATCAGAACTGTGGACGTGTTTTTGATGCTCCAGGGATGGTACATGGAACTGCAGTAATTATGGATCATTATTGGGCATTCGGATCCAAGGCATACATCAGACTGCCACGAGACTGGGGAGGTATATGCACAATAGTGAACGTCCACGTTCCAGCATTGGTGATCCCGAAAAGTGATATGAATATTGACAAGTTTCCCGAAAGCAGATGCTCACCTGAGGAAGAAGAGATCTGTGGAACTGCTGATGCGAATGAAGAGTGAAAATTATTTCTCTGCTAAATCAGAAGCAGCATTTCATGCAATCCCATGAATTTCATGCAATCAGCCTCCCCTCATCAGTGTTCACAACGATTTTTATGCCAAGAATCCAAGTTGGAATAAATACTAAATGGTTACAGATAACCAGATGGGAGTTACTGCAGACCATCAACACGACCATAAAAGGATTCAATGCAATCAAGGAAGAGTTAAGAGCCATCCGACTGATGACTCTCCAGAACATATATGTCCTTGACATGATCACAGCTATGGATGGAGGAGTTTGTGCAAAAATTGGAGAATCATGTTGCACATTTACACCATCTCACGACGAGGAACGTTAACAGAAGCCATAGGTATGCTGACGAAGCTACAGAACCAGATGATCGATGAAACTGACGAAGTTGACGAGGACAGCTGGTTTGGATCACTATATAACTAGGATTTTGTGTTATCAAGATATTAATCTCGCAATGCCAGAAAACTGTGAAGAAAGCCATAGGGATGAAGATCATGATTGATGTCAAGCCAGGATGGAAGCCCAAAGACCTGACTGATGAAGAAATAAGAGACTTTGTGAAGGCCAGCAGGCACGCACCTGAGGGAACACAGTTTCTCTATCCCAGGAAACAGAAATTATGTAGGAAGATGGCTTTACTGTAGCCCAAATGGACAAGGTCAATTAATGACATGGAATAAAGACAAACATGTAAGGACGGCAGGAAGCCTGAAAAGAGTAATAAAGATATGGACTCCAAAGAGACACTTCTTCAAACCATCGTGTATAGACCCAGAAGATGATGAAGGAATGAACCCGGGCGATTGAGTGAAGATAAATATAGAAGAATTCAGTAAAATCAATCCGAAAACAGAGGTGAAAGTGGTCGATGAATCGCCCAGAGGGGGAAGTGTAGAGGAGGTCCCGAATAAAGCCTGCACTCCAGTCACCCATTTTGAAGTACCAGGAACGTTCACACCAAAATATGCGAGGTATGATGAGCAGATAAATCATCAGAGAGCCGCAGTAGGGCTCTGCCCAGTACCTACAACAAGAGCAACGCCTATTGAAGTCCGAGTACCCAGAAAATCATGGACAGTAAGATATCCATTAAGAAAACTCTACCAGCATATGAGACGAAATGAAGATTGCCTAAGTACCATCCTGGAAGAAACCAAAAAGGCCTTAATGGAAGACGAATGGTGACGTCATGAGGGCCCGGACAGATTCACAGATAGAAGAAATGACAACCAAAAAATTAGACACAGAGACGAAACGCCATGAATAAAGATATTGTGAACCTAAAGGAGGAGAATGATGTTGAAATACAAAAGAAGCTTAAGCTGTAAGCAGGATGTAGATATTGAACCAGCTAACATCTGTACATATGCTTGGAACTGCAAGAAAGCTAATAAAACAGTGTGGCTTGCTATGCCAAGTAGAAGACTAGCGCGGCAAGCGCCATTATACATAATCTACCTCAAAACGAAGCACAATGTTATAAGTGCGATTCCACTTTGCACAAGAAGCAGAATCAACTCAGGTTACTAGAGGCCAAACAAGACAAGATTCATATTCTAGCAAAACGAAAAGAGACGGCTGAATCGAAACTCAGCAGATGCAACTCGTGTCAGGAGAGCCAAGGTCATACCAATAGAAGGAACCAACAGTAGCTACATATAATTGAAACTTAAGAACAGACTATCCTGTCTTTGAAAGGCCGAGTTAAGGAGGCGTAGGCAGGTGGCAAGCAGAATAAGAATTAAATGCACAAATTGAGAGAAACTAGACGAATTCAGAGTATGGGTAGCACGTGACCAGACAAGCGAGAAGCAGAACAGGTTCACACCTACACTTGGCATCCGCCCAGGCAGAGATATCAGTACTTTTCCAGACAGAATATGCAGTTTCGAGGCCAACCACAGTAAAATAATTGACACATAGTTGCTGAAGTGATGATTGATTGTAACCTTAATTGGAGGAAGGCCGGGTAACTATGGGCTATCCTGCACCTGGCTGACCATTCTGCGTGCCGCTAAGCAAAGTGGAAATGTATGCATGGGGTTGGTGCCAACCCAATCACAATAGCCCAAATCTAGGGTCCTATAGTTAGTAGAACCAATGGTACGTTGTACTTTTAGTGACGTCTACAGTAGTCATATTTGAAGGAAGGGCTTAGACACCCACCTGACAGTGTTTCCCCCCAATCCCCTCACTCCATTATCATATACAGATATAGTACCTATATTAAAGTTACCTTTTCCTAACCAATAGAATTGCATGTTAACTTTTGAGTGTTATATGTCAATTATGACGAGTTTTGATTATAAATGTCACTGCTTGTAGGAAGTTCGTTGGCGTTGAAGCAAGGAGGAGGATCACATCACTGGTGAGATCTATGACTCCCCTTTTTTGTACTTGCCATTAAACGGACTCCCTTTGCCAAACCATTGAGTTATCCTTATTGATTGGTGTTGGAGTAATAAATCTGCACCACCATCCATCTCAAAGGTGCAGCTATCTCATCTTCAATTACTTCGGAGCAAACCTCGGCTCTATGGGCCGGCAGGGGGTCTCCGGAGTACAATGTTTATAAATGTGAGCATGCCTTTGATTGTTCCACACAATATTGCAGTAGCACAGTCCAAAAGACAACTAAAAGGTCCAAGTATGATGCTTAGAGAGGACTAGGACTAGATACAATAGAAGATGTGCACCACCCTGAACTTTGGTACGCAGACCTGAGCTCAGTAGGGAGAAAAAAAAGTGAATGAAAGCTGTTCTGTTTGTTCATTAATACCACACGCATTGGGGCACCCAAGGAATTGTTTCGGCAGGAATTAACAATTTTAGAAGCTCAATGACTGGTCCATCTGGCACTGTGTAGGGAACAAGGCACTTTTCAGGTGCGGAGTGTGCTGTTAGAAGTTCTCGAACCCGACCAGGTATCATGCAATCAAAATCCTAAACATGCAGTGTTTGCAGAGGCCATACCTGAAAGTGCAAGGGGTGAAGTATGTGGCAAGCAAGTGGCAGGAAAGATCGACAAATTGGTTGGCAGGAGGACTACTGGGGTTCAGAGAGGAAGTGTTGGCCTGAGTGAAAACCGCATGTGCACCATTCTGGAATGAACGTATCACAAAACTTACATTGATCGACGCAATAGAAAAGCCAGTGAAAGTGCAAACGGATGAAAGTTCCAAACTTTGCTTCTATTACGAAGGAACCGTTTTCGTAGGGGCCAATCAAAAATGCAATAAGACATTGTTCATCCCGGGTCGCAAGAAAGGCACAGCTGCAGTAATGGACTTTTACTGGGTGTGTGGACAGCAGGCAATCTTGCACCTCCTGCCATCATGGATGGGATACTGCTTGCTGTTCAAGTTACACTCCGCGCTTCTCGTGATCCCTAAAGATAATCTTAAAATGGGATCGAAGAATTGGCTTACCCCAACACCAAGTGCAGCAACAGGGGAGCCCACAAATAGCCCTGCACAGCCCCCATCTTCCATATAGTGCCTGAAAAAGAGAAACCAAATGCTGCACAGAAAAAGAAGATCAAATTATCTGTCTCAAGACTCATCTGACCTGCTCAAAGAAATACTAGATGAATATAGACTGTTTTTCCGCAAATAAGAAACTTTCTTCGCATCCCTCCTACTGCCTGGGATTCAGACAGCAGCAAATGCCAAATGGCTCCAAATTGTACGGTGGGAGGTCATCCAGTTGGCGAATGACACAGAACAAGGCCGCAACTCAAAGGTCGAGATGCGTGCCATAAGAATAAGGACCGTCCAAAATAGATATGTGCTTGACCTGTTCACGGCAATGGAAGGAGGGGTTTGCTGCAAAATCAGGGATTCCTGTTGCACGTTCGTGCCGCCAAATGACGCAGACAACGGCTTCCTGACACAGATAATAGGAGCACTGCACCCCTTTGGTTCACACATACAAAGTGAAGCTGGCATTGTACACAGTGACTGGTTTGAAGATATTTTTGCCTGGGCCTGGATGGAGACTATTGTGAAGATGCTGGTGCTCATTCTAGTGTTTAGTTTGGTCCTTTTTTGCACCTGCCAACTGGGACTTAGATGTTGTGCCAAAGCAGTACCTAACAGTGCCATGATGATAGTTTTAATTGGGATTTCGAATGTACCTCGCTGTACAAAATATAGTGCTGTACAGATGACCCAGACGAACTCTGCATGGTGGTAACAGAGCAGCGTTTACACCCTCTCAGTACCATCGCAACACCCCCACCTGACCCCAAGCATTACAAACAAATGTTGGGTGGATTTAGCAGGGTATGGAGAATATATATATATATAGTGACCAAGCGCTCAGTGAAGCACGAAACGCGTCGTTCCAGGATTCCCCCATGGCGTCCTGCCTCTGTCTGCTTTTGTTTGCTGTTATGTTGTGTCTTTTTTTAAAATAAATTTTTATCTATTTCTAGACATGAGTTTCTTACGACTTTTATTTTTGGGAGCATGTGAGTTGCTATATGCCTCATTAAGAGTACGGTTTATTTCCTCCGTTTGTTTGTGTATATATATATATATATATATATACTTTGCATCACGCATGCAGAGCATGGATTCCACGGGAGGGATCACCACCTTTTTAGAAGCTGAAAGATTGGAAAACGACGCTATCGGGGGGCAAAAAAACACAAGCGAGTTTGTTAATGTAGAATTAACGAAAGGGGGAATGTTGGGAAGTAAACAAAGTATTCCTTCACCCCCAAGTGCTTCAGAATAAGGCAAACGCCGTAGAAGGTGATTTAAGAGATAAGAGGGGTGCCCTTAAAAGCCCCATACAAGTTTATTATTGCATGATTTTTAGATGTAGTGCACACAGAAACAAATGGCATCTGGAAAACTAGCATCAAAAATGAAACACAGGGTCGAAGCGCAGCGCGGCAGCCAGCATCCCAGGCGTAGGCTGCGGACATGAGGAAAAGACCAGGTTGTATCATGGGCACTGATGAGAAAGGCCAGAGCCACAGAGATCCATAAGCCCTTCATTGTCCTAAAATGTTGCCAACCTTCATGCTCTGGAAAGAATGTGCCCTGCAAGGCCACAGGAAGAGAGCCAAGTGTCTTTGTATAATATGATCCCACGAGAAGGAGGGCCCAGGCATCTGACCCCCACCAGTCCCACTTCTACGTTATAGCACCCAAATGGCCCAGCTTTAAGACCTCTGAATTCCAAGATACCAGACAGCCACAGAACACCGATCATAAATCTGTTAGACCCCCGATCGATCAAAAATATCAGAAAGCAGGAATTTCCTGCCTTCATTTCTAGGTGATTTGTACTGCGAGGTGCAGGAAGGGATGAAAGTATATCTTAGAACGAGGTTGAGTCTCCTTGCAATGGTGCCGATCTGCCTGAGGGCGAGTGAAGTGTATGGGTTAGTGTAATCTCAGATTTCCCCCGGCCCCGTCTCCTTATACCAGGTGCGCTGCTACACAGATAAAGATATGTTGTTTAGTTTGACACTAATTATGAATTGCTCAGCTCCGGACTGATGATGAACGGAACATCGCCCACATGGGAGTTGATGTACAGACGGGGCTGAGACCAATGGCTGGCTTCCTCTATAGAGCAGACCGCCCATGTATAGGGTCGCCCCAACCAGCCATGCAGGTTTTCACTGTATCTAATGACGTAATTGATGATGCACTGTAACCTCATAAGGTTCTGCTCATGCAGACTTTGGCACAAAGTTCTGCAGCAGCAGGGTTCTTGGTTGGCGCTTTTTCCTTTTGTATGGAAATGAAACCTGTTGTTCTTGCAAGAGGTGTATTGGGCCGTTATCCCTAGTGAGTAATATTTATTCTGGTGTGACCGTCTCAGCGGCTTTCCTACACCTCTACATGTCGCTATCACGCTATCATCCATATTCTCCCCATCCTTTCTAGCCACTTGATTAATCTTCTGCTCCCTGAATTGGTCTTCCTGCCGACCAACCTGCTTCCTGAAGTTCTATTTATAATTAGACCATACGCTCTTCTACCTCGCTCATCGGACGTCCATCTCTTTGCTCCACTTCTTGGCTACCATGTGAAGCTCATCTTTTTAATTTTGTATGTACTGCCTTTAAATTTGTCCATGGTTTGGGTTTTTCTTACCTTGATTCTCTCTTCTCTCTGTTCAATCTTGAACTCTATGTTCTCAAACATGTTCTTTACTTGGTCTAAGACCTCCTTGCATGCAATTTGATATAAGTTCTCTCTCCCTTCTGGCACCCAAATGCAAACTATTGTACCCCTTTCCATTTGTTCGTCTCCTACTCGTTCCTAGCTCCGCTCCGGTCTTTAATATTTTTCCACTTTCTTCCTTGCCATGACTATTCTTTTGTAAAAGTTAACTTCCACAGTTTCCCAAATAAATAAAAACAAATACAAAGCACAAGTAGAAGTGATCATCTCCATATTGTCATAGCTATTCCACTTTCTGTGCACAACTGTCAAACTCTGATGAACCATCAAAAGCATACCATGCAGTAAATTCAAAACACAATACTAGTGTCCCAAATAGCAGCTGTACTTTTTTGGCGCCACAGAGATTTAGTACTTGGAGCGTTGGGTACTGATCATTCTTCCCTATTCATTTAATAATGTTATTTGACGACACAAACATCAAGGACAAACTGAAACAAGCTCCATGATTTAATATGGAAAAGTGCCCTTTATTCCAAGGTTCTCCTTCAAATTAACTGCCAAAAAACTCTGATAGAACTTCGGAAAAGAATTTTGGGGCAACTAGTCACCCCCCCCCTTGCACAGGTGGAACAATGGAATGTACATCTTCACTTATTCCTCCCGCCATACATCATGGGCGTTTCACAGTATTATCCATAATCGACGGATCTCCTTCAACATTAAGGGGTTTCTTGGGGTCGCTACAAAGCACAGGCCCACTGGACAAACTGCCAATATGATGCCTTTAACTATATGGATAATCATCTAGCATTAGTGCCCAGGCAGAAAGCTCGCTCACTCCATGTGATGGACCACAAAGAGGCGATTGTGATCCTCTACAGATGTAAGAATATGGAAAGAATGTCCTACCATCTAATTCTGGAGATTCCTAGCGCTGAATAAATATTAGAAGGGGCTAATTGAAGACATCCATTTGCACCCAGCTTTGTTTTACCCAATAGGAGAAAAAAAAACATAAGATCTGCTCTTTTCTGAATCTTTAATTAGCACCCTTTCAGGAGTACTTTTTGTCATGCAATATTTAACGTCCACCCTCTACTGCCTCATTACAGGATATAAGGAAAGCTGTACAAAGGACAGAATGTAATGCCAGTTCTATTAAAGGGAAATATAATATTTGTCTTTTTTTCCTTATGGAAAAGGAAGACAAAACAAGTTTACAAGAGAACAGAGACCAAGAGAACAGGTTTGGTTTATTTTATTTACACATGTTTGATAATCTACATATACACAGAGGAGGACAGCAGCTGACGGAATCACAGCCCGTGTATTATGGTGCGGGCCCGCAAGCCCTCCACATACTTCTTTGCCTGGTCGAAGCCGGTTACGGCAGGCTCCGGTGGCGGAGGAGGCCCTTCCACCAACTTGACATAGTAATGACAGTAGACTCGGTCCATGATGCCATACATGCCTCGACCGTGGTAGCGGATCCGCTTCAGGTACATGCCTTTATTGGAGAAAGATTGCGCTGCAAGAAGAGGAATAAATCAGTAAGATAGGAACAACACTGAGCAACTTTAAGCGTCAGGAACAATATTTACCCTTTGCAAATCTAATCTGCCTACTAGAATGGGGACAGGGCACCAAAACCAATCTTCCTCAAGCAAGAACAACACCCAGCCATGCAACAAGACTAAACTACTTATCTCTAACATTAACCAAGCGGGAGCTGCACCACCTCAGACCTTGCAGGCCCATGGAGATTCCCAGGTCAGTCTCTCATGCTGAACAGCAGACATAGTAACAGATTTTCAATATTCTTTGCAGTAAGATGGCCTTTAGGCAGCTGTGTGTGGCGCAGGTTGGAGACAGACACACACACACACACACACACACACACACACACACACACACACACACACACACACACACACACACACACACACACACACACACACACACACACACACACACACACACACACACACACACACACACACACACACACACACACACACACACACACACACACGAGTTGCAGGTGCATCTCTTTGTAGGGGGTCATTCCTGATAGAACTCGGGTAGATTTCTGATTGTGACCTGTAGGTGAAATTATCGCTTGCACACTACAGACCTTGGTGTGGCGAGTGGCCATTTGATTCACAGCACCTTACACATGAATTGAGCAAGAAGACTCCTGCAATCAACTGGCACAGCGCTTTCCCTACAGCAACCCTGCACTCCTAAAAGCCCCACTGGCTCTCCCCACCTGGAAGGTGATCTTCACAGAACCCAAGGCAATCCCCAATACTAGGACTCTAGGTCTCCCGCCAAGAGAGGGGACAGCAGTGGGGGATGAGGCACAAGAGGAGGGGAGGCTGGGACGGGTGGGGGGGCCCTGGGCCCAAGAGAGCACAGAAGGGGTTTGTGGGGAGGGCCAGGCGGGGACCGGGAAGCAAGGGAGGGCCAGGCGGGGACCGGGAAGCAAGGGAGGGCCAGGCGGGGACCGGGAAGCAAGGGAGGGCCAGGCGGGGACCGGGAAGCAAGGGAGGGCCAGGCGGGGACCGGGAAGCAAGGGAGGGCCAGGCGGGGACCGGGAAGCAAGGGAGGGCCAGGCAGGGACCGGGAAGCAAGGGAGGGCCAGGCGGGGACCGGGAAGCAAGGGAGGGCCAGGCGGGGACCGGGAAGCAAGGGAGGGCCAGGCGGGGACCGGGAAGCAAGGGAGGGCGAGACGGGGACCGGGAAGCAAGGGAGGGCCAGACGGGGACCGGGAAGCAAGGGAGGGCCAGGCGGGGACCGGGAAGCAAGGGAGGGCCAGGCGGGGACCGGGAAGCAAGGGAGGGCCAGGCGGGGACCGGGAAGCAAGGGAGGGCCAGGCGGGGACCGGGAAGCAAGGGAGGGCCAGGCGGGGACCGGGAAGCAAGGGAGGGCCAGACGGGGACCGGGAAGCAAGGGAGGGCCAGACAGGGACCGGGAAGCAAGGGAGGGCCAGACAGGGACCGGGAAGCAAGGGAGGGCCAGACAGGGACCGGGAAGCAAGGGAGGGCCAGACAGGGACCGGGAAGCAAGGGACGGCCAAGAAGTAACCATAGCAAGGAATGAGGTGTCCAGAAGCAGGGGACCAGAACAGAGGAGGGTATACGGATATAAGAGAAGTGGAAGCAGAGGTCAGGAGAAGCAAGGGTGGTGGATAAGATGGGACAAGAGGACAAGAGACGAGGGGGCAGGAATGGAGGGGGAGGATTGGGAAGGAGGGACCATGCAAACAGGGGCCAAAAGCAGGGGAGGAGAGAACAGGAGAAAAGAACAAGACAAGAGAATGTGGGTCCGAGAGATGGTGGAAACTGGAGTGGAAATGCAGTAAACAGGGAAAGGAAGGTGGTAACAGGAAGGGAGGAAATGGAAGACTACTGGGGAAGACTGCCCATTACCTGCCTCTCTGGCATATATTTTACCCCATCCCAATCTTCAGAAGTGCAGTAAAGTCTCATCATTGGGCACTATACAAATCTCAATTTGCACCCTTTGCCCCACAGATTGGATCCACAGAGAGTGAGCAGCTCATACCTATGTAGAGATTTGATTTGTACTCCACATTGTGGTTCCTCACAGCCAGCTCCTGTGCTTCAAGTAGTACCTGTAGAGAGAGCAGGCAAAGACAGTGTGAGTAACAGTGCCCCTTCAGCCAGGCAGCAGTTGCATGGCACACATTCATCAGCAAATAGGCAGCAGGGTTTCTAATCAGAAGTGACCAACGTACTAACGAACAGAAGACTGAAGAGAATATTTGATAGCGGAAGTGCACTGCAGAGCAACGGGGCATTGCCGCTGGCATGGACATCATGAATGCACACATGTAGACAGCTACGAGTGGCTGGGAATTGTGAGGTGGCGTAGGCACTAGTGAACAGCTAGGCTGTTACTGAGACATGCAGTCTGAAGAGCCTCCTCCGTCTCTACCATCTCCCAGCCAGAGGTTGGCATCACATGTTCAAATAGAGTCATGGTCAGAAAGAGCTAAGGATATACTCAAAACAATCGAAAAGGTGTTTAGGGATAGGGTTCATCGGTTCTGATAGAATCCCCAAAAAGGGATTGGCACCCAAAACTTTCAAAAGAATAAGCTTAAGACAACTGGATAAAGCATGCATGCAAACAATAGCGATCTCAAGTTGATGTCCAGAAACTTTAAAAAACAAGTGTTCTGTGCCTGACTTTGCAGCATCCACACCCCCACACAGTGCTGAAGGGACAGCTCTCAGTGGGTTCAAAATCCAGTAAAAATTGTCTTTTCAGATTCGTGAATCTGGGAAAAACAGAAACCAAAGGCCAAGCTGTCACGCAACACTGCAACCACAGTGATCAGCTACTCCAAGCAAGTCCGGGCCTAGGATTAGCCAGGCCCTGGGCAGCAAAACATGTATGCCCCCTCCCCGCTTATTTACATAAATAGTGACATCAGTGATATTACAGAAAATATCACAGAATGAGTCTTTATCAAACAAAGGTATCATGGGAAGTTAAATTAAAAGTACATTGCCATGTGTAAAGCAAGAGACAAACTGTATAGCTGTCAACTGACTTGCACCCGTGGGTTTAGCCTGCAAATAAAGCATAAAACCCTTGAGGCCGAAAAGGTGTCGGGAAAAACCCGTGAGGAGGGCAGGCAGAGAAAGAGATTATCACGTTGATGAAGTGATGATTCTTTAAGATGCAAAACAAGCCTTTTATCTACAATGGATTCACGGAGGTCTGCCAAACAATCACAGAGCTTTGACCTTGTGAGACCTCTGAAAGTTTGCAGATTTTGCAGCCCAGAATAAAAAAAGTATAGCCTTGCCACCTCCTCACCAAAGAAATACAGAAAACAAGTGATGTAGGTGCCTTGGGGTCAGCAAATGCAATTATATGGACTATTAACCACAATTATACAACTCAAGATAGATATAAGAGCAGGGAATCATGTGCATGAACTAGTTGCCTTCTATGACTATCTAGGGGTAAGATTCCATGAGAATGGTTTCTGATCTGCACAGCTGGATAAAGCAGGAACAATCCTAAAGAAATATAGTGGAACAGTTAAGAGCTTCTTTCATAGACATGCTAAAGGGGCAGTGTCACCTGCCCTAGGGATTTATAAACAATAAGCAAGGATTTCTTCTTTGTTTGGGGCAGAAATCTGTGGCTATTGAAAGTGGTAATTCCCCAATAATACAATATAAAATCAGAATAAATTGACACCAGTGGACACACCCCAGTAGGGAATGAGACCAGGTGAAAGATTGCGAGTAAAAGTAAAGTAGCTTTATATAAAAATAAAATGAAGCATGCAGCGGACTCTGCTGCTATGAGAGCGCTCTGCCAACAATACAGAAACATCACATTTTAACAGAAAAATACATCATCTGTGATGGATTACATAGGCGATACATGGTGCCATTTTATTGGCGTGGTTCAATGAGACATTATATCATATGAGGTTGTGAAGCTGCATGATTGGCTGGCGCAGAACATGTTGCTTCTTGTGGCATGCAGGTCAGCTTGCTCATCTGGGAGGGGTGAGGGTCAGCTGGTGTCCAAACAGTTGTATTTCTAACTAAGCTAACCTTCACAGCGGTCAAGAGTGTACAAGATTTAATATAAGACATAAAAACTTAACTCAATATACTTTCTTACGTGAAGAGCGTATATTCTTGACCTGGGTTCTAGTGGGAACAGGGGCACAGGGGCACAGGGGCACAGCGGCCCAGGTGCCTTATCTATCCATGCCATTGTAAACACATTAATCTAAGGCTTCATTGATCAAATAAGAGTTGTGAGGCTTGTTAGTACATGGAGAATATATGGCTACTCAGGATTAGTCATATGGGGGTAATCTTGAGGTGGCCCACAGGGAGGGGTCCCTACAACTGTTACATGAAAGTGACAATGAGTTCAGGGGTTACGCAGGCAATGATTCCTCATGGTGGGGGTCAGGAGGAGCAGGGGCATGTTTGTGGGGACAAATGGTTTTTCAATAGCCAGGCTTTGGCCCGGTCGCACACAGGGCAATGATCTCAGAGGAAGAGGAGAGATACAGTGCAAGGTTGCAACAATTCACGCCCAAGCTTCCATGAGAACAGGACAGCCGCGGTGCAGCCTGGGGAGGAGGAGGCGGGGTGGTTAAGCCGACTGAGTGCAGCGCTTGGCCGAGAGGAGAAATGACTTTTTAGAAATCATTGTGCGGCCTAACAAAAGATGGAGTCGGGAATGACACAAAATGGAGTCTGAGGACATATAAAACGAACTGGATATGTGTCCTGCAATGGTTTCCACTGCTTCGATCGTCAAGGAGCTTGGACAAGGGACGTCACCAACAATTGCATGAGCACAACATTCACTTTATACGGAACGTAGGGGGGTCGAAAAGACCCTTCCTCACATACACTATGCCAACAAAGAATGGACTGCAAAAAAGGAAACATTTAAAAAAAACTGTTGATGTTACTGCAAAGATCCCATAATGCGATTGTCCGTTTGGTAACCGATGTCCCTTCAATAGGAAAAGGTGCTGCTATAAGCCACTTTTATACTGGCCGAGACTGTCATACGGAGGGCTTGGAAAAATATCATGAAGCACTGGCCCATGTTTTAACCCTTGATGGGGAAAGGAGCCTCCCCTGTGTCAAACATGTGCGATCAACTTTTGAGTGTTTTGAACAAATCCTGGCTGTGACTAAATCCTACTAGTATAAACAGGTTGACTTCAGCAATAGCTCCCTTGGTCTTGATGGCAATGTCAAGGGCAACAATGGTGGAAGACTGTTGTAAACGTAAGCTGGATGCTGATTATTTGCAAACCCAAATCTGAATTTGGCTTCGAGAACTTCCTTGACATACTTACCCCACCGTATACATGTGCATTATTTGTGAGCTTTAGGATGGGCACTCTTAAGAGACGGTGCATTTACTAAGTCATGGAGCAATTTTGGCATGATTAACTGTCCTACGTGTGGTCTAACCAAAGAGTCTGACCAATTTTATGTTTTTGTGCCCTTGTTCAATTAGCCTGAAAAAGTACTACCTTGCTCCTATGCTACGTGCTGTAGGACAGTAGCACGACATCCCATGCACTGGCCTTTTGTAAGAACACTGGCAATCGAGATGCTGCATCACCAACTGCAAAATATATACATCGAAGTTGGTTGCTAAGAAAAAAATCCATGGCAGCCGAACCAATTGGGGATCTTCTGCATTAGGGATTGTACAACTCAAATAACATCTGAATATGTATGGAACAAGAAGTTGCGTTGAGTTAAATGGTATATTGGTCAATAAGTCTGTTTTTAGATCGTCGGTTAAAAGTTAGGCATTCCTTGTAGGGGCTGCGAGATTTCTCTCCCCTAGCTCTTATGAAATATATTTGTGTTTTCGTTTCTGTGCATATAGATTCATCTTATTAATATTATTTTAGAAAAATAACAGTATTGTATATGTACATTTGTAATCACTTTGTATTTATTCTTTTAATTTTACTGTTTTTATTGTTGGCTTTTATGGCTTAACGCTGAATACAGTTGACCGACTATTAATCACTATTATAACAAGCATTGCCAATGCCAGTAATTTAGGCTTTTGTGTAGGCATGGAAAAGGCACTGCCATAGTCGTATTAATTGGCTATTGATGGTAGCAAGTGCAAAATAGTGCGAGTAACTGGGCATCTAACAGTAGGTCCTGGTAATGCCCAATACACAAGCCAAAACGGTTGGCTTTGCCAATGCTTGTTTTTTAGTGAAGGCCACTCGTAGAGCTTATAAAATCAAATGGCTGAAGGCAGATCTGGTTAAGACATTTTTATTAGACCAGTAGCGTGATTACAACTCCAATTAAGGAATTAACTCTCAGAAGACTTCTTTGAGAAAACACTGGCAGGCAGTTGAATGCAAAGTTTGATGGTAAAGCTTGATTAAAGCAAGCTCAAAGAATTCTCATTAGGAGGTGTGTTGGGCAGGGAGGGGCAGGAACTGGGTGGGAATGGCCATAGGGATTAGCATGGCCATGAGTGGACAAATAACCAAACAAAATCTCCAAGCTTTGTGTCCCTCCTCAAATACCATTTCTCCCAATCTGTACTCTAATGCAATAGTTTTGGCAAAAGCGCCACCTAATAGCCCAAACTAAAAAGGTACATAAAAGTAAAATGCGTTTTTTTTTCTAATTGTAGTGCAATTGTCCTCAAAGCGTTGGGTTCACAGCACATTGTCATTTTAGTGAGGTGGGTGGAGCTATGCACATTTTTGGAATCCAAGCCATGGGAGTGGCACAATGCAAAAGAGACCCTTGAGCCTATTATGAACAGTTGGCACCTGTCATGTCTAGTATATGAATTCCCACTGTTAATCCACGAGAGGCCCACAGTTTGAGAAGTGGCACAGGGAGTTGGAGCACTGGACAGGGGCGGAAACCATGGTCTGAGGAGAGGGGGTGGCCAAAGCGAGGGGAGAGGGTGGCCCGGCACATGAGTACTGGAAAGCCCTGGTTTGGGACATGTTCCACCCATCGGACGATAAACCACTGTGAACCTCTCCTAGCACACGGACTATGTGGTAGCTTTCTGGCAAGGCCTGCAACCCCAACAGCTGAGCACCCATGCCTGGCAGCGCTGATCAGCATACCATCTAGATGTCTGGTGCCAGATTGTCAAGGAAACGGGGCCAGCCCCTGATTTGAGTGCCCTGTTGGTGAACACGGGTTATTGGGTTTTGTTTGTTTGTGATGTTGTTAACCTAATTTCATGTACACATGGATACATGTTGATAAATAACTGAAGACGGATAATGTACATTATAAATGCTAATAAAAACAGTTTAAAATAAATGAATTCTCACAGTTAATATTTACCTATGTGGCAATATCTGGAGTTAGGTTCTTAGTAGCAGACCGTGTGAGCTGAATATCTTGCATAGACTTAATTTTGGCAGAGAAGGCATAGTGGTTTGCCTGGGAGCACATACTTTGGACGAGTGGAGACCAGTCTGCATTTCAGGAACTTTAACACATTTCTTCCCAGATGTAATTGGTAGAAATGTGGTTTGTAAAGGCCTTTTGTGGTTTGTAAAAAGCCTTTTTGAAACTTTTGCATGAAAACACCATCTGACTGTGGAAGTCATTGCAAAAATATAGTGATTGTGCTTTGCTAACTGAAGTGAACTGCAGTTCTTGCTGAAGTTTCACAATTGTTTTATTGTGTATATATTTGCCCATATTGTCCAAACTAGCAATATGCTTATTTCGGAAGCTACAGGTAAGAATCATTTTGACTGTCAAAAGAAATAAACTTCAAGCAGATTCCAAGGATGTCAGGTCAGGGATTGGGCTTGGGGCAGACAGGACAGGTTGCATATAATGCAGGATAACCTTACAGTGCGATAGAGCCCATTAGCGGGGAGGACTTGAGGCAGTGAGAGTAAACACTTTTGCAGGTCTTCAAATGTTAACAAAATTAACAGGGCTTAAGTCGATAAAGTGTTGGGGCTCAATAGTCTATGCATAGGCAGCGAGTACATGAGGCCAGAGGGCGTAGTTGCTCCCCTTCTCCTTGACTTGTGTTGTAGCTGGAGTCACATTCCACAAGTCATTGTCGAATGTGACATGATGCTTGTAATTGGAATGTAGAATGTTTATGGGGGAAGCGAGAGAAGAATGTTGCAGAGTGCAGTTGAAGGGAAGGGGAGATGAAGAACCTAGAGGTCTGCGCTGTAACTTCCGTTATTAGAATACCACATAAATATAGGTTATGTTATAACTTGTTGGTGGTTTGTAATAACTTTTCACAATACCATGCTCATATAAATCGCTGGTTCTGGCAGTGTTTCTGGATCCTCTCCTGCTGGGGTCAGGCTTGGTGATGTGTTGGCAGGCATCTTGCAAAATTAGCAAGTATTTGTATTTATTTTATTTATAAAGCGCAGCCAGGCCCGGGGGCATACGGGCGCGTAAATTATCTCTGGTTACAGTTACAATTAAAAGCAGTCAACAAAAGGTTACGTTACAGTTACAGGTAGGTAGGTACATACTTAGTGTTGCAAATGCATACATACATAAGATAAATACATTAATTACAAAAGTGTTCAGCCAGCAGGCAATCATGCTAGGATCAGGAGGTAAGGCTGTCATAGAGTCCATGTTGTGAAGCCAACACTTTGTGTTGTGTTTGAATAGGTTAAATGAAGGTTCTGCTCGCAAAAGCGCAGGGATTGTGTTCCATAATTTAGAAGCTTGTACAGGGAAGCTAACTCCACCCGAGTTATGAAGTTTGAATATTGGTATGGACATAGTGTTATCTTGTGCTGCTCTGAGTGGTCTTGAGGAAGTGTGAGGTGTAAGTTGGTTGGTAAGGTATGCTGGTGCAAGGTTGGCCCTGGCTTTGTGTGTAAGGGCCAGAGTTTTGAGGGATATTCTGTGCTCGACTGGGAGCCAGCGTAGTTTGCGTCTGGTCTCAGAGATGTGCGCCTTTTTGGGAATGTTGAGGGCAGCCCTGATGGCATTATTTTGAATCACTTGGAGTTTGTTGATATTTTTGTGGCTAGTGCCTAAGTAAAGGGCATTACAATAGTCGATTTTGGATAGGACTAATGCTCTAGCAAGAGTAATGCAATTGGGTGAGGAGATAAACGGTCTACATGCAGTGATCAGCTTACAGGTGTAAGCGGCTGATGATGCTACTGCATTAGTTTGTTTGGAGAAGGATAAGGTGGCATCGATGTAGATACCAAGGGTTTTAGTATTATTTGGCACAGGGATGAGATTGCCATCTATGGTGAAGGATTTGAATGCGGGGTTAAGGTTTGAGTTTGGCGTGAGTGCCAAGGATGATCAGCTCCGTTTTTTCCTCATTGAGACAAAGTCCATGATGTGCCATCCATGCTTGTATTACTGATTAGATTTCATTAAGGGTTTTGCTGTCTGTTTCATAGTTACCCGAGATAGGAATGAGTATCTGGGTGTCATCCGCGTAATTGGTATACGTGACGCCCAGATAGTCGAGGATATCAAAGAGGGGCTTTGTGAATACATTATAAAGTGTTGGGGACACACAAGAGCCTTGCGGGACTCCACAAGGTACTGGTGAGGGTTCAGCAGAATCAGTGGGAGAGAAGACCCTCATGGTTCTGTTCGCCAAGAAGGAACTGATCCAAGCCGTGGCTGCGTCTGAGAAGTGTGCTGCAGTTTTCAAGTGGTGACAGAGTGTTTGATGGTTGACCAAGTCGAAAGCTGCTGACAGGTCAAGCAGTAAGAGGAGTGCCAGTTTGCCATGGTCTTTCAGGATTTGGATCTGGGTCGTGAGATCTATTAAAGCAGTTTCTGTACCGTGTCTCGGTCGGAAACCTGATTGCCTGAGTCCTAAGAGATTGTTTGATTCTAAGTAGGCCTGTATTTGTAAATAGGCTGCTCTTTCCAGTATTTTTAATAAGAAAGGTACAGTTATCGGCCTATAGTTAGACGGGTTGGCTGGGTCAAGAGTAGGTTTTTTGAGGAGTGGTATGACCCACGCGTCTTTTAGGTTATCAGGTACTACTCCAGATTTGAAAGATGCATTGATGAGGTTGGTGATGAATGGTGCCAGATCGTGCGCGGCAGCTTTGATGATCAGGGCAGGGCAGGCATCACCTTGGCAATTTGAGGGTTTGAGTTTCCTGATGATGTTTTCTACTTCCCAGGTTGAGAGGGGTGAGAAACTGAAAGGTTTCCAAGTTGACCTAAAAGGTAGGTGATTTGTTTGGTAATTGTTTGTAGTCCGGGTCAGCTAGTAGTAGGGATTTTTTTGCATTGATTTTAGATTGTAGGCGAGCTATTTTATCTAATAAGGCCTACTGAATATTACTACACCATAGTGCGTCAGTAACACATTCGTCTATAGGGGCAATGGGGGATTCTAGTTCTTTCAGAATCTTAAAAGGTTCTTTTGTGTTGGATTCCGCTTGTGTAATCTTTTTGTTATAGGTGTCTTTTTTTTAGCAAGAAGGATGGCTTCTTTATAACTGGAGGAGGCTAGGGTTAGCTCAGTCTTATTGGATGCTGTGGGATGTTTTTTCCAATGTGCCTCAGCGGATCTCTTAGTTTTGCGTAATTCTCTTAACTGCGGTGTGAACCAAGTGTTAAGGTGACGCTGTGGTTTAGGTTTCCGCAATTTTAGGGGGGCGATGGTGTTCAGTGCTTTGAGTATAGCCTGGTTGTAGATATCCACTAAAACTGTAGGGTCAGCATCTGAGTCGATATTGTTCAGGATGGGGAGTAATATAGGTAGGAGTTTGTCAAGAGTAATGTCTTTCTTATTTCTCGTGCTGGTGGCTGGGGCGATGATAGGCGCCAGGTGGGGTGTGTTGGCTTTGATAGAAAAGGTTATTTTATGATGATCCGACCAAATGCATGGGTCATTGGATAGGAGATCAATAGAGCAACTGAGGTGAGTGAGCCAGACCAGTGTTCTGCCTCTGATATGAGTGGGCTCGTGAATAATGTGCGTAAGACCCAAGTCAGATAGGGTGTTGGCTAGGTCATGGGCGTTAGTGTTCTTAGGGTCGTTAAAACCAAGATTAAAATCCCCAAGTAAGATGGTTTGAGAATTGGATTTGGTATCTGTGGTTATGAGTGATGCAATGTCCTCTATAAAAGAAGAGATGGGACCTGGTGGTCGGTAAATAAGGTGCATAGTTGCCGTGTGGTTGGGTGATAGAGGTAGCTTGATGGACAAGGATTCAGCAGAGGGGATTTGAGCGTCCTGGATGACTTTAATGTCGAAGGTATTTCTGAATATGAGGGTGAGTCCACCTCCCTTCGTTTGAGAGGTGTTTCTGTCGCATCTAATGATAGCATAATCATTAGGTATAGCAAGGGCCAGAGATGGACCAGAGGCAGCATTAAGCCAGGTTTCCGTGACTGCAAGGAGATAGAGTTTTTCGTGAGTTATAAAATCAGCGATGTCGAGAGCATGGGCAGGAAGAGGCCTGGCATTCACCAAGGCTGCTTTAATAAGTTTGTCTTTTTGGGGAAATGTTTCTGGTGGTATAGGTAGGTCATGCAAAAGGATATGGGCTAGCTTGTCTGGGTCAATGGCCGAATTGGCAAGGTTGTGGTCAATATGCGAATGTTTCATACTACGGGCTCTTAATCTAGAATTTCTAGTTAAAATGCTGGGGTGGTGATAGCATGGAAAGGTAGGTGGGCTAGTTCTGGAATTCAATCTAATGTTTCTAATAGCAGTAGTACAAGGTTGGTTAGGTGTTGGTCTAGTAGCAAAGTGGCGTATCCAGAGTGCTGGATCATCCAAGTACGGGTTTGCAAGTGTCATGGTGCTAGGCCACGAAGTGAGGGTGGTGGTTACCATACGTGTGCTAGTGTATGTGTCTTGATTAGAATGTGGGTTAGGTTGACTAGTCCAGCGTCTAGTGTAGATATACAGTAGGTGGATGTGAGTAGCGTTGCTAGTAGGCAGGGGTTGCAGATGTGGTCTATTAGCGACCATAAGGCACAACACAAAATCAAGTGTGGTCTGTAGGCGACCATAGGGCGCAACACAAATCAATCAAATGTGGTCTGTAGGCGACCATAGGGCACAACACAAGTCAATCAAGTGTGGTCTGTAGGAGACCATAGGGCGCAACACAAATCAATCAAAAGTGGTCTGTAGGCGACCATAAGTCACAACACAAATCAATCAAATGTGGTCTGTAGGCGACCATAGGGCACAACACAAATCAATCAAAAGTTGTCTGTAGGCGACCATAAGGCACACCACAAATCAATCAAATGTGGTCTGTAGGCGACCATAAGGCACAACACAAATCAATCAAGTGTGGTCTGTAGGCGACCATAGGGCGCAACACAAAATCAATCAAATGTGGTCTGTAGGAGACCATAGGGCACAACACAAATCAATCAAATGTGGTCTGTAGGCGACCATAGGGCACAACACAAATCAATCAAATGTGGTCTGTAGGCGACCATAAGGCACAACACAAATCAATCAAGTGTGGTCTGTAGGCGACCATAGGGTGCAACACAAATCAATCAAATGTGGTCTGTAGGCGACCATAAGGCATAACACAAATCAATCAAGTGTGGTCTGTAGGCGACCATAGGGCGCAACACAACAATCAAATGTGGTCTGTGGGCGACCATAAGGCATGATACAGTCAAGTGCGGTCTGTAGGCGACCATAGGGCGCAACACAAATCAATCAAATGTGGTCTGTAGGCGACCATAGGGCACAACACAACAATCAAATGTGGTCTGTGGGCGACCATAAGGCATGATACAGTCAAGTGTGGTCAGTGGGCGACCAGAGGCACGACACAAATCAACTGGCCTTTTTCAAACAGGTGCAACAGGGCACTAGGCCACCTAAATTCGAAAATCCACAAGAAGGCTTAATTGGCATTGTTTTTACAGACAGTTCTCATTGCTTGTCAAGATACATGTATAGCAAAGGATTAGAGTGCAGTATGTAGTCATCGGTACTGTGCAGCATAAAGGTTCACTTAGCAGGTAAGTTAGAAGTGAGTGAAATGCTGTTAGTGCTGCTCCCTTCAATATAGGAAGGGAGCCTCATCAATGGTCCACCTGAGCCTTTATTGGAAGGGTGGCCAGGCCAAATCGGTTTTGGGGGAGCGGGAATAGCCGAAGATCCTATAGCAGTATGCTGCAAAGATAGGTTGCATGACTGCTGCTGAAATGTTATCCATTTAGACATTTCTGTAAATCATAGTGCTTTTTCCTAATCCGGATGCAAAATGTGCTGTCAAATGTGTGTTTTTTAACCTGGGGATGGCTACAGTTCTCTTGTGTGACTCGGTGTGGTAATTTCTGCCCCTGTACCGAAAATCAAACGCTGGCATCCATTGGATATACATACAATACGTGAACATATCTGAAAGTGAAATGCACAAATTTAGTTCAATTGACCTGTCCCTTAGAAAAAAAGGTCTTTCCAAACAAATGAAATCAACACCGGAAAAATAGCCAGATTGTACATTTTTCAATAACTATGCTGGCAAAGTATACAAGATGCCTACCTTTTAAACCCAACAATTCATAATTAAATATTCCCTTGAAAACAAAAATCCAATTATGAGACGTGTGCTTTGATGACATCTGGGGTGAAATCCTAGTAGCCCAACGCATGAGCAAGCAAAATTGTTTTTAATTTCGGCCTAAAAAACACCCTTTGTCAGCCCTCAACAGAGTGGGTGGACAAAGTCTACACACATGTATCCTCGACTTGTGCCCTGAAAATCAGCACAGGACCAAAACCAAGGAAAACAACCTCTCCAGTCTCCAGGACTGCAACAACTTTCACATCCTCTGCAAATATTTATGACTCACTTGCCCTCTTTCATCCTTTCCCCTCAACACCAGGTTTGACTTTCAACAATACCCTTTATTTATTCCTATATTTGGTTTGTACAAACCTTGTTATAACATCTTTACAAAAATATTGCTTTTCAAAATCATCATCTCAATGTTATCATAATATGCTATACAATTAATAAGAACAATCAAAATGTCAAAACATAACCCGTGCTGCGGTTTAACATAGTAAAAACAATGTCTGTAGCTTATCCCACCAGGTCCATTACAATTTATTTTCACTGGCGTTGATATACGCAGGTTAGCAACTCATAAAATCGTCCCAGTTTAAATGCTCTGCTAGAATCAAGAAAATGATGACCAGTACTTATGGGGCCTGCAGCGTCTGATGGGCCGCTGGAAGGGGGTATTCGTCTTTAGAGCGTCCCAGGATGTTAAGAGGGGACACACGTTGCCTTACTATGACAAACAAAAAAAAGAGAGCCTTGTACATGGAAGTAGCATAACCCCTCTTGAAAACAATATTACTTCACATACTGGAGGCAGGTATCTGATGCCTGCGTGGCCCTTAGGGCAGGGGAACCCTAAGCAGAAGCACAGACTGCCCATGCCTCAGGCAGGCCCAGATTCCAGGCTCTCCAAGACTTGCCGTCAATAATCAGAAGATCTTTGCTGTAGTTTGTTTTTACATTTGAGCACGATTAACGTTAGATGGTTTCTGGCACAGCATTGTGTGAGTAATAGGCTATGGTCTGCGCCAACACTCCAGAGATGTGAATGGTGGGTGATTACAAATGGGAGGGTGCATAAAGCTGATTGCTGTTGGGAACAATGGCTACAAGCAGGAGCTCATTATTTCATTGTGGTTCTTTCATAGTTAAAAGTACAGTTATAAAGCAGATGTTTTTCAGCTTACATTGCTTTGTAAGCTCCCGTTCAGGAGGGGTACAATAAAGCTACAATTATTATACTCTTTGTTCAACATGTTCCATTAACAATTATAAAATTGTCAGATTGGTTTATGCAAGTTTCA
This sequence comes from Ambystoma mexicanum, assembly GCF_040938575.1. Lineage (NCBI taxonomy): Eukaryota > Metazoa > Chordata > Amphibia > Caudata > Ambystomatidae > Ambystoma > Ambystoma mexicanum. The sequence goes on from NC_090926.1 coordinate 341,730,047, forward strand.
AGCCATCTATATAAAATGGAGTGTAATTTTAGCCCTGCGTTTATTTCTCCACTTTTTACAAGCCGATCACTGGTTTGTCATGACACCACCCCCTGGGGAGTATCCAGCATTGCAAGAGTGTGAGGGGGTGGTGTGGAGCCACTAAAAAAGTCCTGCTACTTTCCCCCCAAATGCAGTGCGCGCAGTTCCATATTGTCTCGTTCGCCCCCACAAACCACCCACCCCTGGCCAAATCTACTTTTTTGGTAACATTAATGGCAGGTGGCATTTTAACACAACAAAAAAAAGAAAACTGCAGAATCATTACAGGTGGAGGGAACTCATCTGTTAGAGCTCTGTCTAGGCGCTCTAGGGCAAAAGACATGCAAACCTCCTATTTTGCATATGGATTGCACCAACATAAATGACTTGACAGAAAGGGACATTGCAAGGAGCATCATCGGTCTTTGATACTTTGAGGCACCATCGAAGTGACTTTAGAATACGTTGTCATAAGTAAGCCAAATGGCAAATAACTTTGTGGTGCAAAATACCTAAATTGTAGTACTGCTATATAGGGAGCAACTCTGGCTGGGCTACCACCATTGATGGCAGTACCTGACTGATTTGCATATGGCTGGACCCCTTTTGCAATGGTGCAGACGGGCTAAAAAACAGTGGTGTGGAAGGTTACCCAGAGCAATGCCAGTGGTTAAGATTCATTCAAAACCTTCCATCCATCACTTTTGTGATTATATTTTTTTAAATAACAGCATGATATATTAACATGAGCTCTGAAGTGAACCACTTACAGAGATGCAGATAAGACACCGTGTGATTAAATGATCTGCCCAGGATCACACACTTCGGTTAAATGGTGAAACTGGGATGTGGACAATTTAAGCAACTTCACAGGTTTAGTTGATATAGATATGTATTAAGGTTTCCCTTTGCATTTCATGTGCTTAAATAATACTTTATTTATAGCAATACCTTGGAAGCAAAGCACAATACATAAGAAACTACCCTTTCATAATTAACTTTACACTTTATACATCATAGAGATATGTTGAGCAATAAGAAGATGGCTTTAGTTGTATTCCCCCCCCATCCTGAATGCAAAGTCACAATAGCATCATGCAGACTAATGGGAGCCTAACAAATCCCCCTTGGACATTATTTCATAAAGCCTGCAGCATTATGCACCCTCACTGCTGATCACTCCCTCCCATTAGTGCCTAATTGCTCACCTTGTAATGCTCGGTTTACACAGAGCAACTTGAGAGCCCCTCTGCTGCCCAGAGCTCCTTGGGGCACTGTCCTGGCAGCAGGACACCGCTCCTGTTTGGAAAGGGTGAGGTGTCCTGGCAGGAATTGCTCAGCACGCATTGTCCTCCCAGCAGGGCACCTTTCCCTTTGGGCACCCTCATTGAGATGCTGAACAGGAGAGGTGTCCCACTGATGAGTTCTGGTCAGGCTCTCAAAAGAGCCTGTGGGGGGGGGGGGGCAGCTTGCCCCCACCCCTCGCTCCATACGCCACTGACCACCCCTTTGCCCATCCTCATCACGCTGGCTGCTTCCCCCATGTAATCAATCACCCAGCAATATTTTATTTCCAGAACTGCATCCATAGCGGCACCAAATAAAACCAGCACACCACTGCACCACACTACCAAAGGCCCAAGAACACACTCTACCAACATAGTAGACGGTAAACCATGAGAAACAAGGAGTGGGTATGGCGAGAGAGAAATGGGGAATATTCCGGGCATTATGGCGACCCCAACAGTGAGGGGTGATGGCTCAGGGGCAACGACTTTGTCTTAGAAGCAAGACAACGCAACGCAACACAGGTTCGAATACCGATCCTGCACTTAGAAACCAATCTCTTGTATTAAGCAAGTTATAAACAACTAATAATTATAATAGGCAGGGAACATTTGGGTTAAAGTCTGCCATTTGTCGTGCCATCTCTACACATCCTCCCAGCCAGTCAGGAAAAGCTGGCGGCCAAGTCAGTCACATGTTGGGCACACCTGACAAGGCAACGGCTGTGAGCGGCTCAGTCACAGCTTGGTTGAGTTTTCTGGGGGAATGGCCTAGCATACCGCACGTGGTGCCCCCACTTAGAGCACTCCCTTTCTGCGAGAAAGCAAGCAAAGCTCCACAGCACTCTCTAGTGCGTTCTGGCAGCAATACACTAAGAGACGACAGCCAGTCGGCTAGTTCGCTCTATGAGGAGAGGAAGGCCAGGAGTCACGAGGGTTAAAACGTCGGCAAGAAAAGCAATTCGTTGTTCTAAAAAGACGATTTTCATTAGCAATAAAACGTGCGGGGATTAAGGCACAACTGCCGACTATATGGAAACTAGCATGAAAGTGACGAGCATCAGCAAGGAGAAAAATGCCAGTGTTACAAGAGTGAGAGGAAACGAGAGGGAAAAGGCATCGATAACGCCAATATGTTTAGCTTTCGCCTGTCATTTTCTTTGAAGGAAGATCAGGGGTCGGATGATCAGATGGTGCTTTGTCAAGATTGGTTTCATAGTTTACTTTATAAAAGGCCTCAGTTTGATTCTCTTACACTTCACTTTCATAGTAAAACGTGGAATTTAATTTGAAAATGTAGGCTATCAAACGACCAGGTAATCCCCTCAAACTGTACTTGCCACATTTACCAGGTGTTGCCACTATACGCCCAGATACTTTAAACGCATGTTTGGCATCGCCCAATTATTCAAACCATTTGCCAGATATGTCTTCTGTATGCCCTGGTACTCACAGAATTTGGTAGGCATCGACATCATTTGACCAGGTACTTGCACCACTTAACAGTTATTGGCATCATAGGTCCCCAAAACAGACCACAAAATAAGCAGGCACCACTAGCCAATGTCACGTGATTGGGCTGCAGGTGCAGGGAGAGCTATTACACTCATGCCAGAGGGCAAGCGAGTTAGGATTAGCTAGTAGCTGACAACTTGAAATGTTCATCTATGTCAAAAACACGCTTGTCACTTGCTGCTATTATATGCCACTCGGACCATGTAGCAGAGATTGCAATCACATGCTCACAGTCACACCATTTGCCAGATATTGCGATCGTGTGGCCACATGTTTAATGGATTAGAGAAAAAAGCAGGAGAATGGAGCCAAAACAAAATTAATCAAATCCACACAGTCTGGTGGGGAAATGAAATGGAAATTAAACGGGAGACATTAGGGGGGCAGTGGGAGAGAGAAAACCAACACAGTTGGGGTCTCAGAGTCTATCCAGCCCTACAACATTCTCGGGGCTCCATCAGCACCAAAAATCAACAGTGCTTACCTCTCTCATGATCTTGGCCCCCTTCTTGTCATTAAACTCCAGTTGAGCGAGCGCCTGGTCAATCGACATGCCGCGAACCTGGGGGTGGCATAAAAAAGCAGAACATATCAGTAAGTCCTCAAATCACAGTGCACATTTTATATGACAATATATGTATACACACACATACATTCATTCATTGTGCTTCCAGGCTGACCTTTTGTCCCAGGAGCCAATGGCTGCGTGAGGAAAAAGGTGAGGACCCATGTTTTGCTTTTTAAAAGCCACCTTAATGGCCAAGTTGAGTTGTCTAGAATCACAGCACCACAGACAAAGCATGTGATCTAAATCAGTAAAAACAAAACGGGTTCAACAACGTACGTACTGCCTCAATGTAGTTTCTATTTTCCACACCTCGGGATTTCATGCATCTTATCCTATCAGACTTCTCCCTTGAAGGTTAATGAATTTCACCTATCATTGCCTTCTCTTTAAGAGTTCAAAACTCCATACTGAGGTCTGTCAATCAATGCAAACATGACTAAACAAAATGTTGTTCTCACTCAGCTAACTGACCTGCTTTGCTTATGCATTTGTCATGCAATCACATTCCCTGAATAAAAAAAATAATAAGATCAAAAAATAATAAGGCCTCCTGATCCATCTTTGCCCTGACCCAGTGTTGAAAGCCATTTTAACTACTGTTTTCAGTTTATTAATGGAAACATTGGAATACAATGACCTTCAAAGTCGACCTAGTCTTTGTGTGATCATGCATATCAGGCGGTGTCCCAAATTGTTGAAATGTTAGCATCCCCTAGTCATGCAGGACTGTTCTAATGATGGTCTTTGCTTCTTTCCTCCAGAAAAATGCAAGTGTTTAACATAGGGGACTGGTCAAACAATTTACTTTAACAATATTTTCTGCTGGACTGCGCATGCGCGAGCCGCCGATGAGGAGCTAAACGCACCAGCTCCTGGCAGCCGCCAATATCCTGTCAAAAATCCTGCGCCCGCCCCCTGGAGTTGGAGCCCCCAGCTAAGGGCATCAGCAGGCAGCTGAACACCGTGGGAGGCTGACCACCGCAAGTCCGACAAAAATTGGAGTGGTAAAAGCAGCAAACGGGCCGAGAGCCCCTCGCCGACCGAGAGTCGCCATCTCGCAGCCAGGAGGCTGATGGACACAAGCGCCTCACCGGCCCCACAGGCCCCCTGCATGCAGAGTGGGGCAGCCGGCATTACATGGAAACGCGCCTGTAAGGACCCACATACCCCACGCACCACTGGACACGTGCCGACCCCCGCCTCAAGGCTAATCATAGAACGGCAGACTGTGGGCAGGGCCCACAGGGAACCCGCGCCTGAAGGAAGAGACGGCACCTCAAGGGCCCGCAGCACTTTAAGCGACCTGGGCCCAACTTCACCAGGCCAGAGAAGAGGTGAGGAACCCCCCGGGAAGAACCCTACTCCCTCTGATGCAAGCGAGTCAGGAGAGCCCATTACCCCGCTACCCCTTGACCCAGAGCTTGGGAAAGGGCAGAGGAGAGCGACAGCCTAATATCCTGCAGACGATACTGCGCAGACACCTGCAACACCCCAAAGGGCCCCCCCCCAGAGGCCTTAGCCACACTGCACTACCCCAGCAGCAGCAGCCCCACGTGCAGTAAACAGACTGCACGGACACCTGCCCCAGGGGGCCACCAACTCAAATAGCCCTCACAAACCGGTCGGTGCAGGCCTGTACTTGGCACAAGACCCTCAGGGCCCCAGGTATACCCTCTGCATAAAAAGGTCTACAGGGCGCCTCATCCCCTGGACCAACGCCCGGAAAACATGGGCAAGGACAAAGTCAAGCGGCAGACCCTCCAAAGTAAAATGGACCTATGCACAGTGGGCGCCACACAAGGGCCCACCGCCTAGGCCCCACAGGGAAACAAAGCAATGACGGATGACCCTACCATCTCACTGACGGATGTCATGCAGGCCATTAGAGAGTCGAGATCATCACTTGAGGGGAAAATAGGTGGCCTATCAACGGAGCTCTTGTTCCTACGCCAAGACTTCCATAACGTATCAGCGAGGGTGGGAGAGACAGAGGAGAGGATCTCCAACACGGAGGACACGGTGAAGCAGATGGAAAAGCACCTGGCCACTATCACCCAAAAGGTGTCCCAACTGGAAAAGGAGGAAGGGCCTAGTGCCGAACTCTTCCCGGAAGACTGGCTGGCCGAGGTATTCGCCCCGAAGAAATGTTCCAAATTCTTCTCCATTGAGCGCGCCCGCAGAGTCCCATCGGGACGCCCGATACCGGGAGCATCGCTGCGAAAAATTATTGCAAAACAGATGAGCTTTTGCGACAGATGCCATTCTCCAGATGGCTCGAGCAACCGGCCCGATCACCTACAATGGCCACTGAGTTGGCTTTTAGCCTGACTACACCAGCGAAGTCCAGAGGACCAGACAGTCTTTCGACTCGGTTAAAAAAAAAGCTACACTCACTATCTATAAAATACGCACTCTTCTTCCCAGCACTTCTGAAGGTACACCACAATGGCGTCACCCATCTGTTCTACTCGCCAAAAGAAGCCTGGGATTGGCTGGAAACCCAAATCCTGAATGAACCGGGACAGCAACGCTCACCAAGTGGACCCCTGTCCCAAAAAACCAGGGCGGACAACTCACCACTCCAACCCGATACGCTGGATCAAAACTTACCTAGGCCCCCACGAGAAGATGAGAAAGGCGCAGAGAAAGGATGAGGGTGCACGGCAGAGATATGGACAGAGATGCACTACTTGCGACTCTGGAGGATAATAACAATGCGACTGCCGAGGAAAGGCGCAAGGCTCACGAGCATACAAAGTGAGCACTTCGTAACATCAACGATGTCCTGGTTTGAAGTTTTGCACCCAGTTGGCACCCAGTTCGGGCTACAGGTACTCCTGGTTGGGGGGGAGGGAGGGGGGGGAGTACAGGGAGGGATCCGGCTATCACAGACATGACTGGAGATGGAGAGGACACAGATCTATCCGGGAGGGGGGTGGAGTTCACACGTTGTTGGTTGTTTATTTCACTTGGGTTGAGGCATATGGTCACCAAGACTCGGTTCTCACTGGAGTATGGTACATGGGGCTGGGGGGGCAACGGGGGCGGAACACGACTGGGGGAGGATACCCACCCACAGCACGCACACACAGCAATGGCAATGGCTCCCGGGCTGTTCTGTTTCAATGTCCACAAGGTCACAGATCGCATGTGTGGGTCACAGAGTACATGGCTCGCCACACTGGGTTCCTGGCACGATGTGCCAAACAATTACTGGGGGATCCACGGGGCAAAGCTCACCGATGGTCACAAGCGGGGCGGTTCCAACAAATGCAAGCCAGACATCATTCTAGACACCAATGGCACATGAAGGGCATTTAACTTTCTTCACGTGGAATGTCAATGGGTTGGGCTCCTGCATCAAGTGAAGACTGGTCCTTCAATACCTGAATAGGCATACACCAGACATAGTTCTCCTTACAGAGATACATCTCGTGGGCACGGAGTGCAAGTTCTTCCGCAGATCCAACTACGCGACCGCCTTCCATGCTGGCTTCTCAAGTGGGTCACTGGGTACGTTGATCCTGGTACATAAGAGAGTCCCATTTCAGCTGGGCGGGGTTCAAGCAGATCCAAGAGGCCGCTTTGTGTGGGTGACCAGGGATATACGGAGCAACTCCTGGGGCATAGTTGCCACATACGCACCCCCATCGCTCACACAAGACCTATTGACAGATCTTAAAAACCCTACTGCTAGATACACAGGCGGACCACTGAGTGTTGGGAGGGGATTTCAATGAGATGATGGATGTGGTTCGGGACAGAACACATGTGGGATCCAGAAACCCCAACCACTCGACCAAACTAAATTCGCCAGGGCACTGGGTTGGGTAAACGTTTGGCGCGCACTACACCCCACAGACACCGGCTTCTCCTTTCTCTCAGGGGCGCACAAATCTCTATTAGGCATAGACTACTTCTATGTCCCACGCAACATGAGACACAGACTCCAAACGGCCACACACCTGGCCTGTGGCATCTCAGACCACTCCCCACTGATTATGTCTATCAAACACGGCCCCAAAATGCACAAGTCTACCTGGCATCTCAATTCATACTACCTCGGGATCCCAGAGGTTATGGAGGGACTCGCCCAAAAGATGGACGAATATTTCTCCCTGAACGAAAGTTCAGTCAAAAGCCCCGTCACACTCTGGGAGGGATATAAAGCGGTTCTCCGGGGCGAGGCGATCTCTCTGGTGGCGGCCCGACAGGTGTCGCATAACCGGGAAATAACAGAGGCAATCGCCAGGATCGAAGAAGAGTACCTCGCAATGGGGACAGAGGCCGCAAAAGAGGCACTAGTGATGGCCCAGGAGACACTACGGAATCTGGCCCTAGACAATGCCAGAATTGCCCACTGGGTCATGCATAGCCAGATATACAAAACAGGGGACAAGGCAGGTAAGACACTGGCCTACTTAGAGAGGCGGGAAAGTAAAGGGCCAAAGTCACATCAACACACCTATACAGGGACCCACGGGGGAACTACTCTCCAAAGATGCTGAGATAGCTGAGACATTCGCAACATTCTATGAGCAGCTCTACTCCCCTCCACCCCACCGCCACTACAGAGTCCTGCAGATACAAACTTCCTGGACTCTGTCACACTCCCAAAACTCCCAGAGCAACAGATAGGTAGACTTGAGGAAGATATCACGGAGGAGGAGGTAGCAGATGCCCTGACCCAACTCCAAACCAGGAAAAGCGCCGGGCCCCAATGGCTTCCCGGTGGAAACGTGGAAAAGGCTAGGAGAACCGATCATAGGCCATGTGCACCGCATGCTGGTCCGCTACCCCATGACCTCCAACATGCAGCCATAGTGGTGATCCCGAAACCTGGGTAGCCGCCGTAGCTCTGCGCCTCGTACAAACCAATCTCCCTTATCAACGGGGAGGCTAAGGTCCTTGCCCGTGTCCTCGCCAATTGACTTCTGGGGGCTATCCACTCCCTGGTCCACCCAGACCAATGCATCTTTATGCCGTCAAGGTCCACTCGGATGAACCTACGGAGGGTGCAGCTCGCCACAGACCGAGCCGCTAAGATAGATGACCCACTCGCATTATTGGCGGTAGATTTTGAAAAAGCTTTTGACTCGGTGGGGTGGTCTGCCCTCTGGGCCATTATGGAAAGGATGGGATTTGGCACCAACTATATGGCATGGGTCAAACTGCTGTATGAATCTCCTGAAGCCTCCGTGAGGGTTAACAGGACTGCCTCCAGGACCTTCCGGCTAAGGCAGGGCACTAGGCAGGGCTGTCCCTTTTCCCCCTTGCTGTTCAGACTGTCCATAGAACCGCTGGCTATCCGGCTCCGGTCATCAACAGAGTGGTCTGGCTTGGCATGGCATGGCCATGGGGCGGGGAAGACCGGGTATCACTCTACCCAGACGACTTGCTGGTCTACTTGAGCAACCCCAAGTCCTCATGTCTGGCGGTCACGAACATCCTTAACCAGTAGTCCCTCTGCGGTCTGAAAGTAAATACCCCAAAAAACTGTTCTCTTCCCTCTTCAGGGTGGCGAAGACGCAATTCCCAGGCAATGCCCCTATTCGGTCTCCATCCAAACCTTTACGTACCTAGGTATCACCATCAGCCATACCCCGCAGAGTTTACCCGCCTAAACCTGCAGCCGGTGATCGACAGTTTTGTTACAGACGTTACCCACTGACCAGCACTCCCACTGGCATTGCTGGGACTGGTGGCTCTGTTCAAAATGTTCTCTCCCCCACACTTCCCCTACGTTCTCCAGAATACCCTACACATCCCTCACACAACCTTTAGGGTCATAGAGACAGCCTTTCGGGGACTCACCTGGGGCGGGAAACAACCCTGCATAGCACTGAAAACCCTACAGCCATCAGTTTGGGAAGGAGGTATCGGGCTTCCATGCCTCCGGGCATACTATTGGGCCATCCAACTGGGGGTGGCTAATGACTGGCTCCACGGGGCCTCAGGGCTCCCCCACATAGGAGTGGAGATTAAAAGTTGGGGGACAATCACACCCCTCCGGGTGCTTTATGGGGCCGAAGAGGACATGGCCGGCCTGTCCGATGTCGAGGCAGATTCGCAGGGTCTGGGCAGAAGCCACCCGACACATGGGCTGGGGGGGGGGGGGACCTACGCTGGACCAACCTCCCTGGAATAATGCACACATCCCAGAAATCCTCAAAATTGATCATTTTGTAAGGTGGGAGGAAATGGGGATACGAACCCTGGCAGACGTGGTACAAGAGGGGCGCATAGCAACATTCACTGATACACAGGATAAGCTCATGTTACCCCCGAGGGAAAGATTCAGACACATGCAACTCACGCACGCCATACAGACCCAATTCCCAACACTAGCAGATGTTCCCACATGCTCCCCTCTGGAGGCAAACATGCTCCACACAGGGATACTGGCCAAAGTCACATCAACACGCTATCAGGTAATCACTGCCTTCTGGACACAAGAACTCACTGGGCTCCGGGAAAAATGGGAGCAGGTAGTGGGCATGCTAAAAGCGGAGGAATGGGTGGAGGCCCTGATGTCCCCTCGGGAGATTGGGATAGACTCCAAGCTCTGCCTAATACAATTCAAGATACTCCATCAAGCACATTACTCCAGGACCTCTATGCTGAAGTGGGGGCTGGTAGAAGATGGGGCCTGCTTGCGGTGTCGCGGGGCAGAAGGTACCTTTTTACACATTCTCTGAGACTGATGTCGTTCAGGACTTTTGGACCCAATGCAGATGCAGGATAGGTACAGCCCTGGAATCTCCAGTCCCACTGGACTCTAAGATGGTGATACTGGGCATCTGGGGAAGAGGTGGACTATAATAAATATGAGAAGACCTTCATCTTGGTAGCCCTGGGACTGGGCAAAAGATTCATCACCTCCACATGGGGATACCCGGCTAAACTGTGCATTAATAGATGGGCTAATGAAATGGACCGATGTGCATCATTGGAGAAAAGGATATACACTGCTAAAGGCTGCCCCGGGAAGTACTCTAAGGTGTGGGGGAAATGGGCAGAGCTCGCAGAGACCAAAGGGGGTATAAGACAATGGGGATACAGAGGCTGTGGGCCGCCCCCTAGGGTCTGACCGCCTCACCCCTCCCTCCACATGTGTTGCCCCCGCCACACCCCAGTGTGCGCAAGGTAGTAGCAGGGAAGTGGTGACCCATCTCCCCCTTTTTTGTCTTTGAATACTGCTTACCATTGACCAGCTAATGTGACCGGTTTATGTTATATGTTTAATAAAAAGAACTATTAAAAAAAACAATATTTTCTGCAGTACTCCATTAGGTAAATTGCACACTTTTGATTGAATATTTTTGTGTAAAAGAAATCACTGGCAGTGTTATACAGCCACAAGGAGGAAAGAAGCACACTGCCGACTACTCTAAACCGTACGCAAAAAGGTTGTTTTGATACAGTGGTTTCCAATAAAACAACATATTTCCATACACAGCCAACGCTACTCTATAAATGGCGGCGGCTTTAAACACTTAACTCATTACTTCACAGTAAGGGGAAAACGATTGCCCTATGTCCATAAAACAAGATGTTGATTACCTTCTGTGGTCTAAAGTAGGTCAAGTACAAAAACATGTGCCAGCCACAGAACCAGGTGTTCAGAGGGCACTTGGCAACAACTTATTTGGTCCAGGAGTCACTAACAACTTTTTTTATGTGGCCCTCGCTCCTAAATAAGGACAGACTAGAGCCCAGCATGCTTGCTGGTTCAAAGTGCCCATTGTTTTGAAGTAATAGGCCCGGTAATGTTTAATCGCCTTCCAGGAGTGCAGCCTCTCTCAGGGAAAAGATGTGCAAAGGACTCGCTACTCGGCCTGGGCTAAGAACTGACTGCGACACAGCTTCCAGACCTTTAAAAGATTATGTAGATTTTTAAGATTTCAACAATTTAACAGTACCTCCATATGTAGCAAAGAGCTTTCAACACCAGAGTAATGGAGAAAAGGGGATGGTGTAAAGTGAATTGGCCATTCTCGTGCACTGTCCAGAGATAAACAGCTGAAATGATACATTCCAAATTCAACGCCTTCAACAGAACAGCAATGTGCTCCCGATAGGCAGAGCTTTCCTGACCCATTCTGATGCCTTTTTACCTACTTTGCTTTATATGTCAAACTATGAATGCCAAAAAGTAAATTGTATTTGTTAATACGGACATAAACAGCGGGCAGTGGTCTTTAACTGCCATGGGTTTTCCCCCCCAGTGCCAAGGCCTTTTTTGGTGATTTCGGTATTTCACCATGCAAAGCCTTCTAACATGTTCTCCTTCATTAACCCCTTAAGTGCCAAGGATGAGCTATCTCGTCCTTGGCACTGGGGAGGTAATCCCAAGGACGAGATACCTCGTCCTTGGCACTTAAGGGTTAAATGGGGCAGTGTGTGACAAACTTCAAGCGAAGTGTTAAATATCACAGCAAGTAAAATCATATCTACGGTCCCCACTACAAACTTCAGGTGTCTAGGTGAACTTGGTGGTGGGTGCATGATTTAGGGCACAGAAAAACAAATGCCTCCAACGCAATTCATGTTTCCTCACACCACCCACCATGGTGCCCAAACGATGCTCACGAAAGTGAAAGGCTACTCAAACTAAATTCAGACACAAACATCCCACAAGGAAGGTAGTTTTGAATTGGCTCCAAAAGGACAACAGATGGGGTACAAACAGCCCTGCAGATAAGGAGAGTATGGGACACTTTCACTTCCTAAAAACTGGTAAATACTCCCAAAAAATTAAAATGGGGAGTACAAATACAACAAAAAATAGGAAAAAAAGACATGTACAATCTTGCACCCCTGCTTTCACCCTCCCCGCTCCATGGATATGTCTGGACCAGTAATATGCGTAGTACCACAGGAAGAAACTATTTTAACTGCCTGATTGTAAGAAGTAAACGTGTATCTTTTCATGGAAATGAATAACTAGGTGCACAAAAATAAATATTACAAGAACATTCGTTTTTTCAGTTAAATAATTTTTACTCACATATAAAATCTCATTGGGAATTAGACTCACATGTTTACAACGTAAAAAAATCCTTACACTCCCAAAATACTCCCACTTCCAAATCTTATCTGGAGCACTCAGTACAAATCAAGGTGGATCTTGCTGCAAGAAGGAAAGCCCACTCTACAGCAACCTACTCACAGAATGTCACTTCCATTGTTATACAAGCCTAATACAGTGGAGAACACCAGATTTGCTGATGACACAGGAAGCAGGCATTGTAAAAGAGCTACCCGCCTTAGTAGTCATCCAAGCAGATGGACCACAGTCTATGTTAAAGCCAAGAACTAACTTGCTGAACTGATATCTGTTGGAGCAATCATCCACATGGGGCTGGTCCCAGTAGGGTTGTGAGGCTTTGCTGGCGGTTTGCCCTCTGAACAAGTAAGAGGCAGCACAGCAACCACTCATCTTCCCTCAATAACCTCCTGCTTAAACATCTGCAGTTCCACAACTATTGCACCAACTTCTTTCTTCCGTTGCTTCATAGTAAAAGAGTGATAATACCACTTTAAAAAAGCAGTTATAGCACAAATAAGCAAATGGTACCACTCTTTTAATATGATGGGGCCATTGCATGAGCCTTTCCATATGCCTTGGATGGAATGTGGCACTGCTTTACCGCACCTTGGGCCCATTGAGGCCACTAATCAAAAGAAATCTTCCTCATAGTTAGATCGGTGTAAGTCATGTAGCAAAAGGATGCCCCAAAGGAACCCACCAGATGGGACCCTCCTAATCCACAAGCAATTTGTTGCGTAAGGGAAACATTTCACCCAGAAGTAACTAAAGGTATTTTCCAGAAAGGAAAACCTCTCACGTGGAAGTAAACAATGGTGTCCTGCAAGTGAACTATTTTCCCCAAAACTAATTATTTCAGCTGGTTAATCAGCTACTGTCACTTTAGATGCACAGAATTTAATTCATCACATGCAAGTTAACTCTAATTTCATTAAAACTGTAGCCTAAGTTATCCAAATTAATATACACCCTTTACTATCAGGATTAATTCGTAGACAATTGGCCAGTAATGTAATGTAATGCGTCATTTGTATAGCGCCTTTCAACGTTTGTAACGTTTGTATGGTCAACGCGCTGTAGGTTGAATGCCCTCGGGGGACTGAAGACCAAGGTTTGGGAAAATGCTACACCAGGCTCACAAAATTACTTCTCCCGCTGTGATTGTAACACTATAAACTGGAAAAGCATTCAACAAATGATCATGATTCTTCTTAAGAGATACAATCATGCAATTCAATTTTGGTTTCCAATTCATTAAACAAATGATAGCTTTGTATAGCCACCCTATGGCTTTTGTCCACGTCAATAGAAGCAATTCTACTTATTTTAATTTGAAACAAGGTACAAGAAAAGGATACTCTCTTAACCCTTTATTATTTATCATTGCATTAAAACACTCTCCTTCACTCAACCAAGCATAACTTCATGTTGACACGTGCCACAAAATCTATCACATGTAACTGAACACATTTATCCCAGCTTTCTCATCATATGTGGTGGGCTGTAATGGAATTTTCCTAAAAAGGAAAATCCATAATATCGAAAGGGATTCATTTTTGCACAAATTAGATGAATAATGAGATCATTTCCTGGGCAACGGCAGTAACAATTCTTAAAGATCAAAACAATCTCAGGTTGACCCGCCCCCCCCCACACCTCCAAAACACAAGTTCCACCTATAACTACTAAAAAAAAGATTAAATCGGACGATCGCCCTTAAATTTTGATGCCCTCTCCCTTCAGAACCAAGTCAATACCAAATACTCTCCTTACAACAAAGTTTGCTTATCTCATCACGTCATCTTATCTCCCAATGCCTTTTGCAACCCCCTTTGCCCCAAAACCAACCCTCCTACTGCTTAGCTCTCCTTTTTTTCGGTTTACCCTACTCCTCTCAAAATGCACATTATACAACAAATTAAATGGTTATGTACCCCTGCTAAATTGCTTTTTCTTGTTTCTTCAGTATTATCGAACCATTCTTTCAGATATTTGAGTTTGGCGATTTATGATTTCACACACAACACTCAAAAACAACAAAAAACGGTAGCGTAATGTATTACCGTACAAATAATGAAAATGTTAAATACTAAACTCGATTATGCCTTATTCGTAATGCGTCAGACAACCGTGACATTACGTTTTCTTGTTGCCATTTTTCAATACAATTTATTATAAGCTTGCAAGAGGGAAACTTACTGGTTGTTACTGTAAGGGTGCAGAAGTACGAGTCTGACACAGTGGTGACATGCTTGTGGGAAAAGACTTATATAAATTTTAAAAAAGGAAAAACCTTATCTTGCCCCATTTCTGAGAGGGGTTTTCCTGCCTCATGAAAACGCTAAGGACTGGCAGGATGCCGTGTAAAGTAAATGTCCACTGTCCTGTGTCCAAACCTATTTCTGTCCCTTACGCTAAACTAACTAAGGAAAAACAGTGTCTTCATGATACAGAGGGAGGCTTCTCACATTCCGGATACATTCTTGATAAGAAAACACAAGTTAACACAGTTCCCAAGTATCAAGAGGGAGTCTCTTCCCCTTGGTCTTCTCTTTAATACACAAATGTAGTGCTAAATCTGATTCACTATCCTGCCAGACTTCACTGTAGATCTTCTTAACAAACATATTTCCCAAGTATAAAGGGGGTAGGTCCCTTACCCTTATCCTTTCTCCAGCTCACAGATTGTACTGTCAAATCTGGTGCACTATCCTGCCAGACTTGGTTCTCGACCACGTGGTTCAGCTTCCTGCACCTCCCTTTCTCTCTTATTTGAAACAGAATTTACTTGTTGCATACGTGCCTAACAAGCAAACAAACTAAACTAAACCTACGTCCCAAGTCCCACTAGGTTGTCTCAGGGTCTCCCCGACTTGTCCTATACCTTCTCTCTCAATTGCAAGGGTCCCTGACCCCTTTATCCTCTCTCGGGCACTCCCCAACTTGCTCTAAGCCCCAGCCCCTTGACTATGGATTCCTTTGATTCTGTTTGGGTCCTTGACCCGCGTGTTTTGCTTCTGTGGAGGTCGCCAGACCTCATATGGGTCCCAGACACTGCTGTGCTGTGTTTGTGGGTTCTCCCCCCTTGCTTCACTCAATGTCCAACAGAACAGACATGGTTTACTCTCCTGCCAAGTACTGTTCCACATAGGATATTTTGTAACATTCACCTCCCTGGCCTCATAGGAATGGGCTTCCCCCATGGAAGCAGGGACAAAACCCTGGGATTTGTCACATTACCAATATTCTGGAGTTGCACACATTTATGGCTGGACCAACACACAGAGACATGTGTTTTCAGGAGCTGACTACAGGTAAGGCACATACCCCTGCCAGCTGTTCCCAATACAGAAAATACCCCCACTCTGAAACACATACACAAAAACACCTTACCATTTTCGCCAGGTACCACATCTTATCCTTGCTGTACTTTATTTGCTTTCGGCAGTGGAAGATTTCCTAAAAAAGAAAGGAAAGGTTTTAAAGAATGAGGTATGTTTTTCAGAGAATGGAAATAGCAGAACAAATAGATTGAAATTAGTACTTGTCAAAGCAATAAGATCGTAGGCCCAACCCAAAAAGGATGCCATCCTAAAGTCAATGAGGAACCTGGTCAATGCGACCGGGGTACTCCTCGTCATTAGTTGAAGATTTTATGCTACATGGTTGGGTGAATTTTTCTGGAAAACGCCCATCATCCCCACAACCCCTAAATAGTTCATAGGTGCCTCCTAAAACACATTTCAGTCTCCTCACCAAACATCGATACTTCTTTAAAACTCCTGGGCTGGAATCAAACTACAAACCTACTCTCTGGCCTTTCACCCCATCACTGTTTGTTGCACAGTGGACAAGTCTATGCACATGGGGGAAACCATTGCTTATAGTAAGCAGGATGTTATCCCTACTTCAAAACACAAGTAGGACACATTAACCATAACAACTACACAAAGAAACCACAATAAAAGCAGAAAATGTTGGTACAAAAGTTAAGAAATCAGGCCTTTTGTTTGGTAGTCTGGGTGATGTTTCTTATTATGCCAGTGCCTGCACTGCTTTGTGAATTTCAGGGGATTCAGGCAAGTGTGTGTCTGTCTGTCTGTCTGTCTGACGCACACACACACAAAACAGAAATGTATGACTTCCTAAGCGAGGCTGACACAGACGCACTCATCTTCACAGAAACATGGCTATCAGACAACTACAAGACAATCGCCCATGAAGCCATACCGGATAATTGTAAACTAATGCACACTAACAGAAAAACGAAGAAGGGGCAGAATTGCAATGGCATACAAAGACCACACCACTCCCCTCCCCTCAACGGACCCAGAAGACTGAATCCCTCCCCATCAAAATGAAACTCAACCACCAAGCCAACATACTGTTACTTCTAATCTACAGACCACCATCCTACAACCCGAACTTTGCAACAAAGCGCACTGACTCCATCGCCCACCTATCATGATAACAATCGTCCTAGGGGATTTCAACATCTGGTTTCAAAGAGAAAACTAAATCACAGCAAACTCACTCAGCACCCTCCTGGAAACACTCCACTTCAAGCAAATAGTGAACAGATCCACCCACAATGCTGGACATACCTTGGACGTTATCTTCTGCAGTGACAAACTCTCCACCACCGCCCCACTAGTACCGATGATACAGAGTGATCACCACCTGATCCCATTCCCTGTCAAACACCCAATCCGAATACTGCCCAGAAACACAATAAGCATGCTACCAACAAAAGAAACTGGACGAGTATTCACCCGGAATCCTTAACAGAACTGCTGGTATCAACTAAACCAAACACATCTGAGCTAAATAGAACGACTCCAGACTCAGTGGAAAAAAAACTCGACGCCGGGACCACTGAGGCCCTGAGGCCCTAGACCAATTAGCACCAGCAAAAGCTTTGAAAGCATCTACAAAAGAAAAATGGCAGCAGGGTGGTTTACTGAAGAACTGAGGGAACTCAGGAAAACAAACCATAAACTGGAAAACCTATGAAGAAACCATTCAAATCAATCTGACAAACTAAAATACCAGCGACAACTCATACATCCGAAGTAGCTTTCATGCCCCTGTTATAGCTGCCATCATTAATGGCAGCCTGGGCTACTGCAATACGGTGCTGGTAGCGCAGCCTTTCTATCTACTGAACCGCTTGCAGGTGTTGCAGAATGCTGCTATCCGCCTTGCAATGTGCATTTCCTATGGACATTTGGTTACAGCTGCTAGACAGGACATGCATTGGCTTCCCATCATAGCTCGTATTAAATTCCAATCTCTCTGTATTATTAATCGTACCGACTATGGCAAGGGCTGTCCAGCTCTGCAGAAGAAATGTACCCTAGAGGCACCCTGTCTTATTCCTGAAAACCTCTGGGTACCAGGATGTTATGTCTGTGAAGGGTTTCTCTGATCTAACCTCCTCTGCAATGCTCAATGCTAGTCTCCATCTCAACCATGCCGATTAGGTTTTGATACCAAGGTTAGACTGATCCTCCCATGGCAATCGATTGCCAACTTTTCTTGGTAGATAAACTACTCTTTTAGCCTTGCATCCTTGAACTCTAAAGTAGCATTGAATTCACCTAGAATGGTGATGGGTACTTCACCATGGGCATTCAAATGCATCTTGGACACACAGAGTAGGCTGGTGAAATGTATATGCCCACAGCTGAGAGTTCATCAAGTGTAGTCTGCACCACTGTCAACCAAAAGTTCAGTCTCCACCCCATTGAATTTGAATTAGTTTATTTTTGCGCCACCCCTCCTACCCACACCGAGCACCGATGGAATACAAAACCTCATTGTGTGATAAGGTCTCAAAGATGGTAAGGGATGCATCTGCCACCTCTTGTATAGACCCAACTGATTTTGTGTGTTTGTAGCAGCGGGATAATGTCCTTCCACAAGCTCGGAATTATTTTTCCTGTATAGCACTTGACATGTGTGATGAATCTAGGCTATTAGTGCCTTCTTCCCAGGGGAATCAGGTTTTGGACGAAGGACATATTTTTGGTTTTTGGACCCCCCCTCTGAGGCTAGGTAGGTGCGCCCGCTCAGCAAAACTCTCCCTAGGGGACCTGGAAAGTGGGACCTCACTAGGAGTGACTCCCTTTCCCACGGGGAACTCTCTATGAGATAAACACTATCCACTTATATGGGAATGAATATGCCTGCACTTACTACTGTATCTCCTTCAACAACCTTTAATATTTTCCCCATCTCCTTGGCTTTAGGCAATGCTTTATTTCAAATATCCAACGAAAAGAAATGAAACACCCCTTTACGAGTCGTCAGCAGACAGAATCCAACGAGAGAGAGAACCTTAAGCAGAGGAGAGCCTCTGACGAAGGAATGCACTGGAGGGGCAGAGCGATGTTGGGCCGCTTAGCCAGCATCAACCTGAAAGAATAAAAGAAGCTGAGGTGAAGGCCGTGAGACTAGCAAAAAGAAGTGTAGCAACTGCTACGGGGTCGGGAAGACCGTCCCGCTTTGTGGCCTGACCACATGGTTTCCCGTGGGGTGCTTGGAGCCCACGAATGAATACAGATACTGAGCGCATCAGGAGGCAGGATTTCGCCACTCCGCTTGTGTCTGCAGAGACTGCCGAGTCAGGCAGGTTGAGAAACAGATGCAGAGAAACCAGAGAAAGCGAAAACATGGGCAGACTCCCCGATGCAACTCCAAACCCCAGGAACCAGCCCCACGCTGAAGAAGGTAGCTGGCTGGTCCGGGGGGAGGAAACTGGAAACAAGTGAAGCAACTGTGAATGTGGGTTACGTTAGCCCAAGAAACCCGAAGTGTGAATATTGGAGAGGGTCACAGGTGTGGTCAAGTATAAGCAATTAGGAAGGCCCAATAGAAGACACTGGGAATATATTCACTAGAATAGAATCTAAAGGATTCAACTGACTAAAAGAGAAACCACAAGAAAGGGATACCAGGAATGGGGGAAATGATACAAGAAGGATCCCTATGTGTAAAGATGTTAAGACTTTAAATGTATACCACGAATTACAGAATCCCTTGAGGAGTGTGCAAGGAGGATTAAGGAACTTTACTGATTTTAAAGCAGCATTTTCTTCTTTTTCATTGGACTGACTAACACTACACTAAGAAGAATTCCACTGAGTTCAGCCAAGTCTTAACCAGAAGCACAGTGCTCTGGTTTTTAGTTTCTTTTTCTATAATGCTACAGCCAGATAGAATTAGGTTTTGGACAGAGGACATATTTTTGTTTTTGGACGACTGACGAGCACCCGTAGTTTATTTTTTTTTAAATTTATTATATTTATTTATTTATATCGCGCCAAACATCTCACGGGCGTTGGGGTGCGTTCATTTAGACACGGAAATACAAAGTTTGACAGGACCGCATATTTCTGATTCAGGTTCTTAACTAATTGCTTTTATTTGAAAATACTAGTTTTTAGTTTTCCTCTAGTCTTCATTTAATCGGTAATACATTCCAAGTCTGGGCCGCTCTCACAGGGAAGGATCGCCCTAACCCATTCGCTCTTTTAGCTGTGATGCAAGCAATCTGTTCATGTGCTTCTGATCTTAGAGAGCGGCTCAGGGTGTAAGGAACAATCTGTTCCTTCAGGTAGGCAGGTGCCTGTCCAAATAGGCAGCGATGTACCAAAGTCATAGTTTTGAAGGTGATCCTGTCTTCTAGTGCTAGCCAGTGAAGGGCTTTCCTGTCTGCTGTACTATGATCCCTTCTGGCCTTCTGTTTAACAATTCTTACTGTGTTGTTTTGGATACCTTGGCACCTGGGTATGCAGCCTTTACTTGCTCCTAACAGCAGGGCATTTCCATAGTCTAGTTTGGAGAGGATTGTGGCAATGGTTGCGCTGATCTTTTCACTCAGATACAGTCTGATTTATTTAACAGACTCTGATAGTACTGGCAGTTTCTATTCATATTGTTGACATGCACGTCTGCACCAAATGATTCCTCTAAGTATATCCCCAATGTTTTTACTTTTTCTGAGACCTGGATGAGAGCGTTTTTGATCTTGTCCGTTTGCCTGGCACATTTTCCAGTTTCCTTATACAGGTTTCAGCATGCACCACCCTTTTTGTAATTTCAGTTGCCTTGTCCAGTGCGGTCTTACTCATGTCACAGCAGTTTCCTAATTTTCTGGTTGGAACAATTAATTATGAGCTGTTTTATTGGCATTGGCCAACATTTTCACATATAGACCTCTCAAGACTAACAAATTCCTCTATGTTCACCATCACCCCTCCTTTTGTTCACAGTTGGCAAAACAGCAATGAGCCAGGAATTTGTCCTTATGCAGATTACGAGGTTCTAGTATTTTCTTCCAAGCAATAGCCACTTAAGCTTCCTCCCTGAGGGCAGCCTCTGTCATGCCGTTCGTGCAGCATGATAAGAAAACCACAGGATTTCTCCCCTATAATAAACAGTGCAGGTTTGTTTTGGATTTTATCATTATTAGGACATATCACCAGAATTAGGATGATAAAGGCAAGACAGGTTCATGTGTCTTTTTTAAAAAAAAGAGTAAATATCAACAGGAACAGGTCTGGCGATGCCTGCAGCAGCAGTTCCTGGATCTTAACTGCCACGTTTCCCTTCTAGAAACTCCTGATGCATCAAGCAACGGCAGACAAGGAACAAGGGGAAAGATGGAAACTGGGGAGGATAGGTTGCCGGGAGAGGGGAGAAATGGAGTGGGAGGAATACCAAACGAGAGCCCTCAGGTAGAGGACCAGCCTGTGGTGGTGTCCTAGCAAGTCGGTAGGCCTACCTGAAGTGGAGGAGCCTTGCTCTGTGCTTGCCCCTGCAGATGGGGCAATGCAGGCACATGAGTGCCTGGTGAGTCTGGAGTGCGAACAAATGCCTCTTCCCTTCAAACAGCTCATATAATCCTTGGCGTGGCAGTAGTTTGACATTTTACCTGAGAAGACTGTCTGGGATGGCAAGTGTCCAGTGTGCTGCCAGATAGATGGCTGGCTAGAAAGTGAGGTGGGGGTATGGAAGCAAATTTCGCTCCCTGGAGATGACAGACATGCAGAATCTCATTCGCCTGTGGCACCAAAAGAGATACACGGCAAATGTGTTCCTACTCCACCACTGATCCCACTAGTGACCCAGCTGCCACCATAGCCCCCTCTGCTGGTGGTGAGGATGTGGGAGCACCCCACCACCAGGGTTCAATAACACATTGTGTTCGAGCAGGCCTTGTCAAGCAGCAGGCAACCACTGCACCTGTCAGTGTTGTGGGGGGCGGGGGGGAAACTAATCAAATTCAATGGGGTGGACTCTCAGGTGTGGGCATACACATTAATTGCACCAGACTACTCAGAGTGTCCAAGGTGCAGGTGAATGCCTATGGTGAAGTACCCATCACCATCCTAGGTGAATTCAAAGCTACTTTAGAGTTCAAGGATGCAAGACCAACAGACTAGTTTATCTACCAAGAAAAGGTGGCAATCGACTGCCATGGGAGGATCAGTCTAACCTTGGTATCAAAACCTAATCAGCATGGTTGGGATCGAGACTAACATTGAGCATTGCAGAGGAGGGTATATCAGAGAGACCCTCCACAGACATACAATCCTGGTGCCCAGAGGTTTTCAGGAATGAGACAGGGTGCCTCAAGGGTTTCTTGCACCCAATAAACTAAAGGATGATGCTGAATCCATCACTGCCAAGGTCAGGACTGGGCCGTTGGACCCAAGGCGTGAGGTTGAGATGGAAATATTAGTGGGGCAGGCTATTATTGAGCACACTGATGTACTTGTGTATCTGAATGGATTAGGCCCATGGTGGAAGGGCGCAAGGGGAAACAGCGCTGTAAGGCTCTGCCTTCACCAAGGAGGCTTATAAGCAGGAATGTTGTGGCAGAGTGGTTTCCGCTTCCAATGATATTAATATGAGAAATTTCTTCTGCAGTCATATTTTCATCATTCAAACTCAAATCTACCTATCATCAGGAATCCACAGAGCTCACGACTTTCATAATACCCATTAAACTGTTCCGGTGCAAGTGCCTGCCCTTTAGCTTACTCGCTAGAGAGTGTGTATTCCAGAAATGTATGAGTAGGCTACTTAGAGGCATAGTATGCATCCAATACTCCCAGAAGGACATTCTGGTGTGGGGAAATGACTTAAGAAAACATGGTAGTTGGTTAAGGAAGATCTTATAAATACTTTGGGGAGCCCACTTAACGATTACTCTGGAGAAGTGAAAAATTTAGGTAGGAAAGTGGATAATCTGGGCCATGAACTGTCACTGGATGAGGTGTGGCCCAAACTTGACACTGTCAAGGCTATTATGTCCATGCTTAAGCCAGCCAAAAAAGACTGAACATGCCATGTTTTCAGGCTAAGTTCATAAGAAATCTTGTCAGAGATGAGCCACCAAGAAACATTTCCTCATGGCTCGTCATAAAAAGGTGATGAATTTCTCAAAGTCAAAAGAGATCTCTGAAGCATCAATCCAGTGTTACTTTGATGAAAGAAAGAACATTGTTGTGTATAGTGATGCAAGTGAGAATGGATTAAGCACTGTCCTGATGCAAACTGATGGTCATGAACAGTATACTTTCACTTCCATCCAGGGCCCTAGAAGGTTTGCGTGAGCAGATACTAGTCATTGAGCAAAAGGCGCGTGCTTGTGTTTCAGTAATTAGCAAATTCAAGACTTATCTGTGGGAAGGAAGTTCATTGTTAGGAGTTAACAGAAGCTGGTGGTGGCAATCTTTTTACAAGGACACTGATGGCGTTTTCTGCAGAATTGTCAAATGGATCAGCAGCCTCAAAGGGTCAAAACTTCACAAATTGACCATGCTGTACGTGGCAGATCCACTACCTCCTACAATGCCATTGTATGTGAAGTTGAGATGTCCATAGGTGCAGAGAATTTCAGATGTTGTGGCAAAGACAATGCGTACACTAGAGCATGAGATGCCCTAACTGCCACAGCGACATGATCCAGAAGTGATTCACATGCACAATGGCTAGGGCTCAGTCCCAAAGAGCAGCCGCTCTATGAGAAAGACAGGATGAAGAAATGTTCATCCCAAGAGGCAAACCAGGAGGCGCAATGACCTGCTGAAACGGTACCATACCCTGCATGGCGTAGCAAAGTGTCAATCGAGTCCTTCAGCGTTCTCCATAGAGGTTTACATACTTCAAAAAACATATGGTTGCTCATACCGCAATCATATGTATCAGGTAAAATCCTATGAAGTGAAGTGCATTTAATACAAATAAGTAAACTTAAAAGGGACAAGGCATTGCTTTGAAACCAGCCAAACCGGATGTTAAAGTACCTGCTTCTTTTCCACAGTAAGGCTTGGCAAATGAGTTTGTCTGAAACCTGAATTGTAAATATATTCAGGTGATTCGTGGTTGAGACGAATTTATGAGCGATTCGCGTTGCGGATTGAACTGTTAAGCTCATGACAATTTCAGGCTGATTAAATATTCCTGCAAACAGTGGATTGAAGAGGTCAGACCCTTTCCAGCCAGCACATGTTCAAAGCAAACAAAGTATAATCTTAATGTAAAAGATAGAAGTCTTTCTTACCAGAGATATTCAAAGAAAAAGTGTCTAAATGACAAATGTCTTGAACCTGGCTGGCTGTTTTCTAAATATAGAAATCAAAAATAAATGTTTTCAACTGACAAAAAGAAACTTTAAAAAAACATGGGCACCAAATTTACAAACAATTATACAAATAATGTGCCGAGGATGTGCTTTTTAAAAAAGCGTGTGTTAATGTAAGAAAAGCGCAGGTCCATGTTGCTTTATTCACAAAAGTTAACCTGTACATTTCCAGGAGGCTGTGCAGCAGCGCATATTATGCGCTTTCCAGCCCCCTTGTATAAATGAATGTCAGGAGTGCTCGCCTGACACTAATATATAACAGACTTGTAGAACCCATTTGGATGTTGGAATGAGATTTCACCATAATGGGTGCATAAAGGGTCTGTCATTGTGAAACATGTAAAAAAAGAAAAACATTTGTTTTTGCTGTTTGAGGGTCAATGCAAGTTATACAGGAGTGATGCGTATTATATATATTTAAATTGGGTCAGACCTAGACACGCATTCAGCATCCCCTGAGCCCGCTTCTAACAGGACCAGGGGAATGAGTTTGTGTTCTGTGCATTAAAATGTGCAGATATTCCCCCCTCTTACTTGTGTTAATGTACAAAGGAGATTAAAAAAAGGACACCTGAATTGGAGAATCTATTATGCACATATTTAAACGCCATGTGGGAATATGGCACCGTTAGGGAGATTTTTTACAACCATCCAAGTAAGAGATGGGGCAGCGCACCCAATATAAAAAGTAAACTTAATCCCTCTGCAATACTACAACTCTATGGTATACTGAAAAATATACATAAAAAATACATCTCTTAGCTCAAATAAGTCAAAATACACAGGGTATGCATAAAGAGCACATTGTCAAAGAAGTCAATCTCAACCCTATGCTAAAATGCAAGTCCACTATCAAGTGATAAACACAAGCGGGGAGAAAAGTACAATCACAGACATTAAACACAGTATTAAAGTCAGAATCACGACTCAACTGCCAATACCAAACACAGCCTCAATAGTCCAACACCTAGGACGTAGTATCAGGGAAAACGTAAATGTTCACCAGACAGTAAATGTAGGAGCTGGAGGGACGAAAAAGCGGGAACACTAACACAACCAGAGATTACCAAAGGTTAGTGCACAGACTCATATCACCAATAATTTACATTGCTAGAGAAACTGATAGTCATTCAAAAGCGATGCATATTAATTAGGCATTCTCACAGGAAGGAATATAACACAAGATTATAAAAATGCAAATAAAATAATTGGCAGAAGCTAAAATTCCAGTCTTTGGCCTCAAGCACACTGGACACCAGGTGGATACAGGACTAATGTTCACAGGCAGGTGGAATTTCATTTTAAAATAGTTTTATGATTGTATCCTGCAATTCGGAAGGATCCTGAGGGCCCTGCATCACAAATAAAGCTCTCTGAGCCTAATATACCAATGACTCTGCCTGACACATGCCAGGGAGACGTGAAGCAGTCTTGAAAATTCAGATTGGCTCCCAGGCGGTCATGTGAAACACTGCCTCCCTTGTTAGAGTCTCCCATAGGCGTCCAGTCCAGGCATCTGCAGTTAAGGGCATAAAGCAGCAAAGGGCAACTCCCTGTTTGAGCCTCAAAGGGCCAGACAGGGCCGAGGGCGCAGGCCCCTGTTCATGTCAGGACTTTGTTGTGATCACTCTATGCTGAACTCCTCCTTCCACACACAGGGATCCTTTAACCATGTGATACTTCACTTTATTCACAGCAGAACTGCCGCTCCCTGTAAGAACGAACGAACATCACTGTTGAGGGCGCTGTCTTTTAGTCACCTGTAGCCTAACTCGGAACTTAAACATGCTCCTATCCAGCCAATCCCCTCCACCCCCTACTTCTCTTTCTGTTCACCCGCCTACCCTGGTACTCAGGGGCTGCACATTTCATCCACTGTTGTCACTTACCCATTTCTTTTACCATCCATCATGCAGCTTGTCAGCACTCCGTTCCACCTTGCACTTGGTCTTCTTTTCCTTTCACTTGTAGGCTTCAGCCACAACTCACTCTACCTTCGACCTCACTCAACCCTTCCACCTCTCCCCCTGCACCCTCGCCCCTCAAATCAGATGCTCCCATTCTCCCAGGATTGACAATCTCATCTACCCTCCTCATCTACCGTAAACCGCCTGCCCCTCTTCCCCCACCTCTCTCTTTCACTTGGCCCATGGAATGCACAATCATCCTGCAACATGTATTTCTTCATCAATGACCATTCTTGCTATCACAGAAACCTGGTTCTCACTTCAGGACAGCTACTCTAGTGCTCTCCAAACAGACTACTACTTTCTCCCACTCTAGGAGACCGGTTGGTAAGGGCGTTAGAGTGGGGCTCCTTATCAATAAGATCCTCACCACTGCCCCCTCTTGCCCAATCTGACAACTTCTTTCTCTTTTGAATTTACCACTATTCAACTCATCCCTCCTACTCATCCTCTCACTGTTCTGGCTCCGTGTCGACCGTCTGGTTCTCTCCACTCCTTTTTTCCTGACCCAACCCTTCTCCTCAAGTCATTTCCCAAACTTCAACCTTTCCAAGCCGTAGGGCCACCCACCTTGAGCTCAACTCGTGCCTATCTGGCGACTCCCTCTACTCCCCTCCTAAACTAACCTACTCACCCTGGTGGGAACTTTCTTGACCGTTTTCCATCTACTTTACTCTCCTCCTTTAAATCCTCAATTGACCCCTCTGCCTCCGATCACTGGTTCCCTCCACCAATGATCAAGAGGAAATTCCAGCAGGAATGACTTGGCCTTGTTTTTTCTGTCTTTCACTTTGCACTTATGACTTCCTTTGACCAACACTAACCTTCATGATATTCACAACTTCCCGCCCCCAACCCTGGAGGACCGTGGAGATCCAGATCCTCAAAGCAACAAATCATGAACTATGATGGGTTGCAAATCCGAGGCCCCCCACCTTACTTCTCGCTTACAAGAATTCCTTTGCTGCCTTCACATCTGCACTTGACTGCCAAATCCTCCAGTTTTAAAAAACGAATCTCTTACCTCTGTAATCACCCCTGCAAACTAATCTACCCTCAAAGCTTTGCTCACAACTCCCAAGCCAATATCCATTGCCACCTCCCTCTCAGCTGACATTGCTCACTACTTTTTAAAATCTCTAAAATGTTATTAGTTTTCCATGCCCACCCTCCTTCTGTTCACCACTTCTACCCTTACCCCTTCTACTCTTAACTACTTATCCCCTACTGAATTATCCACTCATCCTTCGCAGCACTAGCACATCTTGATCTCATATTGACCGGTTTGTGCCTCAAATAGCCAAACACCTAATCACCTGCCCTCATCTCTCTTGAGCTCTCTAACCTCTCTTCTCACTGTACTCGTCCGCTTTCTCCTTCAAATCTGCAACTGTCCTACTCCTTTAGAGGAATCCCTCTGCTGACCCAATCATCCCAGAAAACTATCACCAGGTTTCCCTTCAACGTCATTATTCAAAGGTCCTCGAGTTGGTGGTCTTCAACCCGGAACACTAGGTAACTTGAGGAGAATGGCCTTGAGATTACTATCATATCCAGAATTAAGTTAAACATGTCACATAGACTGCACTCAAAAATGTCTGCAGCTTACTTCCTGATGCTCATCACACCCAAATCTCTGCTATACTCAAACCTGCAAACCTCTAACACTACCCCTCACCGTTGGCATCCCACGCACGTCTTTGAACATCTGCTCTTGACCCTCTACAGTCCAGCCCTATAAAGGCTTATGTTGTCCTATATCAAGCCTTTGATGCCGACTCAAATCTTTTTCTCCTTTACCTCTGCCATCCCAGAACAATTTACCAAGTATCTCACTGTGATCAGTCACTGGATGATGCTCTGCTCAATCATGCATGTTTAACTCTTGGAAGTAATCTTTGTCGTAGCTTCCAAATCTATCAATGCCCCACTCCCCTTCTCCCATCACTTTCTGGCCTGAACTTCTTGCTACCTCAACCATGGCTTGCAACCTTGAGGTCCTCTTTGATAGCAGCCTCCAACTGCAACAATTCAGCCCTACCAACTCCTCTGCTTCTTTAACCCCTTAAGTGCTAACAACGAGGTATCTCGTCCTCAGCACTACATCTGCAGTGCTCAAGAAGAGATACCTTGTCTTTTTAGCACTTACCTGTGGGGGGGGCGGACTACCCACCCCTGTTGCAGCTCCCATCTCCCCGACCCCCAGGCAATGTAGGGAGGACTTCCCCTTCCATGCCTGGGGGTCGGGAGACGGCCGTGATGACGTCGGCACACGCTACTTGCGCCAACGTCATCAGGAAAAGATATTTACATGCTGAAGCCATTAGGCTTCAGTAAGCAAATATAGCAGACCCTTTTTCTGTGCTGCTCTGGCATTATCTTCATGATTTGCATGGGGGAGGGCTAGTTGGAAAGGGGAGACTCTCTCCTTTCCAACAAGCACATTGCTGGTTGAGGATCGTTCGAACCTTGACCAGCAATCCCACTGGACCACCACAGAAATGATTTTGGGGGCTTGGGAGCCCCCCACAAGGCCAAACAGCCCCCACCCCAGCAAACAAATAAAACAATGCCACACCGTTTTACCTTCTTTGGGGGCAGATGGGTGCTGTTTTGCACCCATTTGCCCACAAGGAAGGCACAAAAAAATATGCACACTTGGGGGCAGGCCCTGTGCCTGTGGGGCAGCCCCCTCAGAAATCCTCCCTAGGGAGGTGCAGATTCTTGCTGCTTCCATGGGGGAATGTGGGGGGCGAAATTGAGGGTGTGACCCCGTTTTGCCACCCCAGTGAAGCAAGGACCACTAGGCCAGCAGGAACATCATCTTGGGATGGTCGACCCACATGGAAGATAGGCGCCCATGGCCGAAGGCAGCTCTCCCGGCCGTCCTTTATCTCTGGCTGGGCTGCATTACAGCTTTCCCCTGCGGGGGAGTGATGGTGACTCTGCCGGGGCTCCCTGGGACTGCCGCTGGACTTGGGGATGGTCGACCCACATGGGAAACAGGCGCCCATGGTGGAAACATCAACCCTGGAGCTCTGGCAGCACTGCTGTAGAGCTTTTCACTCCAGGGAGGGATTTGTACCTTGCCAGGGCTCTCTAGGACTGCCGCTGGGATTGGGGATGGTCAACCCACATGGGAGACAGGCCCCCCAAGGCGTCCTGGACAACTGGATGGGCTGTGTTAGAGCTTTTCCCTCTGGGAAAGGATGCAGACCTTGCCAGGGCTCCCTGGGACTGCTGCTGTGCGTGTGTCTGGTCGACCCACATTGGAGACAGCGCCCAAGGCTGGGGAAGCACCCCTGGCTGTCCTAGAGCTCTGGCTGTGCCACGTTCCAGCTTTTACCCATGGAGAGGCACATTGACCCCCGCCGGAGCTCCCTGGGAAAGTCGCTGCGCTTGTGGGTGGTCGACCCACATGGTACACAGGTGCCCAAGAACGGCCTACCCGGCCTTATAATTCCTCCCAGGGACCTTCTCTGGGTGGAGTGAGCATCCAACAATTGTTCTTTGGCAAACTGTTCTTTGTTCCGGAAGCTCCTCAGGACCTTGGCTCTTCTCTTCCTTCTCTGCTGCTAACCACTGTTCTTTTTTCTCTCCACCCTCCTTCCTCCTTTCTTTTCCTCCCTAACTCTGTTAAGTTTTGCTGACTGGTTGTCTGGATCACCTCAGAGCCTTACAGGTCCCAGGCCCACCCCCCAGTCTTTGCACTTGCCTTTGGGACACTGCACTATTTTCAGCACGTATGCACTTTCATCTTATGCCCCACAAGTGAGGCAACCTCTCTGCACTTAACCCAGGGCCTATTGGACCGGACGCGTTTGTCCCCACCACGCCCTCTTCCTCACACCTCTGTCTGTATGCATGCATGCATAAATGTTCTAGGACCAGAAATGTTCATCTATCCCGTCACCCCCCATGACCCCGCCCCCACCACTGTAACACTTCATGCACTTGCACTAGGAGAAATACTATCAGGCCTAATTTGCTAGTTTTCTGTTTAGAATAATTCGGAAACTTCAAGGCCTAAGAAGGATTACTGTATTCCCTTGTTCCCCTCCTGCCTTGAAGCGCTCCACTTGTGTCTAAGCGTTCTATAAATAAACAATTACAAAACGGAAATATATATATATATATATGTATATATATATCACAGAACTTTGTTTATCGTCTTGTCTGTTACTAAAGCAGGGAGGATCTCTGTCAATTGGATCTTGGCTTCTTCACCTTCTCTTGTTCACTATATTGTTAGAAGATCTAGTCTTGAAAGTTCTTTTGCTCGGTATATGCTTGTGATGAGGGAGATTCCTCCCGAGGCGCTCTCCGAGCCCTTTCTGGTGGTCAATGACATGGCGATTACTCCCAGCATCTCCTTGGTTCTTACTTTCTTCTACACTGGTGCGGTGATGAGGGAGATTACTCTTGATGTATTTCTTACTCTCTGTATCCTTCCTATAATCACTGTGACAAGGGATCTCCCTCACGGTGCAACCTCCATTCTCTGTACCTCTTTGGTAATTACTGTGACAAGGAAGATTACTCCCGAGACATTCTTGACTCTTTAGTCTGCCCGGACCCCGCCTGTGTCTCCCGTTTGTGGAACACGTGTTCGGTTCTTACCGGGGGTCGCGGGCGTTTTACTGTTTACTCAACGCTTATTTCTGGATCGCCTGTGCGGCTCTGCGAAGGCCTGGGGCAGACCGTCTCAACGTCTTTGTTGAACTGAAAAGTCCACCTCCCACAGATCACGCCACCACCTCAATTTCCCCAGCACTGGAGTGAGTCAGCTCTCTGCCGGTTCACAGGACTTCTATGCGACTTATACCCTTCCGTGTCTCTTCAGAGGACTAACTTCTCTGCACAGCCGACAGGTTCCTAGTTTCAAACCTCCCAGGCTTTGCAGGCTCCTTGCCGGCTTCTCTTCCTTTAGTCCTTGGTCTGTGTTTATCTCTCCTAGCTGGGCCCACCCCAGCACAGTCAGTCTTTTGGTTGTTTCCATGACGTACTTTTCATCCTTCCTTGTGGCCGCCTCTTCTGAGTACTTTTAGAAAAAGTTATGTCATCATTCCTATTCTTCTTCGTTTCAGTGGTGTAAAGTCTTAAGGAAGGGAGGGAATATTACAGTAACACACTCTGCAGGCTTTAGGGTTTTTATGGGTGCAAGGGCAAGAGTGATAGTAAGTTATTCCTTATCCCCACAAGGGGCTCGCTCCCTGTGAGGTCCCACTTTGCACCACTCCTAGGTGGATTATTGGGTAGCGGTCTCACCTCCCTAGCCGCACAGGGAAGGGCCCCCCCCCCCTGGGGAGAAGTGTCCAGAACCCGTGAATCACCACAAACGGCAGCAACCAGCAGCAGGGGATAACAGAGAAGACACTCAAGAAGAGATGGATTTGTAGGTTTGAGACCAAACAGCCCCAGGAAGTGATGCAGCCAAGCAGGATTAAGCACCAATACCAACAAATAGGAAAACCAGTTGGAAGATACCTGCAGAGCTCTAAACCCACAGACCACAGGGAACCCTGAGAGTGCACAGAGTGAACATCCCACCCACCCAGGGCCGAGAGGCAAGTACTCAAAGTGATGGTTCCCAAAACAAAAATTCTCAGGAAGCAGGAAACAACTCAACCACGAAAAGGACTGTGGGTTTGGAGGAGGCGGTGCAGAGGATAGAAGGAAGAGGGGTAAAAATCAAAACTGATGCCAGGTAGAGACACAAGCCCTTCCAGTATGGCACGACTTGGGTCTAAAAAATCAGTATCACCTTTTCGGCCCTAAACTCTTCCCAGCAGGTAAGTAAATCTGCAGACTTCTTAGAAACATCCCAGAGAACTGAGTCTAGGTCTTCCCTAGATATCCCACATACACAGACCCAGGACCCAGCAAAAAAACACAATCGCACAAAGGGGCTCCTAATAAAGGAGTTGGTGGCCAGCAAGCCAGGTTGGTGGCAAAATCCACCAAACATGGATGTAATATGGCCAGCTCAGGGCTTCTGAGGGCAAAATGTTTTGATAACTTTCTCTACAGTAAAAGGCCGGTTATGTGCCCACGATAGTACAGAGATCATAACATTGTAATACACTACCCAACTAAATTGTATTTGTCATAGAGAAGAACATGTGCACCATTAATGCTTGATATGTGACAGAATATGTCTCAACCCTACTGACCTGCAGCCATGGACCTTTCAATATTATAAAATAATTAACCTCAGGGGTCCTCATGGAAGAAAAAGCAACAGGATGAAACTTCATACACGCCTAATGTATGATTGCCTCCCCTAGCCCTACAGAGGTCCATGCCGGTTATGAATGATCTATTTTGTACTACTATAAACTTCAATAATAATCAAAGCATCAACCACAGAATGGTGAAAAGCAGACATAGGAATGCAGGACCTGTGACCAGAGGTCGAAGTGTAGAATAAAAATGAGTTGAACTATGTTCCTGTTGCCCCGCCCCCTTTTCTCACCATTCCCCACGCACCATACACACCATCACCCCCCCTCCCCCAAATCTTTTTATTTATTCATTATGGATTGGCTGATCCAATCAACCACTTTCGTATACAGTGGGTCGTCCTCTCTTTTTGTTTACGGGGAGCCTCACTCACAAAGGGGGCTAATATTTAGACAGGAGAAAACACGAGTGTAAGGCTACCCCCTCCCTCGACTAGATATTGTTAAAGATATCCTTCCCCATTGCGGAATGTAAAACTGTAATGAAACCGCAGGAAAATGTTAGCTTGCAGAAGCCAATATAAGAACTGTGAGCAAAATCTAGAATAATTAGACCCAGAAACACCAATTAGGAGGTCTATACACGTCAGGTCTACCTGTATGCCCATTCCTATCTGAAAGAATAGAATACATTTCCAAAATAAGTTCCTTGTTGTAGTGTACACATAGCACTTTACTACACTAACCCCATACCTTTTGTACTTTGCCATAAAATGCACTTTAACAAGTAGAGAAACATGTGTATCCAACTCGCCAATTTGTCTTCTAATTTTGTTATTTGTTACAATAATGTCTTTAATGTTGTGTTAGAAATATGTACTGTGTGGCAATTTGTGAAATGTTGGAGGAAGTACAAATTGCTCTCCCTGTTTGCTGAATGCCACAAATGATTTTAGAATATGTTTTTTCTTTGAATACATTTTCTGTATGAAAAAGTAGGAGGCCAAGTGCAGCATTTGTTCCACAACTGCACTTTTTCCAGGGATAGGCTATTTCACCTGCACAACAGAGGGGAGGGGTAGCCTTAGACTCGCTTGTTGTCCTGTCTAAATATTAGCCCTGTTTTCGAGTGAGGCTCCCCGTAAACCAAAAATAAAAAAGGGGAGGCTGACCCATTGTATACAAAAGTGTTTGGACAACCCATGGTTGTAGGGTCACGTTCACCAGGTCTGAACCGATTAAGCTGGAAAGCTTAATAAACAAGTTATTACAAATAACGAAAATGCATGGAGAATGGAAATATTTTTTTGTTTGCATTTCCAACGCCTCCAGAATGCACCGTCAATCTTACCAGTGGGACCAGGAGCCCCAACTAGTAAGTCCCACTCAAATGATTTAGATACATTAATGCAAAAAATGGGAAAGAAATTGTTAGAACAGAATTACACGGAAAATTCATGTTAGAATAACTAAAAGCAGACCAAGATAGCGGCCATGAGGGGAAGACACACGTAAATGTTTCTCCAATCATGCCGCAACGATAAAGCTTAACAAAGTGGATTGAGGATCCAGTCTCGGTGCGGAGCCCAGCTGGATCACACTTTGAAGGGGGGAAAACTGCCAGGAAAGTATCATCGACTCTGGAGGAGGGAAGACACCCCACACAACCGGAACAGGTTAGCGGAGCGGCTTGAGCAGAAGCCGCGTGTGAACGGGAGAACTCCTCTGTGCTAACCACCTGATGCACACCTGCATAAGCGAGGAATGCAGATCCCAGAGGAACAAACAATCACACCAAGGGGCGGCTCAGGCAAAGTGAGCCGGAGAGGGGGTTGGACCAAGGCCCACACCCCTCCGCCCCCCGCTATGAGAAAATGAGAAAGCATTGATACACAGAGTCGGAGGGATCATAAGAGCACTGCGGGGCGAAGGAAGGGGGCCTGAGAACCAGACCGCAAGAACACAGAGACAGTCGGCCATAAGGCTATCGGGATTTAGCAACTGGGCGATGCAGTGACCTGAAGCGGGCCCTCAGAGGGAAGGAAGAAAGAAAGCAAGAACGCTAGGTTATCCCAACAGGAATCCAATGCAGGGACACATGTTGAGGAGCAACAGTCGGGACATCTACATCCTGAAAAAGGTACCGTACCATCCTCTGACCCCCACGGGCAGTGCAGCAATTCCACCCCCGATTGCGCCATAAGCTCAGAGGAACAGCCTTCCCACCCATAACTCCGCAATAGGGGCTGCACACCCTGTACATTTCGGAAAGCATCTCAAAAGTGCCAGAGGCAGGAAAGCAAGGCAGCAACCCTAAACAAACATCTGGTACCCGATAGAACTGAATGGGGAACCTTTCCTCCTATGCCAAATGAAAAATAAGTGCAAAAATGGGGGCCTCATCGCAAAAAAGATTATCAGAATCCAGAGGAGAAGCTCTGTGGGGGAAAACCACAGTAAAGAGGGTGAAGCAGGATACCTAAAGGTCTCCAAATCGAGACTTGGGAGGACCCCCACCCCCTGCACCGGAGAGCATGCAAAGTATTGAGCGACACCCTCAGCATAGCAAACATCCGGCAGAAGTAATACAACTCACTCCCCAGTCATACTCAGAGGGGTAACTAGAGAACAACGGGGGGGCCCATACCATAGGACAGACAGCGGCAGAGAGCCACCAAGCGCCCCATCAGACACAGAAAACCGAGCAATTACCGCAGCAGCCCCGAATCCAGTTCAACGAAAGAGAGCCAGCCCACATACTAGGTACCCCATGTTCTAGAGGCATTCAGGGCAGGACAAGGCTCCCTGACTCCAGGAAGAGAGGACGGTAGGCCCTGGCAACTCCACCTTACGCATAAACCTACCCCGATGCAAGTAGAATTGCATAACGGCCCACATAAGGATAAATAACAGTCCATCTTCAGCGGCCAAGTGGCCCTAGATACCCCACGTTATTCGGGGAACCGCTGCCACTTCAGAAAGGCCTCATGTGCAAATCAAGGGGAAAAGGAGCACAAGCGACGATGCAGAAACCCACACCCAGACAGGATTCAACGCAAATGTGGAGCACCAACACAATCACCCAAACGAAAGGGAAGGGACAGGGAGAACCACATTTGAATACGGATCCACGCCCAACACAGAATGTGATGGCCACGAAAGAGGACATACAATCATGGTTTAAGGAATTTCAGGATCAATTAATGGTCTCATTTCACAACCAATATGAATTGCTAAAGAATGAAATGAAACAGGCGGTACAAGAGTTAAAAGTCGATGTGGCTAAACTTGAAGAAAGAACAGACACACTGTAGAATAGTACAAAATGTGGAGGAGGAGGGGCATCAAACTGGAGAAACACAAGAACATCTGGTCCGTCTCACGCATAATCTGGAACTCCAGTGCGAGGATCTAGAGAATCGCTCCCACAGATCCAACATAAGGATCAAGAACATGTTGAAATCAGTGGAAGAAAAAGACCTCAAAGAAGTGGTACAGCAAGTATTTAAAGACATACTCTCTAACGAAGATGACGCAGAGATCCAGATAGACCGAATCCACTGAGTGGGCCTGTGAAGAACAGGTGAACCAGGAGCACGCCCCCCGAGACGTCTTGGTCGCACACACGTCATACCCCCAGAAAGAGCGAATCCTTTGTAAAGCAAGGACAAAGGGACACATTCGAATGAACGGGGTTGAAATACAACTTTATCACGGTTTGGCCCAATCGGCACTACAGAAAAGGTGAGACATGGGTCCAGTGGTCAAGGAACTTGGTGCAAAGCAAATCAGATATAAATGGACCTTTCCATTCAGTCTTTTATTCGAATGGGATAGAAAGCAACACAGACTAACCACCTTTGAGGAGGGTCTGCAGATCCTGAACTTAACGAAGTAGAAGGAGATGTGGCGAGGTAAGCAAGTGGTGACAGGCCAAGAAGGAGATCTTGGGAATGGAAAACGATCCATCGAAGGAAAGAATCCAATGGCAGTAAGAAATGACGGATGCTGAATTACTGTTTCTGATCTGTTTCCATATACTTGTATGCCTCTGAACCAAAAATAAAGTGTGCTAAAAAAAAAAGAAATGACGGATGCAAAAGGTCGCAACGCCATCAATGAACCAGAGGTCCAGTCGGGGCTCGCAACAGACATGCTGCAGCCTGGGGGAGTGGGAGCGGCAATTTGGGGCCATCCCGGGAGGATAGCTCAGCGGCAACATGCTCGCCTTGGAAGCAAGACGATAGGAAGCAACACAGGTTCGATCCCCGGGTCCACACCTAGAAACCTCTGGGTATTAAGCGCGTTATAAATAACCTATCATATCATATCCAATGGAGCCCAGGTGGGGTTTAGGAACCCCCACAAACTTATCCCTGAGTTTACAGAGGGACAGGCGCAGCGGGCTACTTGCCCAAGCAGCCATAGGCCCCTGGGCCCTCGTCAGAGCGGTTATGGGACGGCGGAGGGTTCTACAAATAGGGAGTTGTAGAGGGAGGGGGGTGAAGAGGAGGAGGGACAGGAGTTGGGAAGGAAAGCTGGAAGGGATAAGCTAGAGCTGAAAAGGGAACACGAGAGATGGGCGAGGAGAGGAATTAAGATGGAAGGGATATGAATCTTGAAATTTAATGTAGGGGGCCTGACTACCCCGGTAAAAAGAAAGAAGATAGAACATCGTCTCCAAAGCGGGAAATTCGACATCCTAATGCTACAGGAGACACATTAGGGGGAAAGACAAGGGGAAAGTCCACCTGAGAGCGTACAATCGTATACTCCAATCTAATGCGCAAGAGAAAAAGGCTGTGGTGATTTTGGCATTCATAAAAACATGAGGATACAACTACATGACACACAAACATACAAATCAGGGCGCTTCATTTTTGCACATGTTCTTCTTGAGGGGCAACCACTAACATTAGCTTGAATATATGCACCAAATACAGGACAGGACGGCTTCCTGAGGGATACACTAGACAAGCTGGAACGATTCGCCACAGGGGAGGTGGTACTGGAAGGGGACTTTAAACTTGCGTGGCATCCTGGGGGCGCTCGAGAGCCCACAACCAAGATGGCCGCGTCTGCGTGAGCTCTCCAGGCACCCTGTAGCAGAGGAGGCAAAAGCCTGACCCTTTGGGACGAATTTCAGCTAAAACTTTGAGAAAAGGGAAGCAGAACGGCTGGTGAGGCGAAGGGAGAAGTTTGAGTGAGCCTGGGTCCCCAGAAGTGCTCTGCAAGATCCTACGCAGTAGGTGGGAAGAGGCCGATAGCGCGGTTCAGATCGATTAACGTCTGTGCGCTGATCGGCTGATGGGACTCCAGGGATCGAGGTTACGGCCGTGGTCGTGTGAGGTGATTGGCCGATAAGCCGGAGCCGTGACGAGTCACTGACAACAGGAGGTGAAGGCCGAATGGAGACCGGGCTGTACGCCAGAAGTGGACGCCTGGGCTCGGACACCCTGGTGCAAACCCTGCTGGGACAACACGCAGCTGGTGCGGTTTGGCCGAGGGCTGGGGTGGTACAGACCAGGCAGGTGACGGGGGGGAAAAAGGGGGAAGCAGAGTCATCTGCCACAGCACCGCTGTGCAGTGGGTGCCAGCCCCGGCGCATTCCGTGAGCAGGAGGAATGGAAAACAACAGCATCGGAAGGCAGTGGAGCACGATGTCAGAAGGACACTGTGGGGCTAAGCCAGTGAAGAATTAACAGAGCCCTGCTCGCCGCAGCAGAGACCGGGTAAGTCCGGAGCGGGGGAGGCAAACTCGTGGCCAGCCCCCGGGAGGTCCGGTGGACATAAATAAAGCAGAAAATATTTTAAGGGTGCCACCTCCCCCCATCAAGCGGGAAAGGACCAACTGCATGGGGGGGGCGCAAAAGCTGCTGGTGGGCCCGAGGGGGCCGGGGCACGGACCATTGACTTAAATAACAGCTGACAGAAAGGTTGGTTTCCCTCGGTCGGGCCCATAGTGCTGTTGGAGGGAACCTGTCATCTGAAAACAGTTCCCTGAGCCCGCACACGGAGGAGTGGAGGTGGGGGCGCGGCGGATCCCCGGGTGACTGCGGACCACCAGGTTGGACATTAAAGGCTCCCCGCAATCGGCAGAGATCCTGTGACAAGGGGGGGGCACAGAGTGCAGGGAGGCCCGCGTGGCAGAGGGGATCCCCCGTCCTCCCTGAGCCCGAGGCTCAGAGACAGGAGGAAGACCAGGAACAGCGGAAGGGTGAATAAGCCACGGAGTGGGCAAGGATAGAACGCTGCAGGGCCCACTGCCCCAAGAGAGGAAGAGGACACGGCAAGCTGGGAACAAGTAGCGAGAGGGACCCAGCAGAGAACGTCTTCCACCCGCGGGGTCCAGCCGAGGGAGGGGGCGGCCCCGCTGATCCAGCAGCGAACTAGACCCAGCTATCCCAACAATAAAGGCATAAGAAAATAACTCTAAAGCGGGCCCGCCTCAGGGGCCCAGCCAGCAAACCGGGGACAGGACTGGCCTGGGGAGGAAGGTGACATGAAGGAGCTTGATGGCAAAGGGGGGCAAAAGGCAAACTCGCTTGCAGTTCACGCAGAAAGAAGAGCTGAGTAGGGACAGGATTGCACCAGCACCCACACCCACTTCGACCACAATGGCACACACCTGGGCATCCACAGGGGCAGTGGCTGGAACGGGCGAGGAACCTCCTGCATCAGAACAGAGTATGGTCCTGGCAGAGATGTGGTCTGGGTTCGCCGCTATCAACTCTAAACTAGATGGCTTAACATATATGGTGGATAGGGCACGATCGCCTAAAGTGGGCGGATGCCGAAACGGCGGTGTGGCAGGATGCTGCAAATAGGGGTGGAGAAGAAGAGGCGGTCATGCTGGTGGCCTGGAAAACTTGGTAGCAACATTGTAAGGGTTGGGTCTGGGATGCTCTGAGGAAGATGACTCCACAGGTGCAAAGAATGAGGTGACGCCCACTGATAGAGGTTGATACAGGCAATAATATGTAGTAGGCTCAAGATGGGGGGCGGGAGGGAGAAAAATAAAATGTGTTGTGTGATGTGAGGAGAGCATGTTTGGCGCTCAACTGTATGATGATTCTGTTGGAACCAATAAAAATTGTTTACAAAAAAAAAGGAAAAAAACATAAGGTGGATAGGATGCAAGAAAGGATAAAGAAAGTAGCAGGAACTCCGAGGTGGAGACAGGAGTCGGAGTGCTTGAGGACACTAGTAACGAGACAGTGCAGGCGGTCCAGGAGCTACGTAGAGAAGTGAAGGCTATAAGAGACAAGAATGAGGATCTCGAAGCGAGGTCACGCAGAAACAATATCAGGGTGGTGGGGATTCCGGGGTCCGTCCCGCAACAGAACCTGGAAGTGTTCATGCAATCCTTCATCAAAAACGTCTTGCAGGAACCGGCTCTGTCCTCCCAATTCCTGGTGGAAAGGGCCCGCAGGAGTTTGCAGGTCGCCCCAAGACCAGATCAGAACCCGGGGCCATTGATGGAAAAGGTCCTCAACTATCGTGATCGCGACACAATACTCAGGAGAGCAAGAGAGCTGGGAGATCTCACGTTTGAAAACAGTAAGGTATCCTTCTACCCAGACTTTACCCCAGAAGTCCAGAAGGCCCGTATGTCGTTTGCTACGGTGAAAAGGGAACTTTGTGACAAGGGCTTGCAATACTCCATGCAATATCCCTCAAAGCTTGGAGTTCAGTACAATGGAAGAGCACACTTATTCACTGACCCTGCAGCAGCGCGTGAATTTATTGAATACCTGCCAAAATGACTTGACGGGTTAATGGCCTGGGAGATGAATATCCCGCAGTTCACAATGGATGAAGAGGACATGCATCACCATGTGACCGAGTTAGCAGGCTATTCAAAGCGAGGGGATTATGTGCTCTAACCCCAAAGGGTCAAGTTATATCACTGCTAGAAATGTAACTAGTCAGACCTGTTGCTTTAATGTTTGTGTTTTGAGGTTAGTCCTCCTCTGGAGGTCAGGTGCTGGTGGTCTCTTGCATAGTGGTGTCCGGCGCCCCAGGGCCGTGGCCCATGATGATTTCTAAGTTGGGTTGTTGTGGGGGGAGGTGACATCCACTGCAAACTAGGGGAAGGTAGTGTGGGAGGTGGGACGGGGTCATGGGGGGAAGAAGGGAAAGCGTGGGAGAGGGCGGAACAAGGGGCCCGCTGGTAAGGCTGGGGCCCCTGGAAAAGGTTCACATCGGACATGGAAGTCCAATAAGCAGCTACAGGCTAAGCTGGAAGGGCAGAGCTCACAGGCTTTCCTAAATGACCCTCACCCGAGCAATGGCACATAGGGTAATAAGCTGGAATGTGCGGGGACTTAATGACCCACGTAAGGCATACTCTGCAGGCGTGATGACCTTGGTGCATAAATAAATTGGGTTCAGGATACATAGATAGATCCAGAGGGGAGGTATGTTATTGTCTCGGGATGCTTGGGTCATACAAAGATCACCCTGGTCCAACATCTACGGGCCCAACATGGATAGCCCGGGTTTTTTCGATATGCTCCTGGGGAAAAACAAAAACTACCTGGATACGAGCATAATGTGGGCGAGGGATCTGAATGTGATATTAGACCCCAGTGTGGACAGGACGGGTGATGGGAGGAAGGCAGCCGAAGCAGTGTTGGGCCTGGGTGGTATCTGGATGCTGCTACACCCGCGGGAGGTGGGATTCTGCCATCACTCTACAGCGCACATTACCTCTACCAGATTAGACTATATATTAGGGTGTCCCCAACTTGTACACTGCACCGAGGGATGCGATATACTTCCAAGAACATTTTCAGATCATTCCCCAGTTCTTTGGTCCATGTGCTTGCAGGAGTTGGTGCCTTGTCCCCGATGGAGGTTTAAGCCGGTGGCTCTACTTGAGATAGCCTTTAAAAGGGGCATACACAGCCTGATTAAACATTATTTCGAGGAAAATGCGGGCTCGGTGAAGGGCAAACCCTGTGGGAGGCTTTCATGGTGGTGCTCAGAAGGGGGTGCCTGTCCACAGAACTGGGGGTGCTGAAGACGATTCGAAGAGAGTTGCAAGCAGGGGAACTCGAAATAAAACATAGGAAAGGGGCGGTTGAAAGGTCGAACACTCCCAAAGCGATGGCCAGGCTGAAGGAAGGGTTGGAGATCTTTCAATGGCTTGCAGATAGAGAGGTGAAATACTTTTCCCCAACCAGCCATGGCCCGTAGATATGGGGAAGAGGGGAGGCCGGGCAGACACCTGGCCGCACTGGTCCAAAGAGAGCGGGGATACG
This sequence comes from Ambystoma mexicanum, assembly GCF_040938575.1. Lineage (NCBI taxonomy): Eukaryota > Metazoa > Chordata > Amphibia > Caudata > Ambystomatidae > Ambystoma > Ambystoma mexicanum. Next base: position 341,771,560 of record NC_090926.1, read on the forward strand.
GGGAGATAACTGCAGTGAGATCCAAAGAAGGAACGGTAGTAGTGAAAACAGAGAAGATAGAGGTGTTAGGGACATCATGAATCCCTGCATGCAACGAGGGGCACACCGGCAGAGGCTAAAATGAGAGAGTACATCCAGGCTGCAGCACTTCCTAGATTGGCAGTGGAGGCACTGGCGAAGCCCGTCGGCTGAGGATTTGCTGAATGCTGTCGGGGCCTTTCCCACCTCAATGGCGCCGAATACGGACAGCATAACGCCCAAATTCTATATATATTGCCAGCCTTATGTTGGACGTCTCGGAGGAGGGATGAAGGACGGGAATACTTGCCTCCCCGATGCGGGAAACTGTAATCACGTTAATCCTAAAGCCAGGAAAGGACCCCCTTGACTGCTCATCGTATCGTTCAATATCGCTGCTAAACTTGATTACGAAAATATTTGCTAAGGTCTTAGCTGACCGCTTGCTTCCATATGTTTCACAAATAGTCCACAGTGACCAGTCAGGGTTCATCCCGGGATGTCGACATCGCTAAATCTCAGGCGCCTGTTCGCAATCCTAGCACAAATAGACCCCGGAATGCAGGCGGTGGCGGCGCGTCTGGACATGGAGAAAGCGTTCAACTCGGTGGAGTGGGACTACCTGTTTGAAGTTCTGGCTCAGGTGGGCGTCCCCACTAATTATACAAAGGCAGTGAAGTTGCTGTACACAGACCCCAGGGCCCAGATAAACATCGGAGGGACATGGTCGGATCGGTTTGTTCTTGGGATAGGGACCAGACTGGGGTGCCCACTTTCCCCCGCTGATCTTTGCCATCGCAATAGAGGTATTGGGAGATACCACGGGCACATGGGGGTGGGTATGGGGGTCCAGGTGAACTAGTCTTGCTGTATGTGGATAACACCATCATTTATATGCCCTTGACGCATGAGGTGGCCTCTTTTGGCGATGTTTCGGGACTCCACTTGAAAAGGAACAAATCCTCACTGTTTCCACTGAATGAGGCGACACGGCCACCGGTGAACACAGAGGGCTACAGCTGGGAGCAGAACACAGTCTCCTACCTGGGGGTGGAGGTCAGTAGGGAGCACCAATCCCTGTTAGACAACAACCATAAGAAATACTTATGAGCTCTATGCAGCAAAGTGGACAGATGGTCCAGAATTCCCCTTACAACTATGAGCAGGGTGGCCGTGGCTAAAATGGTGGTGAGCCGCAATATTTTGTACATGTTATTAAACATCCCAGTCTGGCCGTGTAATGGCTACTTCCGAGAGGTACGTTCCCAATTAATAAAATTGGCCTGGCACCCGAAATCCCCATGAACAGGCTTGGAGGCATTGACTCAACCGTGGGAGAAGAGGGGTGGGGGGCGATATGTGCCCCAGACGTAGAAGTATATTTCTTGGCAGGCCAAATATCATTTGCTAGTTTTTGGATGCCTGGTGGGCAGAAGCCGCCACACGTGCGCATAGAGCGGTCATCCGTGCACCCCATAGCACTTAAGGGAAAGCTGATATCAGGGAAGGTGGCGGAGAAGTGTAAAATAGACCCAGCGGCGTGCACAGTACACGCTTGGAAAAGAGCAATGAAGAGACTTTGGGTGGTGCACCCTTTCGACCCTGGTATCTCGTTATGGTGGATCGAAGCCCTAGCGCCAACATGTGACACATCCATAGTGCAGGACTTGGAGGGAGCAGGGATAGCACGACTGGGGGATATGTACCCTAACAGGAAGTTTGTGTTGCAGGAGGAGTTTATAGACAAGATGGGCACGGGATCACAACGAAGATTGCAGTACTTTAGGATGCAAGCAGCGTTCAGGGAATGGTCCCCTGTCTTCCCAGGAACTCCCCAGGTTGTAAAGGCGTGATATCAGAAATATACAGGATGATTCAAGCAGATACTCGCCGTATTCCCCCACCTTGTAAAGGCTACTGGGAGAGGGACAGTGGCGAGACCCTTAGCGACAAGCAGTGGGAGAGGGTATGTGGCATAACGCACACAGGGGCCTTCAACACTAGGTTACAATTAATTCAGCTTAAAACCCTTCATAGGGCCTATATCTCGCCGGCTCGTGTACATAAATTTGATGCGACAAAACCTGCTGCATGCCCATGGTGCAATACGGACCAGGCAGACATAATTCATATGCTGTGGTTGTGTGCCAAACTGCGTCCCTATTGGGATAGGGTGTTCGGGGTGATGACCGAAATAATAGGGCAAGATGTCCCCTGTAGAATGCAATGCGGTATGCTGGTGTGGACACGGGAGACACCTAAACGATACTGCAAACTCCTGGCGACCTGCACGATAGCGGCTAGGAGATGGATCCTCATGAGTGACACTGATAAGAGTCTACGCCGCCCTGTGCAGGCAGCGGAACAGGCCAAAATATATTTGAGGCCCACTAACAACGTACCTGCGGGCTAGAGACGAGACCCCAGCACAATGAAGCGGGGGAGAATGAGGACCATAATGCTTTATGTAGTAAGATGGACTGGGCAACTAAGGGAGGCGGGAGCCACTGGCTACAGGTCTATCATGCATGTCCTTGCCACAGGCTTTGGTGTTCAATATAAGACAGTAAATGTGTCATTGGTAAATGTTGGAAATGTAAAGTGGTCGGAGAGTGTGACGATGTGAACCATTCAATAAAGAAATATTTTAATTTTTTTTAATGTAAAACCTTGCGTGGCATCCAAACCTAGAAACAAGTGGTTCCAGAGTGCAGGGACAAGGAGCACCATCAAAAAACCTATGAAAAAAAATGGAAACATTTTTCGCTGGTAGATGTATGGCAGGAGAGAATGGACAACAAAAGGGATAAACCCACTTCTCACATGTACATCACACGATGCCCAAGATAGATTACATCTGCGCATCGGCGGGGCTCCTGAGGAAAATTCGGAAGATGGAAACAGGAACTAAGATATGATCATTTATTTATATCGCGCTCGTACACAAGCTATATCAATATCAGACCATGATCCACTCTGGGCGGAATTATGCCTAGCACCAAAGAGGCCGGGGCTCTGGCGGTGGAAACTCCCACCCGATGTACTACTCGACCCCGTACTAGAGAATAGGATAAGAGTAAGTATCTTGGAATACTTTACCCAAAATGATTCAGAGGGGATATCGCGGGAGACCCTTGTGGGAGGCCTTTAAAGCGGTCATGAAGGGGAAGTTATTTGCGCTTAGGGCGATCCGAGACAAACAGACATCAACGGGAAATGGACTTTGAGGGGAAACTGTGAGAAATTCAGGCAGAAATAATACAGAATCCCTTAAGCAAGCTGAAGAAAGTGTTACAGATACAGACCCAAGTGCAAGGGTTGCCCGGGAGGCAGTGCGGGTGTGCAACTCGGTGGGCAGGGACCTGGGCCCGAAATCAGAAAGTAGCGAGGTGACCAGTGCAGTTTCAGACCGGGAATCAGCAGGGGAGAGGAAGAGAGAAGGCAGAAGCAAAGAGGAAGGTCTTGAGGTGCTTCCAGAACCGGAGACCGTTCTCCTCAAGTTTCAGAGGCAGTGAGGCTGTTCCAGAAGGAGGCCCCATCTGAAGAAAGAGATCTACCACCAACTTGTTGCTTGGAGAAGCGACTGACCCTAAGGGAGTTGGAGGAGCGAAGAGCTCAAATAGGAAGGTATTTACAAAGCGAGAGTTGGAGATATTGAGGCCCCAGGCCCCAGAAGGCCTTGTGGACATGCAGATGGTCTTGAACTTAATCCTTGCAGCCACTGGGAGCCAATGCAGAGATTTCAGTGCTAAAGAGATACAATCCCTGGGCTTGATGCCAAAGACAAGTCTCACAGTCCTGTTCTGGATGATTTGCAGAGGGTGGAGAGTAGAAGCAGGCAGATTTAGAAAGAGGCTGTTGCAGCAGTCCAACCTAGAGAGAACCAGAGCTCTAGAGACAGCGAGCTTCTGGGGGAAGGAGAGAAAGGGAAGAATACCTCTGAGGAGGTGCAGTTGGTAGTTTGACTTCTTGGAGACGTCAGAGATGTGAGGAGAAAAGGAGAGTGTGGAGTCGAAGATGACCCCAAGGTTCTTAGCCTCACATGTGGGAGCAGGAAGAGGGCCAAGGGAGGCCGACCAGAGAGTGACAGGAAAGGAGTCTGCTGGTGTGCCAATGAGGAGAATCTCCGTTTTACTGGCATTAAGGAAGAGATCGTTGGTGGCACACCCTTCCAGGATAGCAGACAGACGGTCAGAGATGAGAAAAGGAGAAGAGGTGGCAGATGGGAGCCTGAAAACAAGCTGAGTGTCATCCGCATAGCACGGAAAGTTGGAGCAGAGAGCGGCAATGTGGTGGGCGAGAGGTGCCATGTATTGGCTGAACAGCCAGGGGGAGAGGTTAGACCCCTAGCGAACACCACAGGTAGAGAGTGGGATAGAGGAAAGGAAGGACCCAAGTTGGATCTGGGAGGGTCGATCAGAGAGGAGCAAGATCAGCCAGTCCAGGGCCGGAACAGTGATACCCAGTTTATCATGGAGACGATTCAGCAGGATGGCATGGTTGACCGTGTCAAAGGCAGAAGAGAGATCCATTAAGATGAGGACAGAGAGGAGATTAGAATCAAGGTTAGAGAGCAGGTCTTCATGGATGTTCAGGAGAGCAGTTTGTGTTTCTGGCTGCTCTGAGGCCAGACTGATGGTCATGGAGACAACCAACAGATTCATTATGAAGACTAAGCTGGGAGATGGTCAGCTTTCCCAGGAGTTTGCCCAGGAAAGGAGTGATGGAGATCGTGTATTAGTTAGCCAGACAGGAGGGGTCGGCTGAGGGTTTCTTGAAAAGAGGGTACAGAAGAGAGTGCTTCGGGGGTGGGGGAAGGGACAGCTCCAGTGACAAAGGAGTGGTTGCAGAAGTGAGCCGGGGCAGGAGCGAGGGTGTCAATGTGGTCCTTGATGGTTTTGGAAGAACCTATTTTGACGAGACTTTCATAGATCAGACTTGTCAAGAAAACAGAGGTGGCCACAGTGGGCCGGAGGTAGAGGAGAGGAGAAGAGGGTGGACAGGATGTCCTGGGTTTTAGAGATTAAATGAGAAGCCAGGGCCATGCAGAGGGCCTGGGAAGCGACAAGAGAGTTAGAGACTGCAGCAGGACTGGGCAGCTTCTTGCCGATCGTACAGAGTTCGGCCGAGTTGTTAGATGCCGCAGAGACGTGTGCTTGGATGTGGGCTCTCTTTTTAGTGCAGACAGAGAGTCAGTATTGCCTTTGGAGCAGGCGGCAGGCCAGTTTGTCAGAGGATGCACAAGAAGCTAGCCATTTCCTCTCAGCCACCGTGCACTTGCCTTTAAGGGTGACAAGGTCAGAGTCATACCAGGAGTTGCAATTGGCTTTGGGCTTCAAGAGGATCCTCATGACAGGGGCAAGAACATCAAGAGAAAAGTGGAGCGTGGAAAGGGCTGTGTCAGGATGTGAGTCAACCAGAGAAGAAGGGGGAGAGAAGGGGGAGAGAAACTGGCGGCGAAAGCCTCAACTGACACACACTTCATGACCGAGAAGGTAGGTGGCAGTACTGGAGTTGGCTTGGACTGAGGGGTAGAGAGGGAAAGATGGGAGGAAAGGTGATCATCTCAGGAGAGAGGAGTGGTGAGGGGATAGAGAGGGGGAGGTCTGAGGAGATCAGAACATCCAGAGTGTGCCCTGCAGAGTGAGTCGGGCCAGAGGGGAGAATAGAAAGTCGCAGAGGTCGCGAAAGAGTCCAGAGGAGGGAGCGGAAGCATCCAGGTGGATGTTAAAGTCTCCAAGAAGGAGGAGCTGAGTGGTTTAGGCGAGGAGGGAGGGCGAGAGGTCCGCCCACTCAGAGAGGAAGGAGGTGATCTGACCAGGTGGCCGATAGATAGTTACCATGGTAAGAGTGGCCAGGAGACAGAGACAGAGAGACAGAGAAAGAGAGAGAGAGAAAGAGAGAGAGAGAAAGAGAGAGAGAGAAAGAGAGAGGGAAAGAGAGAGGGAAAGAGAGAGAGAGAGAGAGAGAAAGAGAGAGAAAAAGAGAGAAAAAGAGAGAGAGATAGAGACAGACAGAGACAGAGACAGGGAGAGAGAGAGAGAGAGAGAGAGAGAGAGAGAGCCTGCAGACAAGGCATTTTAAAGAGGAGTAGGCCTGCATAGGAATGACAGAGGCAGGAATCAACTCTTTCTGTGCACAGACTTATTGCACGGGACTCAATGTGCCTTCCAATGGCATTATAGGAGTCAGTGGAAAAGAAGCAAACCAACAGTTTGTTTTCTGAAAGGCTCAGTCTTTCACCCCCGATTTCTTTCACAAAATACGGTGCATCATTTTGGGGACAAACTACCGTCATCTGACAAGAGCTCACAAACTTCCCAAAATAAAACCCAACAAGATAAAGTACCTGGTAATTCACATAAGTCTGCAGAACCAGGGTAACAGTTAGTGACATGGTAAGAAAGGCAGAGAATGTGGACAATATCAGTTCATGGAAAAGCCAGGAATCAGACTCTGCTGCGCCAGTCCTCAATTTAAGGCGACAGCCTGATGGAATTCAGATGGAATTCAGATGACTGGCTCCACTAGCAGAAAAGAAATCAAACATTCCAAACAACATTTATGATCATGCACTGAAGTCTTTCCTAATTTATGAGAAAAAGACTATTTCCTACAAAGGCCTTGAGCTTTTCAAAAGATAGTCTTGAGAAGTTAGGTTAAGTCCTTACACACCCACACATAAAGCACTTCTCTTTGAAATGGAGGGCTCACTAAACGATAAAACTCTGGCAACAGGAGACGGGACATATACAAAATAAAGTGTGCAGGTTGAAATACAGAACGACCGGCAGCTGAGCTGTGAAGCAGTGTTTTTAATAGTGGGACTTGTAAAACATGCTGTAATACATTATTCATTAGTAGGGTGCCCCCTAAAGCTTAATCCCAGTAGTAATTATGGCAGAAAATACAGACCCAAACATCAGAGATAATTAATAAATCACTCCATGGGTCAGTATTTAAGTAATTTTATTTCCAAGCTGACGGGCTCAGAATGAATGAGCATGTGCACTACAGCATACATACGTAAATATACATATATGCACGCAGTTAACCCACCCCCTCCTGCTCCATAGCCAATTTAATTAACCCCATTTATCGATTATGTGAGTGGAGCTATGGGCTGAGAGAAGTTCAGAATTACAGAACAGCTTTTTTTTCTAAAGATTTAACATCGAAGTAACTATCACAACCTCCTGCACTACTGTGACATTTATTTTACAGACATGGTCTAAACTAGGACAACAAACGTCCCAGTGATTGTACTACACAGGGCCCACTCCTATCCAAATCTTGAACAAGTCATTGAAGGCTGAATAGATGGCACTAGAATATGGTATCACTTAGGAGCATCTGTGTGGTATGAATTAGCACTGACCTGAACAGTGACACTTCTGTGACTTCTGTGACTCATCACTCTGGGAGGAGGGTGGGGAGGGGGTAACAGCAAGCAAATGAGCACAGACATGGGTCTGCTAAATCTCTAACTCTCAGCGACACCAGATTACACAAGGGGATGCTTTGTATACATGTTGAAACCATCCCTGTATAAATAATTACTCTAAACCTCACTTTAAGTCATTACCCATTACCTTATTATATTACTGATATTATTCTCATCAACTGTCTTTTATGTCAGGCTTACTCCGGTAACGGATCCCTAAAGCTTGACGGTTGCTATGCAGGGTTCGACATTGCCGGGGTGCTGGGAGCTATTTAGCTCCCAATTGTGTTCCAGAGTAGCCTCATTAGCTTGACACCAATGGCTGACAGGTGCTACTTTTGAGTCCCCAGGTGACTAGTGCCAAACAACCATACCTCCATGCCTTTAACTCTGTGGAATTGGTAATGTGTATAAAGGAGCATTACGTTGCAAGTAGATGACATTTAATGGGTCACCTACAATGGACAACTGGTTTTAGTGTGGCAGATGTGCAACTCACTAAGCACTAGCGCCTACTTACTGGGTGATGCCTGATGCCCAAGAGCTGTTTTCAGCTCCTGCTCTTCAAACTCTTATTTTGATCCATGCTATGCATGGGCTACTTCCAAAAGTGTTCTCCGGCTTAAAAGGTTCATCTGCCAATAGAAAGCCATACAATCACATCATAGGGATATATTATTGATTGTTGGGAGCTCACTCTGCCACAAAGGGGAGGGAGCCCTAGGAGTTTTATCAAGGAAACCCTCTAGGCCTGGAACATTATATAGCACCTGTGGTGGGTCAGAAGCACGACGCATACTCTTAGAGCACATTTCAACATTGGTTATTAAAGAAGAATAAGAATAAAGCCTAACTTTCTCTATTGATATGGGGTGTTCCCTACCTTATAAACTAAGGCGCTTGTCAGTCGTCTGAGTGTTCCAAAAATTCTGTCCACAGTCCAAACTAACCCTAACTGAGCCTACCACTATTCTAACAACTAAAGAAAGGAGAATGACTCCCTTCTCCTGGGCTTTATGTCATGTTATATGTTCTTATAGAGCGCACAAGCCCTAAGGCATCTTGGCGCTAAACCGAAGTGAGTGACCACGAACGGGCAAATCAAGAAAGGTCATCAAAATAACTTAAGCTTTGCTCCTTGCAAACTTCTTCCTGGTTCTTCTTAAGTGATTTTTAAGTAGTCCTTTGTGATTTCTTTAATCAGTTTGTGTATCTTTCAGGATTTCATTATACTTTTGTTTCTTCTCACAACCAGGTCTCTTTCACTATGCACTTTTATTTTGTTCCATCTTAGTGGTCTATGTGTGCCCCCTTGACCCGCGCTCTCCATTTCATATAAAGGGGTATTTTTCCAGCCTTTAGAACTCTCTTTCTTGAGATGATCTTTTCCTGGGCTTAATTCATAATTGTCTGTCTTTATAGTCTCTGTCTTTGGACATATGTATCACTCTGTCTTTCTCTACTGGAGCTCCTACTGTAGTTTTAGTTGCTCTCCTCATCATTCGATTCTCTTGTTTTCCATGTCATACTTTAGTTAACTTGACTGCGTTGAGTAGAAGTAGTACCCTAACGATCCCCTGGCTGCCTCATGGGTCAACGTCACCATGGCCTATCTTAACTCAGGCTGTGTTCTGCTCTTCGCCTGCACAGCTTCTCTGCCTTCTTCAATGTCTTGTACCCTGGACCTTCCTTCTGGACGGATGTCGAGCCGCTATGCGGTTTCTGCACCATTTTGAGGACCGCCAGTCCACCCGGTGGTCACGCCACCACCATCCGTTTCTCGCTCTCTCTGCCTTACAGGACGCTGCGCGTCCAGCCTCCTCCGTTAGCGGCACACGCAGTTTTGTAACTCGCTGGCTTCCACGGTCTCAGTCTCCTACCCACTCAGGTCCTACATCACTTTGGGGCTTCCATGGCTGAAATTGAGATATATACATATATGTATCTCTTTTCCTCCCTCTCACTCTCACTCTCTCGTGGCAGCGCCTCCCCCTTGCTACATCCTCCTCGTCCCAGTTAAATAGAGTTTTCAATTTAAAATGACATGCACCGTTTCTTGTGAGCAGTAACATATGGTCGTTCTCTCTTCATACACGTCTCTGTATGGTATTTCCAAGGAGTTTATTTCGGGATATCCTTTAGGGAGTTCCTCATAGGAACAAGAGTCCTTTCCCCCAAAGGGGGAGTCTCTCCCAGTGAGGTCCCACTTGCTTCGACCCTTCGGTAGGGTGTTGCAAAGTGTGCTCACCTTCCTAGCCTCACAGGTTGAACATCCCCCTTGGGGACAACGGACGCATTCCTGCAATTCATCACACACTTCTTACGAGAACCACTGACCATTCAGGCTCTAGTCAGCACCTCCATTCAGAGACCAGCAGTCAGATCCATCAGAAAAACCACTTTCTCGTTCCTTTTGTCATCACTAAATGCAGGGTCCACCCTACTAGAACTATGAAGTCCAACAATGCCCCCTGATGTGACAGGAGCTGTCACAGCCAATGCAAGCTGATCAATGAAATCCAGTGATGTCACAGCTAAAACCAGGAAGAGGGGGAAATGTAATACCTTGATATCAAAACAAATGCCAGAATACACCAAGGGCATAGAACAGGATACCCCAGAACCACAAATTGAGCAAGGTATTAGATACACATGATGACTTGAGGAGTTTTTCCTGATCTTTGCAAGACATTGTGAGGGTGCAGAAGTAAGGCTCAGATGGTGGCATGTTTTTGGGCAGACCTATAACAAAAAAGTTCCCGAAAAGGCTTAAGTTTTAATGTGATTTAGGGAGCTATCAGTGCATATTCAACTAATAGCTAAAACAGAACAAATCATTCAGTTACACATGTATTTTTATCTCAAACAGATGAACCTCAATAGCCGTTCAAAAGGTATGTAACAAATGATAAGAATTTGTATTATTTCAAGTGAAACAACAGCTATAGCCACTTGTTGGCTACGTACATGAAAAATATTTACACAAATAAGTGAACATATATGGACCAATCTGCAAATGAAAACGAAATACTTTCAATTATGTAGAAGAGGGGGACAAGGTAATAAAAGGGGGGGGAAGAAGGAAGAGGAAAAGGAGAAAGTAACAAAAAATGGTGCAACAACAATAATAAGTTAAGCAAAAAACATTTGTTCTATTAAAGGTCTTTATCCATCTAAATTGCACAGAGAACAGTAAAATTAGTCAATCCATGCAATTGTTTATATGAAGTCAAAAAGAAGAAAGGTAAGCTGTGTCTAACTGGCCCTTACTAACTTGGAGGACACTTAATTACAACCAAGATAACAAATCAAAAATAGTATTTTTTTGACAAAGAAGTTAAATAAGAAGTTATGTGACAAGCAAAAAATAGTATTGTGCATGAAGCCTTATTTAGGCAGAGAAACAAAAAGATTTAAACAAAACACAGATCAATTTGTGCAGCTGACTGAAAATAGTGTACACAATTGCTTTTAATATGAGAAGAACCACAGAGGTTATGTCAAAGGCTGAAGTAAGGTACTACGCCTTCTGCTGGTAAGCGTGGGGAGCCGCGTCTACTGGTCACAGGTGCAAGAGTACCTACAGCCAGGGCGTGGCAAAAATGGCGTTTCGGTGGTATGAAGACAGATGAAAACCACCTTCCTCAAGTAATTTGATGTTAAAGTTCAGCCCCTACAAAAGCAATCAAATGAAATTACATCATAGAGGGTAATCTCAAGAGTATTTTGAGATTCAGAGTGAGGTTTTGGCATGAAAGGTGGATAACAAGTACCTTTATTGTATGAAAAAGGGTTGGAATAATGTCTCTGTATCCCTAAAACTAAGAGGGGTAGAAAACTAAGGATATTGTCACAATGTCCAAATTATAAAGTCTGTTCCCGTCATGTCTCAAAAAGCCTAGAGATATCCCTAACACTAACAACTTAAACCAACTGTTCAAGGATTTATTTATTTAGTTTATTTATTTTGGATTTGTGTAGCGCACTACAACCCTTGGGCAAGGAGGCGCTGCAAGAAGACTGAAAGTAGGCTTGCTTCAGGGTTACATGTGAGCGGCCCCAGTTAGATACAATTGCTTAGTTACAGTACGGTACGTGGTATGAAAGCGACAGGGGGCAAGCAACACAAAACAGGTTAGAATGAGAGGCTGTCATACAAAGAGGCTAGTTTGAATTGCCTTGCGGAAGGCAGTAATGATGATCTCTTCCTACAGTAGTGTTCTTTGTAGATCCAACTAACAAAAAAAGTTCCCAGTGAAATGTCAAAAAAATAAAGAAATGTTCAAAACCGTAGGACTCCTAGGTTAGGGTTGCAATTCTTTCTCCTAGATTCCTTCTTATAGTGTTTCCCTGCTTTTGGGGCCTCCCGGGCCTGTACTTGCTCATACAAATGTCAATAGGCAGTTCACAAGAATGTTCTCCTTATGCTTCTCCTATTTATCCTACCAACTTGGCACACTCCTCTTACCAAGTGTAGGATGTGGTTAAGTACGTGTTCAATTCTTTTGGGTGCAGGTCCTAGACATGCAGTATTCAGAATGGCTTGGTTTGCTTCTCCGCCAAACAACTGTCCCTCTTTGGGTGCGAATGCCAGACACGTAATATTCACAGTTGCTTGGTTCATTCTCCTGTCAAACAATAGCCCCAGTGTGGACTATCTCGCTTTGAGTACATGTCCCAGACTCGATATCTTCAAATAAGCTTTGTTTCAGTATCTCATAGAAGGTGATAGAGGAGTAGTTTGGTATGAACCACCTATAATATCCCACCAGGCCAAGAAAGGCTTGTAGGTCCAGTTTAGTTTGTGCTTTGGTACTGGAGTCCCCTGTACTGCGTGAACCTTTCCAGTTCGGGGGTTGTAGAAGCCCATTGCCGACAAAGAACCCCAAAGACTGCAGATTGAGCCAGATGGCACATTTCTGGGGTTAGCGTTAAGACCAGCTTTCCTCAGGGCTCATGTAACTTCGTCTCAAGTTCTACTATGGATGACTCATCTAAGAAGACCCTGCAAAACAGAGAATGGCCGGGAACCCGATCCATTAATCTCAGAAAGGTTGCGGGTGCCTGTGGAGACAAAATGGTAAAACCTTACCTTAAAATAGCCCAACAGGAGGAAGCAGTCTTGTCCCAATCCATTGGATTCACTGCTACCCGTCAATAGCCGTTAGCTAGATTAATCGTGGAAAGAAAAACTGCCGATCCCAGTCGATCAATAAGATAGTCGATCCCGGGCATATGATAGCTGTCAAACTGGGATAACGTGTTTAACTTTCTAAAGTCAATACAAAATCTTCATGATTGATCTGGTTTTGCCACTAGGACTACTGGCGAGGACCAGGGGCTTTGTGATGGATCTATTCCATCAGAAGCTAGCATTTTCTCCACTTCCTGATGGACTATTCATCTACGGGCTTCCGGAATTCGATAGGGTTTTAAATTGACTTATCCGGGGAGTACAGATGTAGTGGAAGAACCCTTTTCTTCTCCCTGGTTTGCTGCCAAAAACAGGGAACAGGTTTAACAGAGTCTGAATGTCCTGTTTCCTACTGATCGATAAATCAGCAGGAATTAGGTTAATCCCCATCTACTTCCCCTGCTAGGAGACTGGCCATTAATACAGTAGTGGTTTCCACTGGATCCGTCCCGCACTCCTTCAACAGATTGATGTAATACATCTGTGTTTTAGCCCTCCAATCTGGCTGCGACACCTGATAATTACAGGGTCATGTTTATTCGAGAATTTCATAGGGACCATGCCAACGGGAAATAATTTTATGTTCCGAAGGTGGACCAACACAAAGAGGACGAGTGATGGCATTTTGGTCATAGTTGGCCTTTTTGATGGATCAACTAAAATGCAAGTGTACTATAGATCTAACCACAGCCATATGTTCCTTTAAGTGTTGGGTAGTCTGGGATACGGGTAATATGGCCTCTTTCCGTTCTTCCCAAGTTTCTCTTAACATATCGAGAACATCCCTAGGGACTCGACCATATAGAGGTCGAATGGGGAGAAACCTAGAGCCTGGGGGGGGGGGCTTTCCAAACAGCAAAGAGGGCCCATGGTATCATAGTGTCCCAATTACTCCCATCAGCCCATACCAGCTTCTTACGTATAGTTTTTAAGCTCTTATTAAATTGTTCTACTACCCGTCAGTTTGTGAGTGATACACTGACGTTCTGAGGGTCTTTATTTGTAGAATTTCTTTTACTTCGGCCATATGCCGGCTCATAAAAGCTGTTCCCTGGTTAGTTAGGATTTCTTTAGGGAAAACAACTAGCGGTAGGAAGAGAAGTAGGTGTTTAAGAATTTGTTGAGTAGTGTTTGATTTCATAGGGAAAGCCTCTGGATATCTAGTGCTATAGTCCAATACGACTAAGATACATTGGTTTCCCAATTAAGAAGGTGCCAGGGGGCCAACAATGTCCATTCCCATCCTTGAAAAGGGTATGTCAATAATGGGAAGTGGCTGTAAGTTAACTGGTTAGAGGAGGGGGTTATGAACACTGGTCTTCTGGCAGTGGGCAAGTCAGGATGACTTTTTTTAAAACTTTCTTTATTGCTTTATTAAAAACCTACACACAAGAACAATCCCCAACCCCACCCACCCCAAATCCCCCCAACACGAGACTCCCAGCTCATCATCCCAATTGGTATCCACTGTTGACACCGAACCCGGGGCTCCACATTGTCCACAGCCCAGTCTATAAAAGAGTAGCCATTTCTCATGCTAATCCACGGGGCAACCAAGTACCTTCTACTCTTCCCCTTAACCGTTCACAGAGGATCCGGGGGAGTGTGTGGCGTTCATCCTGTCCATTTGGTATTGCCTGTAAGGGCCCCAGTAGTCAAACAGTTGACTGGAGCTTGGAAGCGATAAAGCATATATAGACTCCTGTTGCTCACAGCAGTTCATGCAATCCAACCACCTAAAAAAAGAAGGAGGGGTCACCTTCCCCCATGCCACCAGATATCTGGCAACTACTGATACCATACCCAATAGTTTCTTTTCTGTGCGTGTACCCCCTTCAATCAATGCCAACAACCAAAGTTCAGGCGTGTATACACGCATTGACGGTAATATTATAGACATGACCTCTTCAATTTTCCCCCAGAAGGATTTAATATTGGGGCAACTCCAGCAGACATTGAAGAAGTCAGCTCGGGCCGCACCACATCTTTTACATACAGCTGATTGATCTGGAAAGAATTTACTGAGCGCTAACGGGGAATAATATGCCTGGTGAACGTACTTATAATGAACCAGCCTATATCGAGAATTCAAGGAGCTATATCGTGTCTGCAAGCAGACGGTTTTCCACTGCACACCACTTAATGTTTTCCCCAGTACAGCCTCCCATGCATTTTTACATCCCAACTCCTACATCACCTTCCCGCTCCTCGCCAGTTTTTAGATGGTAGATAAAAGCCTCTCCCCAGATACAGGTCGAACTATATAGCACAGGGCCGGTGAGACAGAAGGGGGTTGAGGAAAGTCCGGCCATTTAGCCCTAATAATGCCCGCAGCCTGTAATAGTGCAAGAGTGTCACAGCATTCGTACCCCCTCTAACACTCAGCTCGTCCCACTGTATAAAGCGCCCATCCCGTATTAGGTCTCCCAGAGTATGTATTCCCAATGCTTGGAACCAGTCCTTAAAGGACCTCTCATGTGTAAGTGGAGTCCCAACCACGTTGTACACAGGTAGCCCTGGAAGATAGTGAGGCGTGGACTACAACAACTGGGCCAGCTTTCCCCAGGCCTTCCACGTCATTTCCCAAGGTTGTATCTCACCCCTCGGGACTGATACTCTCTCACCCCACAGCAAGCCCATTAGAGCATCCGGGTATATAAGAGCTTTTGTCAACATAGTATGCAGGGACTCAGAGCTGGGGGGGTTCCACCCAGATACATATTGTGCCTGTGCAGCAAGATAATACAAATACATATCAGGATATTCCAGGCCACCCATTTCATATGGCCGGGCAAGAGTGTCGTAGGCTATCCTGGGTTGCTTACCCGCCCATATCAACCGTGTGAACAGCTTCCTAACCCGCACCCAGTAGCTGGCAGGGGGGCAAACCGGACATCATTATATATGAGAATGCATTACTTACCGTAAAAGCATTTCTGATGGTTGTATCTGCTTAGATTCACATGCTGTGCATAGGTCCGACATCCAGTGGTCACTGCGGAGTATTGCATTTTGTTTTTCGTAGTCGAAAAGGGGACGTCGACAAGGCGTGTCTGAAACACTATCCCTATAGTGACGTGCGTTGTACCCACAATCCCTCACGCGTCGAGGTCCCTCTGTTTGTATTTTTCTGCCCTGAGGGAGCCTTCTAGACGTGAGTGAGTACAGAAAAGAGAGAGATATATAAAGGAAGTCTATGTTCCTTCCATCCGAGCGGGGAGGAAGGGTGGGCGCATGTGAATCTAAGCAGATACAACCATCAGAAATGCTTTTACGGTAAGTAATGCATTCTCTTCTGATGTTTGTTAATCTGCTTAGAATCACATGCTGTGCATAGACTAGCGAGCAGTACCCGGAGTTGGCGGTGGGTTATGAGAAGGAACAGTAGAGAAAAGGTGTCGTAATACTGCCTGTCCCACCTGGGAGTCAGATCTAGAGTGTGTATCTAGACAGTAGTGTTTTGTAAAGGTGTGCACCGAACTCCAGGTAGCCGCTTTGCAGATGGACTCAAGGGGAACATTTGCAATGAATGCTATGGATGCCCCCGTGCCTCGAGTAGAGTGTGCTCTTGGCCTAAAGGGCAGTTCTCTCTTAGCAAGAGTATAGCAGAGAGTGATGCATTGAACAATCCATCTAGAAATAGTGGATTTTGAAACCGCATCTCCTTCTCTTCCTGCTGCCACCGAGACGAAGAACTGATTAGTCTTCCTCAGTGGTCTGGTTCTTTCCATGTAGAACATGACCGCTCTGCGTACATCTAGTGTGTGCAGAGTCCTTTCTCCCAAATTGGAAGGATTTTGAAAGAACGTTGGTAGTTCTATAGATTGGTTTACGTGGAATTTAGAAATAAATTTCGGAGCAAACCTAGGGTGAGTGCGTAGAACCACTTTATCTTTGTGAACTGTAACGAAGGGGTCTAGAATCGAAAGAGCCTGAAGTTCACTTACTCTCCTGATGGAGGTGATAGCTATTAAAAAAGCAGTCTTAAGCGTGAGGTGTTTAAGAGATGCTTTGTGCATGGGTTCGAATGGAGAGCCCATGAGTCTGGTAAGTACCACATTAAGGTCCCATCCGGGAGCTGGGTCAGCTATCGGGGTGTGTATTCTCTTTACTCCCTCCATGAAGGCTTTTATAACAGGGATCCTCCACCACGACACTTTGAGTTGGGAAGTGGTGTATGCAGAAAGTGCAGCTAGGTGGACTTTAATGGAGTTAAACACTAGACCTGAATCCAATAGGTGGGTCAGGTATAGGACCACATGTGTGGGAGAGCAGTCAATAGGGTTGATGCTTTTACTCCTGCACCAGATGACAAATCTTTTCCACTTGCTAGAATAGCAGTGGCGAGCGTTCGGTTTTCTGGCTTCCCTGAGGATGTCCATGCATCTTTGCGGGAGTTGTAGATGTCCGAACTCTATGATCTCAGGAGCCAAGCTGCTAAGTTCATGTTCTGGGGGCATGGATGCAGAGTCCTGCCCTTGTCCTGAGACAGCATGTTGTACGGGCAGGGGAGTTTTACTGGGGGGGATAGAGACATCTCCATCAAGTGAGCGAACCATGGTTGTCGTGCCCACATTGGGGCCACTAGTATCATGGTCACTTGTTCCTGGTGCATCTTGTGCACCACTTTGTTGAGAAGGGGAGTCGGGGGGGGAAAAGCGTAAACAAATTTCCCTGACCATTGCATCGACAGACCGTTCCCCTTGGATTGGTTCTGGGGGTACCTGGAGGCGTAACTTAGGCATTGTGAGTTTTCCAGGGTTGCGAACAGGTCTATTTCTGGGAATCCCCATTGTGTGAAGACGTCGAAGACGATGTCTTCGTGCAGGCGCCATTCGTACTCTTCTGGCAGGGGGAAATCTCTGCTGAGACTGTCTGCCAGCAGATTGAGTTCCCCGGGTACATGTAGTGATAGTAGGAACATGTCCTGTTTGAGAGCCCACTTCCATATATTCTGGGCCAGTTTGGACAGGCCTGGAGAGTGGGTGCCCCCTTGCTTGTTGATGTAGTACCTGGCTGTAGTGCTGTCTGTAAGGACCATTACCGTTTTGCCTTGTAGGTGTTCCTGGAAGGCTCTTAGCGCCTTGAACACAGCTAGTAGCTCCAGTAGATTTATGTGTTTGGATGCTACGTTCGGAGTCCACACTCCGTGAGCAGTCTGATGGGATAGGTGCGCCCCCCATCCTGTGAGGGATGCGTCTGTGGTTAGAGTGGCTTCCGCCGCGGGTGTGGCAAAGGGTTTCCCTTTTTCCATGTTTTCCTTTGTCCACCACCGTAGCGAGAGAACCAAGGCTTGCGAGACCACAACTAGATCCTCCCATAGTCCGCTGGCCTGACACCACTGGCTGTTGAGCCACTCTTGCATTGGGCGCATGCGCAGGCCCGCGTGAGGTACCAAATAAATACACGACGCCATCATTCCTAGCAAGCGCATTGCTTTGCGTACCGTCACCTCTCGACCGGTCACATATTGAGGGATTTGAAACAGCATGTTTTGGACCCTCTCTTTGGAGGGGAAGACGAGGCCGCCCTTGTTTGAATTAGAGCCCCTAGGAATTGCTTGATTTGACTGGGGTCTAAACTGGACTTCTTTTCGTTGATGGAGAAGCCCAACTGGAACAAAAGGTCTACCGTCTTTTGGGTATTGGAGAAGCATGTTTCGTAAGAATCCCCTGTTATGAGCCAGTCGTCGAGGTAAGGGTAAACTGGGATGGGCAACCTGCGCAGGTGGGCCGCTGCCACTGCCAGCACCTTCGTGAATACCCTTGGTGCTGATGCTATGCCGAAGGGTAGCACTTTGAACTGGTAGTGTTTGCCCTCTATCATGAACCTGAGGTATTTTCTGTGCGCTGGCAACATTAAAATATGAAAGTATGCATCTTTCATGTCTAATGTTGTCATGTAATCTCCCTGAGAAAGCAGTGGGATCACTTCCTGTAAGGTTACCATACGAAACTTTTGGGGTTTGATAAACTTGTTCGCTGGGCGCAGATCTAATACAGGGCGCATGGTTAGATCCTTTTTGGGTACAAGGAAGTACACTGAATAAATACCTTCCGTTACCTGAGATAGAGGCACGACCTCTATGGCTCCTTTTTCCAGCAGTTGTTGTACTTCTTGGAGAAGGATGGCAAGATGTTCCGGTGTCATGCGACGTCCCCTCGGGGGTCTGTAGGATGGGGAACTGTTGAATTCGATACAGTATCCGTGGGCTACGGTGGAAAGTACCCAACGGTCTGACGTTATCTCCTCCCTTGCAGGAAGAAAGGATGTTATCCGGCCCCCGACCGGTGTTGCATGGGAGGGGACGCGAATCTTCGCGTCACTTGGAGTTGTTGGGGGCTTGGGAGCCTCTGGGGGTGGATCCTCGACCTCTCCCCTTACCCCGGCGTTGGCCTCTTTGGCTGTACTGCCCACTATTGGTCTGGTAATTGGTGGCAGGGTATTGTTGATGCTGACTTTGTTGTTGTTGTTGGCGTTGGCCACGAAAAAAGCGTTTGTTGCCATAGCCTCGTCTGGTAGTGGGCTTAGAGATTTGGTCAAGAGTCTTGATAGTATCGAACTCTTTTTTCGCCATCTCTAGAGCTTCATCCACCGCTTTTCCGAATAGGTTAGAGTCTTCCACAGGTTTATTTATTAAAGACGCCTGTGTCTCCGGTTTAAACCCTGAGTTGCGCAGCCATACATGGCGTTTTAGGAGTATTCCCTGCACCAGGGAACGTCCCGCTGTTTCTGCCGCGTCCAGAGAGTTTTTTACAATGCTCTGGTTGACCTGGGTTCCTTCGCCAATAGTTGAAAGTAGGCGTGTACGTAAAGGCTCCGGTGCTTCCTCGGCGTCCTTGCGCAGTTTGGCCCACTGCGCGTCTGCATAGCTAGCAAGCAAAGAATTGTTGTTCGCAATTCTTGCTGAGAAGGCAGCCGAGGAAGTTACTCTTTTTGCAAGGGCATATAGCCTTTTGCCCTCCTTGTCAGGGGGTGCCTCACTGGTGGAAAGTGGTACCCCTGCCCTCTTTCTAGTATTAGATACTACTAGGGAATCCGGAATGGAATGTCCCCTAATGTAGAGTGGGTCTGAGGGAGAAGGAGTGAAAAGTTTTTCAATTCTTGGATTGACCCCTTTGATCAATGCGGGAGTGGCCAGCGAAGGGATGATTCTTCTCTTCACTGAAGCTAGGAGGGGAATGGTCTGGCTGACCGGGGGTTTCTCTTTAATTACTTTTTCCACAAAGTCTAATTCTGGAGAGAGCTCCCCAGTGTCCAGTTCGAAATGTGCTGCTGCTCTGCGCAACAGTGCATTGAAAGTGGGCTGATCGTCAATCGGAGACGTGTTCCTAACCGGTGAATTGTCAGGAGGATGTAGGTTTAGGACATCAGTGTCGGAATACACTGATGGGGATTGCCAGGGGTGCGAAGGTCCTTCTTCAGTGTCTTCTCGGAAGCCTTCTTCTATAATGTCTGGCGTGTCTTCCAGACATTCCTCCCGGTTCTGTCCTACTTGATCGTCTATGAAATCATCCTCCTCCTCCAAGTATTCCTCCTCCCCAGTGAGGTCGTATACGTTATGGAAGTCTGAGGCTGTGTCCACCTGGGGATCGACTAGCCTCGGATTTTTGGCCCTGGGGTCCTCCTGAGGCCCTTCTCTAGTCCTCTTGGGAGTTTGAGAGGTCTGGGTATTCATAAACCTTTCCATCCTCTCCATACAGAGGTGGAGTCTTTCCATGGTTTCATGGGGTACCCCAGAGCGGTCTGGCGGGGGAAAATTAGAGTCATCTAACTGGAAACGGCTTGACCTCTCCCAAAGCGTCGAGGAAAGTGTCCCGTCGCCCTCCGAAAAACCTTCAGGTGTGCTGGGTGACCCCCCGACTGAAGGGGGTAGTCCCTGCCTTTCTTCGGGCTCTTTTGGCGTGTCTTTCGACTTATGCGTAGCACTCGACGTGTTCTTCGGCCTCGAGGAGCTCCGCGTGAAGGCGACCAGAAACTAGGCGGAAAAAAACAATCTGAGGGACCTCGACGCGTGAGGGATTGTGGGTACAACGCACGTCACTATAGGGATAGTGTTTCAGACACGCCTTGTCGACGTCCCCTTTTCGACTACGAAAAACAAAATGCAATACTCCGCAGTGACCACTGGATGTCGGACCTATGCACAGCATGTGATTCTAAGCAGATTAACAAACATCAGAAATATATATACAGAAGTTTAGGAGTAAGACCATTTTTGCCAATGCTACACAGGCTGCCGGCGAGAGTGGCAATCGTATCCATGCCTCCACCTTCAGCTCGAGATGTTCCAGCGGAGCGACATAGTTATCTTCATATAGCTTGTCTCTTACCGTGGACACCATTATCCCCAGATACCGTATACCAGCCGGGCACCATTGGAAAGCATTATCCACATCAGCTCTCTGGACTCCGTGGTCAGGGGGGGTGGGCTTCAGATTGTTCCCAATTGACCTAAGCCCGGATAGCTCCCCAAACCTGGTCACCTCCGGCATCAACTGAGGAAGGTTTTGTCACAGGTGTTTAACCCTTTAAGTGCCATGGGTATTTCTCCCCAGTACCAGGGCCTTTTTTGGTGATTTTGGTATGTGGCCATTCAATGGCTTGTAACTTTTTTGTTACATGAGATATCTCGGCCAAATTTGGCTCCTTGTTTTCCCACATGTAGGCAGTCGTAACGCCACCCAGTAATCCCACGTTGCTGTAGGGGGGTGAGAGAAAATAAGCAAAAAGGGCGAAAGTTTTGGGTTTTTTAAAAAAATGCCAATAAAATGATGTACAAAGAAGCCTGTGGTTTTTTCCTTGTAAGAGCTAGGAACAAATGGTTTGCTGTGCTGAGTTCCCAAATTGCCTGGCTTTCAAGAACAGGTTGAGTGGAAATGGAAAAAAATGATTTTGATGTGGTTATCAACCGTTTTGTGAGAGGTAGGCGATTTTGGCCATTTTTGCCAATTGGACATGCATGGACGGAATGGAAGAAAAGGGCAGGAAAGCCAAATTGGAGGAGAGAAAGGCATATATTTCTGAAAAGTAGACAAAATTCCAAGTTTAGGAAGGGGTGATTTGCGTAGGTCAGGCAACAACTAGGTAGGGGAAACTGCCATCGATTGGGGGAAAAGCGGGAAAATGACCGAAAAAAAATGTATGTGTTGGACATGGTTGGCTTGGTACAGCAATGGCTTCTATGAATTTTGAGAAAAGCAATGCTCTGCTAAATTCCCCCGACTCTTGCAGTTAGGAGAGCACACATTTTTTGTAGTGTTTTACAAAACAAGCAATACCACAAGCCAAACACTGAGTCATGGTACACAGGAGTTTTACGCTCACGGCCTGACCAGACGCACTTAGCATGTGTAAATCGGGAAAACCAATGTGGTGAGGAACGGCAAGCATACATTTTTTGAAAAAGCACAGGCAGACCTTTCCAAGGGTAGGTGACTTGCGCAGGTTACAAAAGTGTATGGTGGCTAAAGCAGCGACTAAATGTAGGTCACATTTGGGAAATGAAAGGGTTGTGAGACAAAGGTCACCAGCAAATGGTTCAAAACGTTATGAAAACCACACAAACACAACACATGGCCCACCTTCCCGCGTTCCCACAGGTGTCCTGATGAAAACGGTACCTCACATGTGTGGGTGCACCTACCTGGCTGCCAAGGGGAAAGCCTAAAACACAAGTAACCCCAAGTCTGTTTTCAGAGCGGAATCTCAGACATTCTGCCAATCGGCACAACATACAGATATGGGCCTCGGGTGTCCAAGCCACCAAGGAAAACAGGGAACCCCATGCATTTCCGAAAAGAGGACACCCGTGGGAATCCGCAGAGGTATGATTTGCGCACATCGCCCCAGAATTTATTACCCAGACAGCCCCGCAAAGTCCGAATAGTGGGGAAAAATGCTTTTTCCGCACATTTCTGCTCAGCGCACCCATCGAAACACGCCCCCAACAACACATGGCCTACCGTCCCGCGTTCCCACAGGTGTCCCGATGGAAACGGTACCTCACATGTGTGGGTGCACATACCGGAGGCGCAAAAGGAAAAGGGTAACCCACTGGTCACCCCAAGCCTTTCGCCACTGCCCATTGTGTTCATGTGGGCAACCTACAGATTTGGGCCTAGGGTGTCGAAGCCAGCAAGGAAAACAGGGAAGCCCATGCATTTTCCAAAAGAGGACACCCCTCGGAATCCACAGAGGTCTGCCTTGCGCAAATTGCCCCAGTTTGTATTAGCCACAATCCCCGACGAAGTGTGATATTTGGTGGGGAAAAAAACACAATGCTATTGTCTGCGGTTCTGGGTAATAAATTCTGGGCCGCTTCGCGCAAGTCAGACCTCTGCACATTCCCACGGGTGTCCTCTTTTGGGAAATGCATGGGGTGCCCCTTTTTCCTTGCTGGCTTCAACACACTAAGCCCAAATCTGTAGGTTGCCCACATCAACAAATTGTGCTGTGGCGAAAGGCTTGGGGTTACCAGCGGGTTACCCTTTTCCTTTTGCGCCCCGGTAGGTGCACCCACACATGTGAGGTACCTTTTTCGTCGGGTCACCTGTGGGAACGCGAGAAGGTATGACATCTGTTGGTGGCGACGTGTTTCGGTGAGTGGACACAGGGAAATGTCTCTGAAATTGGCTGGAAATGCAGACAATTCTCAGACATTTCCCTCTGGCCACTCACCGAAACACACCGCCAACAGCACATGGCCTACCGTCCCGTGTTCCCACAGGTGTCCCGATGAAAACGGTACCTCACATGTGTGGGTGCACCTACCGGGAGCGAAAAAGGAAAAGGGTAACCAACTGGTCACCCCAAGCCTTTTGCCCCTGCCCATTTTGTTCATGTGGGCAACCTACAGATTTGGGCCTGGGGCGTCGAAGCCAGCAGGGAAAACGGGGAACCCCATGCATTTTCCAAAAGAGGACACCCGTGGGAACCCACACATGGCCAAATTGGAGGGGCGGCCCATCTCATGTAGCCCTCCCCAGGGGCAAATAATGGGGGGGGCTGTCCTGCACTCCTCCCTGGGCTCAGGCGTCTGTTCCTAGGAGCAGATATCTGGTCCCAGGGAGGGCTGCATGACATGGCACCCACTCCATTGCCGTTGGGGGGAGGGGGTCAATGCCCCATCCCATTAGAAACTTCCCAGACCCTTTGGGGTGCCCCACAGCCCCCCTAAAAAGCGTTCCACCATTTTCCATTTTTTCTTTGTTTACGAAACTTGCCCTGGTGCAGAGGGGCACATTGGTGTGCCAATCTGGCCCGGGGTGCCCAAACCTTACTGCCCCACCCACTGGGGGGCCTGTCCCACCATTTGTGGCGGCCCTCTCCTCACCCACACCGAACAGAGGGGGGGGCACATCATGCAGCCCTTCCTAGGAGGCTCAGGGAGGGCAGCATGAGTTGTCCCCCCCAGCCATTTGGGGTGGGGAAGGAGAGGGCCACCCTCTCAGCACCCTGGGGGCAGATTGCCACACTAATGTGGCCATCTGCACCAAGCGAAGTTGAGTAAACAAAAAAAATAATACAAATTCATAGGCTGCTTTTTTGGGGGGGGGCTGAGGGGCACCCTAAATTGGCAGCGAATTATGTACTGCAACGGGGGGTGGCCCTCAACCCCCCCCACCCCAAATGGAGGCCCCCCACCTCATGCAACCCTCCCTGGGGGCAGATAGGGGGCCCCACCTCATGCATCCCTACCTGGGGTCAGATGCCCCTTCCTAGGAGCAGATATCAGCCCCCAGGGAGGGTTGCATGAGGTGGGACCCTCCATTTGGTGTGGGGGGGTTGAGGGCCACCCCCCGTTGCAGTACATCATTCGCTGCCAATTTAGGGTGCCCCTCAGCCCCCCCTAAAAAGCAGCCTGTGAATTTGTTTTTTTGTTTTTGTTTACCCAACTTCACTTGGTGCAGATGGCCACATTAGTGTGGCAATCTGCCCCCAGGGTGCCCAAACCCTACTGCCCCATCTATTGGGGGGCCTGTCCCACCATTTGTGGTGGCCCTTTCCTCACCCACACCGAACGGAAGGGGGGGGGGCACATCATGCAGCCCTTCCTAGGAGGCTCAGGGAGGGCAGCATGAGGTGTCCCCCCCAGCCATTTGGGGTGGGGAAGGAGAGGGCCACCACAAAAGGTGGGGCAGGCCCGCCAATATATGGGGCAGTAGGGTTTGCAACCCTCCCTGGGGACCGATATGGGGGGGCCCACCTCATGCATCCCTCCCTGGGGTCAGATGCCCCTTCCTAGGAGCAGATATCTGCCCCCAGGGAGGGTTACAAGGGGTGCCCCCTTTCTACTTCGGTTGGGGGGGCATCCCCCCCCTTTCATTCAGTAAAAAATCCATGGTGGCTAGTGAAAAAGCTCCCCCCGATCTCCTCGCGACCATGGCCCAGAGGATCGCGGCCCAGACACCCACTACGAGATGAATTCGTCTATCTACCAGACGACCAAATACCCTGGTTCAAGAACATAAGGCTATGCCCACCAGCCTGCCCACAAGCCTGCCCTACTCAAGCCGACACCTGCGGCATGGATGAACTCGACTAAGACCTCAACAATAAGCACCCACATCGTTAGAGATGCCATGACGACCTAGCCAACTGCCAAGAACACACGTTCCACCATGCACACTGGACACTCACGCACCAACCCACATGAAGAATATATTCAGTGCTATGACGTAGGTGATGGATACACCCACTGACGCGCATCTTTATTATTTTTCACATAGGTTTTCCGTAATGCAGAAACGCAAGACACATAAAGCACTTGCGTATACGCTTGCTGACGCTTCTCCCACCCCTTGCATCGTGATGAGAATATAACGAAGACGTAATATTGCCTATGAAGCCATGTCGCACCGCAACACAGGTGCCGTGCATTACACATCCCCACCTATGAACCACACCCAAGTAGGCCGCATCAAGACCCGCCATGAACACTGAATGAGCGAGTGCTGATCCCGCAGAACGAGCCCAGCGAGAGCTCACAGCCAAGGGGGCGATGTTGCAACTCGTATGCTACCAGCTGGCGCCAAGGTCACACCTGTACGCAAAGCCAAGCCCACAGAAGCAAAATACAACTTTAAATGTGCAGGGGCGTGGCTACGAGGGCCATGTAGGAGGACGCGTTCTGGAGGAGCTCCTGAGATCCTGCAATGATCCGGGCAAAAAAGTGCGTGAAGACGGACCGTCGACCGCTGAAAATACACTTGCCGGTGTGTGAATGATTGGGCTACGCGTGGTGAACTTCTGGATGGTGCAGGAGGGACGGCGGCAGAGATCGGTGCGGAAGAGATAAGGAGCACCGGAGACGAAAGACGACACAAAATGGTCGACCAAGGTCTGGAACAAAGGAAGAAGCAGGCCGCACGGTGACCCAGCGAAAGGGGCGCACTGAGTGCACATTTGTCACTTGTGCAAACAACAGGTCCCCTGGGTCATGTCGAATAGAACGGTGAGGCCGAAGGCGAACAGCCCACCTTAGACGACTTTTCTAAGACGTCCCCGGGTCAAGACATTACCAAGAGCAGGGACAAGCTGCCTGCAAGCGCATGACGACTTCGGGCGCCAACCAAGAAATCCTGGCTGCGATTGCGGACCTAAGGGCGGCCTGGGAATCTAAGCTCGAACTAGCCGTCACTGAACTAAAAACGGCACTGGACCTCAAGGTCGGAGAGGTGCAGGAGGACGTTAACCTACTCCGACAGGATGTCAGGGCCTTGGCGGAGCACACGGAGTCCCTTGAGAAGGAAGTCAGCCCGAACACTGCGGATTGCGCCTCCCATAAAGCCGAACTGCACGCCCTGATACAAAGAGTGGGCAACTTGGAGAGCAGAGCGGAGGAGGCGGAAGGACGAGCCCGACGAAACATCCGCATCGTGGGCCTGCCGGAGGGATTGGAGGGCCACGATCCCACGGAATTCATTGAATCCATGCTACTGCAAGAGATACCCGGAGGAGCCCTATCCCAAGGATTTGCAGTGGAAAGGGCACACAGAGCCCTAACAAGGAGGCCGCCACCGGGGAACCCGCCTAGGCCTGTGATAGCCAAAATTCTTAATTACCGTGACCGGGAGAGGATATTGGAACACTTTCGTAAGGGTGGAACGATCACACGAGGAGCGGCAAACATCACGGCTTACCCGGACTACACCCTGTTTGTGCAGCGTAGCCGCATGAACTTTGGGACGGTAAAGCGGAGATTGAGAGAGGCGGGCCACAAATATATGTTACTGTATCCGGCAAAATTGAAAGTCATTCATGAACATAAAACTTTGTTTTTTGAGACCCCGGAGGATGCCATGGGATGGCTCGATGCGCAAGGATGTCCCCAGGAGTCAGAAGTTCGTACGGAGAAAGAGCTCGGAAGAGATAAGTGATGCATGAAGAAGGTGCCGCAAGATGGCGCGGCACGTGGGACTTGAATATAGTCGCTCGCGCAGCCGTCAGTAGAGAAGGTCAGACTATTGCACTATTTATCATAAGCACTGTGGTTAATGTTGACTTAACAGGAGCCTTACAGAGCGATTCTCTCTACCCCACAACAGTTTTAGTTAAGTGGCCATTAGGGCGACTTCACCCTACTGAGCTCTGTGCATCGTTCAGTGCTTGCAGGGCTAGATGTGGGGGTGCCTGAGCTCCGAGGATGGAGCTGGGCAGCAGTTGGGGTGTGTGATGTTGGGGAAGGGACGGCTGGGGGGAGGGGAGGGAAGTTGGGGATTTATTGTGTACATAGTTATGGGGAGTTTGAGCTGGTACGAGAAGCTACAAGCAAAAATGGAGGGCTGTATCTGTATCACGGGGGCAAAGGGGAGTCGCTACATGGGAGGCAGGAAGATACTCATGAGCCATGGGAGACCTTAAGATCGTAACATGGAATGTCAGGGGACTTAACAGCTACTTAAAAAGGAACAAAGTCATGATGTACCTAAAAAGACAGAGGATTGATATTGCGCTGTTGCAGGAAACACATCTGACCCAGCAAAAATTGGAACTGGTGGGGAAGAAGTGGAGAGGCACTGTAGTGGGCTCTCCGTACTCTGCCTACGCTAGGGGAGTGCTGGTCTGGGTGGCACCGCACGTTCCGCTCCAACTCACACAAGAGGTGGTGGACACGGAGGGTAGGTTGGTCATATTGAAGGCCTTGGTAGAGAATAAAGAGGTGTGCATTATAAATACATATGCCCCCAACCAAAACACTGCTACGTATTTTAGAACCCTATGTACTCATCTGGGCGCGTGTGTGGGGGGAGCGGTTATCTGGGCAGGGGACTTTAACTGTGTGCTCGACCCAAAGGCAGACAGATCTGATGGGAAGATTGATCGGCCCACCCCGGCGGCCAGGGTATTACAGACATTACTAGATGACTTTGGGCTGGCGGATGTTTGGAGACTGAAACACCCTAATGAAACACAGTACTCGCACTACTCAGCTCCGCAGCACCTGCACACGAGGCTGGATTATTTTTTTGCCAAGCCAGATGTGATGATAGAGACCACCCAAATAGAATATAGAGCGAGGGTCCTGTCGGACCACTCTCCTCTGGTGCTGACCTGGCAGCACTGCCGCCCCAGGGCGCGGATACCGACGTGGCGCCTCCGGGCGGAGGCGCTCAGAGACCCAGTTTTCAGGGAAGACATCAGGGATGCGATCTCACAGTACTTTGAGGTGAACACAGGCAGCGTAGATTCAGCGTGCACACTCTGGGAGGCCTTTAAGGTGGTGTTGCGGGGTGCTGCTATTGCTAAGTCAAAAGGCCTACAGGGTGGGGTCCTAACAGAACTAGAGGAAGCGGAAGAGAAACTGGAGCACGAAAGCGACAAGGCAGGAGGGGACGCGGAACTTGTACTCGAGTTGCAGCAGAGGTGTGCGGAGCTTTGGGAAAGGCTCTGCAACCTTAACTACAAAAAGTATGTCGAGAGGCAACATGCAGGTGGGGATAAAACTGGCCGCTTGTTGGCGTGGTTATATAAGAGCGAAACCCCCAGGCCCCCGATTAGGATAATAACCAGAGAGGACGGGGAGGTGGTTGACACCCAGGAACGAGTCAACGAGGCATTCTTGGATTATTATAGAACATTATATGAGGACAGGGGAGGGGACAATCAGGAGGAGATTAGAGAAACACTAAAAGACATGGAATTACCTAAGATTAGTGATGAAGAAAGGGAGGAACTAGACGCACCGATTACCCTGGAGGAATTAGAGGAGGTGGTAAAACAGCTGCCCACCTGCAAGACCCTGGGTACGGACGGATTCCCGGGCGAGTTTTATAAAACATATAAAGCAGAAGTACTCCCCCCCCTATGATAGAGATGCTCAATGAGTCTTTTGAGAAGGGTCGGCTACCGGACACGCTCAGAGAAGCACTAATCGTGCCGCTCCCCAAGCCCAACAAGCCAGGGCATTGCTGCGACTCCTATAGGCCGTTGTCAATGTTGAACCAGGACAGCAAGATCTTGACGGCGGTCCTGGCTAATAGCCAACGAAGGGTCATCAGTAAACTGATACACCCGGATCAGACAGGTTATGTCCCCAACAGAAATATAACCCACAGGCGACTCCACCGGGTGATTGAAGAGGGAAACAGAAGCGATGGGGAAATGGCGGTGATGTCCCTAGATGCAGTCAAGGCTTTTGATTCAGTGAGGTGGCCATGGTTGCTGGCGGCCCTGGAAGAATACGGGATGGGGCCGGGTTATGTCAGGTGGGCGAAATTGTTGTACAGTGAACCACTGGCCAGAGAACGCACAGGATCGGTGATATCTGAGAGGTGGCAACTCAGTAGATGCACCAGACAAGGGTGCCCCTGGTCCCCGATGTTATACATTCTGGCCCTAGAGCCCCTGGCAGTGTACCTCAGACAACAATATGACATGGTCGGTATTGAAGCAGGGGGAGAGAAACACCTAATATCCTTATATGCTGACGATTTGCTACTGTATTTGAAATATCCGGAAGAAAATCTTCAGTATATTCTAGAGGTCATGGAAAAGTATGCAGAACTGTCCGGCATAGCGGTGAACCCCCAAAAATCGAGCATGTTCCCATTGGGGAGCTACATAGGAGTCCCTCTGGAACGGCTGCCAGTGTTGTCCGTACCTTGGGCGGCTGATTCCTTCCGCTACCTCGGAATAGATGTGCATCATACTGTGGAGGGGGAACACTTGCATAACACCAAGGTGGCTGTGAAAAAAATCCGCACAAATACGAAGTTTTGGGAGAAGCTGCCGCTGGCGATGATGGGACGGGGGCGATGCTCAAAATGGTGGTCATGCCTAGGCTGTTACATTTCTTCAGTAATATACCATACCTGATAACCAAAAAGTTTTTTGTCAAACTGAACAGCATGTGTAGGGACTTCCTGTGGCACGGCACTCGCAATAGAGTGGTGCTATGGAAGCTACAGAACTTCCATGATAGAGGGGGCATTAAGCTGCCGAACTTTGAGGCCTATTATGTAGCCAGTCAGTTGCAATATGTAACCAAATGACTCTCTGATGAAGAAACTCCTGAATCTAGGCTGTTTGGGCAGGACTGCACCCCGTTTTACCTAAAAGAGATTATCTGGGTTCCTAGACTTGAAATGAAAGAACGCCCGGGTATGCTGTTGCTTGGGTGAAAGATGTGGCACAGAGTATGCCAACTGATGGAGAACCCGTGCCCGTGTTCCCCACAGGTGCCACTGGTTGCCTTGGCTAGGGGAGACAACCAGCTCAGGATGATAATCAGGAACTATTGGGAATCAGTTGGGCTGGCCACATTGGGAGACATATGGCAAGAAGGGGCTATTAAAGATTTCGAAGACCTGGGAGAAGAGACAGGCTTGCATGGAGGCCAATATGTCACGTATCTTAGGCTAGTGCAGACTATTCGCAAAACCTGGCCAGAGACTGTACTGGCGGAAGAGCCAGACGTTCTAATGGGAACAATATATGACATATCGGAGGGAGGGCACGAGATCTCTAGACTATATGAGATGGTGATGACCCGGGTGGGGAAGGATTTGACTGATCTGAGGCTGGACTGGGAAGCGGAGGTGGGGGCACAGATGACCGATGGAATGTGGGAACATGCCATAGGATACCACAAGAAAGTGTCCAGAAATGCTAGATTGCAGCAGATACAGTTATACATAACGCATAGAGCCTATATGACCCCGAAGAGAATATCTAAGTTTGCAAACGCAGGAAGACAAGCATGCCCTAAATGCGATGAGGAAGACGCTGATATGACACACATGTTCTGGTCTTGCCCAGTGATTGAAGCTTTTTGGGGGGAAGTGGCACGGAAACTAGCGGATAAAGGGGTCCCGCTCAACATAGATACGGCCTGGGCCTGCCTGTTGGGAGGGTTTCCCAGACCACGGAACACTAAACACCTTGGGAAACTGAGGGACCTGGCATATGTGCTTGCTAAAAGAAGGATAGCCATGGGCTGGAAGCAATGCCACAAGCCACGGGTAGAGGTATGGTGGCGGGACTTGCAAAAATGGGCGGAGGCTGAAACGGTGGTGTGGCAGGGGAGGAAGATGTAGGTAACCTGATGGCTTGGAGAATGTTAATAACAGGACTGTTTGGCACAGTAGTGGATCCTGCAGCTTCGGAAGGAAGCGATACCCAGCCACACGCAGCGGATACAGAACTAGAAATGCAAATAAGCTCTTGAGGGGGGGGGGGAATTTGGGGAGCAGTAATGAGCGTTAATTGATATTCACGAGTTTATTGTAAATAATGCTGCAAGTTTGGTTTGTATTGTTTATTTTTCAAAATAAAAAATTCTTTAAAAAAAAAAAAAGAAAAAACTTTAAATGTGCAGAATTCTGCCCCAGCCACGGTCTCTCCTCACGTGACCAAGCCAACCTGACAAGGTGCCAGACCCACGAGGGAGAAGTCGCCTGGGTCCCACGTCTGGGACACAGGCTGCAACAATGAAATGACCCAATGGACACCTACAGCGATTGGAATGGTCGGCTCTCAAGCCTATGAGCAAATCCGCACATTGTCTGCACGAACATATAGTTACACATTGTTGCTAGTGACAGGTACACCGCAAGCTGGGAACAACGATGGTCCCATGCTGGGGGGCTCGCAGGTGAACCAATCAGAACATGGGGGCACTCATCACTGACGCCACTAACATTAGCCAATCATTAGGGGTCTTCGTGTAAACATTTTCAAGTATCTAATAGAAGGGACAACCCAAGTATACCACCTGACTCACCCTCAACCACTAATAATGTTCTCTATATGTCTGCTATACTAACCCTACCACTCGAGGAACCAATCCGGAGTGGCGATAGGTTTTCCGCTAACTTTCCCAGGTGACGCAAGTAGCGTGTCATACTGAGGCAAAAAGGGCCTGCGAGCCCCACGAATTTCGAGAGTCTGGACGGACGCGTACGATCCTAGACCCATCCCTGCCATTGTTTAATAAACAGCAGAACCACCTTGCTTCTTGCGTGTGTCTCATACTCATTTTTGGGGAACACAGGAGGAGTTGGGGCCTCCCAGCCCGGAGGTCCACGGACGGCCCAGCGACCCCGGGATAATCACCCAGACATCCCTGTTCGCCCTTAACTCTTTACGCAGTTCTGGCGAATCCTGACTGCACTGCTGCTTTTCACCCTCTTTAATAACATCCTCCAGCTTCCTCATGGACCCCCCCAATGGCCCTCAGCACCCCCCCGCCCTAGATATACAACACCCCAGTATATAAGCCTTAAAGGCTTCCCAGACTATACCCGGGTCCGAGACTGAACCTACATTAACCTGAAAATACGTATCACTATCCTCCCCTAACTCAGTCCTAAACGCTCCATCCCTAAGGGCCGCAGCTCTAAAGCGCCAACTGTTAGGCAGAAACCTGTGCAGTTCCCTTAGGGACCACTGCAAAAGGCTTAAGACTACAGGTGTTGGCAGTAAACCCAATTGGTAGCAGTCTGTACCACCCAGATTTGCCTGGTAGCTGTGGCTGAGCAGCCAGACTTCTCTCAAGAAGAGTTAGACAGTATATAGAGTATACAAGATAGGTACCAAAATACAGTAGCACAAGCAAACACTGACCAGAGCTTTGGTATCAAGTATATAATTATTTATTTAAACACACACTTAGAAACACTCTAGCACTATTATAAGTAAGTTCAAAAACACAATCTTATTCCTTATTAGACAAGTCTTAGTTAACACCACTTATTTCCAGACAGAGGTGAGCGCTTAACTAAAGATGGCACTCCAATAAGTTTAAGAAAAAGGGAGGGAAAAGGCAGAAATTAGGAACAGCACACAACACAATCCTTCAGAAGCACTTAGCAAGGCAGGAAAGTCAAAGTCTACTTGTGAGCAAAAAGTTCAGAGGCCAGGCTCCATCTTGGAGAGAGTAGAACACCAATGCGCCCAAGATCACACAGTTTAAAAGGCTTGGAGAGTCTTGCAGAGAGTTCAGAAAGGAATCAGTTCAGTTTAGAAAAGTTCAGTTAGCCAGCCTAGGGCCAACCCAAGTGGTAAGTTGAGGCTTTAAGAGTCACCCCACACAGACCGTTGCGAGGGAGGCCAGGCGGACACAGTACCTTTAAAGTGGAGAGGAT
This sequence comes from Ambystoma mexicanum, assembly GCF_040938575.1. NCBI lineage: Eukaryota > Metazoa > Chordata > Amphibia > Caudata > Ambystomatidae > Ambystoma > Ambystoma mexicanum. The sequence continues at coordinate 341,804,804 of NC_090926.1, forward strand.
CCTCCAGCGGGGGCAGTTGTTCCTGGCAGCGGGTGCAAGTCGCGGCGTCGTCCAGACGAAGAGATGATCTCGACGTGGAGGAAGGCTGAAGGTCGTTGCACTGCCAGGGAAGAAACCAGAGGCGGAGTTCTCCGGTTAAAAGGTACTACCCTTTTATTCGCACCAGTCAAAGGAAGAAGACTCTTCGGATTGAAGATCTCCTCTGTGGTCAGGAAAAGTGGTGAGACGGTTCAGCAGGGCTCCACCGGTGGTGTCGTCGTTGCAGGTCGGCTCAGCTTCTCCCTCTTCGGATTCTTTGGTCCTGTGGCTACGTCTGAAGTCCCAGTCCCCAAAGCCCTGCTTTTATGCAGAAAAACCCCATTCATCAGTCCTAGCTGTCACTCAAACATGCTAAGTGGTGAGCCGGGCGGCTCACCACTGGGCCAATCACACCAGAGTGCGACTTGAGTTGCCGAGGCAACTCAGTCCAGGGTGCCTAAACCCCCTCCCACACACCCTGTGGTACCCAGACAGAGTGGCACCACTTTTGGAGGCTTCTGTGGAGAAGCCTGCCAAAAAGTGGAACAAAGGGCTCGACTTGGGTTGGAGTCACAGAAGCGAACACAAACGGCATTTTGGAGCAAAAAATACCAACCGGTGAATTTATATTAATTTAATAAACCGGCGGTATGTTCGAGGCTATATTAAAAAGTGGTAGCCTCGAACAATGGGAAAATCCCATAGGAATATATTTGCGGTCGAATATAAAAAGTAGTATCCACTGCCACCAGCCAAAACTCGGTCGGGGGGACTGGACAGTGCCCCCTCGAACAACAGACCCCGGGGCAATCGAATTGCCCCGACCAGTACGTCCACAATATGATGGTTTGTACTGGTTCTGTTCACAATTTAAGACTAGTAAAGCCAATGGTGACTTTACATGCCCTGGGAGACAGTCAATACCAGGGTATGGAGTCTATGTTTGGGGGTCGCTACGACACCCCTGGGTTACTGCACGGAGGGTGCTGTGTAACCCACATACCAAAAACACATGAAGCCCTATGGGGTAAAGGACCCCATAGCCCATAAAACACATACAAAGTCAAAGGAACACCTCAAATCGTGTCTAAGAGAGGGTGAAAGAGAGTCTCACTCTTAGCAGGAGAAAAAAATAAACCCCAAAAAATCCAGCAAAGCTGCTGCGGGACTCAATAGGTTTGGGAAATTAGCCTTAACAGAGAATTCTCCCTAACACTCGCCCCCCCCAGACTAAGGGACAGGAGGATTTAATCCACTCCTGGATGATTCTCATACCTCGAGTCGATGACATACATCCTAGAGAGACCATCAGCATTTTGGTGGCGACACCCTGACCTGTGCTCAATGGTGAAAACAAACCCTTGCAGGCAGAGTGACCATCTCAATAGTTTTGGATTTTCCCCTTTCATCTGCATCAACCATCTCAAGGGTTGGTGGTCAGTCTGAATGACAAAATTAGAACCATACAAGTATGGCCTAAACTTCTTCAGTGCCCACACAATAGCAAAACATTCTCTTTCAATAGTTGCCCACCTTGTCTCGGGATCCTTCAGCTTTCTGCTGATGAAGCAAATGGGGTGCTCCCTACCTTTCTCATCCAGTTGGCTAAGGACTGCACCTATACTCATCTTGCCAAAGCTTGTCCAGCTTTCAGGTTATCACTAGCTTCTGCCATAATTTTACGACATTCTCCTCTGGAGACCTATCACATAGTCAGTCACTCTGACTGGCTTGGGGGAAAGAGCACTCTCCAACCCCTCCTTAATCAGGGCCAATGGACCTCTGACTGGATGGCCATAAAGAAGTTCAAAGGGAGAATAACCTACTCCCTCCTGAGGGACTTCTCTATAAGCAAAGAGAAGGCATGGCAATAGAAGGTCCCACTTTCTTTTAAGGGGATCTTCTAGAGCACCTAGCATGCTCTTCATGGTTCTGTTGAACCTTTCTACCAACCCGTTTGTCTGAGGGCGGTAGGCAGAAGAGAACTTGTAAGTAACTCCACAGGTTTTCCACATGGCTTTCATGTAGTGGGACATAAAATTTAACCCCCTGTCAGAGATTACTTCCTTAGGAAACCCAACCCTGGTAAAAATACCAAGAAGGGCCTCAGCCACAGCCTGAGCTGTAACAGTCCTAATAGGAATTGCCTCAGGGTACCTAGTAGCATGGTCTACTACAACATGGATAAACCTGTTGCCTGAGGATGTTGGGGGATCAAGGGGACCAACAATGTCTATCCCTACCCTCTCAAATGGGACTCCCACAACTGGGAGAGGCACTAAAGGTGCCACATTCCTGGACCCAACCTTACCAGAAGTCTGGCAGGTATGGCAGCTCTTGCAAAACTTGTCTACCTCAGCCCCCATCTTTGGCCAATAAAAGTAGAGTGAGAGCCTTTCCTTGGTCTTCTTGAAACTGAAGTGACCAGCCAAAGGAATCTCATGGGCCAGTTGCAAGAACTGTTGTCTGATATGTTGAGGTACTACAAGCCGCTTGCAGTCTCCAGGTGCAGACTCCGTTGGTTCACTGTAGAAGAGGCCATCTTCTCAGTGTAATCTATACTTTCCAGGCTCTTGCCCATCAGCCTGAGAAGCTGCCTGTTGGCGAAGACCTTCTAGAGTTGGACATTCTCTCTGTCCCTTACTGAAGTCTGCCCTGTTGGGCCCACCTTCTGCCAGTAAAGACTGCAGCTCAGGATGGTCAAAAAGATCCAGATCTTCAATGAGTTCTTGGCCTTCCACTAGCTCTTCTTCAGAGTCTAGCTCAACCATACAGGGTTGTACCTCCCTCTCAGCCTCAGCTGGAGGGGGAGTTACAGGTGTAACTTTGGACAACCTAGGGGAAGTCCTTGTTGGAAGCACTGGAGTGCTTGCTGCTGGCTGTTTCCTAGAAGTCTTGGGTTTCCCCTTTGCTTCTTGTTGTTCCAAGATAGCAAGTTGTAACTCCAGTGGAGTAAGAGTGATATCTTTCTTCATCATCTCCTTGGGAGTACCTCTCATGGTTCTCTCCCTTGCAGGTCTGGTGAGCTCCTGTAACCTTTTACTAGGTTGTCTGGGGGTATGTGACACTACTCCAAGAGTCTTCAGGTCATTACCCAACAGAACCCTTCCTGGTACCTCACTTTGTATGCTGACAGGTATCTTCACAGTCATGTCATTACACTGGATGAGAACTGGTAATTGGGGAAGCATCTGCACAGGCCCTCCAGCTAACCTGGTGAGACGTTTGGGTGCCTTAGCAACATCCTCCGCCTGAAAAAAAGATTTATCCACCACAGTTATGCTGGCCCCAGTGTCCCTAATGGCAGGAGTCTCCTGACCATTCACCTGGACACTATCCTTATAATACTCTTTAGTATTATCTGGGATAGAGTTATAGACATCTAAATTCTGTTCCCACAGACCCAGAGACACTAAAGAAACACTGGCTGAGACTCCAATGGGTTCATCAGCCAGTAGTAGAAAGTTTCCACTTGCCATTTGTACTTCCTCCTCTGGAGCTAAGGCTAAGGAGACAAGCTAGACCCCTGAAGGTTTACCCTTACATCTGGGATCTCCTTTCACATGGTCAGGCGATCTACAAACACCATTTACCAAATGCTTTCTGGAATGGTGGCTTGCTCTGACCTTCTGGTTTACCACCAGAGGGTACACTACTCTGATTTGGTTTCCCTTGTGACTTACCCTTATTGTTCTGTTTGGGACCCTCTTTGGGATTGGAATTATTAGAATTCTCTTTGGAGTCCTTTTTTGGCTGTTTCCCCTCATCCTTTTTCTGAGTTACCCCAGAGTCCTTGTGAGTAGCCCTGTTGGCAACCCACAAGTCAGCAGCCTTAGCTAGTTTCCTGGAATCTAATTCCTTTGAATCAGCCAAGTGCTGTCTGAGCTCAGGAGAGCAGGCATCATAAATTGACTCCAACATCACAAGATTCTTCATTCCCTCATAAGTGTTCACTTTGTAACCCTTAATCCATCCCTCTAAGTTCTTCAAACTTTCACTGACCCAGGTAGCCCAAGGGGTACCATCATGCTTTTTGAGGGTCCTAAACCTCTTAAGGTACTGGGAAGGGGTCTTCCCAAATCAGCTATCAAAGCTAGCTTCACACATTCATAATCCTTCTTATCCTGCTCCCCCAACTCCATTACCACACCAGATGCAACAAGGGGAAGCCTAGAGAACAGCCAGGAAAGTAACTAATCTCCTGTAATGTTCTGGAGCCCATGATTATACTCAAACAAACTCAACCAATCCAACACATCCAACTTAGGCTCATACATACCCACCAACTCCTTAGGCATCCGGGGTCTTTTGGGACTGGAACTCCTAGAGGATTCGGAGAGAGAAGCACTTTCCACAGACAATTTTTTCATTTCTAGCTCATGGTTGAGCTCCATTTCTCTGAGCCTTAGTTCTTGGTGCCGTTGTTCTGTTTGAGCACTAATTCTTTTGAATTCTAATTCAAGCTTCATTTTCTCTAGTTCCATATATTGGGGATTAAGTGTGGGACCTGGTAAAGGTCCAGTAGGTACCGCTGGCAGGGCAGGGCAGGTAGAGGCCCAGGGGAGGCAACTATATCATCTTCCCCCTCCTCTTCTGCTTCTGACTCAAAGTTATCAACACTAGCATCAATATCAATATCATTGCTGTTATCTACAGTTGCTGGAGTGGTAGGTTCCTCTGAACCACCATCCAGACTTTGGTTTGCTAACAAGCTTTCTATTAGCTCAATTTTCTTGCCTTTAGTCAAGAGATTCTTATGCTTACAGAGAACTCTTAAACAATCAGCAGTTTTTGTAGCAAGGGACTCTTGACTATAACTTTCCATAGTTGACAGGTTTATAAAATAACTTTTTTTTAGTGCTAAGCTTTGTGGTTAGTTGCATTAAGGTATCTATAAGCACACTAAAATGTATACTCAATACAAATCCCACCGCTGTACAACAGTGTTAAGCAGAAACCTGTGCAGTTCCCTTAGGGACCATTGCAAAAGGCTTAAGACTACTGGTGTTGGCAGTAAACCCAATTGGTAGCAGTCTGTACCACCCAGATTTACCTGGTAGCTGTGGCTGAGCAGCCAGACTTCTCTCAAGAAGAGTTAGACAGTATATAGAGCATACAAGATAGGTACCAAAATACAGTAGTACAAGCAAACACTAGCAAAAACCAGAGCTTTGGTATCAAGTATATAATTATTTATTTAAACACACACTTAGAAACACTGTAGCGCTCTTATTATAAGTAAGTTTAAAAACACAATCACTATTATCATATGTACACCCCTTATTCTTTATTAGACAAGTCTTAGTTAACACCACTTATTTCCAGACAGAGCACTTAACTAAAGATGGCACTCCAATAAGTTTAAGAAAAAGGGAGGGAAAAGGCAGAAATTAGGAACTGCACAGGTTTCTGCCTAACACCAATGCAACAACGTCGGTGAGTTTGTCGCAGGCTCGAATCTAACCAGCACCGGGGAGTGGTCCGATAGGGTCCGGGGCAGAAAGGTGGCCTCCCTAATAGCCCTAAAAATGGGAGTAGAGGACATTACATAATCTATTCTGGATGAGCTCCCATGCACCCCAGAATAAATCTCCAACTGTGGGATGCAATCCAACACATCCAACTTAGGCTCATACATACCCACCAACTCCTTAGGCATCCGGGGTCTTTTGGGACTGGAACTCCTAGAGGATTCGGAGAGAGAAGCACTTTCCACAGACAATTTTTTCATTTCTAGCTCATGGTTGAGCTCCATTTCTCTGAGCCTTAGTTCTTGGTGCCGTTGTTCTGTTTGAGCACTAATTCTTTTGAATTCTAATTCAAGCTTCATTTTCTCTAGTTCCATATATTGGGGATTAAGTGTGGGACCTGGTAAAGGTCCAGTAGGTACCGCTGGCAGGGCAGGGCAGGTAGAGGCCCAGGGGAGGCAACTATATCATCTTCCCCCTCCTCTTCTGCTTCTGACTCAAAGTTATCAACACTAGCATCAATATCAATATCATTGCTGTTATCTACAGTTGCTGGAGTGGTAGGTTCCTCTGAACCACCATCCAGACTTTGGTTTGCTAACAAGCTTTCTATTAGCTCAATTTTCTTGCCTTTAGTCAAGAGATTCTTATGCTTACAGAGAACTCTTAAACAATCAGCAGTTTTTGTAGCAAGGGACTCTTGACTATAACTTTCCATAGTTGACAGGTTTATAAAATAACTTTTTTTAGTGCTAAGCTTTGTGGTTAGTTGCATTAAGGTATCTATAAGCACACTAAAATGTATACTCAATACAAATCCCACCGCTGTACAACAGTGTTAAGCAGAAACCTGTGCAGTTCCCTTAGGGACCATTGCAAAAGGCTTAAGACTACTGGTGTTGGCAGTAAACCCAATTGGTAGCAGTCTGTACCACCCAGATTTACCTGGTAGCTGTGGCTGAGCAGCCAGACTTCTCTCAAGAAGAGTTAGACAGTATATAGAGCATACAAGATAGGTACCAAAATACAGTAGCACAAGCAAACACTAGCAAAAACCAGAGCTTTGGTATCAAGTATATAATTATTTATTTAAACACACACTTAGAAACACTGTAGCGCTCTTATTATAAGTAAGTTTAAAAACACAATCACTATTATCATATGTACACCCCTTATTCTTTATTAGACAAGTCTTAGTTAACACCACTTATTTCCAGACAGAGCGCTTAACTAAAGATGGCACTCCAATAAGTTTAAGAAAAAGGGAGGGAAAAGGCAGAAATTAGGAACTGCACAGGTTTCTGCCTAACACCAATGCAACAACGTCGGTGAGTGTGTCGCAGGCTCGAATCTAACCAGCACCGGGGAGTGGTCCGATAGGGTCCGGGGCAGAAAGGTGGCCTCCCTAATTGCCCTAAGAATGGGAGTAGAGGACATTACATAATCTATTCTGGATGAGCTCCCATGCACCCCAGAATAAATCTCCAACTGTGGGATGCAACGTGTGCCCCATATCGTGCAGATCATGCGTCTGCGAGATGCTACCCCATGCTTTGGTCATAGTTCTGTCCATTACAAGTGTGAGGACTAGATTGAAATCTCCTACCCAAAGGATTTCATAACCAGTAAACTTATGTAGATGACTGGCACAAACGTAAAAGGGTATTACCCAAATTGACCTTTTACAATTGACCTTTTGCACAATTGACCTAATAATAGTGGTCCTAATTGACCTTCTGGACAATTGACCTTTTTCACAATTGACCTTTTGTGGTTTGTTTTGGTAGAAGATGGCAGGGGGTTTCCCATGTGGGTTTTCTCTGGGGGACAGCAGGGGGATTCCCCCCGCATATATGGCTAAATGTACAGTGTTACCTCAGAAAATGTGGCTTTTTCACTTTAAAATATATGCCTTCTTTTTCTTTTACACTGGTTCACTGTTTTCCTGAGCAACAACAACGTCAAAATATTGAATTTCACTTTAAATAATAAATTTGCTCTGTGTTCCAGAAGCGACTGTAGACATATCTTTTTTTCCCTCGCAATACCATTTTGCATAATTCTGATGGTGTCACGTCACCGGCAAGTACATTTGCTTCCTGGTTGTCATTTTTCGCTAGATTACACATTCAGCTGAGTTTGTTTCATTGGGCAGTTAAGGTATGTTTTTTTTTATAATACAGTTTTATTTTCCTTTTCTTTTATTTGAAAATGCACGATAAATGTATGCAAACTCTTTCATTTATTCTCATGTGCAGTGCCCGTTATGAGTGCACGTTTACTTTACTTTCTCTGAATGACGCCGTAATCTTACCAGCCTGTTGTGAATGGTACGCTTCACATTTAGCATTTTGCTGCGAATGCAGTTATAATTTATTGTCACTTGTTGCATAGGAGATGAACAATTAGACATTATGTAAAGTAATGCTAGTGCATATTTGCTTCATATGTTTAACAGCATGTGCAATGTACACGAACAATTGTTCTGCGAGTAGTTTTCGTTCCAGCAATTCTCACTCGAACAATTGTAATACGATCAATTCGTATACAACCCGTAAAAGAATTCTGGTGAATCCGTACTAGACGCATAAACATTTATAACCAAGAGTTTTAATCCTGATAGCTCCCCTGCCAACAATAAGAACCTCCCTTCATCTTCCCGCACCTGCTCATGCAACCTAAATTGCAGTGACCTATGTATGTAAGTGGCGACCCCCCTAGACTAGGAAGAAAAGGATGAGCCATATCTATGAGAGCCCCACCCAGCAAGGTTAGGCGGGGAGTCACCCTTGGCAAGATGAGTCTCTTGTAGACATAATATATGAACTCCATGGTTTCTACCATAGTTGGCTATCAGCCGCGTCTTCTTGTGATTGGTAAGCCCCCGAATGTTCCAGGTCATCAATGATATAGTCGACCTACGATTATCCCTCACAAGGGCCTCAATCATCCCTCCAAAACGGAATTAACCACATCATACCTACCACTGACATGACTGAACAGTATAGACCCGGAGTCATTGTCATATAGCACATAGCGACAGCTCTCTATACGCATCTGAGATCAAATTGGAGTCCCGCCGCCCAAACCAACACAACAGTAAAACCAGAACTTGAACAACCCTTCATCCCTTCCCACCCACGATAGAAACAGGAACATAACGGCACCCCCAACCCTCACCCCCTTCCCCAACCAATACCAATTACACTGCATTGTCTACGGCAACTGGGGGGTCTCTAGGCAACTCAAAAGCTCCTCATGGCAACAACAAATAGGAAACATTCCACCCATCACCCCTCAAACATAGGATTGCCAAGGCTCTCCACTGGCTAGCACACATTCCGTCTCATAGGATATCCGCCTAGGTCAAGACTGATGCCGCGGCGACCCCCCCGGTTCTAGCAAGTTTCTGGCAAACTGTTCCGCTGCTTCCGGAGTGTTAAAGAACACAGCCGAAGCACCATGCTGCACACGAAGCCTGGCCAGGTACATCATGGAGTACTTCTTTCCCTTCTGTCTTAAGATATTTTTGGCCGTTTGGAAGATCTTCCTTTGATCCTGGACTGCAGGACTTAAATCCGGGAACAACCGAATGGTGGAGCCCTCCCAACACAACTCCCCCTTCTCCCGGACCGCCCGCAATATGGCGTCACGGTAGTAGAATATTCTCGCTACGATTGGACGCTCCAGGGCACCAGGCGGGGGTTTAGCTGCCAATGAGCTCGCTCCACCATGAACATACTGGAGAGTGTGGGTTTGTCTAGTATATCCAATAGCAGACGTTCTACAAACTTCTCCATATTTGTGGATTCAGGCACACCGATAATTCTAATATTGTTCCTCCTCGAGAGCCCTTCCAAATCCTCATTCTTAGCAGCAATTTTTTTAAGCTATTTGCTGCAGTTTCGAAACCTCACGTTGGAGAGTCGCAACACTATCCTCAGTAGACCCAATTCTCTGCTCCGCCTCCTCCATACTGTCATGATACCTACCCCCGGGGACCCAGACCAGGTCCAGCAACCCGGAAGCAGGCATCAAGTTATTTTGAGCAAGCCCAAAACCCCCTGCTAGGGGCTGTTTGGGTGCGGTCCTGGCGCCGGAGAGTCAGTCCTAGCGCCATAGGTGCCAGGCTCAGAGTAGAACTTACCTGATGCAGACCATGCTGCATACTTACCTGATGCAGACCATGCTGCAAGAGTTCCAAGCCAAATGAGGCTTGGAAGGGACTATTTTACCTTGGGACTATTTTTTACTCGGGCGGGGCTGGGGAGGAATACTTACCTGGGACTACTTTGGAGGCTATTTAAACCAAACCCGAAGAGCAGCACATGCTTCGCGTTATTCTGCATCCAGCAGCGTAACGCTCACTGTGTTTGCAAGCCTGCATCCAGTCTTCTGCCACGCCCGCCTCGAGTCTGCAGCTCCCAAAAAGGGGGAAAACAGAAGGAGAAAAGGTTAGAACAAGAGCAATACCTTCGATCCTTACCTGAATTCCGGATCCACCATGCCTTCGAGCTGGAAGAAAGAAGTATTTCACGCGCGCTGCCTCGCCTGCTGCAGCGCCCCACTGAACTTACCGGCTTTCGCAGCATTCCCACGATCCACTGCATCCTTCTGCACGTTCCCGCCGCCCTCCGGCACCTAAGGGGAACACAAGAAGAGCAAAGGTGAGCCAAGGGAATAAACAGAGGCAATAGTAACTACCCCCATAGACTTACCCGATTTACCGCCGGGGGTACTATTCCTCTTCACGGGTCGGCGCAGTCTCCATAGCATCCTCGCCCTACCCCGGCCCCTAAGGGGAACAAAAGGACAAGGTGAGACAAAGGGACAAGCAAGGGGAATTCTTCTCAGCACAATAGACTTACCTAATTTTACGGCCGGAGGCATTATTCCCCGAACTTCATATTTTCTCTCCGCACCTGAATAAGGGAGAAAGCAACAGGTTACATTCTGGCCTTATTTTATTGAACTGTGTTGGATAAGACAAATCCTTACCTGAACTTAGTCAGCTACCACGAGGAACTCTTCGCTGGGGTCAAGCTGCAAACTGCAAGGAATCGGACAAGAGGGAAAGTCAGACATTTGAACTCTTACGAACTACAATGTTCTGAAACTCACCAATTCCTTCTAACCAGTGAAGCAACTGGTTATCTACGCGCCCCTGCGCTCTATGCAGGATGGAGAGCTCATCCTTCCAAACCATCAGGTGAGACTTTAAGAAGAGACATTAGAGGCGATCAGTGGGGAGAACAGCAGGGGGAGGTGGGGGTTAACTCTCAAATCCACGGGTTGTTAATTCCCTTTCTCCATTTACAGAAGAATACACCTACGGGTCAAGCAAACCAAGCTGGGTGGGCCAGTCCAGTCTGTCATCTCGGCACTACACGTCACATTGGTGGAGACCGCAGCTGTCCAGTTCAGATTGACGCCCCTGTTGGAGCCAGGTGAGCGTAACACATACACCCGCAGATCTCTATCTGCATAGCTGAAATGTCCACTTTGCACATAAGGGCGTCTATCTTAGCCCCTAGCGAATCGGTGCTCCCCTTCAATGCAGCAGAGTCTGATTCAGGGCAGCCATATCCACCTGTTCAGCGGCCGGTGCCTGTGGGATGCCAGTGGAGGGTTGGGCCTGATCCGCGCGGGCAAACTGGTCCATCCTTGCCCGTTTCTTCTGATTGCCCATATTGCCAGTGCTAGCATTGTCCAGGCCATCCCCACAGCACCAAATCCAACAGTGCAGCCTCCAACACCAGGGCCAGGCCAGTCCCACCCACTGGGCTAGCAGGTTAGTCCACTCCCCACTACTCGCCCACCTTACGTGAGGATGGTCTTAAAGTCTGTGCGAGTGCACTGCACCTCGCACGCCCTCTTAGATCTGCCCAAGGGTGTCAGCCCTGGTACCCCCTCTGCAGCTCCACCAGGTTGCCTTGCGCTGTCCTCCTGCAGGATAGGCGTGCTCTACCCCTGTGATGGAATCGCCATGTATCTCAGGCACCAGCCCTCAAACCCAGTATTCCCGCTCCAAAAGAGGATCACAGCCTGACTCAGGCCGCCACCCAAGTCGTCAACCGGATGGCAGCCAGCCACGTAACAGAATATCCACCAAACCACCGCCACTGCACTGCTGCAGAGTCACAGTGCCACCCCAAGTTCAGGGTGAGCCCAGCCCCACCTCGCTCCAGGCGCCGTAGCGCTCCTTCCTGTCCACCAAGGGTGACACCAGCAATGACCAGCAAGATTATTATGGGCAGAGTCCCCCAGCCTGCCCCCCAAGCAGCCACACACAAGAGGCCTCCAGGTCCAGGATCCCGGCTCTGTTGCAAAGAGTCCCAAACAGCCCGAGAGCAGAAAGGCCAGTCACGTCCCAGGGCCAGTCCCAGCACACCACTGTGCCTCCGCCGCATCTTCCAGATTCCGCGTTCGGGTGTCAGGGCTCTCCGGTGCGCATCCGCCCCAATGGCGACCTGGGCTCACCAGGAGAGGGCACCCCAAGCCGAAGGAGCTCTCCTCCGACCGTGCGGCCCGCACAGCCGACAGCCACTCTCCAAACGCGCTGAGACAGCCGCGGTGAACTGCCGTCCCCAACAGCTCAGTACCGCTCTCCGCCGCACAGGCACAAGCAGAGGGGGCCTCCCGGCACCCGACCCACCTAGCCCGCAATGCTTCCACCGGTCTTCACGACTGGGGATACTGCCGTTCCCCCACACACTCCAGGCCTGCATCGCGGCTCCACCCCTCTGCTACCGTCCTCCTGAGAGTCGGTCCCACAGCAGCACTCGTCCTCCGGAGCCTGGCAGGTAAGTCACCTCTCCGCCACTTTCATTGAGGAGTGGGGACGGGGGGGAAACAGGATATTTGAGAGGATTACTGCTTGCCGTTTCCGGAGCCTTTCAGGCAGTGGCCATCTTGGTCAGCTGCACCACAGCGCCCCCCCACCCAGGATGACATTTTTAACCGCGGCATATACCCCTGGGCAGTAAAAGGGATTTAGAATTTGTGGCTGGGTCTTAGCAGCCCCTAGATGTCCAGCTTTGAGATGAGTGTGGACAATTTCTAACACCACTCTCCTATGGCTATGTGGTACAACAATCTGTGAGTGGGGAGTCACATCTGGTCCAACAGCCCCTCTATACAGTAAGCCATTTTGAAGAAAAAAAAATGAACCTCTTTATTCCTTCCCTCTTCTTCAGGAGTGACTCTGAGGAAGGCTTCTGCTAACACTGGGTGATTACGTTGTGCAAGGGCCATGGTCAGGGATGATTTCTGTCTCATTTTTGATAGGGGGAATCTTTCTCAACTCAGGGGTTATTTCTGGTTCTATATCTGCCTCCACGAAATCCTTGGCTACTCTCTATGTATCTTCTGGTTTGATTTTTTCTACCGTCTTGAGGAATAAGGCTTTCTCCAAAATACCTTGAGCTATTTTATCCCCGGGCTTGATGTGATAAGGTTGTTTCCACATTGTTTTTTAATAGTATTTTGACATCCCCTCTAAAATCTGGGTCTACCACTCCCGCCATTAGATCTAGGCCATACTTCCAAGTCAAGCCAGGCTTTGCTGCCAACCTGTTGTAAGTCCCAGAGGGGTGGAGGGATCAATACTAAGTCTGTTGGTATTAGTTGTCTTTCACCGGGTCCTAGGACTGCTTCTCTACTACTGGAGAGATCAAATCCTATTGACTTCTTAGTGGCGACTGAGGGAGGTCTATCCTGCTCACTTAGTTTGGTAAAAGTAAGGGTCACCCAACTTGTATCAACCAGGTCTGATTCCACTGCTGGCACCATATGTGAGGGTGCAGAAGTAAGGCTTCACAATAGTGGCATGTTTTTGGGCAGAACCTTGTATTATATGAAATAGGGTTGGAAAAATGCCTCTCTGTCCCTTAGAGGAAGAGAAACCCCTCTTAGTTTAAGAAAACTAAGGCAATTCTCAGAATGTCCAAATTATAAAGTCCATCCCTGTCATGTCTCAAAAAGCCTACTTCTGCCCCCAACACTAACAACTTAAACCAATTGAGCAAGGATGTTCTCTTCCTAAAGTTAAGTGTTCTTTGTAGATCCAACCAACAGAAACGTTCCCAGTCTCTCTAGTATTCACAAGTGGCAAAAATTAAGAAAATGTTCAAAACTGTACGACTCTTGGGTTAGGGTCATAATCCTTTCCCCTAGATTCCTTTTTATAGTGTTTCTCTCCTTTTGGGGACACCCAGGCCTGTGCCTGCTCATACAAATGTCAATAGGCAGTTAACAAGAATGTACTCTTTATTCTTCTCCGATTTATCCTACCAACCTGGCACACTCCTTTTGCCAGGCGTAGGATTTGGTTCAGTATGTGTTTTTCACTTCTTTTGGTTGCCAGTCCCAGACTTGCAGTATTCAGAATGGCTTGGTTTGCTTCCTTGCCAAACAAAAGTCCTCTCATGGACTGTCCTTTTGGGTGCAGTCTCAGACTCGCAATATTAAAATTGACTTGGTATACTCTCATGCCAAGCCTTCGTCCTCTCCTGGACTGTCCCTCTTTGGGTGCGAGTCCCAGACCTGTAATATTCACAGTTGCTTGGTTGACTCTCCTGCCAAGCAATAGTCCAAGCGTGGACGATCACTCTTTGGGTGCGGGTCCCAGACTTGCAATATTCAGACTGGGTTTGTTTCAGTTTCGCATATGGGTGAGGGTCTGAGAATCTCAATATTTAGATTGGCTTTTGTTTCTGGCTTTCATACGGGTGCGTGCCCAGGGTCCCAGACCCTCTTGCTCCAGCTTCCGCCTTCACCCCCTCGCTCCCCCTGAACCTTGGACACCACTCGGGTAACCCACATACCGTTTACTTCCCTCTGAAAGGTACCAGCATTTCCTAAGCAGCTGCTGCTTCTTTAGGGGCTCTAGTCGCATTCAGGGCTTAAGTCACGGTTGGCAGCGGCTTTCCAGACGTCTGCTTCTTCCCAGCGATTAATCCCCTCTCTTGGGCACTTTACCAGTGCTCTGGATGCCTGGAGGTTCCACACGGCAGTAAAACGAACAGTCCTTGCTTCTGGGACCTTGTTCGACCTTGAAGCTAGAACAATCACTCTGCTTCTCCATAGTAATCCTTGGACTCGTGGTCATCTTTTTCTCAGTACATGACAGTCAGATGTAATATACTTTGCACTCTCTGAGGTTGGAATCTTGTCAATTAGATTATTTTGACTAACTTGACAATAACAAATATTGGCCCCATCAACAAAAGGGGAAGGAGGATGTAACATTGAGGATGGATTTAGGTCTGAACATGGTCGCCCCGAATCATATAACGGGGTTCCTCTGGCTTCATAGGATAGGTCTCCCCTCCTAGGGGAGAAGGGACGACAATCAGATACATCACAATATTATTTAGATGAATTAATGCATTACATTTGTTGTATGAAAAGGTTTCCATATGCCACCAGAGATTGGTTTTAGAGACTCTGTACATTCACTGAGAAACGTGAATGTACGATCGAGAACCAAACTTCTTTCAGAGTCTTTGTTGTAGGGTAGGAGAATATTCAGAGCTGCAAGACAAATAAACAATTCCTATAAACTTCACTGGCATCTTTAAGCAATGAGAGGGAAATGGAGGGCATAGAAAGATGACAGTCCTCTCCACAGAGAGGAAACAAGATGGAGAGGGGAGAAAGTATCGAGTCGAAAGAGGCACGAGAAAGATACTCAAAGGATGAGACACCAAAGTGCATGGAGGTAAAAATATTTTCATGGGAGAAGTCGACACAAGTAATCAAGAGGTTTTTGATTGGCAGAACATAAGGAGCTAGAGAATACTCAACTGCCCGCCTAGGATCCAGCTTACAACGGGCAGCTAAAGAACTTTGTCATGCAATCCCATGCTACGCTGCAGAAAGAGATGAGAAAGTCTCAAAATTGCACTCATCGCTAGCCACTGGCGAGTCATAACTGACTCTCGGCAAGTAAGAAATGGTATGCTGAGGCTAGTAGTGAACTGAGGGGCAAGTGACTTTATTTCTGGCTAGTAGCTTGCAACTTACATTGAGGTGAAACAGGTAAGCAAGCAGGATGGAACAAATATGATGGAACAGATGAGATAGAGAAGATAAATGCTTATTATTATAGGCCTTCTCAGTTGTGCATCTTCCCCGCTGTGTACCTTTGTGAACAAGGATTGCAACAGACTCCTGCGCTCAAACTTTAATTATACATTACGCAATATCCAGACATGTTTTTGCATCTTCAGCAAGTACTTAATGAATGAAAAACGTATTTGTTATCAAGAAAAACAGGATGCGTATGAACACAGCTAAAGAAACATGTATTCCCATAGAATGGAATAAGGCTCAGTCAAAGGGGCCATCAAAATGCCTGCATGAGAAATCTTGAGACACACAACACTAATCAGGGAAATGTCCAGCTGAAGGATAAAATGAACAGGTGTTATGCAAATCAAAACGTACTCCTAAAAAATGACCTGCTGCATAAATAAGGCTCACTAGAGTCAATGCATATGAGGCAATGTAAAAATACAACTCCCTTATATACTCCAAATAGGCTGAATGGAGCAAAGATGAAAATAGTCTCCATTATCATAAAGGAACTTTGTACCGTTAAGCAGCTGACTCCTAAAAGATATCCACGAATTCCTGAGAAAAAACTTAAGTTAAAAAATAACAGCGTTTCAAACAGAGGCTGAATAAAAGGAAATCAGGTTACTCCACAAAGGTTTGTTTAGAGCCACAAAGCATAAGTAAGTTGTCCAATTACACCAGACCCATCCGGACTCAAGCACACTGACAAAAGGGAGGTTTTAAAGACTGCACCAATAATCACCAATAATGTGCGCACCCAGGTCTGGGGAAAAAAGCTAGCAATATTGGACGGTCCCATCACATTACAAGGGAAGAAGAACGGGTTGAAGGATAGGTGACTGCTCCATTTTATAGAAGGACAAGGGGTTTGGGGATGGCCAGGCCCCAAGCCGGAAAAGAGAGTGGATGTTTCTTGCAAGGTTGTCAGAACATAACAGTTACCTTTGGTGAGTTCAGGTCATCTTACTGCAAATTATTACTGCAGCATTTGTTCACGTAATGCCCCTCTTAGCATGGCACCGTTGTTGCTCACTCACGCACTGCTCCTTTGGTGATACCGACATGATCCCCCTCCCCCACGGCCCGGCTTCTCAGCCTCTACCTTCTTTGCCCACCCCCCAGCATCTGCCTGTAACTTTGCATTGAAACAATACAAATGAAAAGGTAGACCACAGAGTTACCACGGCTATGGTAAATTAACCCAGCACGATTTAGGCATGAAAGCAGCCAGAGAGCCGAGGGAAATGGGATATATGGCACAGATGCACCACGTCTACCCCAGGGGATAAAATGTAAAGACAGCTGAGACCTAGGCTAACACTGAAGTCGTAAAAGTATCTAGAATTCAAGTAGCTGCAGTAGAAACAATGGAAAAGCTTGACGATGGTTGTGGGACAGAAAGTCACATGTGTAGATTATCTTCCTATGGCACACAATGGACATGATTAAAAACAGCTCCACAGAATAGGTGAGATTGGACAAGAATACAGTGATCGATCAAGGATTGTTTGGGGTCTACCCTAATTTGGTTACACATTGTAACCAAGGTAATGACTTGCTTGCTCATGACCAATCAGTCGCAATAATATGGGCCAAGGGTGGCACTGTAAAACCATCTCCGAGTTTGGATCTTTAGAATCATTTCATGGAGTTCCAGAGATTAGGAATAGAATGTGCTGTATGTCTCAGTGGTGAGGCCTGATCTAGAAGATTCTGGGTCATTACGCCTGCTGAAGGGGAAACAGATCAGAAAGGCTATGCTTGCACTTCAGACCTAGCTTTTCGGAGCTGGCTGAGTTACTGTCAAAAGGGGCCCAACCCCAAATCACATGCAAGTTTTCTGTGCACCCGATGTGCCATTTAAAAGGCAGACAAGCAGTCGTTAATAACAAGCGTGAAGATAGTTTTCTAAAAACATTTGTAGGCAGTATGGGCTCCTGTATTCCAAGACAAAAGGTCCGGGGCTGCTATGAGGTTAATGATGCCTAGGTGCAAGAGGCAGTTTCTGTTGAAACAAGCTCCTCATTCTCTATTGGCCGAGCACCTTGGGGTTAACCAACACAACAAAGTGGCATTTGTAATTTCTCCACATTGGTGTCCAATTAAGTAATTCTGAAGCTCCACTATATAACTGAATTGGGGTGGATGAGCGCCTATTCGACCTAGGGTTCCACCTAAAACTCAATAAGGAAAACTATACTAAAAGGTATAAGGATTATGATTATAATTGTTCTTTTATAACGCAGTTAATACCAGAGATTGTCTTCTAAGCGTGGGATCGGGAATCAAACCTGTGTTCAGCTGCGTTGTCGTGCTTCCAAGACAAACGTGTTGCCCCTGAGCTATCCCCCGTGCCCCAAGGATGGGTTTACTCAAATTATACAAGCGCCTATGTAAAGGAATGGCAGTCCTTTTTGGATTCCCTAATCTAGTATATCGACCCAGGGTTCATAAAACTACTCGCTTTGTGGCTCATGCTTATAATTCCAGGACTACAACACCCAGCTAAGTTGTTGACTTCTTAGTCTTAGGGATACAGAGCCCCACTTGCTGCTTGATTTCACCTACCAATGCACATGTCTGGTTCAAATATAATCCCCCATTAGCCATGGATTGCTCTCCTGCGCCAGTAGCAATACCTTCTAACACTCTCCAATCAGCATACATATCCTCTGCCCAAGCTTAGCCACAGATATGACCACCCTCTAGCTGCAAGTTACCCTCCTGGGCCAATGGCAATTCTTTTACACACTCTTACCTGCAAGTATTTCTTACCCCTCGAGTTTTCTTCAGGCTGTGCTATACGTCGCCTTCCTTGGCCAAGGTCTAAAGCATATTTCAAAGGCTCTTCTTGCTCTTATATTAAAATTAGTCCGAGATATAGCTCCCAGAAGGCTTTCTGGTCTGTCTTTCGCTCCTTGGACTGCTGGTCATCAGGGACTTGTATCTAGCACCCTGCAGGTTTACAGCTTTTGCTCTCTTTCTGGTTTGGCCTCTGTCCGTTGAGGATTTAGAGCAATTGGCACGTCGGGTATGCTTTTTCTTTTCCTTATAGCCCTCTGTATTCCTATTCCCACTGTGGCTTTTGTATTCGTGTTCCTGATTGAGCTAGTTAACCGCACTCGTTTTGTGCTTCTCCAGCCTCTTTCCATTCAGATTGACTTGTCTTGTTTCCAGGTGTGCTCCATTACGTGCATCAGTTTCTCATCCCTTTAGGTTCCACAGCTGTTAATGGTCGTTGCCTTCCCGTTAGTAATAATGTTTAATTAGCTTTCCTCTCCTGACAGCAGCCGAAGGTTTAAAAACCCTACCCATGTTGTTGAAGTCAGGAGGAAGTGACTGTCCAGCCAAAGTAGCTCAGTCCAAGTTCTCCCACAAACAGAGCTAATGTTTCAACCCTGTGAGTGTCTGTGCTGCATCTGCGAGTCAGCTCAAGGGAGTATGCAGGGCTTGTGACTGTATTTGGAGCGGCGGCAAGAGCAATGGCTGATTTTGTCTAGATCGCCAAGTCCCTATTAATCAATGTGTATGTGTGGGAGTGAGGGAGAGAGGTTTACTCAGATGGCTGGGAGGGGGATGTCTTGGTTGGCTTTACTTACTTGTGTTCTGGGTCCATGTGGACTCTCACCAAAAGGAACGATGGGTGGAAGGAGGCAAGTTGGGGCACCTCATGGGGTTCCTGTCTTACTACCCCTTTGTGAATTATATTAAAAAGCTATGCAATGTTCATCCCGGACACTAGGAAGCAAGAAGTGTGGGACCTAAAGAGGGTCTTAGGATAATTCCTCCTATATCGTCTCAATTAAGCTTTTTAGGTGGGCCGCCCGGCACCCAGAGCCCACATACATCCAAACCAAGGGATGCTGGCCAATGTGATTTGTTACATCAACTTACTCTGTAAGTTCCCATTTTTCCCTTCTTGAGGACACTTCTCTTGGGTTGATGCATAGCTTTATGAGAGCGTTCATCACAGATGTCACATGCTAGTAGGTTAGCCTGGAAATTACCCCTTTTTGCCTTTGCTGGGAGAGTTCACAGGTCTTATGGAACCATTAGTCAAATTTGACAAAATCTGTTCCTAGTACTAGGACTCTGGTTAGGTTTGGGATTATGGCCATTTCCACTAGGTGATTTTCACGATTGTGTTAAACCCTAATTGGCTGAAATGTACTGCTCCTGGTGGCCATGGACACAAGTGAGGGCTGTGTCGCCATTGTTAGCTCTTCCAAAGATTTGAAGTAATTCGACCCGGATGGCACTTCTGCTCCCATAATCCATAATATTTCCATAAGGGTATCAGTCGAGGATATATAGAAGCACTTACAGCTGGCTCTTCTCCCTCTGGAAAATAAAGTTCCTTAACACGTTTCTGAATCTCGCTCATATAGTTAATTGGTGGGGGCCCTCATGAGGCCTGCAAAATAATCAGGGTTGAGGATTTTAAGAGCGAAAGCTCTATTAGACTTCAAGATTATGGGTAGGCTTTAGCTGTATTCGAGCAATGAGGTTTTTATCCTATTGAAAGCATGCCCTTTTTCTGACATTTGTGATACTTTTCTTTCTGGCACCCCAGAAACATATTTCCTTATCAGTTTACTGGACATCGTTTCAGGATTCCCTATGCTTTTTTTTTATCCCTACAGATCTTTGTATTGCCTGGGTCAGTTCAAACAGTTTGCCTTTCTGCTTGGGTAAAGACGGTTCTAAATTTCAATCACAATAGAATATTATAAACTCACTGAGTGAGAGGACTTGTGGGCCTCTAAAAGGCCTGGATCTCTTTCTGTCACTCTTCACCTTTCCTTGGACCAAGCTAGTCCAGTGTACCCGGTCCTATATGAGACCCCAAGTCAGAGGGTTCACAATACCAACCCCTGAACATTCCCAACTTCTACTCTTCCCTGTAGGGTATACTGATGGGCCCTGATCCCCAAATGGGACCTTCTAGAACAAACTGTTCATCCAGAATTCCACATCTTTTAGCGAAGATTACTAACCTGAGATGGCTTGTTCCCAGGGGACTGGTGTTAAAGTCTCTCAATGTTCCCCTACCTCCCACAGGAGAAGCAATATAGTCCAGCTGACTACAGTTTAAGTGCAATTCGTCCTCTTGGTTAACCCATAGGGGAAGATCAGGCAGACAAGGAACACTGTGGTTCTGCGTTACTCAACAGCCACCAGAACCAAATAGATTGTACATCCCTTCTCAAAAGGAGGAGCAAGAATTCCACAGGTAAAGAGGCCAGCTACTTTGTTTACCAGGAATCAAATAGTCTTATGCACCGCAGATGTCATACACCACCATGGGGACCAAAGAGTGGGGTCTGTAAAGAACTCATGGTGGCAACAGTAAAGACAGACATAAGTGATCACAGTTCAAGGGTGTTTATTAAACTGTATAAATGGGTAAGAAAAACACCTAATCTAAACCTAAATCTAAGATGAGAGCAAGCTAAGACCATGAAATAATAAGGAAGTCCTATTAGCCTCTTGTCAAATAAAAGGGCGTATACTCAAAAAACAAACTATTGCCAATCCTTATCGCTAAATTACAAAGAGTGTCGGATAGTGTTCACAAGAAAAGAAGTGTTTACAAATGACAAGTCAGGATGTTATAGCCGGGGTCTCACTGCTCCACATTTTAAGCACCGGCTAAGGTGGGACTCTTGAGCACGGCACACTCCTGGGCTTCTCCAGTACGAGGCTACAGTTCATTTCAGCAATATAAGGACCATCAGTGGTTAAATCTCTTGCTGCAAAAGTCTCTTGCTGCAAAAGTCTCTCGCCTCTGAGGGCCTAATGAATCCAAAATAACAAAACAAAGTTCCTTTCTCTATGTACGTATGTTGGGTGATGACTCTGGACCCCCTCTTCCGGGCTCAGATCCTTCTTCAGTGTTAGCCTCCCTCCGTCGGGTTCACTTCAACCTTTTCTCAGACGATTTCACTTGTAGTCACGAGTCTCAATGTCTTTTTTAAACAATCTTTCACTGTGGACAACCCTCAGCTGGGTTCACTTGTCAACACAATGTATTCGCAGGAATCCCTCTGTCAGGTTCACATTTGCCACAAACACACTTGTTTTGGTATACACTATGGGTCAAAGATATTCGACTGTACAAGGGCTTTTCACTTGTCCCTTGTATGACCACTTTGACCTCTTATGGCGGGCCTTCTGGTATCGGTAGTTTTCAAAGAAAGGGCTCGGAGCGGTCAGAGTCTTTTCGAATTAACACCCACATGGCGCTGACCACTCTGCCCTTGGGCTCTCCCTGGGTTTTCTAAAAAGTTCTGTAACACACAAAGACTTTGTTCCTTGATTCACATTACATTGCCACTTGCAACCTTTGCTCAATCACATTTCCGTTTACTATCGGTTCTCCCTCCCACTCACTGGGTGCGATGAACCGATATGTTTTCTTTTCTTGTCTCTGGAGTCAAGGGCAGTGCTACGGTAGCAAGCAAGTCTCCCTGTCTTGGTTATCAGTGTAGGAGGGTTCTGTGCACCACCGACACCTGCCACACCACACGCTGGCTGTTGTTCCCGGCCTTGTGATTCCTTTCTCGGAGGGTTCACTGGTCTGGGTCGACAAGGGCTCTTCCCTCCTTGTTGTCCTTTCGATTCTTGCCACCTTTCTCCTTCTCAAGTGTGCTCTTGTGCTCCACCTTTTATCCCTCTGGGGAAGGGAAAGGGCCGTCAGGTGTGTGTGGTTATTGTCAATTGCCTGACCCTTGTGTTGGGACATGTCAGGTAAACAGCCCTGGCGTTAGTCCGTTGTCTTTCGTGGTGTAAGAAAGTGTTTGTGTAAGAAAGGGGGTGGGGGATTAGAAAGTCTGAGTATCCTACGGGGTAGGATGTGGAAAAGGTGTTATAAGGAAGGGGGGGTACTGCCTCTCACCCGTCTGTGTCCCACTTCCACTCCCTGAGAACCCCCCATCCAGATGATCCTCCCGCACTGGTCCACCCCCAGAACGGGAACCAACAGCAGTGGCCATGTCCTTGCCACCTGGATGACAGATCCCCTGGGGACTAGCAGGGGAGCACCTTGAGGTTTCTCACATACCCTTCCTCCATGCGATGTAGCCACATTTGTTTCACAGAGGAAACCGGGAAAGGAAACCACATTTCCCTAGTCTTTTCCTTTTCGGTGTTCCACAGTGAAGCAATAGGGTTGTAGGTTTAGAAACCATCGCATGACCCGAGGGTTGGAGTCTTGCGTTAGCTAATCCATAATGAATGGGGTGAATGATCTGTAACGAGTGTTAACTTTTATCCTAATAGGTAGTATCTAAGATGGATAACGGTCCACTTGATGGCCAGGGCCTCTAGTTTCAACACAGTAATTTCTTTCACGTGGGAAAAGCTTGCGACTAGCAAATAAGATGGGGTTTTCCAATCAGTCGCAAACCTGGGGCATGGCCTGGAGTGCCATCCATGCAGCGGCTCCTCTAATGGCCTCCATGCGAAGTCCGCTGTTGCTACAATTATTAGCGGTTCCCACATGTGCTTTCGGCAAATGAAAACACCTACGGCGATCGGAAAATATGGGGCCCGACCTGTGAGACGCTGAGCCCTCAACACGCTGGCAGCTGCCTGAACGCGGCAGGCATGGCCGGTACCCTAGCTATGGAACATCGTAAAATGGCGGCCATGCACTGCGGAGCTCGGAGGGGACATCTCCAATCCTCACTTCCACTCAATTGCACAGAAGCCCTGAGGGGGTTTTCTGCTCCACCGACACAAAGCCAAGCCTCCCACACCTCCGGTGGCAGCAATGAGAGGGAATTCCAACCGCCTTTGCAAGCTTAATGGGGACCCCTTCACCCATCCGGAGCAATCACAGCGAACAGCAGAGATAAAGACCTCCAGAGTATGCAGCGGGACCCTGGCCAGCACGGATCACCAAACCCACATAGAGGCACGCCGCCTCCGTAGTCACCAGACACTCCAGCTTGGTGGGGAGTCTCATGGTGGCCGCGGAACAGCGCGATTAACGACAGCGGGGCTCGGCAAGCCCCTTCACGCGGCCAGAAACCCCAGCCCAGGGTACCGCAGAATGGTGATCGGGCCGGTGAGGCCGGGAGGGGACACGGCTCCGGTCTCGACTTCAGCAGATTCAGCCTGTGTGGGACAGGGGGTGGGGGGCTCCACTCCCCGCTCCACCAACAACTAGCTCAACGTTCCATCTATAACAGCAGCATCGGGAGAAACTTCAGCTGCCTCTGCGGGCCTGGTGGGGACTCTCCTGGCCCACTTGGTGTGGGCTTGACTAACAGCCAGATGTGGGGGCCTTTGGAATAACGTAGCGTTCCAGCCAGCACTGGGCATGACATCCACACAGTGGTGCTCCTCCTCCGGCCTCACTGGGCCCTCCGTAGCTTGGCAGACCCTCTGGTGCTGACAGGGAATCTCGCAGAAGGCTGCAGTGTCCCCAGAAGAACTCCAGCAGGCCCTGGGGTGGATTCTACTGCCCTACTTCAAAGCGCTACTTGCAGCAAGCGGGATCCAGCGCTATCCTGCCGGAAAACAGAGAAGTGCTCACAGGTGAGAGGGCAGGTGAAGTTATCAACCAATGTCCATGCGATTTCATACAAGATCGCCCTGACCAGCTAACATAATCTGCAGCTATTTGCCCCCTAAACATTTGGCTATCCTGTCGACCACAGTCCTCGGCCTTCCTGTGGATAAGCAGCTGGACTTCTTACGCATACATTTGGCCTATAGCGCTCTATAAAACCTCTGCCTCCTCCAGCAAACATAACTGACTTTTGCATCGCATAGCAGCTGGAGAGCTCAGGGAACTACTAAGACCACAGCCAGATTCATTAAGGTGTGCGATAGAGCCCTAATTTTGCGTAAACCCCTTACTTACCTTAGCCCTCTACTTCTGGCCATCGGCATCCTGTAGAGGCCCATAACATCAGCTGAGTAAGAGCCTTGAACAACTCAGTGACCTTCCGGACTAGCAGGAGACCATTTGATGCAGCTGGACAACCAGATAACGGAGCAGCCCCCTTATAAACGCCCCCCTCAAACAGGAAAACGCAATTCTCCCTCAGCGAAGGCTTATTGGCTCTGGAGTGTCAGCTTGAACTCAGCTCCCGAGCCGCTTAGCCTCCTTCCCTCAGAACCCATCCCTCAAAAAATGCAAAATCAACTGGATCTCACCCCCCCCTTTCCTGGAAATCATTCCTAGTGCACTCTGTCAAACACATCACAGAAGCGACATAGTGTCCCTCCCCAGGCAAAAATGGCTAGATATCTCAAGACTTCTAAAAGTGCTAATATCACGACGATGTTGCTCCCAGCTGACAGGGGGGGCTGTCTCCCCAAAACCTCTGCTTCCCACTTCCTCAGAAACCATCGGACAACTTGCAACCAAGGGAGACATACAAGCCTTCATGATGGTCATCAAAACAGAGTTTTGATCTTGCACGGGAGAGCTGACCACTAAGCTTAAACAGAAGGAACAACTGGGGGTGGAGGTGGAGCAGAGAGTAGGGGAAGTGGAAGATCTCACCCAAGAACATGCCACGAAACTCCTGGAAGTACAGCGCACACTTCAAACCCTCCTTAACAAGAATGAACTCCTGGAATATAAACAAGAAGATCTTGAAAACCGAGCCCGGCGAAACAATCTATGCTTCCGAGGGGTTGCCTATTCAGTCTCAGACCGGAACTAAACGGAATATGTGGGAGTTCTGTTCCAGACCCTGTTGCCACATCTAGACAAATCTGAACTAATTCTTGACCGAACCCACAGGCTCCGGCCCCGGCAGGGGGTGAGACGGACGCCCCCCCTCCCCCAGATGTCATCGCCCGGGTCAACTTTTTCACAACCAAAGAAGACATCATGGCGGTAAGCCGCTCCCAAGATGTCCTAACCTCCCAGGGGGTCCCCCTCCAGATATACCAGGATTTGGCAATGACAACGAACCAAATGAGGAGAGCACTGAGGCCCTGGACTCGGTGGCTATACCCTACTGCTCTCCAATTTACCTACAAAGGGGTCCCCCTGACAATCTCTCACCTGGAAGACGCTGACCTGATCTTGCAGCCTCGCTCACCTGAAAAACAAGACGAAGCTTCACTGGATTTGCCGGTGGGGGCTCTGCAGAGTCCCCCCAAAACCAAAACGGTTGGCCTGGACAAAGATCCAAAAAGGGCAGAATGCGCGGTGACCCCCCCCCATGGGGGCCAACAAACTCACAGACGAATTGCGACAGCAGCCCTGAGCGTTGATCCTCTCAGACTAAGTTTTCAATCAACCAGATCTGCAATTGCCGACAAGTCTGGGAACACAGAAGGTTTATTCACTTAAGGCGGGCTTCGCATGGCCCATGCCTGGCTCCAAGGTGGATGACATTCTTAATCCCTTGGAGCAAAGTACAAACTGTTTTAGCCCCGTTGGCTAAGGGATTCGCCGACAGAGAAAAATCGGCTTCCCACGAGTTTGATATTGAGGCCCCACGTTGGGGGCCCAAGTTAAAACCCTGGTTGCACCATGATGACTGGAAAAAAAAAAACCCTGGATGGTGGCTAAATTACACCCAGCCCGGACTCCGCCCGGAAACTCCCCCAACACACCAGAAATTGAAGTTTATCTCGTTGAATGTTAGGGGTCAAAACTCTCCCTCCAAATGGAAATCAATACTGAAACGGCTGCAGGATGTGGAAAGCTCAGTGGTCTTTCTGCAGGAAACACATCAATACCGGCGGACTACACACGCCTTCGCAACAGGGATTTCCCACTCCAATATTTAGCCTCTAATGGAACCAAAAAAGGGGGAACTGCTGTTCTCTTTGCTAAAAGGGTGCGACCACAGATACTGGAAACATTACTATGACCAGAGATCCTATGAAGCTCTGGGCGAATCCCTCCTCCTGTTTGTGAATGGCCAAGTTATCATAGGAGAAGGCTTCAATGGGGTCCCGGCCCCTAAAGACCTCAAGCTATCCACAAGCCTTCTTCATCTATTCCAAGCCCTGGGGGTAGTGGACTCATGGAGAGTGCTTCACCCCAAGGAAAAGGACTTTGTTCTTCTCACATGTGCACAGGACTTACTCCAGAATTGATCTCCTTCTGACCTCCCCCCCAAATCTTTGCCTTTGTTGACAATGTGAATATAGGAACGAAAGTGCTCTCTGATCGAGCCCCAGTAACGCTAATCCTCAGAGCCCATGACCCAGATCTGTCATGGGTATCAGGCAGGTAGTTGGGGCAAGCTGGGTGGAGGCTTGGCAGGCCTGGCATAGGCACATAAAGAACCCATAACAAATCCCTCCTTTCATTCCTTCCTAGTGTTTATAGTAACTTCCTGGTTACCACTTCCTGTTGCCAAACAGGAAGTGCATGATAATTCATGAGCTCTCTAGTGTTTGGGTGTGGCTGGCTATATAAGCCACACCCAAGATTCTTCCAGTGCTTTGTGTTGCTTACTGTGAGCTGTATCAGCAACACACTTGCCGTGCTCTGGATCAGCCAGCATCTGCTTACCTGCTCTGTATCGTCCTGCTTCAGTTTACCTGCTCCAGGAAGATCCTCCGTTCTTACTCCACGCCGCAGCTATCTCCAGTCAAGAGGGGACTTCTACATCGGCACCTGTAAGAACAAAGAAGAACTTCGTTAACACGTGCACATCAGTAACGCTGCGCATACTCACTGAATCTTCCCGTGACGCTGGAATCCAGGTTAGTTGCACGAGTGCACAAACCCCTGTAAAAGAAAGAAGAGACATTATTCATTGCGCTCGCCCCAATAACGCGGACACTTATTTCACTGCGCTCTCACTCTCTATGCGGTGCATACTTACCAAAAGCCTCTGTACAAACTAACCTAACCACCAAGTCACCAGTAGCGCGGAACCCAGACTTGAGGCACTAATACCACATAATTTCTCCTGCAAGGTAAAGGGAGAGACATTACCAGGCGCGCTCGAATTGAAGGTGCTGCACAAACCTACCAGCAGCTAGCTTCTACACGCAGCGCTACTCAACCACAAAGATACCGGCAAACAAAGACAATACGGACAATTTTGGACACTCAACATTCTCCGCGCAACGTTCACTTGTGGGAAGGACTTTCTAGCCAGTGAAGAAACTGGCGCCTTGAACTCTCGGCCTCGCTGTGAAGGCATAAAACAGCGTTTGGCATCTGAACTCAGCCTATAGACATTGGCACCAATCACATGAGTGAATCGCACCCCTGCGATGCAGGATGGAGTGTACACTCTACTAAAGATCAATGTATTCCTCTGGGTGAAACAGGGGAAGTGAAGACTCGGGGTCAAGGGAGGCTCGTCCTTCACTCCTGCAGAGACAAAGGTGAGTGTGACAAGATCCACCCTCTCAACATCGTTAGACCCTCTACGAACCCATGTTCTTAAGCTCACCTTTTTGTCGTAATTGGATTTTTTGTTGGCTCCGGGCCTTTTACATACGAGTACAAACTAGATTGTGAGTTAATTTCATATGTTCTTGCATTCTGGTGACAGTTTGGGAATGGGTGCCTCTTCACATTCTACCCAGGTTTCCCAGAGCATGTCCAGGACATCTCTAGACTCTCTACAATAGAGCAGTTCAAAAGGAGAGACACCTGTGGAGGCCTGACGGTTTTTCCTTACTGCAAATAGTGCCGACGGGATCATTCGGTCCCAGTCTTTCCCACCCTTATTCATCAATTTCCGTAAAATTAGCTTCAGAGTTTTATTGAATCTTTCTACCAAGCCATCAGTCTGGGGATGGTACACAGATGTTCGCAAGGTGGTAATGTGGAGACGCTCTTTGACTTCTGGTGCAAGCTTACTCAAAATTCGAATCCTGGTCTGTTAGCATTTCTTTGGGAAAGCCAACCCTGGAGAAATACGTTAGAAGGTGTTTAAGGATTTGCTGTGTGGTATTATTTCGCATTGGGGATGCTTCTGGATATCGGGTTGCATAGTCCACGAACACAAGGACATATTTGTTGCCTAGTCTGGATGTTTGTAGAGGTCCAATTACGCCTGTATAAAGGTCTTTATACAGGCGTGGGTACCTGGCCAGTAAATCTTCACACAAATATGTGCCTGGGTTTGAGATTGTCCTAAGTGCCGTCTGGTAAAATGGGAACGCTCGATCTCCAGCACAACCTTTCGGTGGCTCTTGGGTATTACCAACTGTGTTTTTACTAAGCCTTCCGTAGATGCCTCTCTTCTATAAAGTAACCCTTGTTTTAAGAAGAAAAAGGGGCTTGCTTTCTCTAAGCCTTCTCCTGCCGGAATAGCTTGTATAAAAGCTTCAGTGAGAGCTGGATCATTTCGCTGGGCGAAGGCTAGGTCGAGATAGATGGTAGGCTCTTCTCCCTTCCTTTCTTCGATGTGTTGGGATGGAAATGAGTATATCCCACCGCTAGGCGCTTTCAGGTAAAGTGAATCCCCTATAAATAGTGTAGTGTATAAGGGGGGGGGGGGGGGGGGGGGGAGAGAAAACCGCACTATGAAACTCAGTGCAGAAGTAATAGAGGGCGAACACCAGATGCATAACACTAGGAGACACACAGAAAGAAACGCCATTTTGTCGTTATGACTATAAAAGATCTAAGCATGCACGACTGTCTCCCCTCTCAGCATAAAAATACATCCTTTCTAACACAAGGTACAGGGAGGGATCAATTATAGACCAAAACCAGGGTGGAGACTTCGAGTGCGAGAGGTGCGGTATCAACGAAGCCCAGAATTTGTGGGTCAGAATGACTATTTCATCCTCCGTTCCCCCTGACACTGATCCCCAAGCCGCCCAGGTGCATGCCACAGGGATGTAGTAGTAGACTTAGCATGCTAGCTTAGATCAAACAATGTATCTCATGGGCGACCCGACCTTCACCAAACAACGAGATGAGCCCAGCTGACCCACGTGGAGCCTGACCGACAGCGAAGGAACTAACCAATTGTAGCCTGGCATCCCCTATGGCGCAGGCCCATGTATATGGTCTCATCAATCAGTGGGCTAGTTTTTTACTGTATATAACAACGCCACCCGATTTTTTTAAGCATCTGCTTGTACTATGAAGAACCAGAACGTTCTCGAGCAGCAGAGTCCTTTGCTGATATTTTCTATTCTGTACAATTAAAACCTCGTTATCCTTGCAAGCCATCTCCTGGCTTATTTCCCTAGAGGGTTGTATTTACTCTGGGGTGTGTGCGCAAACAGGGACTTGCCTTCATTTGGTGACCGTGCTGACGTGATCCCATTGCCCCGTACCTGCAGAGGTATCCAGGAAACTTCTCCTGAAGGGCCGTGCCCACCTGCAGTGACCAGTCCCAAAACATGTACGCGGAGTGGCCTTGTGGGAGGCGTCTTTGTAGAATCCTGCCTGCTCTTTGGAGTGGGGTGCGGCCCCAAGGAGAGATGCAAGCTGGTTGTGGAGCCCCATGAACGGAGGTCTTCAGGAAAGCATGAACAAGTGGGTATAGCTTGCAGGGCATAACAAAGTAGGGATGGGTGTATGAAGCAGTGTGAACAGTGTGAACCCGCAGTGACTGAAATTGAGAGTGTGATCGGATTATAGATTGTGTTTATTTTTTCCCGGCCATTTTCATTTATATTTTAAGATATTGGGAAAGATGAAACGGAATAAGGGAGCCTCCCCGTGTGAGGGGATAGGGTGGCGCCACATGCACTGTCTAGACCAGTGCGGGAGAAATATAAGGAGAAATATAGGAGCTCTGTATAATTAGAGAGCTTGGGAAAAGTAGTGGTTGGTGTTTTAGCTCGTTATTTTAGTTTGCTTTGTTGGTGTATTTTAAAGTGTAAGAAGGAGAACCAGGAGGGGCATGTAGGGTGTGCATGTGGGGACGCATCAGGAGAGTGTGCAGTGAGCGTGTGAATGAGCTCTATTGGGGAATAGTTGGGGCGGGGGGTGAACTGATCATTTTTCTGTGAGCATATTGACTGCATTGAATTATACCAAAGACAAGACTGGACTGTGGCGCAGTAGAATAAGCGTAGCCCCAATACGAGACACACGCCAGACACAACCATGGGGACAGACCCACCCTTAGACCAAGTATGCGAGGCCTTGCCCTTGTATTGTGAACAAATTAAGAAAGATCACAATCAATGGGTGACCAAGACTACAGGGAGGAAATGCCCCACTCCTGGCCAGAGCAAGGATCTTTCGACAGATGTGCGCTGGAACACATGGCCACCTATCTGACAGCAAAGTATAAGGGGAGACTGTTATAAAACAGAACGGAAGTATTGAACCTCTGGAAAATATTCAAAGAAACAAAGGATCTGAAGGGAGAAGGGACGACGCATGACAGCAACAAGGAGACATGTGCATGGGAGGGTGAGAAGAATGTGGAGACTAAAAAGGGGATATATACGCTAGCAACGCGCCCAGCAGTAGGGTACACCAACCCGACATGCGTCGGCGGGCACCATGGTGACCACACCAAGCACGGCCCCACCCCTGCCATATGTCTCACCTCCGGAGGTTACTGCCCACACTGGGGTGAGTGCAAGAGATCTAGGAGATAGCACTGGCATCAACACGCACTTAATTAGCCAGGCTGCAGGCAGCATGAGAAGTGACTAGGGTGGTAGAAACACCAATGTTGCCCACAGGGGCACCACCACAGCCACCCAGGGATGAGGGGAAGTCAGGAGACTTCCTATTCAGAATAGACAGTGCGCCTATACGAACAGCCATGTAGAGCGGGACGGGCAGACAGCCTGGGTTAGGAGAATGTAAGGTCCCGAAGAGGGGACAAGGAATAATGGAGTGATTTTGATGACACGGAAGAGATGGAGGGGCCGAACAGGCGCCCCAGGCCACACCAAGATTAGAGAGTATCTGGGACGGAAGAGTAAGAGAGATTTGACAGAATAGCGTTAGCACAGAAGAAGGGAAGTGCAACTAAAGGCAGGAAAGGAAAAATCAAAATGCAAATGCCCCTAATACACAAGGGCGCAGAGCGACCGCACTATGTACCATCGGCACAAATGGTCAAAAATAACCTCCTTAAAGCGCTCCCCCAACTCACAGCGGGGGCTTGGAAATGGATCTATGCAACTGAAAAGAATACTGCAGGGGTACTGTTAGCAATAGGGGACATCAAGAGTTTGTTGGTAGTCGAAGTTGGAGACCAATCAGAGACTGTGTGGATTAAAGCAGGGTACCTGGGAGGAACAATGAGTAAATGCGCATGATGGAGCATCATTCAACAAGATTAGAGTACGGGTATGGGATGCGTTGCGGCAAACGTTCCAAGACACCCCAGATTTACAGTTAATCATGCAGTGTACAATGCAAGATGAGGAAGACGCTTGACAGTATATTCTTAGGGTTCAAGAGATGTGGAGGGCAGAAACGGGCAGCGTCTGGGATCAATCAACCTCACTTTTCTATCTTAAAGTTAAGAGGACTCCCCGAAGAAGTACAGAAAGCGTTGGACAAGATAGCTGGGGTGGAAGCAAAGGGGTGGCCCGAAATACAAAGGATTATAGTTCACCACTGTAGAAGAATAAAAGAGCGAGAAAAAAACTATTCAAAGGCAACAGGTGGAAGAAGTGAAACTAGTTCAAAATAAACTAAAGTGTCTGCAGTGTCGACAGTGCCGGCAACAGAGCAGACAGGAGAGAAAAGGTGCACCTCTAATGCGACACACCGGCAAGAATAGTGGTGGTGTAGTCTCAATAAGGTTAGGGGCACTGGGGAGGAAACCAACAATTTTCAGGACCACAGTGGCAAGGAGGACAGCAACGAGGACGAGGTGGGTTCTGAGGGCCTAGAGGAGGGGCATTTGGGGGCAGAGGACCAGGTCAGTGCTGGACATGCGGGAGGTGGGGGGTCACTTTGAGAGAGTGTTGCAGCAGGCAGGGAGGGAGCTACAAATACAACCAGCAGAATGATTATCCCCATCCAGGTAGCCCCCACGGGCCACCTCCCAGAATGACTGCTCCCGTACGAGATTCATCAGGCCTACACACAGCTACCCCCACAAATCCCCCGCCCCTATCACCCACAACACTAGCAACAAGCAGTTCAGCCTTACCAGCCCCACCCTAACGCAAAACCAGTAGGGAATAGAAACGCTTTCTGTAAGGTGCCTAATGCCACAGCGGCTCCATTTCAAGGCGCTACAGTAGTGGGGGGAAACCCTTTCTCGTTCCCTGGGACAGACCCATACCCCGACTAGTACAGCCCACAGAGACACAGAGAGCCCTTGCATATCCAGTCCCGTCAATGACCCTAAATCCAGAAGAGGAACCGCTGGTGAGGGCAGAGATAGGGAACAAACAATTCGGACTCAAGAGCGGAGATGTCGTGCATTAGCGAAGGTGACTTCCCGCTATCAGGAAAGACTCGGCACGCAGGGATTCTCTAGGGCTGTTTTAACAGTTCCATACATAAAAGATCTAGACGTCAAGGTAGAGCTGGGCGAGCCCCACCTAAAGCTCTGGCCTGACTCCCCTCTGGGGCCAATGCCTACCCAAAGCAGTGGCCGGCCACGAGCCCCACCCGCTGCTCGCCCACTCCTAACATTTAAAAAAAAAAGGAAAGAAAGAAAAAAAAAAGAAAAAAAGAAAAAAAGAAAAAAAAAAAGGGTGCACACTTGTGACTGCTTTCATTTCGGCCTGACTGCCAGCAGTCTGCCTGCTGGCAGTCAGGCCGAAATAAAAGAAGACGCAAGTACGTCTTTTTTTTGTTTGTTGATCTTCCAGGCATGAGTTTGAGCAAAGCAGTGCCGGCTCAAGGTGCGGCCACGGAAGCCACCCGCCCTTCCAGTTCAGTGTCATGTAAATAGGTTTACAGGCCGGTGGCAAGGAGAACAGCCTGGGGGCTCTTTTCTGTTGTTCAACGATACTTAACAAGTATCAGCCAAACAACAGAACTGAGCCCCCTGTTGGTCTGCATTTGTGGTGGGGGCACACACATCTCGGACAGGGCACAAAGGCAGACAAGCGAGAAAGCACATTTCAAATGCAATATCGGCAGCTATACTTGCATGGGGGGGTGAAGTATAGCTTTCGATATTGCAGTTGAAATGTGCTTTCTCGCTCTTGTGCCCTGTGCAAGATTTGTGCACCCCCGGATGCCATTTCCCAGACTCGGTCCGTGGTGGGCTCCTAGAGTGAGGCTTGGCCCTGGCTCGACCCTACCCATGAAATCTAAGGCTTCCCCACCTCTACGTCATGGTAGGAGGGAAGGTCGTGAGGGCCCCCCTCCTTTACTCAGAGTTCTCAGGTCAACTTGCTCGGTAGAGATCTGCTTAGAAAGTTGAACATGACAATCTCATTTACAGAGGTAACGTCTGCACCACACCTGGCATGTGCTCACTACGAGTAATGCTAGTGATACATGCCGTGGCAGTGAGAGGTATCCCTGTCAACCCTGACATGTTTATCTACGGCATTATAGAGCTTGCACAAGCTGTCCCTCAGATTACAAGAACTTGCTGGAGAGTGCCCATTGACTTCATTTTCCGACCTGTAGTATTCCCCGAGCTGGTTGCTGGCACAATACTATCATTAGACCTAGAAGGCTTGCTAGTGTCCGCAAAAAGGATTGTAGTGCTAGTACCGACCCCCATGGGTGCCAATGGCGCAACGTGTTATGCATAGACCTCAATATACCCCTAAGAGAATTGACTGAAGAACTATTTGCGGATGACAACAATGATGGAGAGATCATCCTCGAGATGTGCATACCCTGTGAGATCATGGTGCAATACAGAAAAGTTCAGAGTCCCCTCATGGCTGTTGTCGTGCCACTCCCATTCAGCCAGGGAGACCTACAGTACGTACCCCCACACAGATGGACAACTAACCCAAACGATGTAAGGATGCTGAAAGAAGTCACTCCTGTAAAAATCCCACTTAAACCAGGGGCAGTACTCCTGGGGTGAAACAGTGCCCTTTGTCCAGAGAAGCGGAGGGGGGGGATTAGAGAAACTCTACATGCCTTACTACACCAAGGGATCATAGTACCCTCCACTTCCCCATGCAATACGGCCATATACCCCATTAAAAAGGTAACAGGGGCTGTTGGAGGATGATCCAGTATCTCTGCCCCCTTAATGACATAGTACAAAAGGAGTTTCCACTTGTCCCCGACCCAGCATCCATTTTGTGCAGCATCCCCAAAGAGGCAACTAATTTCACTGGTGGATTTGAAAAATCCCTTCTTCTCAGTGCCTCTTCATCCAGACTCCCAGTACCTCACAGCCTTTAGTTTTGGCGGAAAGCGCTACGAGCATACTCGTTTGCCTCAAGGGTACTGCAAGAGCCCCAGTATATTGCATGAAGACGTAGGTAATATCCAGGTTCCAAGCACCATATTTCAGTACATAGATGATTAGTGTGCAGCGACAGTGAGCAGAGCTGCCGAAGAGACTCAATTGAACTACTGCAACTGATAACAAGGAAAGAGTACAGGGTGGACAAGGCACAACTCCAGTACTGCCAACTGGAAGAACTTTACCTAGGGCAGCTCATCTCTAAAAACGGAAAGAGAATCATCCCTGACAGAGCAGCAACAGTGCGTGCCACTCCTAAACCACTCACAGTAAAAGATATGCAGAAATTCTTAGGCTTGTGCAATTCTTGCAGAGCGTGGATCCCAGATTATGCAGCATACACATGGCCAATCCTACAGGGCCTCAAGGAAGCATAAAAAGAGCAACAAAATAAATTGGACCCCAGAGATAATGAGTCTCAATGATTTAAAAGACGTAATCTCGACAGCACCTGTCCTTGCCACCCCAGATTACACACAGGAATTTTATAATTTCTCAAGCTCAAATGGTACACTCATGACAGCAGTACTCACCCAGAAGAGCACTATGGGCCATAAGCCACTGGCCTACTTACAGTGGCACACTCTACTCAGTCATGCAGGGACAGTTCGCCTGCGAACAATCACTTGGAGCTGATGCCTTTGCAACAACAACAAAAAACACAATTGTCATGGGTTGTCCAGTGACCTTGTATGTCGAGCACTCGATCAAAGTCCACCCTCACCACACAGAGGACATCTGCCTATGAGATCATATTATCAAGTCCACACATTCACGTTGTGATGTGCAAGACAGTAAACGCAGCCACATTTGTCACACAACCATTTACCGCTGAAGATCTGCAACAGCATGACTGTGCATCTTAAGAAGGGGAAGATGATGATATCTCCAAAGCCAAAGAGAGCCCCCTAGAGGAGGGAGAAGTACTCTTTGTTGACGGGTCAGCCTCAATTTATCAAGAGACAGGTCAAAGACATGTTGGGGCAGCAGTGGTATGCCTACAGGAATGAGAATATGAAACACTCGTAATGAAGAGATTGCCCAAACATTATTCAGCACAAGCAGCTGAACAGGCAGCACTCATTGATGCACTCCGAGCATCCAATGGGTGTTGTAACCATCTACTCTGCTTATGTCACCACAACTGTGCATGCAGGTCTGTCGCGCTGTAGACGGAGGGGATTTAGGTGAGCAAATGGCTCGCCAGTACAGCATGCCGCCCTGCTCAACACACTGATTTCGGCCCTCACAGAACCCTCTGTGGTGGCTGTTGTTAAATGCACAGCACATACACAAAATGCAGATGAAATAATATTAGGAAACGCAGCCGCCGATGCGGCAGCAAAAGCTGCAGCACATCTCCCAGTGCCCACATCTGCTGCATACGTTGTAACAACAGTAAAAGCCAGTCCAGATAAAGACTCATACAAAGCCATCCCTATCGCACAGATAATTGAGCTAAAGAGTAGGGCACCCCCGAAGAAAAGGCCAGATGGCTCAATGTTATGCTCACCTGGTCTCTACGGAGGCGTTGGGGCACGGTTGCAGCCCTCCCAGGATTCAGATCACCCCCGTCCGGTATTTCCCTCTGTGGATAAGTTATGAGCGGCGATAACTGGCGACACTGCTCCTGCGTGGATATGAGAAACGTGAGTGCACTGATCGGTGGTTATTGTGCCGCTCAAACCCTTCTACCCAAGATACGATTTCTGTGGGCATGTACCAGCCATAGGGCTCACCTGTTAATTATTGATGGTAAGCTCTCCGTCCTGCTACTTCTGTCAGGGGCGCTTGTCAATGGGATCTAGTTCCTTCACTGATCCCTGGTAAGTAATAGTCCAGTCCCGCTGCGACTACGCTTCTCCTCTTGTCTCTTCCCCTTTCCATTTTCTCTTGGTCTCTTCCCATTTTCTGTCTTGGTATTATTGCTTTCAATATTGCTGTTAATTCCTGAATAACGTTTTCTCCCCTGTTTTCTTCCCAACAGGTGGAAATGCGGTTCAAAAAGCAGCTGTGGGGGCGCAGAACGCGGCCAGGAAGAAGATGGTTGAAACCACAATGTCCGACAACAGGTGAGTGATGGTTTAAGGCAAAGCGTGAGGTTCGGTGGTAGTGCAACCTTAAACTGAAAATTTTACAAGTGTTTAACCTTGCCTTTCGTTTTTCCTTGCAGGTGCTGCTGTCGCTGGTGAAGCGCATCGCGTTGCGGTGCCAAGATGAAGATTTCAGCGTCCCAGAAGATTCGAAGATGAGCTGCGGTGCCAGGATGAAGATGTCAGCATTCTGGGAGTCTTGAAGATGAACTGCGGTGTCAAGAAGAAGATGTCAGCGTTCCGGAAGCTTTGGAGAAGAATGTCAGGATCAACGAAGACGCGCACAGGTGAGAGCAGGTTCCCCAGTTGGTAAGTATGAAAGCTGGAAGCAGGATTTCCAAAGGTAAGTTTAATCCCAAGTGGTGTTACGCTGCATGGAAGTGCAGAATAATGTGGAGCGTCTGCCTCAGGGATCGGAGCAGCTTATATAGCTGTGATCGTGGGCACGTCCACTAGGCCTGGCTTGCCTGCCACTCCCAGAGAGTCAGCACGTGCAAGGCAACTCAATAGTAGCAGCAGCCCCACCCTAGAATACACGTGGCGCTGCTTTAGTGATGAAAGATCCCATGTTAAATGCACCTTGCACCCAATGTGGTGTTATGTCCCAAAATAAAAGCATTCTTGTCCCAAATAAATGTCTTTGGTTATTGTTATTGATGAGCCTGGCACCAAAGGCGCCATGACTGCGTCCATCCAGGGCCCCTGTGCATGTGGCCCTTGAATGTTTGCGTTCTTGGCCCGATGACCATGGCACTCAAACCAGGGTGCATGCAATCCTCCACTGATCTTTTATGGAGACAAAGTACAGGAAAAGTAGTGATGCCGTGGAATTATTACACACAGCATGCATTACCCAGCCCATAGCGGAAAGTAACACATTGCAGCAGACATTCAAGAAGATTGGTTTATCCCCAATTTACAAGAACACCTTTCAACTATGTTTTTCAATGTACCACCTGCCAAGGGTTTAGTACAGGAATGACGCTTAGGACATTGCAAGATAATCTGCCCGCCCCGTCGGCCCATTCTGCGAGCTGCACATTGACTGCAGACATGGGGGAACATTGCAATGGGGCACGAAATTTGATTGTGGTGGTGTGACCTTTCTCAAGATGGGTTTAGGCTGGCCCATGTGACCACCCAGATGCCAAGTGTGCCACAAAAATTCTCATCAGAGAGGCCTTCCCACGCTGGGGAGTGTGACACGTTTCAAGATCGGATAATGGCACCCATTTTTTCAATTAACTTTTCAAAGAAATAACAGCCCTTTTAGAGATCAAACATTGCATGTGCTTGATTTACCACCCACAAGCAAATGGGCTGCTAGAACGAATAAACAGCCTCCTTAAGAGCAGACTCTCCAAGTTATGCAACACCATAAAAAAGAACTGGGTGTATTGCCTGCCCCTGGCCCTGTTCCATCTGCGCACACAGCCCAGTAAAGACCACCACTTGTCCCCCCACGAAATAGTGACTGGCAGACGTATGCAGACACCTATCACCAGTGAGGAGAGTGTCAGGCGCTCAAAGAGCAGCAACATTTCTGGGGGAAGAATTTAAGCAGTATCTGTCCCAACTAACACGCGCAATCAGATGTATTACAAAACAAACGGCTCCGCCAAACACGGAAGATGCACAAACATCAAATGCTCCCCAAACTGATGATGCCGCAACTGTTCAACCACTTTTGCCGGGGGAACTGGTTTATGTCAGTAGCTTTGCACGAAAATGGAACAACCCTAGGTTCAATGGGCCCTACGAGGTTGTGTTTTCCATCCCTCTCGCATTAAACTTGAAGGGGCTCAGATACTGGATACACCTCTCTGACATTTGCAGGGCCCCACCCGACACCAGGTGTCTAAAAAGTTAGTACAACATAACTACCTCAGTTTATGTAGCTCCATGCTGACTTTATAAGTGCATGTGAAACAGGTCAATGTACATGCATTGCTGCTAGAGCATGGCCTACTTAAATTAAAACATATCTCTCTCTCACTCTTACTCTTACTTCCTATTCTTCCCTCCTGCCCTCCCCACCTTGTTTTTCCTCCCTGTACCATACCTGTTTTCTCCAAACGAAGATTTTCGCAATGATGGAAATGATCATGCCAAGATGTTCTTCGAATGTAGATACAAACAGTATTAGCACCAGAATGTATAGTTATTATTCAGGCCTCCATTTCGTGGCCATTTTGTTTACGATATTAATGTTTTTATTAGGGATTTATTGGGAAACATCTTTTATCTGGGCTGGCCCTCTAAAAGAGGGGGGGACCACAGGGACCTGGAATATGAATATACCTTACAGTGTAACTGCCACTGAATTGACTGCTATACCCTCCAATGTAACTGGATACACCCCTACCCCTATATTCTCGATTGTAACCTGCCTAGACCCAAATGAAAGGATGAACGAAAGTGTCCAATTTAATCCCACAGAATCAAACAGCATAACGAGAACCATACATAACGTGACCTCTGCAAACAGTAGCAACACCCATACAACTGTATGTACAAGTAAAATATTTGAAAACCTACTCACAAATGTTAAACGTAATCTGTGTAATACCATCAGTAGTGCAAATATCACAACTAGCAGAAGCAGGATAGCAAAAAGGCATGTACTGCGCCATAATACAATAAAACGGTAAGCACAGAAATTAAAATACAATGCATATCATGGATTAGGCCTAGACGCTGTTGAGGATATTTGTCATCCCGAGCACTCGAAACAGTTGCTACTCCGACATAAGTACAGTGGGAATATGAAAAACGAATAACGCACGCATATGGGGCACCCAAGGTTTTAGTACTGCAGGAAGTACCAATGATAGAGACACGATACCCAATTTATCTAGCACTATGTAGGATCAAAGGCACATTACAGGCATGCAACGTCCACCTAGAACTCATCAAACCAGACACCCGGAAATGCAAAACGAGTTCCACCAACCCCAACTGTTTGAAAGAACCTTACCTGGTGATATGATCGAATGGGCAAAATACACTAACAATAAGTGGCAAGAAACAACTCTCACATGCAAAGCTGAAGGTCTTTTAGGATTGCCCGAGAAAACCGCACTACTTGTGGAACAGACTTGCGCACAGGCACGGACAGAGCACATCCCGAAGTTGACTCGAATTGCAGCCATCGAGAAGCCCGTTTTTACAGAGCAGAAACTGTTTCTGTTGGGTCAAACGAGCAGTGTAACAGAATTATCCTAATTCCGGACCTCAGGAAGGGCACTGCAGCGCTGATAGACTATTACTGGGTCTGTGGCCAGCAGGCGTAATTGCACCTCCCGCCTTCTTGGAGGGGCTATTGTTTGCTCGCCACGCTGCACTCCGCCCTTTTAGTAGTACCAGAAGAACACCAGAAAGGGGGGGGTCACTGCCTGATGATGCGCCCATAATGCACCCAACAATTGAAGTACAGCACACGATGCCCTCATCAGAATTTCGCATCCTCCCTGAGAAAGGGCCTTTTGCCAACTGTGAAGAAGGAAAAAGTCTTCGAATTACATATCCACAGACTCATCCAAACTGCTTGCGCAAATACCTGATGAATACAAGCTCTATAATTCCGCAGAGAAATTTTTTGCATCTCTAATACCCAGCATCCAGACACAAGCCAATGCAAAATGGCTCCAAATTGTAAGATGGGAGCTGCTCCAGTTAGTTAACGACACTGAACAAGGGTTCAACGTCATAAGAGTGGAGCTGAGGGCCCTGAGATTAACGACGATGAAAAATAGGTACGTGTTGGATCTACTGACAATCATCGAAGGAGGCGATTGCAAAAAGATCGGTTCAAGTTTAAAACAACCCCACACCCAGTTTCTTTTAAATAACACATAGAAAGATTAGTCACGCTTTGATTTTTCACTATTTAGAGATGGAAGAACCCGCTTTCCTTCGAGAGTCTAGTTTGACGTGAGAAGCAATGTCTACAGTTGCCTACATTATTTGGACAGTGTGACGAGGTGAGAGCTGACACTGTCTTGCATGGAGTTAAAACACATACTTTGCAACTTGTAACAGTCAGTAACATTACTCACTCACCTTACAGAATCTTTCGAGGAATATGGTTACAGATAAAACAGCCTCCTTCTATGCTTTTAGAGCAAATAGGAGATGGAGGTGATTAATTTGGCTTTATTGAATAAAGAGGTTAATTATGTTTTTACATGTGTTTTGTAAACAATGTAAGCAAATTACGACTTACTGAATCCTATTTGTCATATTAAAGACATATGAAGTTTGTATAACCCCTTGAAGAGCACAAAGGTTGAAACGCGTTGGGCATTTGTTTATTTTAAAAAAAAATGGACACCGAAAGAAATGTCTAATTGATTTATATACTACATTGTATGAAATTATGACTGAGTAATACATGAATTGTGAATTCACCCGATATATACATCTCGTAAATTGAGACTACTCATCGAATTCTATATCAAATTTTTGGCTTTTTTAGCCAGTGATAGTGTGCAGGGACACACTTCTGTGTATTTGCATATTCCACAATCCATGTGCCAGGATTGCATTTTCTCCCCTGCACCTGAACATTATTACCAGTGATTTAAGACTATTTCAAATATTATTGCATATCCATTAACAAGGTGAGCAGTGTGTACTCTTTATCTCATCTTGTGTAAGGCACTCACAGTGACAACTGTAACGACATTCAAGTGATCACAGTTCAAGGGTGTTTATTAAACTGCATAAATGGGTGAGAGAAACGTCTATTCTAAACCTAAATCTAAGATGGGAGCAAGCTATGACCATAATAAGGCAGTCCTAGTGGCATCTTGACAAATAAAAGGGCTTATAATAATAAAAACATATTGCCAATCCTTACTGCCAAATTACAAAAAGAGTGTGCGATAGTGGTCACAAGAAAAGAAAAAGTGTTCACAAATTATAAATCAGGATGTTCTAGCCAGGGGTCTCCCTTCCCCATGTTTTTAGCATGGGGCAAGGTGGGATTCTTGAGCACAGCACACTCCTGGGCTTCGTTAGCACGAGGCTACAGTTCCTTTCAACAATATCAGGACCTTCGGTGGTTAAGTCTCTTGCTGCAAACGTCTTGTGCTGCAAACGTTTCTTGCCTCCGAGGGCCCAATGTATCCAAAATAACAAAACAAAGTGCCTTTCTGTATGTACGTTGGGTGATGACTCTTCACCCTGGGATCCCCCTTTTCCAGGCTCAGAGCTTCTCCAATGTTAGCCTCCCTCTGTCTGGTTCACTACGGCCTTTTCTCAGACTATTTCACTTGTATTCACGAGTCTCAATGTCTTTTTAAACAATCTTTCACTGTGGACATCCCTCAGCCGGGTTCACTTTTGTCAACACAATGTATTCGCAGGCATCTCTGTCGGGTTCACATTTGCCACAAACACAGTTTGCTTGATATTCACTATGGTTCAAAGACTTTCAACTGTACAAGGGCTTTTCACTCGTCTCATATATGACCACTTTGACTTCTTACGGCGGCCCTGCTAGGGCCTTCTGATATCGGTAGCTTTCAGCAAAAGGGGGACCGGTCAGAGTCTTTTCGAATGAACGGCCGCCGGACCACTCTGCCCTTGGTCTATCCCT
Source organism: Ambystoma mexicanum (assembly GCF_040938575.1). Classification (NCBI taxonomy): domain Eukaryota; kingdom Metazoa; phylum Chordata; class Amphibia; order Caudata; family Ambystomatidae; genus Ambystoma; species Ambystoma mexicanum. The sequence goes on from NC_090926.1 coordinate 341,847,345, forward strand.
GGGTTTTCTAAACTGTTCTGTAACACACAAAGTCTTTGTTCCTTGATTCACATTATATTGCCACTTGCAACCTTCGCTCAATCAAAGTTCGGTTTACTATCGGTTCTCCCTCCGACTCACTGGCTGTGATGAACTGCTTGGCATTTCTGGTCTCTGGAGTCAAGGGCGGTACCACGGTAGCAAGCATGTCACCCTGTCTCGGTCATCAGTGTAGGGGGGTTCTGTGCACCGCTGACACCTGCTACACCACACACTGGCTGTTGTTCTAGGCCTTGTGATTCCTTGCCTCAGAGGCTTTGCGGGTATAGGTGGGCAAGGCTGTTCCATCCTTGTTGTCTTTTTGGTTCTTGCCCCCTTTCTCCTCCTCTTGAACTGCCATCCTGGAACGGCCTCGTCGCATGGTCTACTTTGCTCAAAGTGTGCTCTCGTGCTCCACCTTTCATCTCTGTGGTGAAGAGAAAGGGCTGTAAGGCATGTGTGGTTATTGTCAATTGCCTGACTTTGCCTGACCCTTGTGTTGGGACATGTCAGGTAAATGGACCTGGTGTTAGTCCGTTGTCTTTAGTGGTGTAAGAAAGTGTTTGTGTCGGAAAGGGGTGGGGGGTTAGAATGTCTGATATCCTACAGGTTAGGATGGGAAAAAGGTGTTACAAGGAAGGGGGTACCACATCTCACCCATCGGCGTCCCACTTCCACTCCCTGAAGCACCCCCCCGCGCCCCATCCAGGTGATCCTCCTGCCCTGGTCCACCCCAGGAACTGGAACCAACAGCGATGGCCACGTCCTGGCCACCTGGATGAGAGATCCCTGGGGACTAGCGGGTGAGACAACTTCAGGTTTCTCACAGGTCATGGCCATCTTACTTAACCTAGTAAAACCTAGGTCAGATACTCAAGGTCGCCTGTCCTGCCTCCCCTTCCTTTTTCTATCAGAGCCTGAACTACTAGGTGGGCTTATGACCACTACCTCCAGACAAGGATCGAACTTATATCTCCAAGTTCCAAGTTTGATTAAATATTTAGCCAGAGTCCTTAATGTGCAGAAACAAACAACAACAAAAAAGACAGAAAGGTTATCCATTTTCAAAATAAAGCACTGCTGTTTCAAAGATGGACAAGAGGGAAGGGGTGGTAAGAAAAGGATTGTTTGGTCAAGAGGGTAAGTGACCCCGCCAATCAGCTGCATCACACCTCCAATCAGGGGTGGAAGGCATGCTTCTTCATTCAGGGGAAGCACTCTTTGTAGGCTTTAGTACAAGTCATCAAATGGGCAGACCAGGAGTAAACAGTACAGAATGATGGAGTTGGGACCATCATGATGCCTTGACTCACCATGCCCTTTAGCAATGCCATGTTGGAATGTCCTCCATTTTCCTGTACTGGGCAACATTGTATGCAGAAATTTCAAGTGTGGATGTGGCCAGCCATGGTTTCATCTTTTGGTCTTTTTGATGACCTCTAAACTCCTTTCAGTTGGTTCTTTGCATTCAATCAGCAATGACCTTATCAGGAATTGTGCAGCTTTACAGGCAAGTTCTTGGAAAAGGCCTCCCAGCAGATGCATCTTTCTTTCTATGGTTTTAGTAACACCTGTATGTTTCAGGCAGTTTTCAAGGAGCCTTTTCCTTTGCCCCTCGTACTCTGGGAATTACAGTATAAAATCAAACAGATTTTTGAAAGTGCGTCTGTTTGTACACTACAGAAATTAAGGGGAGCTATATAGAGTGCTCCAAAGAGGCTTAAAGGGTTAACATTTTAGAGGAATCTAATGTTGTGGTACCCCTGATGGCTAAAATTACTACAAATGCTTGTTTTGCTCAATTTCAAGTTGCTGGAATGAGCCGCTGTGATGCTCATTTTGCTTAACAAATGACCATAGCTATTTTCCTAAACAAATTACCAAACAAAAGCTAAACGTGTGCTTAACAAATAACCAGAATAAAAATGCACCAAAGATTAGTACAAGAAATCTGGGAAAAATAAGAAAAATATCCAGGGAATTTGTTTAATGACACACAAGAAGTACACATCCCGGAGGCGTGGCTTGGTGTCCAACTGAGAAGCGGTGAGCGCTGTACATAGACCCCTTGAAAATCCTCAGAAAATCCTGAAATCACATGCAAGAAGGCTCAAAAAAGGGATAAGGTTTGCCGACGATAGATCGCCAACTTCAGTGATGCCAAAAACATTGCTATAATATGCTGCATGTGAGAAGAGGCTGACTCTGGCTGAAACTAGTCAGCTGAGCGTGGTGTGGTGCTCGATGAAACGCCAGGTTGGCTGGGTGAGATAGTCTGGCACAGCAGTGCGCCATTTCAGAGGATTGTAATGATGGCTCTTGGGAGGAGGCTGCATCAGGCTGAGTTGGAAACCACACTATCTGCAGCAGACGGTGAGTGGTGGGGCACTTGGACGCAGTCTCGTAGCCAGACGATGTTAAGGGGACAGGAGGCATCAGTGGTGAGATGACCTGCAGTGGAGGAACATGAGCACATATTAGGGAGTAAACTGAAGCAGTGACATACCCCTTCCAGGAGGTGAGTGGCCTCTCCCATCGTCGCAACTGTGCGGTGCTGGAACAGTGGAGTTTTAGGTCCCCCATCTCCTACAGGGAGTCACTATCTGAAGTGAACCTACAGATGCTCAGATGGGCTACATTCTGCTGTGGCCTATAGGGTTATGATGAGCAGGGAGTTTGCTTGATCGCAGGGGGCATTAGTGGAGGAGAAAGTGAGGCTAAACAAACAGCCCAAATATCAAGAATTCTGGATCACTGCCCTGCTCTTAGGGCAGCAACCCCTAGGTACCAACTAGTGAGTGAATACATTATTTATAGTGCAAGCACTGTACCGAGGATTGGTGACACTAGGCCTTATGCTGTAGGTTGAGACGCTGTACTGCATCTCCTGCAAGATGGTGGGAGGGTCAACAACAGCAACAAATGTTAGACTGTTTAATGGTCAAAGTGTCGGCTGATCCTTTTCATCTTCAGTGTGGTGTTCCTTTAGGTTTGTGTCTTTCTGACACACTTAACATTTTTTTAAACCACTTTTTGACATGCTCGACAAGGAAGGTACAAACTATGCAGACACACAAATTCTGTTTAAACAGTTGGGTAATTATGATGATGTACTGCTAGGATTAACTCTGTTTTCAAATTCATCCACAGATGGATGGTGCACAATGGATTGGCCCTTAATGAATCAAAGACAGAGCTGCTCCTGGTTGGTACTCTCAAACTCTCTGGCTCCTACAAGAGGTTTACCATATCTAGCTGTTGCATAGAGGTACCTTTGAAGGTTAAAACCCTGGGGGTCAACGCCACCTTGTCAATGAAGAATCATGTAATGTGTGCTCTTTGGCAACAATCCCAGCTACTTGAAGCAAAGACTGAGATTCAATGAGCCTCATTATGAGTGTGCCGGTCGCGGTAACAAAGGTGGAAAAAAACACGACTCCAGCAGCAGCCGTGCAGTTTTTTTAACAGCACAGCTACCGCCCGGGTCGTAATGAGGCCCAATGTAATCATGATCATGTTTTAAAGATCTAGCAACAGTAACTTGCTCTCTGTGCCACAATTCAACTTTGAAAGAGCAGGCAAACGTTCATTTGACTAACCTGCTCGTTTGCCTTTGGGCCGAGGGCGCTTTACAAATGCATAAAAAGAAAAGAAAAAAAATTCTATAAAGAAGGAGGAGTTCCCGTGCATCAGTCGAAGTCCTAGGAGGTCCCTGTCCAGATCCTTGAGGGGAGGGTTCCAGCTGCTCCTACAGAGCTAAGGTGAGCGTAACAGTGATGTGGGCATTAAGTCCCACGCAGCTGATTAGACTTGTGACAACTGGACTGCACAGTATTCTCAAAGTCGCATTTCCTCCCCATGAACACCTTACTCCTCTACCTCATCACAGTACTTGAGGATTTCTGGTACTTGAGTCCAAGGAAGTTTCAATGGATTTTACATTACATGGTTGAATAGTTGCACTAATATTACAATTACCATAAACAACATAGGTTTCATATGTTTTAGTTTCACTATATCTACATGAAGATTGAATGGGTTTTTATTTAAACAGTGCATTTCTCATGGTTTTAGGATTAGATGGTTTTGAGCAATGGCAGCAAGCCATGAAAAACCCTGGAATTAATGCTTCTTCACAATAAAGAGCTGTATATTGTTTCTCTTCTCATGGAGTCGCCATTCTCCCCGTACAGCCAACTCCTCACATGTGATCCACCCTCAGAATACAACCCGAGGTTCAGGATCAGGTAGCAACTGCCTTCCCCTGGCCACATGGGAGGAGACTTTAGGCTGGAGATTAGGGATGACTCCACAGGATTCATCACAGTGCATGGGGTGCCAGGAAGGGAACCCCCAGTACAGCACCCCTAAGAGCCACAATTGCTGAACTTTCGTGACAGAGATGCAATACTACCGGATTCTGGGAGACGCTCCGAATGTGTGATTGGCAGCTCCAGAATTTCGATTTTTCCACACTTCAACCCAGGAGGTTCAAAAGCAGGGAAAATTGTATGAGGCTGTCAAAAGGAGGTTGGGAGAGCTTTATCGCAAATGTATGATGCACTTCCCAGCTAAACTGGAAGTACTAGCCAACAGTAAATCCTTTTTTTCAATACTACAAACAAGGTTTACGATTAGTTGGACAATAGAACAAAGGCGGATGCTCAGATGAGAACATCTGCAGGTATACAGTGGCTAGGTAAGAGAAGGATAGCCTCAAGGGCGCCCAAGGTTGCACTCACGGGAATGCAGACAGGCAAGGTCGTAGTTAATGACAATGGAACTTTATCAGTGAATGAGGAAGCGTATGAACTGACAGCTACTGCATCACCAACAGGTGCAGATATTGTTGTCTCAAACTGATGTGGAACCTGAAGCATTTGTTGGGTTAGAGGATTTCTGGTGATAGGGAGACAGGAATACCAATGCTGGTGTCTGTTACAGATGGACGAGGGATGGTGAGGTCACATTTCAATGTTAACTGGAGAGCATATATGTGGGTTTAGTAGTTAGTTCTTACAGATATGTACTAAGGTGGTGATGGTATGCTGTTGGTCTGGATGGAATGGCTGTTAAGTTGCAGATGATGTAATTATATCAATAATGAGGGGTTTCGGAGCAGATGTGATTGATACAAGCCAGGGCTGACTTAGAGCACTATGTGTCCTTGAGTTATTTACCTACCCTGTTCTTACTGTGCCGGTTCAGAAGCAGAGACTGGCATTCGGGGTGGTGGGCATAGAGGGGGCCTCCATGTGAATTTGCAAGTTTGAATATGTTCTTGTTTGGAGGCATAGGATTATGGACTGTGCCCACTGTTGCGGTTTATGGGCGCAGGGTGGGGGTGGGGGGGATGGGTACATGCTTTTCTTCTTAGTGTTTGGAAGAAGAAAGGGACAAAGCGTAGTTGCTTGCACTTGGTGCCCCCTCAGGGATTGAAATGAAGACTGGGTGAGCAGGAGCTAAAAGCATCTCCTGGGTATCCAGCACTAAACAGTGAACAGGAGCTACCATTGGGGAGCTAGAAGCTGGTACACAGTGGTCCGCAAATATAACTGCCAAATTAGATGCAAACTTAATATTTTGCTTATTTTCTATGACCACTTATGCTTCAAATGCCATTTAGATGTGCAGATTAACAAACATCAGAAACTTATTTATAGATTGTCCCAAATGCATAGAGTTAAATTCACATAGGTGTGTTTGTTTGGCATCAATTGGCCTGGGGAGCCAAAGGTAGCTCCTGATAGCTGTTGGTACCAAGCTAACAAGGCTCTTCTAGCTCCCAGCTCTCTACAGTTTCGAACCCTGCACCTAGATACTTTAACAAACATCATGGACATCGGAGCGAAGGACTTGGCTAGATGGCTACACTGAGCATAATTATCTGGCACATGAGGGGTATCAATATTGCTATCAAAAGGAGTAAGATACACCCGTACATAGGGAGGCATAAAGCCGACAAAGCTGACATTGCAGTCCTAGAGGAAACACATCTTGTTGGGGTAGATTTAAATTGGAAGGTAGATGGAAGGGGCAAGTGACAGGTGATTCTTTTTCCTCATATGCTAGTGGGGTAATGAAATGGGTGAGGGACTCTGCGTCCCCGACAGTGCAGCAAACGTTGATAGATCCGCAGGGGAGATATGTGGAGATACTTGGGAAGTGGATGGCGAGGAGCATCCTCATACTAGAAACGTATGCACCGAATGAAGACCAATCTAATTTTATTGATGAAATGAATGATCTGATAGTTAGGCATAGATATGACTGAATAGTATGGGTAGGAGATTTTCATTGTGTCCTAAATAAAGAAATAGACACAGAGTAAAAACATGTGATCCTTTGGAGTGGCCTCTATGGTAACTTCAGACTTACTTTTATGCAATGTCTGGAGAATGAAGCATGGGACGGAACGCAGTTATTATATTTATTCAGGAGCGAATGGCTTCTACTCACATATAGATTATGCATTTATTGGAGGTGGTGGAGGGCACAGCACTCTTCTAGACAGTGGAATTTCTGTATAGAACATTATCTGATCATGCCCCCTCTACTTAGAAGTAGTCTGAGAGAAGCGGGTCCCGCCCGTTCTGCTGTGGAGACTCAATAATAGTAGGTCGACAGATACTGTTTTTAGAGCACCACTGAAGGAAGAGTTCAACAATTTCTGGAATGTAATTGGCGTAAAACTTAGGTCAGGGGCTCAGAATCAGAGGCCCATAAGGGGGTTTTTCAGACTTTATAAAGCCTTTATTTTCAGGCACTTGGGGGCACCCATTTCCTAAGCTGAACCAGTTTCAAGTGTGAAAGTTAATGCTGTGCTCTCACAGCAGCAATTAAGTAAAAGCCCGCTACTGGGAGCTTTTGCTTATTGCTGCTGGAGGGCAGAGCCTTTTTTAACATGAAAACGTAAAAATGCTTGGCCTCATGAAACAATTTAGCACCAGAGGCACCAGTCTCAATATGACCCTGCAATTGGCTAGTGACATTACAAATACATCTATTCAATTTGACCTTCTGGTTGGCGGAGTTAGTGCGTACCATATTAAATGTTTGTCCTCCTTTTCACCTTTCCATGCTCCTGTTTCCACTTCCTCCGTGAGTAGGGTAATCACAGCTGCTTCCCGCTGCAGTGTCCAGGTCATGACCAAGGTAGAGCCCATAAAAAAAAAAATTAAAAAATAAAAAAAAATCGTACTGCTGGGCCAGGGAGGTGAGGTCACAGAGCCAGGTCTGAAGCCGTGCTTGCAGCCAGAGGCGCTGCACGATGGCTGTGAGCTCTGGTAATTTTGTGTCCTGTCTGTGGAGAAGTGAACCGCCTGGCAGGAACAACGGATTAAAGCAAGGGCGCAGGGAAGCTCTTTTGGGTAACTGAAATGCTAAACTGTTTGAGGAAGGGGTCACAGAGTAGAGGAAACTACCCAACTACTGGGAGAAAAGACATGCTTCATTAGGAGGTGAAAGTGATTGCATTCACGTGGAGTGAATTTGCCTGCAGAGACGGGTTCAATGCAGCCAGGCAACTGATTGACACCCACACAGGAGCCGATCAGCCCATCGGGAACATTATCAATGCACAGTGTCCCAGGTGACTATCGCAACTCGCAGGGATGGTCCCCGTTCTGAAGAGATCTACTCCCGGCAGCATATGGCTCAGGGATCTGCTTGCACTGCACTCTGCAGAGCTGGCAGGCCGCTGAATTAGTGAGTCCTCGAAGTACAGCACTACAAAAGGGGCCAGTGGACCAATTGTTTTGTTTCTTTGTTCACTGGTTAACTCCTTGCAGCTGGAGTCCAGAGAGGAAGGTGGGGGTGAGGGGTCAAGCAACAGCAGCCTAGTGAGGAAGAATAGCCCACCCCCATCCCCCATTCATTCTAACAACCTGGAGCAACAATGCAAACCCTCATATTGTGTAACATTTTGGAGTGCCATTCCCTCCAGGGAGCGTCCGCAATTCCTTCTAACACCCAGGAGCGACCGGCATCTTCCTCCCATCTAAACACCCTGCAGTCCATGACCTGCTCTGCCCTTTGTGCTCTGAAAGGGTCCAGAACCGCAGCACACTGGGCTCTCTCCACCTTGGGCTGGTGGCCCCGACAAAACACCCCTTTTCAGGTGGGATAGAGTCGGTCCCCCTCTCATGGACAAGAACTGGCCTGCTGCATGGAGCTAAACATACAACGTTGCTCTAGCCATCCCAGCCTTTGCGTCCCTACAGAGCCTCTGGCTGATCATGACTGACGCTGGCCGAGTCCTACCACAGCCTCTCAGAATCACAGACTCGGAGGCACAGGTTCGTCGAATGTGGCAGATAACTTAATCTGTTGCTGCCCTACACTCCATTCGAACAGCGCGGTCCTGGGGAGGCTGGCATGTGGTTGACTCTGATCCAGCCCTTCCGGCCTCCCACAAGAAATAACCTCACACAGGATGGACTGGCCAGCCTTACCGGTTTCAAAGAAGTCTGGCTGGTGCGATGGACTGGCACCTAAGCTGCACCGGATCGCGGAACCAGACCGGTGACGAACTGACTGTGACCCAGCCCTGTTGTGTTTTCAGAAGTGCTGATAATTTGGGGACATCGCATTTGCACCTAGGCCAGGCTATCCTCGAAATGTTGCAAGGATGCAAAGCAGGCAAGCTTTCGTGGGAGTTCCACGTTACTTACCCGGAATCTGCATGATGTTATTCGTTGCTCAGGGTGCTGTACTTTTCCAAAGGTCAGCTTTCCGTGTCGAGGGTGGCGTGCACGGTGCACAGCTGGCACAGTCTTGGAAATATGTACTCAGTGCTGTGCACAGTCTGCCCTGCCTACTTCTACTCCACAGACACCATAGTGTGCACGAGAATCAGCCGGGGCACTATCGGGAACAAAGGACCCGCCTGGAGAAGGAGGCCCATTATCGGCCATAGAAGACCTGTCGCCGAGAACAGGTGAACGACAGACAGACAGGCAGACACACACTGCACCTTTGAGCAATACCAACGCATAAGCCAACATTATACATTTGTATTGCTCAAAGTTGCATCCTATTAGTTACTGAAAAGGAGAATTCAATGTTTTATAGAGCAAGACATCAGAAGACTCTTGTGGAAAAGCCTGGTGTCTGAGGAAGGAAGATTTCCTATAGAGCTGCGTCTTGGTGTTAGGTGGTATTCGGATTGAAGAGATAAGGACTCTCTCCCAGGTCCACTGTCTGGATAACAACAATGTGAACTGGCGGTCGAGCAGTCGAAGCCAAAGTTCTTCTACAGTGAGGAGCACATGCTGGCGCTTGAGTTCCTGGTCTCCAAGGGCGTGGAGGCGTCCTGTGGTGTACCCCAAGTAACCAGAGCCACCGTCTACATGCAGCCACCAATGGACAGGCAAGCGCACAGAAAGGAGGTGATCAGGAAGATAACCTGTGCATTTGTCCATTTGTACCAATAAGCCTCATACTTGCTCATTCTTCAGTTCCTTTCGTTTCCCCTTAGTAAGGTGCAGAATGAGACAGTTCTTCATTTGGCAAAATTGGCCACTGATTTATTTTCACAACATTATAAAAAACACTGCAGACGTTAGTGAAAATAGCTCTGAAAGTGCGGCGCCTGCTCTGTGTCCAACAACCTGCTTCCCCCTTTTCTTGCACAAAGTCCACAGTAGGCCCAACTCTCCCAACCCTTTGTGCCTGAGCCCCGCCTGCCCTTGCAGGTGTTCGTGGGTGGGGAGAGCGCCGTTTCTTCGGGCGAAGCTGAGCCCTTATTGTAACCACCAGACGCCCCTGCCGCTTAGGCTCCCAAGAGGCGCTGGTCTGAGAAGAGCAAAGACCCTTCCGGCTTTCTCATGGCTCATTCGGAGTCTGTCTCTTGTGATTGGTCGCCCAAGCACTGCCACGCCACGAGTGCGTTACCGGCCACTGTGGCTCCTTCCTTTCCATTATTTACAATTCCAAGTGCTTTGTACACACATTCCAGAAAAAGAGTTCCATCCCCATTGCACCCCATTGCTGACAAAAGAACTCCATCTTTTAAATAATATTCCAGGGATTTCAAGTAAATCAAGCCATGTCGGATTTTTTGGAAGCCTCTGCCCCTGCAGAATTTCGACATAGCACAATTCAATGTTTTCCTTGATCTTTCCACCGCAGCATGGTTCTCTGCTCCCCTCCATTCCATTCCTGCCTGGGAATTATTTCTGACCACACAATCTCGGTCTCACCCAGCTGCGCGGACAAATCCTGCAATGAGAACATCATCTCCTTCAACAAAGCCCCCCTCCCCATACTTGTCAGCTCATTCCCGCCCAGATGGATGACCAACACCTCTGGCTATTGCTGCTTACCCAGCAACTTGCGAATATGCCCTTGGAGCTGGGCCCATTTCATCCCAGGCACCCCGTGCCACCATATCCGCTAATCGCCAGCCGTCACCTCCTGCTCTGGCGTCCAGCTTGCCCCGGCCCTCAACACAAAGGAATGCCCTACCACCCAGACGGAACGCCTCCTCCTCCTCCTCCTCCTCTGTGTTGCTGCTAGTGGGAAGGAGATGAGAAGGCAGCAGGTTAACTCTAAATTTTTTCAGGCCTGATGTATCTTTTAAAACACCGGGATGTCCACCTCCCTATTCGCTCGATTTCCTCAGACCCTAGGCCCCCCCGCTGCTGCAGAAGTGGCTGCCCCGATCCTAAAAGAATGTGGCCCGAACACCCCCTTAGACAGCCCCATTTTTTCCAAGGCCATATCCATAACCTTTGTAAACTGAAAGCGGGTAAAGGCGGACCCATCCCTGTGCACCAGCAGTGCAAACCCCACCTCAGATGGCCGCCTTTTTTGGAGAAAGTTAGCCAAGGCTGCCACTGGGCAGACTATACTCCCCTGGGTGGCCTGGAGTGTCACCACAATCCCCTTCCTGATCGTTTTTTGACCTTCTTAAGCAAATGTTCACCCGAGCGTTCGTCACCTGGACGTCACCTAATCATAGAAAATCAAAGCCCTTGCCCTCCTTGTTCTCTGGTACTAGCTCGCTCACCCTGAAGGCACCAAAGAAGGCTACTGTGAAAGCTGCTGTGAACAAAACCCTCGCTGAATCGTTTCTGCATACTACTTTTAAGCATTTAATCAAATCATGCAGTTTTACAATGTCAATGGGCCACCTTTCATCTGGTTTCTTCGCCACCTGCTTAGCCCAACCTTTCATGGCCATTGCAATGTAATGTTGCTTAGTGGGGTCACTTTCACCACGTAGCTTAACATAATGCGCTATCTCTGCCAAGTTATACGCCATCCAAGCTCTGGTTTTCCCAGCACGTCAACACCATCCCACAAAGGCCTGCACTGGTAAATCATTCTGCCCTTCCGGCAGAATTTTGCTTTGAAATGCCAAGAGCCGCTCCCAGCAGGCCCTGTATCTTCTTGCCGTGCCTGGTGCTAGAGCTGTGTGTATCAGAGAACTTAGATCACCCCAATCATGTCCCACCAGTGATCCTTGAACAGAGTCATCACCTTCCTTGCTTCTGGGCAGATCCCGCAGAGCTTCTCCCACTGTAAACGAAAAGGAGAGAATCAGCGGCTACATTTTCTACCCCTGGAATATGCCGGGCCCTGACCTCGATGTTCAATGCAAGCAAGCTCTTGGTGAGTTCTCTAAGCAGTTTCAACACCCTTGAATTGTTGGATGAGCCCTGGTTGATGATCTGAACCACCGCTAGATTATCCGACCATAGCGACACCTTTTTGTTCTTCAACTGTTCCCCCACATTTTAAACGCTACCACAATGGGAAATAGCTCGAGCAACGTGATGTCCCTGGTGATCCCCTTCAGATGCCACTCCATTGGCCAGGCCTTACCACACCAATTGTCCAAAATTGGCCCAAAACCGTGGGACCCAGAAGAATGTGGGAATAGCATGAGCCTCTCGCTGCTGGCCCATTCTCCCCTCCACACTAGTACACCATTGAACTCATCCTCCGTGGCGGGCGTCCTACTGCAGGGGCTGGATGCTTCTTGCAGTAGGACGCCCGCCGCTTATAAAGGGGTTACCCTGCCCCTTTCTTTTGTTAGCCCCCTCGCAGGCTTCTGGCCACTTTTGCCGCTCTTTTGGCTGGTGGCCTCCCCCTTACCCAGGGGGGAGGGAGGAGGAGGACCCTGCCTGGGTTATCGGGTTGCCTCCTCAATTTTTTCGATTTCTCGTAGTCAGCTTCATGATCTCCAATGCTCAGAAGGGAGGTTTAAAAAAATATGAAAATGCCACATATGTGCCTGGAAGCAGCAGTGTTGAGGCACACAGTTTCCTGGGCTCCACAGACATGCTTTGGGTCAGCAAACAAACTGAGGCAATTGGCGATCGAAAGCAGGACTTCTTTATCGAGTCTGGGCTTTTTATTCAACAGCACTGTGCATGTTTTTTATTTCATTCAAGCTGAGTGTTGTGCTGTGCTACTGCGAAGACATTAGGCTGCTGCAGCCTGCATGTTAAAACGTGCACTGCTCTCCGGCAGCAATAAGTAGAAGCTCCCAGCAGCATTAACTTTCACACTTGAAACTGATTCAGCTTACAAAATGGCTGCCCCCAAGTGCATGAAAATAAAGGCTTTAAAAGTCATTAAAAACATTATTTTCCCTTTTTAAAGCAATGCCAATATATCTTTTTTTTTATGGCCAACATTTTCAAAGCATAACCTTTTTGATTGAACTACTCCTTTAAAGGTCTACGTAAGAGGGGTTTGCATTTTGGCACGTGTTCGGGTCTGCAGATCACTGACCTCTTCAGTTCTTGAAATCGAACAGAAAGTACCAACGTTGAAATAAAGGTAGGCTCATGGGTAAAGTTGCCCACATTGAGTGCGACTAAGAAGGATCTAGGTGAAATACGGGATAGATTAAATGCAGAAACATGTGCTGGGTATGTGGCAAAATAGCATGGCAGAAGGCGATAGGCTCATCGCCTGGCTGATTAGAAGGGAAAGGGGAAAAACATATGCAAAGGCATTAGGGAGAGACAGTATTCCGATGACCGATCAGGGTGATATTTGAAAAATGCGCAAACATTTACATGTAGAACTTTATGCAGAAAGAGGTGGGATGGACCACGTGATGGCCAATGCATTGCTTACGGAAGATGAACAGAACGGGATTATCAGGGAGAAATTCTGGGTCCTTCAATTACACTGCAAAAAGTGAAATGGGCAATAAATAACTTGGGTCTTGGCAAAACACCTGGGATTGGCGGCCTGACCGTAGAATGAAATAAGGCATGTAAAGAGCTTGTTGCCCCTAAGCTCTTGGACATGCATCAGGAAGCATGGATGCTGGGTAGGTTCCTAGGCTCTATGATGGAAGCCCTAGTAGTTCTACTTCCCAAATTGGGTAGAGACAGCACCAAGTGTGGCTCTTATAGGCAGCTCTCAATGATAGATGTTGACGTTGATATCAGAGTCCAGTAATGCAAGTATTGGCCCATCCAGAATAAACCGTGTTTTATCCGAGGTAGGAATATGGTTCGGAACTGGAGAAGACTTTTCTTGGTACTGGATAAATACAGAAACTCAATAGAAGGAATATGTGTGGCCAGCCTGGACTCATAAGGCATTTGACTCGATAAACCAGGATTTTCAATGGTTGGTTCTGGAGAAGATGGGTCTGGGTGCCCAGTTTATAGGATGGTTGTGGCTATTGTACGAGGGGTTAATGTCCAGGGTCAGGGCCAACAAGATAATATCTAATACCTAAGAGGCACACGTCCGGGCTGCCCACTCTCGCCTTTGATTTTCGCATCAGTGATTGAGCTGATGGCAAGAGTAGAGCGAGAAAGCCACAATGCAGTGGGGGTGGACATGGAAGGGAAGACTCATTGTATTTTGCTCTATGCAAACAATATTTTATTATATGTCCGAGATCCGGTAGTTAGCTTGTAGCGGATTCTTGGGATAGTGCAGGAATTTGGGGCACTATCGGGATTAGTGGTTAACCTCTCTAAATTTGACGTCTCCACCTTAACTGAATCTTCAGGCAATAATCCGACTCAGATGCACATGGAGGTCTCACAAGATGGATTTAAATACCTGGTGATTTGGGTAAGCGTGAATTGGAAATATGTTTATCAATGGAATGTGGAACAGGGACGGATTTGAGCAGAATAGAATTTTGGGCAAAGTTCCCACTCTGTAATGGGGCGAGTGGCTCTTGTAAAGATGATAGCTCTCCCACACCTATTCTATAAATTTTAGGCAATGCCAATGCTTATTCTGGTGCATTTTTTTAAGACTATGAATCCGATTTTGTTGAAATTAATATTGAGGAGGGGCAGCTCAAGAATTGCCATGGACGCCCTCCAATTTCCTGCAGCAAAACGGGGGAATCGAACTTCCATGCCTTAAATCTTACTATTGGGCAGCTTCGTTGCAACACGTGCTATACTGGTTTACCCTCCCACAAGTAACACCATCACTGAATTGATAACGATAGCATGCAGATCATGACAGAGCTTGGAGAAGTGAGTGGAGGACACTGCCCTCCACAGTGGGTACTTTGCTACGAGCCTGACGGCAGGCGACAAGGCTGATGTTACTCCTGGAAATGCGTTTGAGCAATGGAATAATGGGATACTTAGCTGGCGGGAAGAGGAGAGATGCTATAGCTCGGATAGGATATGGGGGATGTGTGGAGGATCTGTATGTGGGTGAAAGGGCTATAAATTACTGAGAGATTAAGCAAACGCACCCACAAATTCGACGCAACTTTTGGGATTTTGCTAAATTAATGGCAGATGTAAGGCAGCTATGGGCAGGGTTTCCTGCGAGACCTGTAACACACATGAATGTTACATTACAACAGTTGGCGGATGGAGTTAAAAGTATACTGAAATATATGTGCCTGAAGTATCCTCCAGATGTGGGGGTGAAATGAAAGTGAAGGATAGATGAGCTTTTGGAGAACCAGTTACAGACGGAGCATGGAGGTGAGTACTGTTGCATGTCAAGCGTCTCTAAGAATGCAGGCTTTCAGTGCATTCAATAGCAGTGTTTTACGTGGGCGTATATAATGCCAGTGATAGTTGTAAAAATCTCACAAAAAAAGAACCCGAACTGCTGGCATAGTAGGACTGCGTTGAACAAGTAACTTACCAACTGGTAGCGTTATTTCGACTGGATGTTCCTCCAACGTATTCCACATCTTTGACATGTAATTTCCACAGCTGTGCCCTTTGGAAACTTTTTCGGCAGATGGCATCCTGCGTCGATGACGTCGGGTCGAAGTCCCTAGAAGGCCTCCGTCGAGGGCGACGTCATAGGATGTTATAAATAGGACGCACGGTGCCCTTAGCCTCAGTTTATGTTTTTTCCCCCAGAACGTGTGGCACCATTCCAATGCCTGCTGAACTGCACATAGCCTTGCAGAAACGTAAGCTGCAATCGCATAGGAAATTCTCCAGAGTGGCAGGTTGGGACGGCGATGTGGAATACGTTGGAGGAACATCCAATCGAAAGAATGTTACCAGTTGTTAAGTAACTTGTTCTTCGAATGGATTGTGTCCTCCAACGTATTTCACATCTTTGACAGACTCCCAAAGCAGTACCAGAAAGATGTGGGAGGGAAAAGAATTTAGAGTACCCAATCAGATGGCGGAATAAAGAATCGCCTTACCAAAGGCCATATCTTGACCATGGATCGTATCCAGGGAGTAATGTTTAACCAAAGTGTGGATAGAAGCCCATGTGGCTGCTTCACAAATATTCCTAATAGGAACTCCCTGTTGGAAGTAGCCACGCCCCTAGTGAAATGTGCTTGCAACCCTTCAGGAGGGTCCTTACCCGTCAATCGGTAACATTCAGTAATGGTGAGGATAATCCACCTAGACATGGTCTGTTTGGTAACAGCCTGGCCCAAACAGTGTCCAGCATATCCCACAAAGAGTTGATCGTCCACCCTGAACACTGGGCATCCTAGAAATCTAAAAGCTCAGAGCTCTCCTAGGATCCAACCTATGTAGTCGCTCCTCTTCCTTATCAGGATGAGGAGGAGGATAGAAAGAATGAAGAACCACTTTCTGACTCAAATGGAATTCAGACACTACCTTAGGTAGAAAGGAAGGACGTACCCGTAGTACAACCCTGTTCTTGTGGAACACAGTAAAGAGTGGCTTAGATGAAAGTGCCTGCAATTCACTCACTCTGCGAGCGGAAGTAACTGTAACCAAGAACACGGTCTTGAAGGACATCCATCTCAAAGGACAAGAGTGCAAAGGTTCAAACAGAGCACCCATGAGAAATTTCAAAACCAAGTTCAAATCCCAAACCGGCACCTGGAAAGGGGACGGTGGGAATACATTAATCAGTCCTTTAAGAAATTGAAAAATCAAAGGGATTTTAAAGTAAGAGCATTCTTCCGATGAGCGCTTAAATATAGACAGCGCCGCCAGGTAATCTTTAATGGTACCAACACGAAGGCCCCTGTGGGCCAAAGAAAGTAAGAAAGACAAAACCATAGGAATGGAACACTGAAAAGGATCAACATTTTGTCCTCTGCACCAGTCACAAAATTTACGCCAACGGCAACTGTACAGGGATTTTGCTGCTGGCCTTCTGGTCAAAAGCAACACATCCACCACATCATCCGGGAGGTCCCAATCCTTATATCTCAACCTTTCAGATACCAAGCATGAAAGTTGAGAGTCCTGACCTCTGAATGGAGAACCTGACCCCCCCTTTCGCGAGAGCAGATCCTCTCGGTAGGGAAGACTGAGTGGAGGACAGATGGACGTTTCGAGAAGGTCCGGGTACCACGCTCTCCTGGTCCAATCTGGAGCAATGAGGATCATGTGGGACCCGAACCTCCGTACCACTTGAGGAATGACGGGGACGGGAGGAAACGCGTACAGCAGTGGGAATGACCAATCCACCACGAACGCATCTCCTAAGGGTCCTCTCGGAGGAAATTCCCTTGAGCAGAATCTCACACACTTCCGGTTGGCACTGGGGGCGAAGAGATCCAGTTGCGGGGTTCCCCAGAGGGCGAAGATCTCCTGAAGGACTTCCTAAGCCAACTCCCACTCGTGAGAGACCGTGCTCTGCCTGCTCAGAGCGTCCGCCGCTGCATTTTCATCCACAGCCAGATGAACTGCCGAGATCGAAATTCCCTGCTTTATGGCCCAAAACCAGAGCTGCATTGCCTCTCCATACAACGGGAGTGACCCTACCCCCCCTTTTTTGTTCAGGTAATGCATGGCCACTGTCTTGTCCATCATGATCAGGACTCCGCACAGACGGCAAAAAAGCCTGCAGGGCTAGCCTGACGGCCCTCAGCTCTAACAGGTTGATGTGGAGTTTGGACTCTGACTGAGACCAACGGCCGCTGGTGGTCAAGGCGTTGGCATAAGCGCCCCATTCTGTGAGGGAAGCACACGTCACTACAGTGACATCCGGCCATGGGTGCCAAAACGGCTCCCCCTTCATTAGGTTCCCTTTGTTGGCCCACCACAGAAGATCCTGGGAGCCCGAGAGAAGAATCTTAACGGGATCCGACATCTTGCCCGAGAACTGTGACCACTGCACCTTGAGGACCCATTGCAGGGATCTCATCCTCAGTCTAGCCTCTGGCACCAGAGAAATGCAGGATGCCATGAGGCCGAGCAACCTTAAGAATTCGAAAGCTGGGAGACTCGGGGCACGTTGAAACTTGTCCACTAGCTGCACAATGTGATGAGCCCTCACCTTGGGAGGCGAGCACTTCCCCAAGGACGTGTCCAACACAGCCCCTATATACTGGAGCTGTTGGGAAGGTTGTCAGATGCGACTTCTTGAAATTGAGGGAGAAGTCCCGCCTGTGGAGGGCACGGCAGGTGGGACCGAGGTGAGCCAATGCTTGCTCGCGAGAGCATGCACAGATCAGTCAGTCGTCCAAGTAGGGGTAGACGTGAATCCCCCTCGCCCGAGATACGCTGCAACCACCACCACCATTAGCTTGGTGAAGACCCTCTGGGCGGAGGTCAATCCGAATGGCAGGACCCAAGACTGAAAGTGCGAGTCGCCAGCCGCAAACCTGAGGTTACTTTCTGTGCTTCCGATGAATCGGCAGATGAAAGTAAGCATCCTGTAGGTCCAGAGACACCAACCAATCCTGAAGTTGAAGGGCCTGGAGGACTTGAGAAAGAGTAACCACCTTGAACTTGTCCTTCCTGAGAAGTTTGTTCAATCAACTCAAGTCCAGGATGGGTCTCAACCCCCAGTCTTTCTTTGGGATCAATAAATAATGGGAATACAAACCCTTGTTCCTCTCCGCTACGGGCACCAGTTCTATAGAACCTTTCTCCAGCAGGGTAAATATTTCCTGCACAAGGAGCAGATCTGAAAGCTTCAAAGAGAGTTTCCCCGGTGGACTGTCGTGAGGCCGCTTTAGGAAGGGAACACAGTAGCCGTGGTCTAAGACAGCCTGCCCCCAACCGGCGAACCATGGGACATGGCCTTATGACTGTTTTGGAACGGCTGCGGCAGTGCCTGATGGCAAAGCGGCAGCTGCCTGAGCGGCTTTGTCACCTCTATTTCCCCGACCACCATGGGTACTTGTTCGCTGACCCCTTTGACTGGCAGCCCCCCTCGTTCTACCAAAGGAGGAGTAGTAACGAAAAGAACCTCCCCTCCACTGCTGTCCCCTAGAACGAAAAGGCAGAGGTTGACGCACAGCTGCGCTTAAAGATTTTGCCGCAGCTTTCGAGGTCTGCAACCTCTCAAGACTCTCGTCAGCCTTGTTGACAAACAAATGCGCGCCATCAAAGGGCATGTTCAAAAGACGGGCTTGCAGATCCGGGGCAAAACCCGACTTCCGCAACCATACAAACCTGCGTATAAGGGTGCTCGCAGCCATGGACTGGCTAACACTGTCGGCCGTATCCAAACCCGACTGAAGGGATTCGCACATGGAAACCTTGCCATCTTGAACGAGAGCAAGGAACCCATCCCTTTCTTCCCCCTCGGGAATATGCTTAGCCGCTAAAGAAACACAGTTTCACAGAGTGTGTGAAAACCTTGCTAACGGCAGTTGGTTGATTTAAATGCCATACTCCCTGCAGAAAATACATTGTGAGCCCAACCGTCAAAGTGTTTGTCGCCCCATCAGGAGGAATGGTAGTGTACGTCGCCTGACTTGAGGTGGCCGTAGCCGCCTGACCCACCAAACTCTTGGGAGTGGGTAAATAGCTGGGGTCGCTAACGGAAGAGCGGTACTTCTTTGTCAATGATTTATTAACAGCCGGAAGAGATTCCGGTGACTGCCAAGCAGCTGCCACCCTTTTCTGTAAAGTGAGATGGAAAGGTAACACCGGGTCAGAGGACAGGCCTTGGTCTAAGATGTCCGTAAGATCATCTTGTACAAAATCTTCAGGAGGACTGGACCAGCCCACATACTCTGTGACCCTAGCCATGAGCAGCCTGTATGGCGACTCCGCATAAGCCCCAGACTCAGGCCTGACAAATTCCACTTCCGGAGAATTGTCCAACCCACTGGCATCATGGAGGGTTTGCCTTAGCTCCTCCAATTGACTATCTCCAGAAAAGACAGGAGCCACATCCTGCTCAACAGGGTTCTCAAAGTCAGACCTTTCTTCCGCCTCATATATGTCATCCAGAGGAAGATGAAAACCTGGCCTGGGAACAGAAGAAGGCCTGGAGTCCACCACTGGCCTCAAAGACTTAGCAGTAGCCTTCCTTTGAGGATCCACCAGATCAGGGAACTCAAACGGTACATTTCGGGCAAAAATCCCCAAAGGTGTTGAGGGCGCCAAAGTCTTCGACGCCTAGAGCGTCGACAGTTTCGCCGTCGTGAGCGCCTAAGGCTTCAACAACGGTGTCAACCGCGCCAATGGCTGAAAAGAAGGCAAAGCTTCGATGTCTGAGTCGGACGGACACAGCGCCGACCGAGTCAACGCAGGCTTCGAGTCCTTAGCAGGTTGCAGCGGTCTCGCTGGGGACGAGGACCGAGACCTGGAAGCACGTTTCATGAGACTATCCGAAGCCATGTCCGAAAGGGCCTCGAAGGTTCCCGATGTGAGTCGCCTCACGGACCCAAGCCGGAAGGCGTGCGAGCCACAGTACGAGACCGTTCCCTGCCGGCTTCATCAGAAGGTGCTACCAGAACCGTGCCCTGCGACTGAAAAATCACCAACATCTGCTCCTTAAAAGGCAGCCCATTCCTCCGGAGTTGAGGACTTCGTTGGGCATGCCACTTTCCACGCGGCTCGATCCTCCGAGGACGACGGGGAAGGCGACCAGTGACGGCGCTTCCGAGAATGCCGCAATGAGGAAGAAGAATGGCAGGAAGCACTCCTGGACCGAGCACCCCAGGCCTCCGTCCGATGCAGAGAGTCGCCCCCTCGAGTCGTCAGTGGACACTTTGGATTTCGAATTCGATTTCCGGGAATTACTGGGCTTAGAACCCCTACCTACCTGAAGCTTCACCTTACGTTCCCGCAAGGCCTTGGCAGTTAGCGACTGGCATTTTGAACAATCGTCGGTGTTGTGACTCTCGCCCAAACACCACAAACAAATGCAATGCGGGTCGGTGATCGACATTTTAGACTTGCAGTCCCTGCAGGTCTTTAAGCCAGACCGCGGAGTCGAAGAAGACGACATACATCACTATGATGAAACACACAAGGCGCGCCGAGTTCTCGAAGCAAACACGTTTGCGTAAAAAACAGAATTGAGGCTACCGGTACCGTGCGTCCTATTTATAACATCCGGGACATCAACCCAACGTCATCCATGCAGGACGCTCTCTGCCGAAAAAGTTTCCGAAGTGCACAGCTGTGGACATTACATGTCAAAGACATACGTTGGAGGACACAATCCATTTGAAGGGGACTTCCTCACATGTGTTGGGACAATGATTTGGTGAAACCATTTTGGGAACAAATGATAGAAAAACTGTTTGTACTGACTGGTGTATGGATTCCACCGACACTGAGCATTGTATTCTAGGACTATTACCTTTTAAAAAAGGGGAGACAAAATTAAATGATTATGAGAGAGCTTTGCCTAGGGTTAGTTCAGGACGAGCGCACCATTGCAATGTCATGGAAGGCTTCTGGGGGAACTCCCCTATACCAGCTGGCTAAGGGATGTTAGAAAATGGGGGAAAGCAGAAACAGATGTCAATGGTGGAGAGGTCTGACCCGAGGGGGGTTTTGAACAATACACTGTTTGGCACGAGATACGGACCCTACTACAGAAATAGTCAGACTTGAGACCACCGTGAAACAATGGGATACTAGTGCGGCTTGGTCACAGGGAATGGTGTGAGAAACCAGCGGGTATTCTCCCTCCAATTCCCAGCTAGTCCTATGCACAGGTGGCCAGGGAAAGGCCATCGCTCTCGGATCCCGATCCTGCGGGTGGGCAAGCGAGAGAGGATCAACTGGGTGGAGGATCTGTTGGGAAGGAGAGAAGGTCTTCCCGCCACCAAGCGATACTGAATGAGAAATATATGTTAGTATGCCCATAAGGGGGTAGTGGGGTGCATGTAGAAAAATATGCACGGCTGAACCAGAGTGTGTAGTAGACAGATGCGAATGCAGGTGCTAAACAAGATTGTTGGCATTGAGGCGAAGGGGTGGCCGGAAATACAGCGTATAGTGCACCATTGCAAGCGAACAAAGGAGCGTGAAAAGGAGACAGCGCAACAACTACAGGCAAATGAGGCAAAACGAGTACAGAGGAAGTTAGATACAGTATTTGTGGAAGGAGCGGTGACCACGCCTGCACAAGCAGAGGCAATCGGGAGCGCACAAGGGAACGCAGATGTCAGGATAGGGCGTTTTGGCCATAAGGTGGACAAGGGCAGTGGGGAGGTAGACAGCAATTCTACACTCAAGAGTGGCAACAAGGAGGACAGCAGCGCGGGAGGGGTGGATTTAGAGGAGGTAGAGACTTTAGAGGAGGTATGTGTCCACGAGGAGCAGGTATGGGGCTGTCACAATGCTGGAGTTGCAGGAAGTGGGAACATTTCTCGAGAGAGAGTGTAGAAACAGGCCAGGATTTGAATATAACACAGTAAATAACTATCACCCACCCACCACCCAAAATATGCAGCAGATTCCCACACCAAGGATGACTTCAATCCCTTATGAAATATATCAGGCATACACCTAACTCCCATCCAGGCCCACGGGAGCACAAGCACCTCCCCAGAATAACCAACAGCAGTAGCATCCACAACAACCAATGCCCCAAAACTGTAACAATAACATGAACACACCCAATGAAGTGTCGAACGGCACTGTAGTGCCTTATCGGGGAGTCAGTGTGAGGGTGAACACGTACCCTGACTAGGACAGCCCACAGAGAGTGCTTGCGTGCACAGTTAGATCTATAACTGTCTGCCCTGACGACGAACCCTTGGAGGGCTGCGGGGCGCATAGATAGGAAACAAAAATCATATTTATGGTTGACACAGGTGCCACAAAATAACGCATCAGTGAGGGAGGATTCCCACTGTCAGGCCAGACTCTCGACATGCAGGGCTTCCCTGGGGCTGTCTCCACGGTACCATAAATTAAGGAGGCTGACATTAAGATAGGGGGTAGGGGGGAGTGGTGTGGGCCCCCCTGTTGTATTCTGAAAGCTCCCCAGTAAACTTGCTGGGCAGGGACCTGCTAAGCAAGCTGAACATGACAATCTCCTTTATAGACAGTGGCATAGTGTATGCAACACCAGGAATGTGCGCCATCAGGGCCATGCTTATTATTCATGCATTGGGCAGTGAAGTGGTGGTTTGTGGAATTCCCATAGACCCAGACATGTTTGTCTATGGGATAACGGTATGTGTGGAGGTGGTGCCTTAGATTGGCAAGGGTGTTGGCATGTGCCCACAGACTATTTTTCGACCAGTTGTATCCCCCGAGTTGGCACCAGGCACTATACTCTCCTTGGACTTGCAGCGTCTGATGTTTTCTGCTAAATGAATTGTGATGACAAGCATTGGTGCAAATGGCGCACAGTACTTTGTACTGACTCCACGATACCCCTGAGAGAGGTGACTGACGCAGATTTATTTGAGGACAGGCGGATGGAGAGCTAGTACTGGCAATCTGCATACCCTTTCAGATCATGGTACAGTAAAGGAAAGTTCAGTACCCCCTGATGGCCCTTACAACCCCACCCCAGTTTGTACAGGAAAATTTGGATCAGGTGCCTGAGAGATTGTGGACCACCAACCCCCATGATGTTGGGCTTCTGCGCTGTGTAACTAAATGACACTAAAACCAGGAGCAGTGCTGCCACGAGTGAAACAATACCCACTTTCCAGTGAGGCAGAGGGGATTAGAGACAAAATAAATGCTTTGCTTAGCCAAGAGATATTAGTACCATACACTTCCCTGTGTAACACTGCTATCTAGCCCATTAAAAAGGCAACGGGGGCAATTGGAGAATGATCCAGGATTTACACCCCCTCTATGGCATAGTCCAGCAAGAGTTTCCTGTGGTTACTAACCCTTCCACTATTTTATATAGCAAACCGAAACAGGCGACACATTTTACTGTGGTAGATTTGAAAAATGCCTTCTTTTCAATACCATAACACCCAGACTACCAGTACCTCGCCGCCTTTTCGCATGGGCCGGCGTGGGGGGGGCACGCAACGAACACACAAGGTTACCCCAGGGGTACTGTGAAAGCTCTAGTATATTAAACAGAATACTTCACACAGACTAAGGGAACGTTCAGGTGTCCAGCACCATTATCCAGTACGTGGATGATATTTGTTAGTGTGCAGTGACAATGAACTACAGTGCAGGCAAGACTCAATCATTCTGTTGCAGCTCCTGGCCCGCAAGGGGTACAAGGGTGACAAGGCAAAGCTACAGTATTGTTTACAAAAAGTGTTGTACTTAGGGCAGTTAATATCAGCAAATGGCAAACGCATTATACCAGACCACGCAGCATTTGTGTGTGCCACCCCACAGCCCACCATTGTCAAAGATATGCAAAGGTTCTTAGGGCTGTGCAATTACTGCAGGGCGTGGATTCTAGACTATGCAGCCTACACTAGGCCGATCCTACAGATCCTCCAGGAGGCGCAAAAGAGACAGTCAAATTGTTTGGACAGAAGAAGTTTCAATGACCTCAAGGAAGTGGTTTCTACCGCTTTCGTGTTGGCCACACCAAATTACACTCAGGAGTTCCACTTGTTTTCACATTCAAACGGCCAACTTTTGACTGCTGTACAAACATAAAAGAGCACTATGGGCCACAAGCCACTAGCCTAATATAGAGGCATGCTAGGAGGTGGGACTGATGCACATGTTCTGGGGATGCGTGTGGGTACAGCGGTTCTGGGCCCGGATAGAGCAGGCTTGCAGGAAAGCTGGGATAGTGCGGTACGATTGGTCCCCCAAAGAATGTCTGCTGGGTTTGTATCCCCGAATAAGCAAATCTAAGCATGTAGTTAAATTCATAGTCATGGCATGCATTCTAGCTTAATGAACCATTGCAATGGCATGGAAATCAGCAGGGGGCCCGCAATACGCAATATGGCACAGGGAACTAGAGCATTGAGGAGAGGCCGAGACCAAGATATGGGGTACAGGCGTGTCCAGGTCAGCAGATAATGTGAGCATACTTTGTGAAACCTGGAAAATGCTTGTTTGGGATATTTTCCACCCTTCGGATGACAAACCCCCTTGAACATACAAGATCTACCTCACAAAACTATGACACCATGGCGGAATAGAAATAGAGGTGGAGTCCCCCTACTGGTTACTCCACAATTGGAGTGCCGTGGCCTACAAACCACGATCCCATACCACTGCGACTACCTGAACAATGAGAATAGTCCGCCGACCTATTCATGAAGACAGTTATGTTTTTTATTGTTGTGTTTTGTTAATACTAACTTTAAGATAAAGTATGCTAAGAATGGTGATAAGCAAATTATTGTATAAATGTGCACTTGCAAATGCTAATAGAAATACTTCAACAAAAAAAATTGTGGCATGCTAGATTCAGTGATGCAGGAACAATTTGCATGTGAGCAGGCACTTGCAGCTGCAGCTTTTGCCACAGAGAAGAGTTCCACCATAGTAATGGGATTCTCTGTCACGCTGTACGTTGAACATGCAGTGTTTGCCATTCGAGAGAGATCAAAATAGACATTAAAAAGCCAAAGAGGACCTGGGTACGAGGTTATTCTCTCTAGCCCAAACATACACATTGTATGGTGTAAAACTGTCAATCCCACCACTTTCTTAACAGAAATGTGCACAGACGAGGATTTTGCAAAACATCATTGTACAACGAACAAAGGTGATGACAACAACATACCCAAGGCAAAGGACAGTACACTCGGGGGAGGGGGGTTCTCTTTTTTGACGGTTCAGCAACTCTTGACCAAGACACAGGGATTAGGCATTCTGGTGCAGCAGTAGTACGACTAGTGGATGGTGAATATGAAATTCTAATGCAGAAAAGATTACCCATGCACTACTCAGCTCAAGCCGTGTAGCTCATTGAAGCGCTGCAGGCTTCGCAGGGGTGCCATATGACTGACTATTCAGATTCAGCGTACGTCACTACAACAGTGCATGCGGGTCTCTCACGATGGAAGAGGAGGGGCTTCAGGAGGGCAGACTGGTCCGCAGTGCAGCACGCCGCACTTTTAGACAGACAATTTGAATTATCACAACACTCTGTAGTGTCGGTCGTCAAATGCACCACCCATACTAACAACACGGGCAAGGTGTCACTCGGGAACGCCACCGCAGATGCAGCAGCCGAACAGGCAGCATAGCTCCCCAGGCCTACATCAGCAAAATATGTAATTACTACACCTACCGCCGGACAACAACCCGTCCCTTACAACAATGTTGTTAGGAGTGGGGTGTAACCTAAGAAGGTTGTGCTGGTCTCCAAATTTCAACAGTTGATCATTTGCAGCAGTATCAGCATAAGGAGGTACCCCTAATCCTCCCAAAATGTACAAGAAAAGGCAAAGATATATCCTGACAATTGGCACTATGACCAAGCATACTAAGAAACTAAATATCATTGCTAAAAGACATTGCCTTTCAAAATAAATGTCTCAAAAGGCCACTCAAAATTATTTAATAGTAAGTTCTAACACAGCCACGTGTTTTGACCTATGGTCGTCCGAGGCTGTTAGTTATTAATTTCAAAATATACAATATGAATTATTACATCAATGTACATGAATTCCAATGTTATGTGTCCAAGACACAACATGTTTACATTCAAACACAATCCATTTAGATTAGAGTAATTTGTGTTACATATCCATATTGTAAATGTTGTGTCAGATGATAAGGGCAAAAAAAGAAAACGGAACAGAAAACTTCATCAGTTGTACACAAAATTCCACACTATGCCATATTGCAATTTGCTGCAAAAACCCTAATGTTCATTCCTAAACCTTAATGCATCTTCAGTCATACATGTTTCATGCTTAAATACTAATACTCGTACCAAAACCTGGCTCTTCTTGCCCACCGCATTGCCGCTCTCTGCCCCAACTTTCAGTGCTATGCGGATGACACAACTCATTTTCAGGCTCCCTTCCACCACCTCTTCTCCTTCTCTCATCTCTAACTGTCTGTCTGCCATCCAGGAGTGGTGTGCCACCAATGATCTCTGCCTTAATGCCAGTAAGACCGAGATTCTCCTCATCGGCACACCTGCCCCCTCCTTTCCTGTCACTCTTTGGCCGGCCTCTCTTGGCCCTCTTCCTGCTACCACCTGTGAGGCTAAAAACCTCAGGGTCATCTTTGAATCCACACTTTCCTTCTCTCCTCACATCTCTGACGTCTCTAAGAATTCACAATACCAGCTGCACCTCCTCAGAGGTATTCTTCCTTGCCTCTCCTTCCCCAGAAGCTCACTGTCTCAGAGCTCTGGTTCGCTCTAGGTTGGACCACTGCAACAGCCTCTTTCTAAACCTGCCTGCCTCTACTCTCTGCCCTTTGCAACTCATCCAAAACAGGACTGTGAGACTTGTCCTTGGCCTCAAGCCTAGGGATCGTATCTCTACAGGACTGAAATCTCTGCACTGGCTCCCAGTGGCGGCAAAGATTAAGCTCAAAACCCTCTGAATTGTCCACAAGGCCTTCTGGGGCCTGTGACCTCAATACCTTCAACTCTCTTCCTAAATATCTTCCCTCTCAAGCTCTTCGCTCATCCGCCTCCAACTCCCTCAGGGCAGTCACTTCTCCAAGCATGAGTTGGTTGTGGATCTCTTCCTTCTGCTGGGGCATCTCTGGAACAGCCTCACTGCCTCTCTGAAACTTGAGGAGAACCATCTCCGGTTCTGGAAGCACCTCAAGACCTTCCTCTTTGCTTCTGCTCCCTCTCCTCCTCTCCCCCATCTCCTGACTGAATCTGAAACTGCACTTGTTAGCTGGCTACCCTCTGATCTCGGGCCCAGGTCCCCTCCCCACCAGTTGCACACCTGCACTGCCCCCTGGCAACCCTTGCACTCGGGGACTATTTATGTACCCCTACAGCCCCTACTAGCACATGACCCTGGACGTCTGCTCTTACCCTTGCACTTGCCACCAGCTGGCCGCACTTGTTATTGTCTTTCTTTATTTTACTGTTATCCTATGTACTGCACTGCTCCCACCACTTTCCCCTGCACTTTTCCCCTTGCCCACTGCCCTGCACTTACGCGATCTCAATGTCACCGGCCTATTAGGATCGTTGTCGGTCTTCCCTCCGTTTCCCCTCCCTTGCCTCGTCGCAGCTTGAAACACTTGTGTATAGGCGCGTTATAAATGCCATATCATACAAGATTATGTTCCCTATACACTCCGAACATAAAATATGACAGTGCTGGGGGAGTGGCTTGGTGCCATGGCAGTCCGTCTGGCTCTGTGAGAGCTCTCGGCTGCATCCACGTGCCCAAAGAAATATGCCCCAGTAAAAGCAAACGCAGTGTAATTGTCTCTGGTGATTCCGGCTAAGGACGGACCCCAGCACAGTATGGTGAGGTATTAGCTGCGGGAGCCGTCCAGGATCGGTGTTGAGGCCGGGTCTTCCTGGGCCCTGAACCCATCCAGTGTGGAGGCGGAGGGGCGGTTGAGCCCCCTGGAGGATGGGGAGGGTCCGTGGTGAGTGGTCCGGTGCCTCCATAGCCACAGCACAAAAAACCCAGCGGACCATCGGCACACCCTGGTGTCTCTGGGAGTAGGAGAAAGTGATCCCCGCGGCCGCATGCGCCGCCGGTGCCTGAACTCAACCCCTGACCTCCAAAAACTGCAGTAAGACCCAGCAGCCGGCGAGAAGCGAGGGGGGACTGGGGCCCATCGAACACATCACCAGCCGAACCTCTCAGATGCCAGGTCGGCCGTGACACATTGGGGAGGCCCACTACCCACACACAAAGGCGGCCCCGAACCCATCCTACGCGAAAACGATTGGGCCCCACAGAGGCAGGAGAGGATCTGGGACAGGTGGCCCAATGCCCCCACGGCTACTCTTCAGCCAGCACACCAAAGTCTCCACACAGCCAACACACCGAGCGAGCCTCAGAGGTGGATCCAGCACCAACCGGCCTTGCCCCAGCGCCGTGGGCAGATGATACCGGCCGCCCTCCCTCCCCCCGCCCAGCAGCCCGAGGCCTCTGGCGGACCAGGGGCGAGGAGAGATACTGGAGGGGCGACGACGGAGCTCCACCACAAAGAGCCAACTACTCCATGCAGAAGCGGCCCAAGGTAGGGCAGCACAGGCCACACCCATAATTGCCGGCCCCCAGAAGCCCGGAGTGTGGACCCAGCCCGCCCCCACCCCCGAGAGTGACTACAATCAGCGCTGAGAGCCCCTGCCCCTGGACCCTCTCCGCAACAGCGAACGAAGGATGAGAGCACTCCACGGCCGCCACAAGCAACCAGCAAAGGATTTCAAGGGACGCAAGAGAGGGATGTAATAGAGGGACTAGCACGGAAGACACCCGCTGACCCACCGGCTGCTGTACCCACGAACCTAGCCTGAAAGGAAAGGGGAAACTGGGAAAAAGGGGCCACAGAGCTTACCTTACCATCCTAGCAGCCTCAACCTAGCACTGGAAGCAAGGACCCCCATGGTCCCCAAGTCCACAGCATAATAGGAGTTGACCCCAGCACTAAACACAGCTGCTCACTATGTTCAGGAAACTCGTCTCAGGACAGGCGACCAACTACGCCAGGGACAGGAGGACACCTCCGACTGGGACGGTGTGAGACAACGGCACCTGGGGCCTGGCTGGAGAAAGCCACCAAAACTAAGCGGGCAGGATGTCCAGAAACACCAAACCCACAAAGCAAACAGACATCACCACCCTACTAACGCCCGCAATGGGAGAGAAAACAAAGAGAGGGGAGCGCAACGAAGGCTCAAACCCAGGACTGAGCGCAGAACAGAGCCCCGACCAGTCTACTCAGGCGATCACGAAAGGAGACCTGCAAGACCTTTTGGCAGCCATAATTAAGGAATATCGAAAAGGGACCGAAGAACTAAAAGACAAGATAGCATCACTGGACAAGCGGGTGGGGGAGATTGAAACCAGGACGGAGGAGATCGAAACCACTCTATTCGAACAAAACTTCGAGATTGGGGAGGGGGCGGACAGACTAGCGGCGCTAGAGGACAGATGCGAAGCCCTGGAGATCAAGCAGGAAGATGCTGAAAATGGGTCCAGACGTAACAACATTCGCCTTCGTGGAATCCCCACAACCGTCGCGGACAAGGAATTAGGGGCCTATGTGAACGATCGCCTGCGCTTCATCCTAACCCTCCCAGACAGAGCTCCGCTGGAACTCGATAGAGTGCATTGAACTAGAGGGAAGCCAGGCGCTGGCACCCCCCTGAAGTCCTAGTAAGGTCCACTTCTACAAAATAAAAGAAGAAGTCATGCGAGAGGCCCGAGGGTCTCCCCGCATTCTCTTGAGAGACGCAGCGATTTCCCTTTACCAAGGCCACCCTAGCCAAAAGGAAATCCTTGAAACCACTGACAGAATGGCTCCATGAAAGAAAGATCACATACCGTTGGGGGCACCCCACGTCGCTCTTCTTCTCCTGGGAAGGCAGAACACATCACATCCACTCCTTCAAAGAAGCAGAACGCTTTATGAACCCAGGAGAGGCACCAGACGAACCAGACAAACCCGAGTGACACGGGGCGGAGGAGAGACACGAGCCACACGTCCAATGGACCAGGGTTGACAGACGCAGCAGACTCAGAGGTCCCCCGACCAAAAACAAGAAGAAGAACAGCAATTGAATAGGCACACTGTATTAGACCAGCTCTGGCGGGGCCCGCGGACCACAGCTACCCAAAACCTAACAGAAAATGGGCAGCATCGGCAGGAACCGGGCCAGGCGAAGAACTCGGAAGCAGCAGAAATCCACCCAACCGCACGGCCCGCGGAATGTCGCTCCGCCCTACCCATCGGCCCCGCCGGAGCCACAATGGCACTGGGGCCGGAGTCCGGGAGACATATGTGGGGTAGATTAATTTTGCTTTATTGGAAGTTCAAGAGGTACTGTTGCCTCCAGCAAAGCAGGCGTGTTCGATCAGCCGCCTGCCCCGTTGGCGGAAGGCTGGTCCGGAAGTCCTGCTATCCGTTTTGGGGGGCTGGGGGGTGGGGGGGGGGGGGGAGACATCACAGAAGAAAAATAGCCAAGACGGGATGGAGACACCTCAGAGGGAAACACCGGAGCAGAGCACTACGTTCTCTTAGATGGGATCCCAAGCTGACACAATTACGATAACGACCTGGAACGTCCAAGGCTTGAATTCCCCAAGGAAGCAAAAACTTGTGGAACACAGACTTACGCAACTTGGGCCTGACATTGCCTGCCTCCAAGAGACTAACCTCATTGAATCCAATTCAGCCATTACCCGAAACGGTATTTCGCCTCAGCAAACCAAAAGAAGAGAGGAGTGGCCATCTTACTCAGTGGCAATGTGCCCCTAACACAGATCACAATCAAGAGGGACCCAGAGGGGCGATACCTCCTCCTAAGGGGCCTCCTGGTGGAGCTTACCATAACCATATTGGCATTATACACACCCAACAAGCAACAAGGACAGTTCCTCCACGATCTGCTCCCAAAAATACAAAAATAGCAGCATTTGCCAAAGGACAACTACTGATTGCGGGAGGGGGGGGGAAGACTTCAACCTCCCTCCAGATCCAAACCGGGACAAAATGCTCCCCCCGTCAAGGGAAGATTTCACCCTTGACGGGGGGAAACCATCGACATGTGGAGATTCCGCAATCGGGGGGGGGGGGGGATTTGGGACTACACGTTCTTCTCGCACGTCCATAAAGGATATTCGAGAATTGACCTGCTTCTGACCACAAGCTCCCTCTGCCCGTGCGTAGAAGACATACAAATAGGGCATATCACCATCTCAGACCACGCGCCAGTAACGCTAAGCCTCCGAGCACAGGGACTTCCGAAGCCCACTCCAAGACAATGGAAATTCAAAGATCAGATCCTGACAGATATTGCGGTCTGCGCCGAACTCGCCGAAGCGCTCACAAACTACTTCAACGAGAACTCAACCCAAGAAACCCCAATAGCGACAGTCTGGGACGCGATGAAGCCGGTCATTAGAGGGGTAGCGATGGAGGCTACGGCAAGGGTCCGCCGACTGAATCAGCTGCACCAATCCAGGCTGGAGAAAAGGGTAGTAGAACTGGAGGGTGTCTGGTCAAATGGTCGACAGACAAATGGCCGACAGGATAATTGGTCGACACCATTTGGTCGACAGGTCAAATGGTCGAATTTTTTTTTAATTTATATATATAATTTTTTGGTTTTCGTTTAGGGAAAAAAAGGGGGTTTTACCAAAAAAAGGGGGTTGGGGGGAACCCCCAAAAAAAAAAAAAAGTGAAAAAAACAAAAAAAACATTCGGCCATTTGATCGGTCGACCTCTTGGTGTCGACCATTTGTCCTGTCGACCATTTTTTTTCAACCAAATGACCTAGAACCGAACTGGAGAGCAACCTCAAAAAACGCTTCTCTAAAGCCATAGGTCGAGAACTTAAAAGAGCGAAAGCGGCGCTGGAGAGGCATCAAGCAGAACGGGCAGCCAAAGCCCTGACCTTCACCAAGCAATTCTACTACCTCAATAGAAATAAAGCCAACAGGCTCCTAGCACATAAGCCGAAGAAGCTGCAATCAAGGAACCATATCCAAAGCCTGGCTGACGAGGAGGGAACTCTGCACCATACGGAAGCGGAGAAACTAGAGGTCATGACCCGCCACCACAAGGGGATAATGTCAGGACCCCCAACAGAGATGTCGGCCCTAGCTAAATATCTGGCGCAAGCCCCTCTCCCAGGGCTGGTAGCACTGGAGGGTCCAATATCGGCCGAGGAAGTAGGGGACACGATCCACGCCTTGGAAAATGCTACCCCGGGCCCAGATGGACTATCAACCCAATTCTACAAGAAGTTTGCCCATATCCTGGCACCACAACTAGCGAACCTATTCAACTCCTTCCTAACAACCGGCTCCACCACGACCTCCATGGAGGAATCAACAACGGTCCTGATCCCGAAACCCGGAAAGGACCCTACGCAATGCACGTCATACAGACCGATCACCCTACTAAACGACGACGCGAAACTGTTCGCAAAAATCCTGGCAAACAGACTAGATCCCATCCTCCCAGACATCATCCACCCAGACCAGACTGGCTTCATCCCGGACCGTAATACTCAAGATAATATTCGAAGAACCATAAACACTATCGAATCGGCAAACAGAACTGGGGCAGAGCTGGTAATCCTCTCGCTAGACGCACATAAAGCGTTTGATATGCTGGACTGGGGCTATAAAAAAGAAACCCTCCTCCACTATGGATTTGGTCCGAACTTTACAAAATGAGCACTAGCAAATTACCAGAATCCATCTACCCAACTGAGGATAAACGGGGCCAGATCAAACAAAATCAATAGAACTAGAGGAACCAGACAAGGCTGTCACTTCTCCCCCCTCGTGTTTGCGCTCTCTATGGAGCCGTTCGCCAGCAGGACCCGTTGCAACCCAATGATCCACGGCCTGGAATTCAAAGGAGAATCATACAAAGTCGCCCTATATGCGGACGACGTGCTTCTTACATTAACACAACCAGAGGACTCCATGGAGGCCCTATGGCGAGAGCTGGAAGAGTTCAAAAAAGTCTCTGGGTTCACAGTAAATGTGACGAAATCGACAGCAATGGGCATTAACGTTCCAAAGAGCCTCAAGAAGGAATTGCGAGCTACATACCCAATCCCATGGGCCAAATTCCAGATAAGCTACTTGGGGATCAAGATCACAAATTCCACCGAAAAACTGTATAAAGCAAACTTCCCACCACTGATCAAAGAGCTAAGAGGGGACCTAAGTCACTGGCGAACACATGAGATCTCGTGGTTTGAACGAATCACAGCACTGAAGATCAATAGGACCCCGAGACTTTTGTACGTGTGCCTAGCCCTCCCAATAACCATCCAAAACAAAGCGATAAGCAAACTGCAGGGGGACATCCAAAGATACGTCTGGGAAGGGAAAAAGGCGCGTTCCCAAGGCGGATCATGCTACGCAAACAGACGTTGGGCGGCCTTGGTGTCCCAGACGTGAGCAGGTACTGCCTCGCTGCTCAGCTCTCCCAAGCCTTCGCCTGGAAAATGAGAACAAATCGGCCCAGATGGCTGAAACTGGAAGAAGACTGGTGCTCGGCCTGATCGAGGCACTACCCCATATGAAGGAGCCCAAAAATGACTGGGACCCAGGCCCACTTTCAGCGACTAAAAACACGGTGATATGCTGGAAGAAGGCAGCTCGCATATGGAAATGCAGGAGCCCACTGGGACCACTCACACCAATCTGGGGCAACCCGGGCTTCTCCCCCGGCACCAGCACAAGTAGTTTCAACAAATGGCGGAAGGGCGGACTAAGGACCATAACCGACTTCTTCGAAGACGGCAACCCCTTGAACTTTGAGGCCTGCAAAGCCAAATTTCAAGTGCCAGAATCGGAAAGGTTCAGATACACGCAACTAAGGCACTGGCTGACCAACGCAAGTGTCAAGAAACATGAAAGCAGAGACCTAACCAGCGTTGGAAAGAACTCTGACCGCGAACCCCCCAAAGGGAAAGTATCAACGCTATACAAGCTATTAGATAGATCAGACCCGGCTAAGAAAGAGCTCTACATGTTAAAATGGGAGAGAGATGTAGGCAAAGCCATCGAACTAGAAGAATGGAACCACACATGGATC
The DNA here is from genome assembly GCF_040938575.1 of Ambystoma mexicanum. Classification (NCBI taxonomy): domain Eukaryota; kingdom Metazoa; phylum Chordata; class Amphibia; order Caudata; family Ambystomatidae; genus Ambystoma; species Ambystoma mexicanum. The sequence continues at coordinate 341,881,601 of NC_090926.1, forward strand.
CGAGCAAGCAGAAGCTCAAAATGCGTAACAAATAAAGAAGGCGCATTCAAAGTGTACTATAAGTGGTACCACACCCCAAAAATCTTGCACAAATGCAATCCGACTATCCCACCACAATGCTGGAGAGGGTGCCAGGACACAGGCTCGTTGTTCCACTTACTCTGGACCTGCCCGAAGGCCACTCAATTCTGGTAAAAGATCCTAGAACAAATCAAACTAATAACGGGTCTCACGATCCCATGGGACCCGGGAATAGTTCTCCTTGGAGCCTCCGGTGAGGGCCAATTCCCCTTAACAGGCTGTATGGCAGACTTATGCTCCCACCTCCTAACGGCCGCAAAAAGATCTCCATCGCCAGACTCTGGAAAAACCCGGAAGGCCCACCCACGCAAATGTAGTGGACGAAGTGCTGGGAAATAGTGGCGGCCGAGAAAATCACAGGCATCATATTTGGCAATTTAGCCAAGTTCATTCAGACATGGTCCCCTTTCCTAGACTACACACAGAAGTTCCCAGGAGTGACTAGACAACCAACGACCCTACGATGGAAGGGCAATCAAGCTTGAAAGGCAGACCAAGGAGCACGAAAGTTGGGGCCAATCCAGTCAAGGCAAAATCCCTGGTACAAGCGCAGACCACCGACGAGGGAATGATCCCCCGTAGCAAGAGACCATGGCCGAGATAGAGGACTTTGGTGCCTCGCTGGAAGAACTAAACCATCCATGTAGACTGCAACCTACCGTGACCCACGTCTGCTCCAAGCGACCTCCTCCTACAAAGACTTTTGTTATTTGAATTATTAAGTATTCTGTTATCTCATGTTGTCCTACTCTTTCTTTCCTGTAGTTCCCACTAACATTCCGCAAGCAACTCATATGCAAAGCTATACTAAAATGGACTCTACGTACAAAACCAAATAAAAAGGTTTTGGGAAAAAAATAATAAGACAGTGCTGATAGTCATTAGCCATCTATTGTACCATAGGTGATCTGCCAATTCAAATCCCCAACTGTTGCCCTTGAATGTGAAGGAGCCAAGTCCTAAAACCCTACGCGTGCATATCGTGTCCGATTAAAATTTAGCGCTATGGTGTTCGTATGGTCGATCGTATCGTGAGTTTATTAATGTCTTGGCTCCTTCACATTCACAACAGTTGGGGAATTAAACTCGCAGATTACCCATGGTACGATAAATGGCTAATGATTAACAGCACTGACATATTTTATGTTCGGAGTGCATAGGGAACATAATCATGTATTAGTATTTAAGCATGAAACATGTATGAGTGAAGATGCATTAAAGGTATGAACATTAGGGTTTTTTCAGCATTTTGCAATATGGCATAGTGTGGAATTTTGTGTACAACTGATGGAAGGTTTCTGTTCCGTTTTCTTTTCTGCCCTCATCTGACACAACATTATAATATAGGTATGCAACACAAATTACTCTAATCGAAATGGATTGTGTTTGAATGTAACAATTTAATGTCTTGACACAACATTGGAATTCATGTACATTGATGTAATAATTCATGTTGTATATTTTGAAATTAATAACTAACAGCCTTGAGGAGGACCATAGGTCGAAACACGCGTTGGCTGTGTTAGAACATATTAAATAATTTTGAGTTGACTTTTCAGACATTTATTTTGAAAGACAATGAGCCTCATAAGCATGGCGGTCCGGGAACTACGGTACCGGTAAGCACGCCGGTACCGTAGTTCCCGGACCACCATACTATGAGCTGTGCTCGCGGGTGCCTGTCAGCCCGCCAAGTCTGGCCTGGCGGGCAGAGCGGCACCCGCAAATGCAGCATGTTGGGTGCATCCAACGTCCCCATTCCCATTGAGCCCTATAGGGCTCATATGGGAATAGGGACTGACAGTCACCGGCACCCGGCAATGTCGGAATTACCCGGTAATTGCTCATTGACGGGTGCTGGAAAAAAATGCAACTTCGGTGACAGCTGTGCCCGTTTTACAGGCACGGCTACCGCCAGGGTTATAAGGAGGCCCGATGTATTTTAGCAAGAATATTTAGTTTATTAGTACACTTGTTCACAGCGCTGAATGTCAGCATACATCTGTGCCGTCCCTAACATCACCTTGCCCACAGCACAGATTATTGGACTACAAGGAAGAGCCCCAGAAGATGAAAAGGAATTATGGGTAAAGCGAGGGTGCAATCAATCCCCAACAGACCTATTATGGAGTCAAGAATGCTCTGGGAAGGCGTGATGCAGATAAGAGTTGTTAACAGTTGCGTTTGACCCATTACACCACCCCTCCCACAGTTCCAAGCACCTCTTGCTGCTGACATCCAGGAGGATTGGTTCGTTCCAAACTTTCAGGAACATTTAGCGAGCATGACCACCTGATGCACCACGTGTCAAAGTTTCAGTACAAGAATGACACTACGCACACTGCGAGGCACGCTACCCGGCCCCTCTGGCCCATTCTGCGAGTTGCACATCGACTACGCGGATATGGGCAAGAGATGCAACGGGTTACGATACCCGATTGTTGTCCTCTGTGCCTTCTCACGATGGGTGGAGGCGGGACCCTGTGCACACCTAGATGCCAAATGTGCTGCAACAAATTTAGTCCGTGAAGTGTTCCCCAGATGGGGAGTTTGTGACGTTTTAAAGGTCAGATAATGGCACACACTTTTTTAATGAATTTTTCAAAGAGATCATTAAATTACTTGGAATCAGACACCGGATGTGTACGATTTACCACACCAAGCCAACGGATTGTGCAGAGGATCAACGGCCTCCTCAAAGTTAAATTGTCCCAACTTTGCACCATCCAAGAATTGAGTGCCCTGCCTGCCCCTAGTACTTTTCAGCCTGCGCACACAGCCGAGCAAACACTACCATTTATCCCCCCACAAGTTGGTCACTGGTAGACGAATGCATACGCCCATGTCCCCAATCAGAAGGGCATCAGATGCTCGGAAAGCAGCAGCTGTTTTAGGTGACGAGTTAGTACCTCACCACCCTAACTCGTGCCATAAAATGTCTTTCCTGACTGATCACACCACCTGGAGCAGAAGACGTGCCAGATGCCACAGCAATCTCCATGACAGACTCCTCACCAACCCAACCGCTGCAGCCAGGAGACCTTGTCTACGTTCAGTCCTTTGTCCGCCGGTGGGACATCCCAAGATTTAATGGACCGTTTAAAGTGATATACTGCACTGAGCTCCCTGTTAAGGTGAAAGGACTCAGATACTGTATCCACATGTCAGACGTTCGGAAAGCACCCCCAGACATTGCCCAAACGCCATAAAGGACTGGTAGCGTTAATCTACCTTGTTCGTCAGCCCCTGCTGCCAGCCCTTAATTTCACTCTTATTGCCATATTGCTGCTATTAAGGTTACATTTACACAGGAGGCACTCTTGAGCATCCCCAGACTTTTTTTTTTTCTCTTCACTCACTCACACACACACACACACACACAAAACCCTGGTATCCACGGGGACGCCACCCAGCCCTGGTTGAATGATTTGCACTCTCGAACCCTCTCCCGGTTCTTAGTAAGGCCTCTGGTTAAAGATGGGTCTGCAATATAGGAGAGCTGGATTCAATACCAGATTATCTTTATGTTTTCCCACCTCCCTTGGCCTCAACACCTTCCTCCCCTTTGGGCCTTCTCCTCACCTTAATATTGTAAAAGGTGGATTGTCCGTCCTGCTCCTCATGGCAGGGGCGCATAGATAGGGGGGCGAGCAGCGACCAAGTTACGTCACTGGTGCAAGCCTCCCCTGTGGGAACTCTGCGAGGTTTGCTGCTTTACAGTCTTTATATGCAGTTCTTATGTTCCTCTTAGTTCGAATAATAATGTCTTGCTTCTTTCCTTTTAGGTATGTAAAGGTATTTTGGTGTTGTCATGCAGTTTGAAGATGAGCATGGGACGGTAGGCAAAAGCGCGGAGTGCACAATGCTGTCCGGTGAGTAATGCGCATAGCGCGGCGCTGTTTCACCTTTTATATTGCTAACCTTTGTCTTTTTTCTCCTTGCAAGTTGCGATGTTCCTCGCCGAGTGCCGTAATGTTCCAGTATTGATACTGACCAGGAGATGACTACCCAGGTAAGAATTGTGTGGCTTTCTTCATTCAGGAGGAAACGTGAGTAAGCACTTACTAATGCTGTCTTTCTCCTCCTCTCTTCCAGGTTATGGTATTCCAAGATGCATGCGGGGCCGGATGATGGAAATCGTACCTTCAGGTGAGTGGAACTGAAGTCGGCAATGGATTGAAGACAGGATACTGTTCCAGGTAAGTTTCGTAGTGTTCTTTCTCTCTCTGCAGGTCCTTGGTTTCAGGTAAACGGACATCAAAGAACTGGACACGGTGAGCATTACGCTGCCCACAGCAGAATAACGCAAAGCATGTTCTGCCGTTTGGGTGTGGTTTAAATAGTCTCAGGTAAAGTAGTCCGGGTAAAGTAGTCCCAGGCCTACCACACTCAAAAAACTAGACCGCATAGCTCAGTTCCTTTTAACTGAGCTATGTGTGTGCCTCCATGTTGGCTGACCCCCCCCCCCCTGTCCCCGTTAAATAGTCCCAAGTAAATAGTCCCATTCTAATGTTGGTCTTCATGATGGTTATGAGCCTGGCCCCAAAGGCGCCAGGACTGACTCCAAGTGAGTCTTGGATGAAGTTTTAAGGCCTTTGACCTGGCCCTAACTAAAAGGCTGACTTGCCAGTGAGGGCCAGGGTCACGGGTCATGACACTCTCCCTCTCTCCTTTTCACTTGTGTTTATCTTTCTTCTTCCTTCCACTCGTTCTTTTTGTGTGCATTATTTATTCCTTTTCAGGTCACGCAAGAACATGGAACCAGTGCTCTCAAATCACTTGCTAGATATTAATAACAGTATAGTTGTAGTAGTGTGTATAGGTATTCATATTCCTATATGTGTGCAATGCATTTTTTAGCAGGTATTATTTAGATGTCTGTTTGGTTTAGGAATATATTTAGGTGTGACTTTTATATTAGGAGTATATATAAAAGTTGAGACGGGTGGAGGGACAAACATTAACATAACTGTATATTATGGAACAAACTCACACCCCAACAGAAATGAGCATGAATACACCGCCAGGCCTACCAACACACCCCTCCTCAGCAACAAAATTGTACACAATAACACCACCCGCATTGGATTGTTAGAAAATATTATGAGGTCTTGATGTTTCCAAGATTATTTCCCAATGCCTTTTAGGACACAAGCACAGATGACGTGCATAATGTCAGCGATATTATTAGAGGGCACATACCTAGAACAAAATGTACAAAAAGACAAGCACAAAAGGCAAAATAGGATGCCTACCACGGGCTTGGTCTCAACGCCATAGAAGATGTGCGTCACCCTGAATTGTCCAATAGTTGGTATACTGACATAAGCTCGGTGCAGAGAGGCAAAGTAAATGGCAGCTGCTATGTGTGTTCATTGATACCTTATACGTCAGGGGAACCCAAGGTCCTAGTGCCACAACAAGTAGCAATTTTAGAAGCCTAGTACTTAGTACATCACGCATTATGTAGACTCAAAGGCACTTTCCAAGCACACCAAGAGACGCGTATAGTAATTCACCCAGACCAACTACAATGCAGCAAAAACCCGAAAAGCATACAATGTCTGAAGACCATACCTGGCTATACAAAAACTAAAGTATATAAACAACAAGTGGCAAGAGACAACAATCGGCTCTATGGCAGAGGGCCTCATAGGATATGAAGTAGTAGTTCTGGCTTGAGTGGAAGCAACATGTGCGCCGTTCTGGACTGAGCATGTCAAAAAGCTAACATGGATTGAGGCAATACAGAAACCAGTAAAGGTGCACAGAGAAGAAAGATACAAACTTTCTTTTTATAGCGCTGGGACAATTTATGTAAGGGCCAATGAGCACTGCAAGAATACTTTCTTAAGATCACAAATGAGTAAAGGCACTGCAGCAGTAATGGATTACTACTGGATGTGTGGCCAACAGGTGTACTTGCAACTCCCACCATCATGGAGGGGCTATTTTTCCCTTCCGACTCTGCACTCAGCACTACTAGTTATCCCTGAAGAACATCTGCAAGTGGGGGGGCACCAACTGCCGTTGCCCCAACCTCCCTCCCAATAACTGAAGAGCAAACAAGGAACTCAATGCTGCCACCAGAATTTTGCATGCATCCTGGGAAAGAAAGAAGTGAGAACCTGCGAAGGAATAGACGATCTAACTATCTGTCCAAGGACTCATCAAACTTGCTGGATGAGATACGGGACAAATACAGGCTCTTCAGCAAAGCAGAGAAATCATTCGCCTGTGATCCAGCTGGCGAATGACACTAAGCAAGGGTTCAATGTCATAAAAGTGGAGTTGCACGGCCTGAGACTAATGACAATGCAGAACAAGTACGTCCTAGACCTGTTGATGGCAATGGAAGGAGGCGTGTGGGAAAGAAATGGGCAATTCCTGTTGAACATTCGTACCTCCCAAAGATGCAGAGAATGGCTCACTATCACAGATAATAGGGGCTGTGCACAACCTAGGGGTGTGCATGAAGAAAGAAGCTGGAATACAGAATGACAATTGGTTCGATATGTTTTCCTGCGCACCATCCTGGATGGGGGCGATAGTGAAGATGCGGGTGCCTGCCATCGTCTTGGTCATTTTCTGCACGTGCCAGATGGGTCTCTAATGTTGTGCCAAAGCAGCGCCTAATAGCGCAAGGATGATGGTTTCAATCGGGTTAACACCTAAAGCACTTTGCAGGGCCACAGAAATCAGTACCCAAACTGATGACCCAAACCAACCCCATATAATCGAAATGTATCCCCCATTACATCCCCCTGGCACTGCCACCAAATCCCCACCTGACCTCGAGGACTACAGAGAACAAAGTCGACCTAGCTGGGATGTGGGGTTGCATCTACAGAAGAACACACACAGGCCGGGGAAAGCTTACGAGATGTGTGTAGGGCATAGGTCCCAATTAAGGGCTCCCCGCAGTACTAAGAGGCTAGAAGATTAGAGGAAGAAAAACCCAGGAGAATTGCTGAAGAATATAGAAGGACTCGGGGGCCCCCTGGGAAGTAACGAAACGGGGGGAATGTTGGGAAGGAGAGAGGGTCTTCCCCGCCCCGCTAGGTGATACTGAATGAGAAATAAGTGCTAGCAGGCCCATGAGGGGAGTAGAAGGGAGAGGGGTGCATGCAGAGAAATATGCATGGGTGAACCAGAATGTGTAGTAGACAGATGCTAATCTAGATGCCATCTTAGAAATTAGCAGCCATGTTGGAACTTAGAACCTGGAATACTGTCCACCACGCTTGTGCCTAACAACAGACCCTTTGCATGAGGGCGAACACCACCTCCACCCAGAGTAGGTCTCACGGAGTCCATGAAATTCTCCATTGTTCTGCAGATGTTACAGTCCCTTGCTCCATGGGAGGAATATGCCCAGCAAGGTCATGCAAAGGGAGCAGTGTGCCTCTAGGTTGTACCATCACACAGAACATATAGCAAGGCCCTCCTGCCCCCATTGATCCCTGCACGATTAACATAACTTGGCAGCACTTTCATCCTGAGACCCCTGCATGCCACAGGATCATCCAAGCCCAGACAACCGACCATAAAACCTTTACAACCCTGATCGATCACCAAGATCAAAAGGCAAGGCTATCGCACCTTCACAAGTGGGTCACGTGATTTGTGCAGTGAGGTGCAGGGTGGTGTCTAAATTATAGCACAAACCAAAGGTGGTGGACCTTGGGACTTGCTGATCTGCCTGGGAACGAGTGCAGTTAATGAGTTTGGGGGACCTCAGCCATCCCCCAAGTCCATCCATGTACCTGCCAGGTGTAGTGTAACCATGATAGAACAACATTGTTATCACCAGGGTATAATTGATTGTTAGGCCAGCCTCACAAAGGACAACGAGCCCAGCAGTACCCACGCTGGCGAAGACCGACAGGTGAAGATGGGCCAATGACCTGGTATCCCATATGGAACATACCCTACATGCATATGTACCATCCACTAGGGATTGTAGAATTGTCTTATCTGTAATTGCGTCATCAGTGACTGTGCTTATAACATGCCACAAAAGTGGACAGGGGGGCAGAGTTTTGTTAGCGCTTTTCCTTTTTTGGATGGAAATAAATACTTGTTATTCTTGTAAGAGTTTCTTGGGCCTTTTTTCCCTAGCGGGTTGTATTTTGTCTGGTGTGAGCGTACAGAGGCGTGCCTTCAGGTCCATGGGGATTGGTGTTACGCTCACCTGGTCTCTGCGGGGACGTTGGGGCACGGTTGGAGCCCTCCCTGGATCTTGCTTTACCCCCAGCTGCTGCGATTTGGTCTGGTCAGGTTGCTGGCAATGCCCTTGGGGAAAGGTAAGAGGCAGTGAGAATACCGTGACTGAATTGCTATCCCCCTCGAACCTCTCGTGCCAGAATGAGATGCGCAAGCATTTTCCCATAGGCTCTCACCTGTTATTTTGCAAAGATGAGCTCTCCGTCCTGCTTATCTTTAGCAGGGGTGCTATAGACGGACCCAGTTGCTTCACTGGCCCGTATGCGTAATGGCCCAGACCGGCTGCGACCAATCCTCGTGGGAGGTGAGTGTTGATAACAATGAATATTGTCTGTAAGCTTCTGTAAAGTCTTTCCCAATGATTGTCGTCTGTATCCTTAGTAATGTCTTTCTTTTCCCCAATAGGTGTTGAAGATGGCTCCGCCGAGTCGCGTTGCTGACAGGTTACCCACGCGGTGTCAGAAAAGAATGGAGCAGACCCTACTAGAAGGCAAGTACGGTTTCCTAATGAAACGCAAGGCTTAGGTATTGCGCGGCCAAGCGTTGAATGTTTATGCGGTTTCTAACCTTGTGCTGTCTTTATTTCTTGCAGGGATGGCCTGGCGTCGGAAAATGGAGAACGGCTATCCGGGAAGCTGTTCGTGGCTGCAAGATGGAAGAACCGCGAGGATGCCTGATGAGAAGAAGACTTCTGCGTGAATGAAGACTCCGACAGGTGATGAAGTGGCACCCAACAGAAGATGTATTCGAGGAGACAGGTAAGGAGCGCGCTGGAGATACTGGCGTGAAGCTAGTAGTACTTCAAGCAGTGTTATGGCTGGCTTCAGATAAGGTGCGCGCTGCGGATGCTGGATCGATGTTGGATGCGCTTCGGGCGATGGTATAGCTGGATACAGATAAGGTGCGCATTGAAGATGTGAAGCTGGAATCAGGTAGGTGTGTGCCGAAGATGTGAAGCTGGAATCAGGTAGGTCCACGCCGAAGATGTGAAGCTGGAATCAGGTAGGTGCAGAGCTGGAGACAGGTAAGAGCTTCAGACGGCGGTAAGCGTTACACTGCATACAGTAGATTAACGCAAAGTCTCAACATGCGGGTGGGGCCGGCTTAAATAGTCTGGCCTTAGCCACTCCCCTTTAGCTCCGCCTTGTAGCCCCACCTCACCACTCCCATAGATGATTGCACATGCCTTCCAATGCTTTCTAACGGCCACGGCCGGCCTGGAAACACATGCCTTGCACCCAAGGTGTGCAGAGCACACTTTCTTATGAGCCTGGCGCCAAAGGCGCCAGGACAGGGTCCATTTGGACCCTTTGGAAGGAGGAAATAAGGGCCCTTGGTTAGTGGCCATGACAATGGGAGAGTGTGTTAGGGATGGCGTGACATGGTATCCCCCTTTACTAATATAGATTCACCCCTCGCTTCCCTCAGCCTTCATGGGCTTTGTTCACTCATGCCCTATCTCTCCTTATAAATGGCTACCAAGTACTGAGAAGGCAACAAGGAACAACGCACACTTCCTATGACTAACACCACTCTAGTACTGAGACGAAGAAGAGAGGTGCAAGTATAGGCAGTACTGACGGTCAAGCAGGTCACATTAATTGGGCTCATTATAACCAGGCAATTACAATTAACAACATACACCTGAGACGCCTTAATAGGGCTTGGGTGTATAAAGGAAGGAAAGGCAGCTATGCGAGTACAGAAGGAGAAGGAGACCGCCAAGTTGGAAGACCTGCAGGACCCGAGAAAGACAGGTTGTGTGGCGTTTGCAGGACCGGGAGCCTTCAGATGTGAAGGAAGGCAGGAAGAGCTGTCAAATAACTAACATGCCGCATGAAGAAGCTGGGAGCAGAATGAACGTGGTCTGCATTCATTGTGAAGAATCAAGAAGCCAGCATATGTGAGAACGTGTCGAGCGGGAAAGCAGAATCAATGCGGTCAGCTGCCCAACTACTGAAGAGGGGAGCGGGAGCAGCTGGGACCAATGCTGGGGAGCCGCGAAGAGCAGGGGGAGTGTCAGAAGACCGGAGTGCTCCAGTGGGACCGCAGACAATTAACGGTCCGTAAGCACAAGTGAGTGTGAATGCTATTAAATGCTGAACTAAATTAAAATGTTTTTTTTTTTATGAAAGCCCATCATATTGAATAACGAACTAAATGAGAACTCCTATTTGATTAAGACCAAATAATATGGAGTATCAAACAAACACTTGGAAGTTAAATTGACAAATGGTGAATGTCAAAGCGTTTATCAACAAGAGAACAAATATTTAAGTATTTGATTTATAGCAAGTTGATTTATAGCAAGTTGTAAATGATACAAATACTTAAGAACTACAAATGTGAAGCAACAGCTTTTTAAAACAGATTTACAGCATGAGGCAAATTGAACAAATGCTTAAGTATTCGTACTACAACTGTGAGGCTAAAGCTTTGTAAACAAATCCAAGGAGAGAGTTATGGTTGCAAGACCTGTAATGGGTGGACTGTGCAGTCTGACAACTGCGCCTAGACCAGGGAGCTCTCTATTCTAAAGATCACAGTCATCCTGAAGCAAGCCGAGCAGAAGCATAGGATTCCTGGTTGCGTGACCTGTAATGGGTGTTCTGTGGGGTCCGATAAGTGTGCCTAGGCCAGGCAACCCTAAATGATGACCAACAAAGAACATTGTAAGCAAGCCACTGAAAACTGCCAACTACTTTATAAAAACAAGTCCGAAGGCAGATCAAGTGAACCTGTTTTTCTTACATTGAACAAATGACTTGAAATCTTAGGGAGGGAACCCTGGAACTTCAAGGAACTGGGAAACTTTATCTTGGGGAAGGGAAACCTCAAGATTGTTGTGTGAACTATTCCATATTGAACTTTGGGAAGGGAACCTCAAGGCCTGGTTGTACATTGGTGAAACACACAGCTATTGGAACTGTACTGAGCCGGAGGTAGAAGGTTCAAGAAGAACTTAAGCTGAGAGCAGCTGAGACTGTACTTTTGAACACTATTTTGGTTAAGAAGAATCCCAAACTTTCTTTATTTCTAGATGTGAGGGCAAGCATAGGTTTTGGACACAGCCAGAACTTTGATTTGAACTTTTAGACACAGACTTTCTTTAGTTTCGTTCAGGCAGGAGAAATCTCTACCTTAGTTCTAGGGCAAGCGAGGGCTTATACGATCCTGACATTTTAATAAAGCTCTTTGACACTTGAATTCTGTTATCTGTGTCATCTCTTGATACCATGCCTGTCTCACAATGGGCAGAGGACAAATGACAAGCAAGGGGCACCATCGGAATGCAAGATGGTGTGATGGGGCAGAGCTCAGAGGGTTGGGTGTCTGAGGTTTGAGTTAGGAAAGTAATGAGCATAACGGCTATGCTGATGAGATGTGGAACCGACTATAGTTATCCAACAAATATGTGTTTTTCAACGGATGGCTAATACTTTTATTTGCCATCTCCTTTGACATGATTTTTAGATATAGCAACTGAGTAATGACGTATTGGTTGTATGTAACAGATGATTGAATAATGTAAAAACAACGGCGGTAAATTCCATTAAAGAAATAAACATCCTCAGTGACAAGAAACCTCAAATGCAATCATCATGCATCCAAGAGATGATCTACCATTGGAGAGACCAGAACAGAGACAAGCCAGACAACAGGCTGATGTAGCCAGACACACAGCACAAATACACCCAGAGACCACACACCAAAGGCGAACCAGACAACAGGCCAATGCAGTCAGGCCAGACAGCAGAAATAGAAAAGGAGACCCCACAAGAAAGGAAAACCAGATAACAGCTTGATGTAGCTAGGCATGCTTCAAAATGATCGCAAGGGACACCAGATCATCGTCAAACAAGATTCCAGAGTAAAAGGGCCATGCAAGTTGAGGTAATCTTTTTGATTATGACCCTGCTGGAAAGAGAGCCAACATTCTGCATACTGAGGTGTTCGGTGATAATGTTATTCGTAATTATGTACATGTATGACTATGCCTTGATAAAGCATACAGAATTGCTTAGCCAGTTCTTGCGTCACTTTGTTAAAAAGGTGGAAAATTCATGTGAAAGGTTTGTTACTTTTTAGCCCGGGCAAGGCTGGGCAGATCAGCTAGTGTTTTATATTTTATATTTCTTCACGGTTACGAATGAACAGAGTGCTATCTTTACGAACATGTCTACTTGTCAATTCAATGGATTCCCATAGATTTTCTTGCTAGTGAGAAAGCTCTACTTGTAATTCTACGAGAGCTTGAGTTCATCATTTTGCGCTCCCATTACTGTTGCAGGATGCCAGCATATCCCTTATCCAGTACTTTATTTGGGATTTCCTTTCAGCAGATATTTTGTTGACTAAAACATCTTCTGCTTCCTTTATGAGAAACAATTTTCTTTCATTTTATTCTAGTTAACTTGTGAGTTCTTGTCAAGTTATATTTTAGGAGATGGTCCGTCTCGGACATAGATCTTCAGGCAGCAAAAGCCATTAAGGTATTTCATGCTCAGTGATGCATCGCGGGGAAGCCACAGTCCGGCACCACTACAGCTATTTGCAATGTCACTCACTGTAATCTTTCACCTCTTCATGAACTACAAGAATTAAAGGCAGTGTGTATATATTAGACATATGTACACCCTTATGACCAACATTATGACCACCACCACCCGTGCTCCCTCTCCTGCCTCCTTGACGCTTTCTTGTTTAAAGTGGAGAAAACAGCAACACATTTGAGGATGCAGGTAGACAGAAGTAGAAATCGATGAGACATCAACTGACAACACTTGAAGCAGCCCTTCTAAAAGGTTGGAGTGGAAAAACATGGCAATGCCCGATTGAAATAAATCAGGAATAAAAGAAGAGAATCAAAGGTGTTGACATGGTGCTCTGTGTCAGACATTTTCTCAAGGCAATGGAGTAGAGAGGGCAACTAATAGCTCTAGATAGTTCTGATTTTGCACCATTGCCATCCAGGAAACGGTTATTCGGACAGAAGCAGAAATCCACAGCTTCCTTGGCCAATATAGAAAGGTGATTTAACACATAGCTTTTAGGGGACTGTGTGAGGCAGCATACAAGCATACGATTCAGGGTAATGCCACTGTCATCTCCGGCAAAGAAGGACCCATATTTGTGGGATACATCGACCCACAACAGAATTTCCATCCATAACCAAGCTGCACTTCAGAAGTTAACAGCAAAATGGCTCCGCTGGCTCCTTTGAGCACCACTGTCTCGCATCAAAACTGCATTTTGCAGCTACAAAATGATGGCTGCAGTGTTCTGCAAAACACCATTGGGCAAGTTGGAACAGGGCGCACACCGAGAAATGCTGCCAGGGTGTGTTCTAGTGTGTGCTATAAAAGCAGAGTGAAAAAGCAGCGCTGCTTTGCTGCTAGCCCATAGTTTCCCATAGAAAAAGGGAAATATTTTACATTTAAAATGTTGCCGCTCTGATGCTCTTTTCATCTGTTCTATATTACTCTGCTTTATCAGTGAGGGCCGCCCATCCATGTTCAGATTGTGCTCCAGCAGAAAAGAATATTATCCCTGAATAACAGGCTGGGAAAGACCAGATCCAGGAAATCAACAGAAGCTTTACTTTCAGTCGCACGGAAAAACGCTGGACTTTTGGGCTACAAAAGGTCAAAAATCACTGCTTCAAAAGAAACCCTAGCTCGAAGGGCATAAGTCAATTGCAGTGGACCCGTCTCGTAAACAGATTGCGGTAGAAGTGAAACTGACTAGGGCTGCAAAACAATGTTGGGAAGTCAGAAGGAAGAGAAAACCTTTTGAAATGGTCAGCCCAGCAGACTTCACCACATGTTAAAATGCGGTTGTAATGTTGAAAGAAGGCCCTGTCTTGGCCTAGCAATGTAATAATTTGCTGGGAAACATATAGGGGATGTTTTATTTCAACAGGCTTGCTGGTGATTCAAAACAAAATAAAAAATGTTTTTTGGCTATACTGCGAATTCAGCCCAAACAGGTTTTCTGCCATGGCCCAAGAGACATTTGGGTGCTGATAACAGCAGTGCCCTACCCCCAAGAGAAGCCACAAGTGATTTCTGGGACACCTACATGTTAAACATTGCCTTTTGAAACTTTGAATGACCAAGAGAAAGAAAGATCACACGCTCGTCAGACTTCTGTCTGTGCTTCAGCTTGAGACAATAGATCTGAGACACCTACGTGCGACTTTTGGAAGTGACAACCACCAGTCACTCAAACTGGGGAAACTCCAGGGCAGCCCTGGGCTAAACTGACATTTGGTGGTAGTCTGAAGAAAAAAATGGTCCCAGTTGGGAGGACAAAAGGCCAGCCCATTTTGGCTCTAAATTGAAGCGCGGATTGTATTTCCCCATCCCATAGCCAACCCCATCTTGATACTTTGTATTTGTCCTATTTTCTAAGTAATTTTATTCATACCCTGGTAACTTGTTTAAGACTGTTAGAATTTTCTGTGCATCCTGTCCTTGATCTCCCAGCATTACGCCACTTTTCTATTCATTTCTGTCTTGCATAGATCATAAGTCCTTAGTCATATTTTGAATAATCAAATTCATTCCCACATAAAGTTGAACGCCGGGTGAAAAGTTTGACGTCGCGAATCCACCTTTGAGAGTACCGTGTCTTTAACAATATAGTCTTGAAAATCTAGTTTAGTAAAGCTTTCTCTTTGTAACTGCTTTATTTTACCAAAAACCGAATTACTTTCACCTTGAAAATCTCATCCAATTATTCAGCTTGTCACACTTTCACCTCTATATTATCCCTGTGATGTGCATCTATTCCCCAGCCTAAAAACCTCATTCCGATTCTGTGTATTTCACCCGGTTAAAAAAAATAAAAAAACGTTTTGACATTTAAAACTGAAAAAGGTGAAAATGCAATTTACACGTGTGATTTTGACTACACTGGTGTTCTCACTTTCAAATTGCTTTTGAACTGTATGCCTTTTGTGATACATTGCTTTATAGTTGCTAGTGATATTACATCCCTGATACTGTGATAAAACATATGTACCTCATTATTTAACCACACATATAATTAATTATTTATCCAAATCCGAGTGTCATTTGATGCAATTGCAAAGGGTTTTTGACTCTTATTTTGTGAGGGAAGGTCGGATTGTGATTCTGTTTACTGCCTCATATCCCCGACTCCCTGCTGCTTCTTTCTATCCACTCAGAATTCGATTAATTGGGGTTTAAGGGAACATTTCAGGGGGAAACATTAACTCGGGTGCCATCTATCCTAATTGAAAAAGTGCTCCTATTCATTTGTGCTTTGGATATGTTCTTGTAGAAGGTTACCCAAGTGTATTTCAGTGGTTTTCATTGTAATCATCACCCCATTGGTGATTGCTTCCCAATATAAAAATTGGGTGATTTTCTTTGAATTAAAAATAAATATCGTGTTACCACCCACCGGCCTGGTTCATGTTCCATTGTGACTCAGGGTATTTATAAAAGGGGGTGTGAGACGGGTTTGGTATCGGCTCAATTCGAATTCGTAGGAAATAAAGAAAAAGCATTCTCATTGCATGCTACATCTAAGGCGAAGGGCGAAGGTCCTGGTCCGGTGTGTGACGCCCGATTGGACTCCTTCACAAATACATCTATAGGAAGCAGTATTTACTTTTGTAAGAAAATCTCTTCACACACAACTACAGGTTACAATACTGTAAAACATCTTGTCGGACAATCATACTTCAGGCCTTCAGGTACAAAAGACACATTATAAAACTTCCAAGACATGCAAACATCAGGATGAAATACCAAGTGACAAGTTCCTTCTATGTGCTTCCTACTAAGGAGCTACTCCTCGTCCCCCATCCCCACCCCCAGGCCTCCAACTCCTTTCGGGAGAACTCCCCTTGCCTGTTCAACAGTTCGTTAGTATGAGGCGGACCTAACAAGTTCCAACCGTCGCATGGCGCCACAAGATTTTGGCTTGAAAAGCTACCAAACAGCTGTTTTGCAGGTAGTGTTGTGTATGCGTGCAGAAATAGGAGTCCAAGAAAAAGCAAGCACTGCTTAGAGCGAAATCTTGATAATGTCTTATGAGGACAAAGCCCGCTCAAACTGAAGTTTTGTTATAAAGAACAAAAGGTGTGGCCATCGTGAACATCAAAGAAAGAAATCTGTTAGTTAGAAGCTACAGAAAATAATATTGTTCCCATGAACACAAAGGTAGAATGAAGAGGACCTGGCTGACCACTGTCACAGGCTCTCTTGTCATAGATTGTGTGTCGGACATCGCCCCAATGAAATCGCTCAGCCTCACCCACCAAACACTGGCTTTGTCATGGCCCAAATGGCAGGTGAACTCATAGGAGCATTCGCAACAACTCCGCAACTAGCTCGACAGTCCAGTGAAGGGTGTTTAAAAACAGGTGCATCCACTTTCGCAGCTGACCCCTCTGACCGATGTTCCCCAGCCCGAATCCTCATCACTGGGGGGGAGAGGGGGTCTACACAGGCAAGTTAGAAACTTAATCATCAAGGCGCGGGAGTCTCTGCTCTTCCACCGCATGAGATGAGATGAACGGATGACCCTGTGCCTTTGTGAGCACCCTTGTTAGGAATCTATCATCCTGCTTGTACGGTTGCTGTCTCGCAGCCTGTCCTTCATTTACCAACAGTCTTTCCTGCCATTCACTTTCATTGCGTCTCCACACACACAACACACTCCGTTCCTAGGGTGATCAAGAAACGTCCTCTTCATTACCAGCGTAACTATAGCCATAGTAACTGAAGGGAGCTGGTGCCAATGCTGGGTTGAATGGGATCCCTCAGGTATGAGGAGGTGGGGCGGAGATGGAAGGGGAAATGACCGAATTGAATGTGTTTCAGCAAGTCATAAGCGTTCATCCAGAACAACCACCAAAGGAGAACGTTCATATAATTATTGCTGTGTCGCGAGTCCTCTCAAAAACCGTACTGTATTGCTGCAAATGAAGCTCACAGAGCTGGAAGTTCAGTAATCTGCAAGTGAAGGTAGACAGTAACTGATGTTTTGTTATTGGGCAAAGCAGAACATTTTCCAGCATGACTCTAGAAAATCAAGTGCACATTTATTGGCATTTTCTTAAATGTTGCATCGATAGCTGGTTTGGAGTGACTTACTGCTGGCCTCCTGGGCTCCTCAGGGGCTTGTGGAGGGTACACCATACGATTCTTCATCTCCCAATTCCTGCTTCTCTGCAGTATGCTGCTTGTGTGAAACTGGGACAGTGGATAACGATTGCAAGAGGCAAAAATCCTGCAACACAAAAGCATTTCCTTAAAGACCAACACCAAGCACCAGCACAATGGTGTCCACCCAGCAGCAGGACATTGAACCAGCATTAAAAACTGCATTGACCACATACACCAGGAGAAAGGACTATCGCAGCCAGAAAACGACACTGACACCCAAAATGCAGTATATCAATGCCAGTGTCACCCAGTGATGATATTGTTATATAAAACAACAAATTGAAAAATAGACATCAAAGTATACTCTGATTATTTTCAATTTCGATTGAGCAAAAAGTCTTATTGCAGGTTATGGAAATAAACTGTTTTTATAAATTAGAGGTGTTGGGTGTGGGCTTGGCAGCAGGGAAGGGCAGTAAGGTGGGTGGTATCCCCTGTAAATATTTGAATTATAAATATATGTAATTAATCTTAATGAAAAAAAATATATAAAAACAAAGTTGTGTTTGTGGGTTTATATGTGGCGTTGATCTTGGGGATGTAACTCCTCATGAACGGGGAGGTCTGGCGTCATGAATTTAGCATGGAATATTCTTTATTTCATTGCCGAATTAATGCAACTATTTCTAGCTTGATAGGCATCCTGTTCTGTTCCCGATATAATTAACTTTTTCTGATTGTTCAGCATTACGTTTTGTGGTGTTCCACACGCCATCTGCAGGTCATTTGTAGAAGGTGCTCATCATCCTGCTGTCTGTTGAACTGGTCTTGCGTATTTTTGTTTTCTCATTTTTTTCAGAAGAGAGTGAGTTTGTTTCTTTTCCATGATTTCTTGCAATATAACTTGATACAGCTTATGTTCACTAATTAATTGAACACCAAATGTTATTTAACTCTGAATTCGATTCTCACATGAACATCTTGTATGCTTTCTCTGCTTATTTTCAGAATGTGTTTAACAGCGACAGTGACTACCACAGCTAACAACAATGCAAATAAGCAGAGTAAGCAAGCATACAAATATGATAGTCAAGTGAGAATTTAAATCAGAGAGAAATGAAAATTTGGTGTTCAATTAATTAGTGAAATTAACATGTATCGTGTTTTACCTTTGTTGCAAACAACAATATTAGTTCAACTTTTTGGGTGGAATATGACAAAAAAAACTGAGACTGGACATCCCGGGCGAAGCCGGGTACTTGGGCTATTGTATATATAGGTGATCAATCTTATGCGTGGCGAAAGGACATAAGAACGCAGTGTTCTCTTTCTTGTTATACTACAAAAGTCCACTAGATGGCAGAGCATGACAGAGAAACGTGGACTTTAAAACTAGAACGAAAATAAAATAAATCCGAGTTAAGAGGTTGGCAGTGAATGTAGTGTGACATATGGTCGGAGAAAAAAAGCATTCGTTATTTTTTTAAGCGACATTTCACTTTTCGTTATTTAATTTAAAGGTATTTTTCCAGCATTATAAAAAAGACAGCTGCCCATCCAAGACACAAAAAAGGACAGAGAGGTGCCTGGGTGTTAACGAGTGATAACATGTGGCAAAGGTGGAACAGTAAGTAAAGCACACTAGTTACAAGTTGGTTACAGTTTGCATACGCTCAGGCGTTATGTGCACCTTACAAATTACCAAAAATAAAAATAAACGGAATGGACTTACCCTGGCCTAGCTGCCCATGTCAGCATTCTCTGCAACAACGACCACCCTGCAAAGCAAGCCAAGTTTCCTCATCAGAAATTAATGTGATTCAAGCTTCACTATATTGACAAATCCACACCAAACTTTGCACCCAAATCTGGGAGGCACACCTCCAGAGATTAAGTACTAGATTCCACCACTCAAACTCTGACCCAACAGGATGGATCCTGAGGCAGTGTATACTTCGAGAGCAGCGCAGGCTGGATACACATTCTATGCAGCAGAGAATAACCATACAAACACAGCAAAACACGAGTTACACGTGTGCAATTTCAATTCCGCCGATAAATATTTTTTAGCAACAGACCTGATAATCGTCAAATCAGACAGTGTACAATACAGATGAAAAAAAAGCAACCCTACACATTGTATTCTTTTGAGGCAACTCTTATAGCCAGCTTTTATATATTTCCCATAGGGCCTATTAACAACAAATCTGTACAGTCGATAGCATTTCTAGCATATACCTCTACATTTAACATTGCAACAGAATTTTCCCTTATCCCCATTTAGGACCTAGCTGATCTACTAACTTGGGTATAAGGGAAACAGCTCTAAGGAGTGAAGGATGAATAGCTCCGTAAGCATCTACTCCATTCCATTTCATCTTATGGGTTCTGTGAGAGCGCCCCTGATAAGTGAAATCACCCCCAAGTATCACTACTTCCATATTTTACTGTTCACTGTTTGGGGCCATAATCGTCATGCTGGATGCCAGTTGATGCACACATTCCTACTCTGTGTTTAATGCTATGGTCTGCCAGAAGCGTCTGTCAGGACATCCAGAACGCCGCCCTTTGCCTTCTGGCATACTTCAGCAGCTATGTATTTTATTTTATGCTTTTATGTGTTACAGTCAAAGACTTTACACAAAGGAAAATAAAAAGTAAACAAATAAAAAGCTAATACAGAATTTAAATTTAAAATACAGAATTTAAAATACCATATATACATGCAGGCAGTTCATCAAAAGTAAAAGCTAAATTCGAACAGAGTTCCAAGTGGAGTTTCCAGACAGAAATTTAAAAAAAAAACAGAATCACACAAGCAAGAATTCCTCGGCTGGCCTTGCAGGGGACAGTAGCTCTACACATAACTGCTCCACAGATAGTACCAGCAATTGTTCAAACGATAGGCAAACCCGGTATAGGGCCCGCTGCAGACTCTTATTTGCTATGTTGAGACAGCGGAGCCAAAAGGCCCCCTCACCCATTGATGACAGGTTATGAACAAAGCCACCTAGGTTTAGCTTAATCGCAGAAAGCATAATAGGGCACTCTGTGATGCGTTTCTCAGTTTCCAGACAGCATAGCCTGCAGAATCTTTCGGTCTGCTTCAGTTTCTCAGCGAGCCCCGTGTTCGCCAGTACTGGCAATCTGTTTATTCGGAGGAGTGATAGAAACCTGTGCAAGTTTCCAGAGGGACATAGCATGAGATAGCACTGCGCTCTCCCCTCATTGGGCACCTTTACCACCACGCATCTGGGTGCTGCCCTGTAGAGGAGAAAGTCCCTTTCTGACTTTTTAGTGGCCCCACTCTTATTTTGCTTGCTCATTTTTATTTTGGTGTTATTCACTTTATCAAACTTTCCACAAAGTGTGGGTAAATATGTATCCCATTTGGGTCGTGGATACTTTTCCTTCATGTGTCCTAACTATTTTTTATTCCCAGCAAGACTTAATCTTCCCCTCCGCCCCCAAAGGCTCACTGAGGACCACTGAGGACCACAACACGAACACATGTCTATTTTTAACCCCAGGTCCTCCTTACACATCCCTTGGTAAGTTTCCTCACCCAGATAGGTGAAAGTCGATGGGCTGGTGGCAGATGAAAATGGCTATAATCGTAGAGCAAATCATCCTCTGGAGGCTAACGGTGTATGGTACAGCAGCTGATCTGAATATGCACAACTAATGAGCACTACTTTACATAAACCTCTAGTTAGCTTTCTGTTTTCATTGTGTAACAGAAAAGAAAGTAAGAGACTAAGTACAGTGGATGGCATAGTAGGCAGAGATCTGGGCCAATTATTTCAGTTTGTGGCCATCTCACATTCAGAGTAGCTGGTATAAAGCCTAGGAGTTCAGTTGTATTATGAATAAAGTACGATGAAGACACATTATTTGTAATGCCTCATAATTAAAACGAATCAAAGCAGAACATAACACCTTGCTCCTCCGCTCCCGCGTGAGCCAACAGCCAAAATCAGTATCACAACTCTATTGCACCAATGAGCCCCAAATAGGATACAATGTTTCTTTGATTGTTGAACATCTTTTTAGGCTGTGTATATTCAGGTGACAACCTGCAATTACGTTTAGATGACGACTTTTCTCTGACTAGTAACTTGGAATGTGAAAAGACAGGATGACAACGAGTTTGGGATCAGCTCATGGGTTGAGCAGCAATGCACAGATATATACAACCAGCAGGTCACCATACAAGGTTTCCCCATCAAAAGCATTTGGCCATGTGATCATGTACATTTTCTTAAGTATTCACTCGATTTGATGCATCTTCCCAAACAAAATAAAATATAGTTAACACTTTGAGATTTAAATACACTAACCTAAACTTTACTGACCATGGAAGCAATGCAGTGTTTTACAGTAACAATACTGTAATCATGCATTATGTAATTTACATTTTTAGGAATGGATTTGTAGGACTGCACTTAAAATAAAGTTAACACCTAATGGTTTTTGCCAAAACTGATAGCTTATTAAAAGTGTTTTCCAAATTACCTCTAGTTAGTAATTATTTGAAAAAGCAAGAACCTTTCTTGGCTAGCACTCTCACACAGGTTTTTGGCACATGTAAAAGTGAATGGCGAAGATTACTACAGTGTTATATCTCTTTCTCTCTCCCTCTCCATTAGTCCCTTCGAACCTGCAGTAAACAGAGAAAAGAGGGATGTAGAGCCATGGGAGCAATGAAGGAATGCAGGGTAAGCTGTGCTTTCACTGAACAGGGTATTTTTAGTAACTAGCTGTGCTATACAAGTGTCAATTTAATTAGCAAACCTACGGAATCGCGTAGCACACTGCTATGAAACAGTGCTTATTTTATCCCTTGTAACGTATCCTAGCACAGAAGATATACCACTCACAATAGGCACACAGAAAATAGTGCCCCTATTGTATTCAAAAGACACTCCATTCAACATATAAGGAAGAGACATAATGAGCAGACCAATATGACAATTTCATTTTCAGAGAAGGGTATAGTATGCGCAACACCTGGTATCTTTTATGAGCGAATTGCAGCCATCATACAAGCATTTTGCACACACTGCACTTTACGTGGGTCACCACACCACCCCGAAGTATTCCTTTATGGGGTACAAGTGTTGCTAGGGTGGGTACCCAGAATGAAAGACAAGGTATTCCAATTAGCTACAGAATGTATATTCAGACCAGCAGTACACACAGATATAGTACCAGGAACAACACACAATTAATTCATTTAGAAGCAGCACTCACAAGGAAGGACATGGTAATTTTGTATGGGACACAGGAAGACGATACAGAGTGGCGCAAGGTCCTCTGCATTGATCAGACATGAAGAATAACAGTCTTGACTGACGAACAGCTGTTCTCAGAAGACAAAGAGGTGGGGGAGATGGTATTTCAGAAATGCATCCCATGTCAAGTAGACAGAGGAGAGACAGATTCCCTACAGGATGAAGATAGTGAGCACAGCGCCAACTCACTTGAGGGAAGATTTGAAAAAAGTACCCGACGTACTATGAACCAGTGACCCCCATGATGTAGGGTTGTTTAAGAAGTAGGGGCGGTCTGCATAAAAATGAAGGAAGGTGCATTACTGCCCCGGGTTAAACAAAACCCACAATCGGGTGAAGCAGACAAGGGTATATACGACACTCCTCGCACTATAGCGACAGTGCAAAATAAAACCATCAGAATCCCCATGCAACACGGCTATGTAACCTGCCAAGAAATTGAAAGGTGGGGCATGGAGATTCATTCAAGATCTCCGCCCCTTAAACAATGTAGTGGAAGCTGAGTTTCCACTCCTACCACCCCAAGCCACACTATTATGAAACATACCTACAGAAGTGACATGCTTCCCAGTGATTGATTTGAAGAATGCATTCTTTTCCATCCCATTGCACCCACAGTCACTGTATCCCACAGCGTTCACTTATCGCGGGACAAGGTTCCAACATATTCGTTTACCACAAGAGTATTGCAAGTCACCTACTGTGTTCAATAGGGTAATCCAGATGGACCTAAGCAACTTGCAAATGCAAAGCACAGTCATCCAGTATGTAGATGATCTCATGTTGTGCAGCACATCAGAAGAACAGTGCAGGAAAGATTCAGTTACACTTGTGACATTTTGAGCAGAGAAGGGGTACAACGTAGACAAGGAGAAATTGCAGTACTGCCAAAAAAAGTAGTGTACCTTGGATAGATATCAGTAGACAGCAGGAGATTCACTCCAGAGAAAACGGAAGCGATATACAGCACACCACAGCCATCCACGGTCAAGCAGATGCAGCAGTTCCTAGGCCTGTGCAATTATTGCAGGGCACGGGTCTTCAATTATTTCACATTTACAAAGCCCCTCCTTCAGGGATTTAAAGAAGCAGAGAAGGTAAAAGGCCCCATAAAACGGACATCTGAAATGAATGAGTAATTTGCTGAATTGAAGGAAGAATTAGCACACGCTCAAGTTTTGGCAACCACAAACTATAAAGAAACATTATTTCTGTTTTCACATTCGGATGGCACAGTGATGACAAATGTACTCACTAAAAAGAAGCCACAAGCCCCTGGCCTATTACAGTGGTCTACTTGACCCAGTAATGCAAGGCCACTTTCCATGTGAACAGGCACTCGCCCCTCAGCAACATTTGCCATCGAGAAATCAGCAACAATTACTAGGGGCTGTGCAGTCACGCTCTACGTGCAGCATTCACTTTTTGCGATACTAGAAAAATCAAAGTCCACATTGACAACTAAGCGAGCATCAGGGTACGAGGTAATTTTATCCAATCCAGCAATTGAGATAGTGAGGTGTGTGGTTGTCAGCCCAGCGACATTCATAGCACAGCTGGTGGAGGTAGGGGAGTATGTGCACGACTGTGCCTCATATATGGACAGGATTGGGGGCTACCCCAAAGTACACAAAGAGCCCATAGAACGCAGAGACTTGCTCCTCGTTGATGGGTTCATCAACGATAGATTCAAGCATGGATTGTCACCATACGGATGCAGCAGTGTTTTGTTATCATGAAGGAGAATTTCCGGTATGGGCTCAGGTGAGGTTGCCACTACACGATTCAGCACATGCAGCTGGAGTGACAGTTCTGATAATAGCTGTGAATTTGTTAAGGGGCATGCAGTAAGGATAAGGGAAAGGAGGGAGTTCCAGAGGAGCGATAGCTCCCTGCCTCGTGTCCCTGTTCTATTTCTGGGTGGGCTGGTCGTACTGTGGAACTTGCCTCCGTTCTCCTTGCGTAATGCTTTGCTGTCCTTGTACGAGTGTGTCCGCCCGATTTCTGTTGTTGTTCTAAGCTTTCGTTGCTAGGTGGCTTAAGTCCTTCTACTGTTTCCCTTATGGCCGCCATGTTATGGGCTAATTACTTGTATTTCAATCTGAAGTGCGTGTTGCTAGTCCCATTGACCTCTGTTGATTGTACGCGTCAAGGTATAATGTTCTTTGCTGGTTCTTGATCACCAACATCTTGCTTTCAATTCAAATTATTTATTCACAAAAATTGTAGGTGCTGCAATTCGGGTTTAGATTTATAACTGCAAAAGTAAAATTATTTTATTTTTAACATTTCGCTCTATGAAATACTTGTGTGGCTCGCTCCCGCTATATAAGATTTGCTTGGTATTAAGAGAAATAGAGTTCTATTACTCTGGTGGATATTTCATGGTCTCCCATGTGTTTTAGGGGCAAGTTCCCTTGTGGATGTCTGCTATCTCTATTGCTTCAAATAGCTGCAGACCCAATGGTCAGTACTCCATTTGGTGCTAGAAAGCCTCACTTCTGGTACTGTGTTCAAATCTATATTCACCTGAGTGAAATTGGATTGGTAGACATTCCCTTATGTAAAGTCATTGGGGGACAAAGTCCCTTTCCCTAATGTATAACACAAATACTAATGGGGTAAATTCAGATTATTGACCATTTGCTTGTATACTTACATTAAAGAACAATGTATCATGCCTTAAAAATACATAATCATTGGTAAATGAGATGAACAGATTTTACATTAAAGACATTCTACAGAAAAGAGTACATCTCATTGTCCGAGTTTAAACCTCTTTCCACTGTACGAAATTTGCAAATCATTTTAGCCTCTTCCTGTCGCAATTTAAGTTCATGATTTCCTCCCCTTGGTCCTAGGGTTACTCGCTTTAAACGTGCACATTTTTAAGTTCTTTTGCCATTGCATTGGTGTTTCTTTTGCCAGTGTTGGGCTAATGGCGAGGTTGTGTTTTGATTTCCTATGGTTGAAAAATGCTCTTATCCGGATTCTTAGTTCTCTTATAGTGCTTCCTATCTAAATCCTGTGACATTCGCAAATGATAACATATGACATATTTGGTTCTGCAGTTAATATGCTCAGAAATGTTATGTTTTGTGCCATAATTATCTTCAAAACTTGCTGTACTGTCCATGGCATGTTTACACATTGTGCAGGTCCCACATTTCGTAAAACCTGTTGTTTGTCTGGGTAACCAAGTGGTTACATTCCCTATCTTTAAGTCTGGAAGTAAAGATGGGCTCAATATGTTCTTGATAGTCCTTGCTCTTTTAAATATGATCATTGGTCTGTCTTTAATGTCATTTCTGACATGTGGATCTAATTGTAGAAGATGCCAATTTCTTTTGAGGAGGTTCCTCAGAATTCCATTATTTTTACAGTATGTCGTGATGAAGCTGACTTCTTCCATTTGGTTGTTAGTTTTGGTTTTTTAAGTTAAAGTCTCTGTTCCATTCAGATTCTTTGCTTTCTTTTGAGCCTTGGTAATAGTTTGAGTGCCCTATCCTCTTACTTTAAACCTTCTTGAAAGCAGGTGACATTATTCCTCAAAAGTCTCTTGTTCTGAACAATTTCGGCGGGCTCTTACGTACTCACCACTTGGAATGTTCCTTCCTAATGACCGAGTTATGGTGACAGCTGGTTGCATATTGTTACGCTCACCTGGTATCCACAGGTACGCCACCCAGCCGGGTTACTCGCTGGTATGCTTCTCAGCTATGCCCTAATGTGGTCTGCGGGGGAAGGTTCTGCCTGAAAATGCAGGAGGACTGTGTTCAAGACTGACCGACTGGGGTAATTATCCTCCCTCCACCTCCGTATGATTTCAGTCCCTCTGGCGCCATCTCCTCACCTTGTGGTAGAATTAGGCGTGCTCTCCGTCCTGCCTTCTTTGCAGGGGCGCAGTGTCTTTCATGGGCGAGTGCGGTCCAGTTACTTCACTGATGCCGGCCCGTTTGATATTGTTCAGGTAGGTCTTATTGCTGTTCTTTAGGTTTTGTTGCTATCCTGCATGCCTTTCTTTGTTTAAATGTCTCTTTTTTTCTCCCTTAGGTATGCAGAGCTTCAGCGCGGCGAACTGGCTTGGTTGAACCCCGCTGGTAAATGATGGAGCATTAAGAGCGCTATGATGCGGTAAGTAATCGCTATGCGCAGCGCTGCGAAGTCTTGCTTTTGCTAACCTGTGTTTTCCTTCCTTGTAGGTCAGTGTTCTTCAGCGCGAGTGGAATGTCTGGAGTGGTGCCAGCCGAGAGCCGACCAGCCAGGTAAGCCTTTTGAGCAGTTCGTAATTTGTAATTGTCTCTACTGCTTTCTTTAATGTTGCCTCCATCTTCCTCTTTCAGGTCGCTTTGTCCGGGAGGCGTGTAGATTCGAGGAAGCTGTTCTCAGTAGCTGCGAGTCTTTAAAGATGAAGACTGCAGGTAAGATGCTGCTGCTTATGATGTTCCTTTTGTCTCCTTGCAGGTTCTGCTCCTCCGAGGTTCGAAGGAATAGCTGGACACGTGAGCGTCACGTTGCAAGCT
Source organism: Ambystoma mexicanum (assembly GCF_040938575.1). Taxonomy (NCBI): domain Eukaryota; kingdom Metazoa; phylum Chordata; class Amphibia; order Caudata; family Ambystomatidae; genus Ambystoma; species Ambystoma mexicanum. The sequence goes on from NC_090926.1 coordinate 341,908,868, forward strand.
GCAAAGTAACACGAAGCGTGTTGTCTTGCTCGGGTGTGGTTTAAATAGCCCCAACAAAATAGTCCAGGTAAGTAGTTGCTAGGCTACCACACCCAAAACACTAGACCGCGTAGCTTGGTTCTTAGGAAACAAGCTATGTGGATGCCTCCATGATGGCAGACAATACAATAAAGTAGTTCCCAAGCACATTGTTTTTCATGGTGTACGAGCCTGGCGCCATAGGTGCCAGGACTGGCCCCATGAGGGCTTTTGAAGAGGATGCCAGGCTCTAGAGGCCCGAGTCCTGACTCTACCTGGCCAATGGGTTTGCCAGAGGGGGTTTTGGGCGAGGGTCATCACACATATAAGGTTGAGTTTGCCTCTGTTGCTTTTCTAAAAGTTCTGGTCATCAATTGATTTTCTTTCACGTAAATGTTGAGATCCAAGAAATCTATTTCTACTTTGCTGGAATTTCCAATAAAATCTATCCCCATAGAGTTGTTGTTTGCGCTGGTCCTGAATTGTTCCAACTCATCTTCTTGTCCTTTCCATATTAAAAGAACGTCATCTATATACCGAGTCCAAAGGATCACGTTTTCTTGAATTGCTTCATCTTTATATACATGTTGGTCCTCATACATTGCCATCATCAGATTGGCCAGTGAGGGGGCAAATTTGACCCCCATAGCTACTCCTCTGGTTTGTCAGTAAAATTCTCCATTGAACATGTTATTTTGCAGGGTTAGGAGTACCATTTCCTTTAGCATACTGACCGATTGAAATTTGGATGCAGTTGTTTTGGAAAAAGTGTAATCTATTGTTACCATTGCTGTGTCGTATCTGATGGATGTATATAGTGACTTAACATCCCAAGTGGCTAGTACATAGTCAGACTCCCATTAGATTGAAGCCAATTTGTCGATTGCTGAGGTGGTGTCCTTTAGATATGCCTTGGTTTGGTTTACCAGAGGGCTAAGAATGTTGTCAACCAACTCTGCCATATTCATTGTTGCCCGCTTAATCCCACTAAGGATGGGTCTCCCTTCTGGTATTCTCTCAAACTCCTTGTGGATCTTTAGTAGAAAATATATTGTAGGTAAAGTCGCTTGTTGCATGGCCAAAAATGATTTTTCCTCATCTGTGATTAATCCTTGTCTGTGCCAGTTTGTTATTGCATCTCTTAATTCAATTAGGATTTGGTGTTTCGGATTGCCATCAAGTTTTTGATAGCATAAAGGAGTATTCGGGTGATTTGTAGCTATTGCTACATAGTCTTCTCTGTTCATGACAACGATTTTATCTCCCTTGTCCGCTGCTTTTATAGTCAAGTTGTGATCCAGTTTCAGTTTCTGCAGTGCCATTCTTTCTGCTTTAGTCAAATTGTCATAACCATGTTTGAAATGGTTTCTTTGTCTTTCTTTTTTTGGTTATCCATAAAGTCATTGAGATCTTTAATGACTGCTTTGTAGAAGGTGTCCACAAGGTTGTCGGGCACTAGTTGTGGTGTGAACCTGGATTTTAGTTTCATGTCTTGTCTGGAGGCTGGTCTGTTGTATTTTTAAATCCCGTATGGTTTCATGAATAGGTTGCTCTGACATATCATGCAGTGAACTCAGTTAATGTTGCTTAGGTCTTTAATTGTGTAATCACTGTCCTCAATATCTGGCGTGGGAAACTTTAGTCTGTAGATCCCAAGTACCACATGGGCTACTCAAAAACATAGAGCGAACATATGGGTTGCTTGCTGATGGTATGACGTGGGGATACCCGACTGGGCCTGTGTGCTCCACAGGTCAAACTCCCCAGGAGTTGACCTATAAACTGAAAAAAGGCTAGTTTTTAATGATCTTTTGTTTAAAATGTTCGTTGATGTAAGCATGGTTATCCATTAAATTCTACCTCATTTCACCTAAATCTAAAATAACACATTTCTTCTATAGGTGAACAAGGAGTGTGTGTGATCACCTCGGATTCGGGATACTGTAAATAACTAAACCTGCTCGAATCCAGGACCTTGACAATTGGGAGTTGTCTCACCTGTAATGGGTAAGATGTATATACTATGACCTCTTATGTCTCTGAGGCTATTTGCGGGATATGTCCCTAATGGCACTCTCCCCTCTCTTTTTCTCTCCCTCCCACTCCTCGCTCTTCCAAATATAGGGCAATCTCCTATTTGAATACAAGAGATTCACCATAACCAGTAGAAGAAATTAGACCACACACTAATTGGTGTTGGTCCTTAGCCCTGAAGAAAGTGGTCCTAATAACTTCAATACCACTGAAACCGGTCAGCTTCCATGTGACCCGATTGGAAAAACTACGGATCAGAGATATACCCAAATCAGGCCATACTTCTGATCCCAACACAAAAAGGGATTGTGCATTTAAAAACCCTAGGAACGGAGCTCACACTAAGAAATACACCTCCGAACCTAAAGAAATAGGAGTTATCTTCGACTTTTCCTGGTCCAACACTCCAAATGATGTTTTTTAACAAATATTACTTGTTGCATTTCAAAGAAACGAAATAAATATGTACTGTTTATTTGGGAAACAACATACTATGTGCGAAACCTTGAATGATAAAGCAAAACAGGAATCCAACAGTGTGGATTAAATCCCCAAAAAAAGAAGCAATATTCAAATAGAATTGACTCAAATCAAATTGTGATATGATGATAGGGAAGATTTGAGTTCCAGATCCCCCAACTAGGTTCCACTATTGTGGATAAGTGATCAAGAACCAGCAAAGAACGTTATACCTTGGCGCCTACAATCAACTCGTACGAGGACAGCAAAGCATTACGCAAGGAGAACAGAGGTAAGTTCCACAGTACGACCAGCCCACCCAGAAATAGAACAGGGACACGAGGCTTGCGGCCCCTCGTGGATTCTGCCCCCTCTCAATGAGAGACAACATTTGTTGATCTAATTTTACAAAATAAATAAGCATAATGCAGCACAGCCCTACGGCGAGCATCATGCTGAAGCAAGGTTTCAATCAGTTCACAATATCATTTTTTATATTTCAAGCAAATACACTACCCGTGCGAAGTCACATTAACAAGAGCAGAAGAAATCCCATTAAATCACATTTCTTAAAAAAAACAAGCGCATAAAAGTAGATCAACTATGCGGGAATACTATGCCGTAGTTGATTAAGAAACAAATGCTTACGTTAAAAATCAATAAACTGTCATTAAAATCATCCCAATAACAGCAAACATATACATAGGGAAACAAGACAATAATGAAGATTTTAGCGTTATAATATGGATTCAATGACTGAGAGACTGTGGATGTATGTTTTTTCAAAAGGACAGGGATTATCCCATGACAGGAGAAAAGACTGAGGATATTTCAATGCTACAATAACCACTGGGTAAGGACTACATGAAGAGGAAAATGTTATTTATCATAAAATTGACTAGCGGGTTTTAAAGTTCCGTATCATACTTACCAATAACAATACAATTGTTTTTTATTTTTTCTTCTTTTTCTCGTTTCTTTGACTGCCCACAAACCTCCTACCCCTCTCCCCTCCCGATACATGGCCATGCCGGTTCTTTTCTTTTCCACGTATGAACAAACAATTGTCAACACGTTTAGGTTTTACAAATAACATGCTTAATTGAGGTTTCATTCTTTAATCACTAATTAATGTGGCAATGATCGTGATAATTGCAACTTATTATGCTTTAATTACTTATTCAATTTGATCAACTACAATTGTGAATGTTCATTATACATTTTTTTACTTTGAAGCCCTGATTTGAGAAAGACGTTTTATACGTCGAAACACGTGTCATCCCCATAGGGCATCACATTATTAACAGAATCGACACTGTGTGAAAGCATTATTTTCAATCGAAATTAAACAATTGGGCGCATGAGTATACCCGAAGGGTAACCTTCTTCAAATTTGCCCCTTCCTAATGGACTAGAGGAATCAAGGACTCCATTGTTACCCGGGTCAATGCGACCTCAGAATCAAAGAGTTTGTACCAATACAGAGGGCGCAGAGTTCTAATCTACAAGTACCTTGAATAGATTCCTCACTTTTTCACAGTTTTAATTGTCTACACAAGCCAGCCACTCCCTAGCGAACACACCACATGGCAACTCAAAGTCACTTGGCACCTTGATTGGGAAAGTGGAGTTCATTGTGTGTCACCATGCAGACAGTAGTCCATGGCAAATCAATGCATTGATGTGTACAGCAATGATTTGTGCGCTGCACAAGTCGCCACCCTGTTGGTTAATGGTGTGTATTTGGTTCTACCTTATGTAACAGCACATACCTGTTTTTGTCTGATGTGCCCAATATCCATACAAGAGCACACTGGACTGTTTTGTGTATGCGACTCTGACGAGCAAGCCATACTATGCCCGCACTTAAACACATAAAGCAATCAAAGAAGTTGCTTCAAATTGTAAAATCCACAAGGCCAAACGCCCTTTGTACACTTCCACACCATTATGTTCACTAGCTGCAGGCCAGCACTTATAAGAGATGCTAATGCCAGTTCAGTTAGATAGCGCATAGGCCTACTCTCTTTTTCCCCGAAATAACCCCAACTCGCATCCAAAAACGAAAGCTGTCCAAATGAGCATGTACGGTTCATGGTTACAAACATTTTATTGTTAGGGTGAGTATTGTGAACTGTGATGTGTGCATCAAGCCATGCATCAGTTATGCATTTGGAGATTCACACATAGAATCCTTTTAATCACAGACTGTTTATCAAATGTAGAGATCTCTGCTCACTGTTCTAGTCCTGAAATGTTCTGTGATTTAATGCAAAGTATACAGGAATACTCATTGGTGCAATTTGTCCCCTTTCCCACTCTCAGAGAGGTATTTTGAAAGAGTACAATAAGAGCGTACTAGACTGTCCATCTTGGAATGATAACCTTCTATCAGAAAATAATTCATATGGTTAGTCTAGCACTGCCCCTTGCGAAATACAAGTGAGGTGGTACAAACAGAAAACCTGCAACACAGGGCCAGGTTAGTGGGCCCTCAGACCCCGACAGGCTGTTCACACCGCAGTGTGCCAGCACGGACAGTTTGAAACTGCATTCAGGCAAGGCCTTCCCTAAGAGCAGGTGACAGAAAAATCATTTACTTGGGCAGCAACAGCTGTGTATTCACATTAGGATTATCTGTAAAAGTACTTGAATTACAATGTGATGAAACCAGCTTCATTTATATAGCAATTATTTATTCAAATTGAGGAGGGGTTTTGTCGCACGACAGAGGTGTAGTTTGGAAGTGACGTGTGCCAGTCAGTGGGGGAGGGGGGGCACATTCTGATGTTTCACCCTGGGTACCAAGTTTGCTAGAAACTGCCCTGATTACAGCACACACCTTCTTTTGCAGGAATGACCTCCCCACGCCAATACCTGAAAGCAGAGAAGGAAATCACTAATGATGGCTCATTAGTGGCATACTGCCCTACTTTCATAGGGGAGGGGGCTGTAGGGGGGAAATGAACTGCCCCCATGTTGCCAGTCAGAATTCATTTAGCTCAGCAATGTAATCAGTTCTGTTTTTTGTCCTGGTGCTTACAATTTGCGCTTTGCATTATAAACTGTGTGCCGCAGACTAGTTCAACTCTAAGTGGGCGAGAAATAAGGACTGTGGCGCCTCTGTACAAGTGAATAGAACAAAGACCCCCATGGTCCCCATTTCTCCTGCAGCAGCAGTGGCCAGGGAAGGGGTGAGGGCATTTCATCCTTTTCAAATTAGAGGCACCAGGGCATTTCAACATTTTCATACGAGGTGCGTTCACTGTGCCTGATCATTCCAAAATTCTCTTTAATTTTATGCAGCATTTTTTTATTTTACAAGGTTATTTTACTCGCTGAATGCTGTCACCTAACAACATTAAGGTCCAGCTTTGATTAATACTTCCCTGAAGAAAATGCTGGCATTAATGACTGGGTGATGCAGCCTTTTCTGGCAGAGGAGGTGGTGCATTTTCCATTTGATGTCCAGGAGGAGCCGATTGAGGTTCAGTCGCACTCTACTCTGCAATCTGAATTTAGGAACATTGCAGTGGGTGACTTTTGGCTGAAGGTAATCCTGGAGTATCCTACATTGGCAAGGTCTGCTATACAGTCTCTCTTACCCTTTGGGTCTTCCTACTTGTGCGGAATAGGCTTTTCAGCATTGGCTGTACTGAAACCGAAATACCGCACAAGGCCGGAAGTGGAGGACAACCTCCAAGTGGTGCTCTCAAAAATAAAGCCACAAAATGACTCACTTTCTGCAGAGAGACAGGCCCACCCTTCCCATTAGTACTTGCTGTGTAAAATCAAATTGCCTTCTGCTGAATGTACTAATAGGAATGTATTTTGAGAAAATAAAAGCCCTACTGGAGAATTTTGTGTTTACTGGCATGGTTTCTATGTTTGGATTGGAAGCGATTGTCCTGCTGTCTTGGAAGGTCTCCCCAACAACATATCCCTTCAAAGTTATGGCACCATGCATTCTGCAGACATCTCTATAAAAAAAAAAAAAAACACCAGCACAGAGGTGCAGGGCAGGGGGTCCCGAACAAATTATTTTTTGCTCTGGGGACCTTGGCATAAAGAGTTTGAAGACCACTGGCCTAGAGTGATGTCTGTGCTCCACTTCAGAGAGGTATCAGTGTTTGCTATTAATTATTCTAAATCTAAAGCCTTAAACGTCACAGAGGAGCCAGGGGATATTACGATTCTACAAGGGGAATTCTTGCTGGTCTGGGACGGGAAGGAGCTGGAATACCTGGGGATAACACCGACAAGGGAATATAAAAACCTATATGGGGCAAATATTCCCCTGCTGTGGAAGCAGTTACGGGAAGATCTGAAGCGAAGGGATTCGCAAGAACTCTCGTGGCTTACTCAGATAGCTGCAATAAAAATGACACTATTACCCCACCTCTTGTATGTCACAAGTTCGCTCCCGGTTGGAATCCCAGCTCACATGTCCAAAACTTTACAGTATGAAATACTTTCTTTCATCTGGCAGAAGAAGCTCCCAAGGGTTCCCAGATCGGTTATTTTTCGTCCCCCAAGGATAGGGGGGTTGGACGTACCTGGAATTCAGCTGTATGTACTGGCGTCTCAGTTGGCTCTGATGCTGTACTAGTTCAGAACGGAGCAGGGGAAAGGGTGGTGCAAGATTGAGCAGGATGTCACGAGTATCCTACTTGAGATGTTGCAATTCTTGAAGTGGGTGGTCTGTTGGAAGCCACCAAGGCGACCCTTAGTTACTGGGACCAAGCGTTGTGATGGAAGAAGATACCCCGGGGGCTCGGGTCATATAGCCAGATGGGTTAGAATAAAAATGTTTCCCCGGAATGGAGTAACACCTTCAGGGAACATTGGGGTGGACATGGGGCTCTCACTCTACAAGACTTTTATCAGGATACCGAACCTCTGAGGTTTGAGGATTGCAAGGGGAAATTTAATATTGTGGAGAGTGAGCGGTTTCGCTATATGCAGTTAAGGCATTGGATTTTACAGAGGGAGGTAAGGGTAGTGGGCACTCGGGCGCCAGCATGGCCTAGAGTTGATGATCGGAGAAGGGTCTTGGGCGAAAGGAATCTCAAGGTTATACCGGGTACTGGATATGGCTGAAGTGGGCGATGGGCTCCCATATATGGTTAAGTAGGAAGAGGATTCGGAAATAGTGCTCGAAAAGGAGGATTGGAGCCAAATATGGGAACGGGTGCACAAGGCATCTAGGTGTACGGCAATCAAGGAGTCTGCATACAAGATCGGTTATAGGTGGTACCTTACTCCACATCGAATAAAATGAATGATTAGTTCTCACCCTTGTGTTGGCGGCAATGGGGGGGATGTTGGAAGCTTGTCACACATGTGGTGGACCTGCCCAAAAGCACAACTTTTTTGGAGGGATATCTTGGGACATATTAAAGGACACAGTTGTGGTCCGCCTTCCGGAAGATCCTAAGGTGATCCTGTTGGGTGTAGCAGTGGAAGACATATATATTCGGCAAGTGGAACCACGGAAACCTTGATTACACACCTGCTGTCAGCAGCCAGAATGAAAGCAGCACAGGGGTGGAGAACAAAAGAGGGACCGGTGGTTAGCAAATCCTTTTCCCCCAGAAGGAGTGAAGTTTCACGTGAGTAAGAGGACAAACCCTGCTATCACGTCAATGTCAATCCCGAGCTTCCCTGGGTAGCCTAAATTGTGCCCAGTTGGAAGCCTGAGCCAGAGTATGAGACGAGGATTAATCCACATGCTGGAGGGAGTGGCTTGTTCATCGCACTGCATAAGTATTTTAAAGAAGTGTTGGTGCCCACCTTGGCCCATTGCGTTAAGTGGATCATGTGCGCCAAGCTGGGATCGGCATAAAAGGATTTGGGGCGCATTCAACACAAGGTGCTACGGCTTTGAAACTTTTCGCGAATGGAGCTCGGCTCCAAGACATAATGAGAGTCACAAATTGGTCAGATGAGTCGACCTTCAAGACCTTTTGTTTTAAGCCCATGGAATAGGTGGCCTTGTTGGTGGTAGGTAAGGTTTGAACAAGCATAAAATGAGCTTCCGTGTCTTGGCGTAGAGTTCCGAATTTCCAGACTAGCGTGCAGTAAAGTCAGAATTCTAATAAAGACACAGAGGAGAAGTATTATTCCACCCATGCAATCGCTGAGTAGCTATAGTAGGCAATAGGTGCATGCCGCGCGATGGGCACAAAAGGCGCAAGCAACAAGGCCAAAGTATGGGGTGAGGGAGTAGCGAAGGCATGTGATTGCCCATCCCCAAGACAGATACCAGTGTCTATTACATGTGCGCAGGCCAGCAGGCTCTTGAAGAGACAATCGGGATACAGCTCGGAACGTAAACCAGTTGGAGAAGTTGTGCTAAATTGGGCACCGTCAGTTTATCTTGTTTTGACTCAACAAGCTTCAGTTACAAAGCTCAAAGCAGCGACATAAAGAGGAAGAATAATGGACGAACATGGACAGTTATGCAAGAAGGCATGCCCGGATTGGTGGGCAAGATCACATAGGGGGTGGGGTGAGTGGGGGGTGAGTGTGTGACTGCTACAATGCACAGTTCTGAACCAAAACACAGTTGGCAGAGTGGGAGTTTAAGAATGCAGACAATTACAGTGCTGGATGAAGGCACACCTAAATTTGATTTAAAAAATACATATGTTTTACACTAAAAACAGACAATAGAATGCAGGATGAATTTGATACCTGAATTAGATTTTTACAATAAACAGAATACAATGCTGGACGACACAGGAATTGCAGCACAGCACAACAGAGTTGCGGTCAGCGGAAACGTAACTCAGGGAGTGAAAGCAGAGTGAAGTTTCACTGTGGTACATGGGAGATCTGAATGTGAGTTGGATATGCAGAGGGAGTGAGTGAAGTGAAGATGAAAACAGCCACCAAGCGAAGTACTCACGTGATAGCGAGAGGGAGGAAGGCACAGTCCAAACCTGCATGGATGGAGTATCCAATATGATAGCGCATTATAGCCTGTGGGTGTAATAGAGTGGGGCCCGGAGGCACGGCCATGTACTGACAGAAACAGACAGGGACTTTGAGCATGGGCCGGCTCCCACCTCCCGGAGCCACTGATTATCTAAAGAAGAATAGGAGCAACCAATGATGGGTGGGGGAGCAGACACAATGCTACCTACAAAGCACTACATCTTGAAAAAGAAAGTGGCAGCAGGGTCAGTGAAGAAAGAACATAGTGAAAGCCCTTTTTTAAAAGCATCCACTTGTCATTGTGATCATTTGCACAGTGAAGACCCCGCAGAACACAAGAGTGTTTTAATTATTAAAGATACCATGTAAGCCTGACATACAAATCTCACATTACATTGATGATATTCTCGTTCAGGGCAAGGATGAGCGCAGAGTGCACAATCAATTGGAAGCAATCATTGATGGGTTGAAGAAGGAAGGCTAGGAGATTAAACCTAACAAGATTTAAGGGGCAGCTGAGACTGATATTTTGTGGAATTCCATAGTACAATGGCACCAAGAGATAGTGCCAAAACCCAGACAAAAGACACTTGAATTTATTACCCCAGTGAACAAGAAACACGCTCAGCAGTTCATAGGGCTGTTTGGATTTTGGAGACAGCATATACTACATTTAGGGTCAATCTTGGCCCCACTATACAAAGAGACACGAAAGAAATATGAATTTGAGTGGGGCGAGGAGCAGCAGAGAACCTTTGATTTGGCAAAGCACACATTGCAGTGTGTGCTCAATTTGTGGCCTTTGAAGTCAAGAGAAGTGGAGCTAAATGTATATGTACGAGAAAATTAGGCCAACTGGACTCTGTGCCAGAAGTAAAACAATAAGCGAGTTCCTTTGGGATTTTGGAGTCACAAATTACCCAAAGCGGATAATAAGCACACCCCATTTGAAAAACAATTATTAGCATGCTATTAGGCTCTTATTGATACAGAACAACTGACAGTGGGTCATGATACATTGATCAGATCTCAAATCCCAATTATGCAGTGGGTGTTTAGCTCTCCTAAAACACACAGGATAAGTCACGCAAAAAAAGCCAGTATGAATGGAAAAGGAATTTTCAAGACAGAGACAAATCAGAAAAGGGTGAAGTTGCAAAATTACATGAGCAATTGGCTAATAAACCATCCGTAGATTACATACCACAGGAAGTGATCGAAGTACATGTGTCTCCAGAGAAATGGGGAGTACCTTATGGAGATCTGACAGTAGCGCAGACAGAGTATGCCTGGTTTACTGATGGCTCTGCTTGCTAGTAGACACTAAGCGCTATTGGAAAGCAGTGTCATAATCCGAAGACAAAAAAAGATCATAACGTCAAGAAAAGGGAAGAGCAGTCAGTTTGCAGAAATCAATGCAGTATATCAAGCTTTGAAATAAGACACATGGGCAATGTCATGTGTACACAGATTCATGGTCAGTGGCCAATAGGCTAGCTGTGTGACTGCCGATATGGCAAAAGAATGGGTGGAAAATTCATTCAAAAGAATTGTGGGGAAGGGAACTGTGGCAAGATATCTGGGAAATGATATCACAAAGTGAAGTAACAGTGTATCATCTGGATGCACACTGCACTACTGACTCATTAGAATGTTGGTTTAATCTGTTGCAGATGAACACACCAAGATTTAATCTGTGGACGCGAAGGCTCAGGAAAGCGATTTGGAGGTTTTGGCCAAGTGGGCTCACTAGAAATCTGGTAACATGGGGGAAAAAGCTACTTACAGGTGGGCACAAACTCAAGGGATTAATTTCCCTTTAGCGGTAGTGAAAACAAGTATTTTGCAATGTCCTGTGTGTCAACATCAACATCACAGATCCATCCCTCATATTGTCCAGGACACTTGTGAAGAGGCAGGTTACCCGGTCAAATCTGGCAGATTTGATTAAATCAGTCCTATGCCAATCAGTAAAAGCTGACAATACGCATGTACCATTGTGGATACCTTTTCAAGATATTTGATGGTGTTGCCATGCAAGAGGGACACACATTTGAACACCATCAAGTTGTTAGATCAAATCATATTGCATTACAGTGTGCCCTTGCAAATTCAGAGTGACAGTGTCACACATTTCAAAGGCAGGTTGGTTCAGTAGTACTGTCAGGAAAATAATATTGAGTGGCCCACCTGTACCCACAGATGTCATAGCGTCATGCAGAGACCAAGGTGTTTTAGTAATGGGGCCATGGCAGGGAGAAAATGGGATATGTACCTGCTGACAAATGTTATTTAAGAGAATGATTATCAACACTGATATGTTTTCTCTGGGTTTGCTTTACAGAGCCTGTGCCTGGTGTACGTTTAAGTTTAAACGGACTCCATTTGTTGCAAGATTCAAACGAGACGAGGTTGGAGAATGAGGTTCGTAGGTCGCTTGATGCCAGCCCCAGCAGGCACGAAGAAACGGATTTGCAAATCATCAAGGATAAACCAAGTACAAGCTGCTCAAACTGAGAACATATGGATTTACCTTGCACAGAAGTTTAAATATCACTTATTTTTGTTTAACTGATGTGCATAATGCTATGGACCTACTGACAACATGTCTGGTAGCAGTGCCAACACCTGCTTCAACTTTAAGACACATTTTTGGAATCATTCATAACAACTCTTTAGTGGAAGACCACGAGGTACGACAATCGTGTTCTGTTTATTAGTACTTTAAATTTTGCCAAGAAAATGTTTGCTTTCCGTGACTTCTGAGCCAGAAGAGGTGGGCAAATTTCAAAAATTGGATATGACCAAGGAAATAAACCAGACTGTGTTTAAAGAGCAATTGTGTTCACGTACTACAAGCACATGCACTGACATTGATATAACCATGTTGCATCTATAGGGCCAACCCCAGACAGTGATTCAAATGTGCATTTACTTTCTGAATTTGAAGTACTTGCATATTCATTGGTGGGAGTTTGGGGATTAGCTGCTGGGGGATATAAAGCTTTGATTAAGTTAGCATGTTTAGTAGTGAAGGGGATAAATCATACCTCTCAAGCCTTGGAAGAATTGCTCCTAGATAGCAAAGCTATGAGAAAAGCAGTTTTGCAGAATAGAACTGCTATTGATTATTTGTTTAAAGGAAACCTATTTTAGGGTGCAATGTATTTGAAGCACTGTGTTTCAATTTGAGTGACCATTCCCAGTCTGTGCAAAACCATATTCAAAATGTGAAGTATTTCACAAAGCAAGTAGCAACTTTCCATACTGTGAATTGCTGGAACTGTTTTTTTTTCTGGATTCCAAATATTGTTGAAACCTTGCGTTATGCTTTTGGTTGCATTTTTATAATTTTGATTCCTTCTAGTTGTTTTCAATGTATTTATAGTTTAGTTATAATGCTTCATATGTTTCAGAGTCTGTTTGAAATGCATACTGGGTGCAGCAAGGGACAGTTTCCTCAAGCCTCAATGAAGGCTGCATTTTAATGTGAGCTCTGAATACTGTGTGCATTCTTTGAAATCACTAGAAAAACATTGTTTTCACCTGTGCTAATCTGCAGTGTTTCAATGACTGCTTTGCCCGATAACGTCACAGGAACCAAAAATTGTCTTTCGTGCTCCCATGAGAAAGAGAAGTGTTTATCCCATGGAATTTTCCATGTGATATTTCGTCCGAACGACCTTGGAGGCTTGTAACAGGTGAAACTTCAGGAAAATTACTATCCTGCATTTATGGGAGGTTTAAATTGGAGAGCACCAGATTAGGAGATTCAGAAGAAGCTTTGAGGAAAAGATAGATGTATCGCTTTCTATTGCCCTTTAAGCACAAATCTCTCTGTTTCAACTGGTTTGGAGTTTCCCAGTGCAGTTTTTGGCAGAGATGAGAAGTCTTATGGCTAGCGCTTTAAGAGTGATGTATAATCAACCTTTTAATGTAATATGTTGTATTCATTAATGTAATAAACAGACATTAAGGGCCATTTCATAATTCAGCTGAGAGAAATGCGCTCATCTTGGAAGCAAGACGACGCGGATCAATACAGGTTCGATCCCTTGGTCTGGAGGTGCGGGGGAAAGAGAGAAGAGAGAGGACTCTTAAGTGTACAAAGTATTTTCATAAGGTGATAAGCGAAATTGAGACTTCTAGACATTTATTAATTTAGTGAAAATATTTTGTTGAACTAAAAGCATTAAACCTTAGCAGATTTGTCCAGAATTATGAGCATACTGTGACAGACCATTTCTGGTTTCGCTGCTTAGCTGGGAGATATACCCCACAAAAGAATTGTATTCATCAACTTATGGAAAGCAATAATTAATAAAATAGCTAGAAAAAATAGGGTGCCTTAGGACAAGATATTCTATCTACAGTTATATAATAGGGGAACTGCGTAAGAAATATATTGGGGAAAATAGCTATGTTATAGCAATATTTTTGTTTATTTTTATTCTTGTAATGTATGTATATTGTGTAAAAGGTTATAATGTAACAGTAATACACTAAGTATTCTTAAGTGTTATTTCAAATATTTCAGAATCTGGAAAAACTGTATCCCACAACCATGATGAAACAAACTCCATTCGCCCCCAAATGAGAAAATACAAAAAAATCTGAGACCATTGATACTAACATTTCCTCATTCTTTGAGAAAAACAATTTAGCATCCTCTCTGAACAATATGAATTATGCTAGTATACTCGCTGAACAATATGAATTATGCTACAACTACTGCTCTCTCTCATTTAAAAGCAGTAACTATTGAAAATGGAAAACAGGTCATCCGTAAGCTAAATCCAACTATTTGTCCTAGGAAGTGATTAAATAGATGGCCATTTTCGCACCCACTACCACTACTTTTAACAATTACTCTCAATAGGATGATATGAAACAAGCAGGGATGCAACCTTGGATTAATAAAAAATTCAAAAATTTTAAAAAAACTTTGGATCCTAGTAATTGGGATTTAGTGGCAAAAAAACAAGTTGCAAACTACTAGTCACTTGCCACCTCAATTCTATACATACACAAAAGCACACCATTTCTCATTGCTAAGAATCAAGTTTCACTAGTCAATGGCTAGTGGAAAGCTCAAACTGTGCAGATTGTGGGTTAGTAGTTGCATCACAACTTCAAATCTTTATGGAGTAACATTTTTTATATGCAAGACCAACAATCAGACTTCCGTCCTTCTAAAGGCATTGAAATGGCAATTACTGATGTAAAATAAAATGTATTTAAAATCATAAACGCGAGTAAAACAGGGATTCACAGGTTGTTGATTATTTCTGCAGCATACTCTCAACCACCCCCTACCTTTTTAGGAAGTGGCAGGAGCATCATACGAAGATGTATGTTGACTCACTTCCTTTTATTGAGCATAGAATCGCCAAGGTCCGAATTGGATCTCATGAAAACCAATTGGATCAAGTCCTACATGGGGCTTCCTTGTCACTTACTTATTTATTTTTTTTAAATTTGCTTTTATTGGTTTTATCGTATACAGCAAAGAAAAGAAACAAGAAAGAACAATGAAAAAACATCAAGATACATACAAAATAATGCACCAGTTGACACAATTAGTTACAGAAGAACAACAAAAAAAAACAACAAAAAAAAAAAAGCTTAATGTCAGCTCACAGTGTCATACAGTTATCTCAGTTCTCAATGAAGGTGCATTTCCTGATACTCAAAAAGAAGAAGAAAAAACAACTCCCCTTTCCCCCCTGACCCCCCTTACTTAACTTGGCACCAGTTCGTTTTTCGCAATTAGAGCGCCGAAATGTTGATAGGGCAATGTTTTTCCAGTGTCTGACCTCACAGTGCTTGCTTGTATCAAAAGATTTTCCCTTTTTTTTTGTTTGTTTTTTTCCAGTCACTGCTACCTGAGCATTGGATTTCCATTAGGTCTCCTCAGGTTCGTCTGATAGGGACTCATTATCTGGCGTTAGGTGTCGACCTTTAAAGTCCAAACCCTAGGGTTTCACATTGGGCTGCCCAGAGCGGCCATTATGGTTTCATCAGATAGATGTTGGTGGCTAGGGCAATCCATTCACTCTTCCTAGGGACTGTACCGGATTTCCATTTGATTGCCAGGAGGGCCCTGGCGGCCAGGAGTAGGTAGGGTGTCAGGCCTTTCACTCTGTTCCACTCGTCCGCGTCTCGCTCTAAGGCAAAGAGCACCAGATAGGGGGTCAGCATCTCTCTGAATACCATCAATTTCCTTGATCCACCCCAGTACTTCATTCCAGAATACTTTGATGCGCGGGCAGCCCAACCACATATGCCAGTAATTGGCCGTTTGACCACATTTCCTCCAGCATGTCGGGCTCATTGACTGAGACATTTTGGATAGTCTGAGGGGGTCGTATTGCCACCTATGCAGGAGTTTGATGGCATGCAATTTGTACTGACACGATAGCAATGTTCTAGAGGCGGCCTGCACATTAGGTTCCATTGCTCGGGGTCTAATTCTTCCCCAAAGTCCTTTTCCCACCTAGACCTCAGAGGCTCTGTGGAGCCGTCTCCCACTGCTATTAGTTCCTGGTACATTATTGATATGAGACCTTTCCTCTCCACTCTAGAGTCCAATATTTTCTCGAATGGGGTCAATTCTCTGCTCAGTTTGTCCTTCCATTCTGCCTTCGTCAGGACCCCTTTCAGTTGGATGTACTGAAATGTGGATAGTGTGCCTATGCCCAATGCTTCCGTCAGTTCCGGAAGAGTGATATAGGAGTCCTTCCTCTGGAGCTGGCCCACTCTCTCTAAGCCAGCCTCGTACCAGGATTGGTATCTGCCCACCTCTGGTATGCGATCGTTCATGCCAGGAGACCATAGATGGCTGAGCGGGGATGGCCACGTGGTGATCCCGCACATCTCCCGATTCACACGCCATACACTCCAGATCGTGCTCAGTATAGGGTGGCCCTCGATTTTCCGTGGTACCCTTTTGTGCGGGGTCCATAGCCATTCTGATACTGTGGCCGGTGTAAAGTAATGGTTGCCCATTTGGACACATTGAAGGTCATTGTGTTCTCTGAGGTGGGGAATCATGACTCGTAATTGGTAGGCAATGTAATATGATCTCAAGTCCGGTAGCCCAACCCCTCCTCTGTCCTTGGGGAGTATCAACGTGGTGTATGCAATTCTAGGTTTCTTACCCTGCCATATAAATCTCAACAAGATCTTTTTAGCTTCACTGAAGAACGCTTTGGGTATTTCGATTGGCAGCATTTGGAATGGGTACAGGAAGCGTGGGAGACATGTCATCTTAACCGCGTTGATGCAGCCAAGCCAAGAGATCGTAAGTTTACCGCATTTCTTAAGGTCCGCAGTAAACCGCTGGAGGAGTGGAGGGAAGTTAGCTTTGAATAAGTCATTCAGGTTCCTAGTAATCTGTATGCCCAGGTATTGTAGTGTGAGGTGTTCCAGCTTAAGGCCTAGTGGAAGAAACTTAGGATATTTTCTGTCCTAGTTCCCTGAAGGGGGAATAGAATGGATTTTGCCTTGTTTACTCTAAAGCCGGAGAATTGGCCATACTCGTCCATTAGTCTAAGGACTTGGGGAATTGACTCTGCGGGATTGGTCATGTTTAAGAGAAAGTCATCCGCATTTAGCGCTATTTTATATTCCACCGGGCCTAGTCGGATCCCTTCTATCGCAGGGTCGGTTCTTATCCTTTGTGCTAGGGGTTCTAATGAAAGGGCGAAGAGGATCGCGGAGAGGGGACGTCCCTGTCTAGTCCCTCGTAATTCAAACCAACGGGAATATTCACCATTTACGGATATCGATGCTGTAGGAGATGGCTCCCAGAAAATCCCACTCGACTCCATCAAAGGCCTTTTCGGCATCAATTGATAGGACGGGGTCCCCAGGGAGGTCGCGGGAAAATAGAATGAGGTGCAATGTTTTGCGCATGGAGTCAGCTCCCTGTCTCCCGCGTATGAACCCAACTTGATCTGAATGGACCAGGCGGGGCACTAGCGTTTCTAATCTAGCCGCCAATACCCTGGAGTAAATGTTGGCGTCAAGGTTGAGGAGGGAAATAGGGCAATAAGATCTGCAGCTTTTGAGGTCCCTACCCTCTTTGGGAATCACCGTTATCAAGGCTTTTTTAAAGGAGTCCGGGGCCTGCCCTGTCTCTAATATTTCATTAAATAGAACCGAGAGGAAGGGGGCTAGTTGTTTGGCAAACGTCTTATAGAAACCAGCGGTATAGCCGTCTTCACCCAGGGATTTACCTAGTGTTAGCCTTTTGATTGCTTCGTGCACTTCCTGTTCATTAATCGGGGAATCCAGAAACTCAGTTTCTGCGTTCGTTATCGTAGGCATAGGGATTGAAGATAGGTAGGCTGATGGGTCAGGTTGGCCGGGAATTATCTCAGAGGTATAGTTTCTCATAGAATTTGGCAAAGGATTCTGGGATATTGGGGGGTATGGGGAGGGGGGACAGGATCCTCGAAGATTTCGTTCACTCTACGATCAGCTCTTTGTTCCCCAAGTCTGGCAGCCAATAAGGCGTCGGCCTTATCGCCTTTCTCATAAAATTTCTGTTTTAAAAATTGCAATTTACACACCACTTGATCGTGTTCCAAGAGCCGCAATTCTTCCCTTTTCAGCTGCGCAGTTTTCACTTTATCAGGGTCAACTCTATGTTCTTTTTTCATCTCCGCTTCTAATAGACCTATATCGGCCCTCAACTTTTGCTCTATAATTTTCTGTTCCCTTTCTTTGCGGCCCCCTCCCGTATTAGGGTCCCTCGACATGTGGCCTTCCCTGCCTCCCAGATCACTTGTCTGGAAACCTCCCCATCGTCATTAATATTAAAGTACTCTTCGATTTCGGTCTCCATAGTCGTCTTGAAAACCGGGTCCTTCCAGAGGGTTTCATTGCACTGCCATTCCCCTCCCATGGTGGGTAGGTCCGCCCAAGAAATGTCAGCTTGAACCATGTCGTGGTCCGACCAGGTTATTGGAATAATATCTGAGTGTTGTGTGGTTGGTATGAGGTCGTTCGACATGTATATATAGTCAATGCGCGTAAAAGTGTGGTGGGGATTTGAATAGAACACTTTTACTTAACACACCCCTACATGATCTGCTCTGTGAAAATGACGAAACATTTCACAACTATGCAGACAACACACAAATTAGTCTTCAGCCTGGATCTAATATTGCTTATATACAAATTATCCTTGGATTTGAATACAATAGATGAACAATTGGTTAGGCTTAAACCAAAACAAAAACAAGTGTTTACTAGCAGCTTTGTCTCATTCATAGCAGAAGAATTAAGCTCTCATCTAAATGTTTTCTCCATCGGGGGGACCCCTTTTCTGTCTCCAACAAGGTAAAATGCTAGGGTTCATGTTAGAATCCTCTCTGTCCTAAGAAGCACAAGTTAATTGGCTAAGTAGATCTAGCAACTATTACTTGATACGTCTTAGGCAAATATGCCCAGAAAATACTGCTACTACTGCTCGGGGTATAATAGGCGCCAAGCCTGATTAGTATAATGTTACATGTTTTGGAAATAAGCAAGAGGCTCTTTGTCAGCTCCAGATCATACAACATAACAGAGGCCAGGATCAAAAGACATTGAAAAATGTGGATCTCTCTCCTGTGGAGACCTCACATAGCTCCATGTGTGGTTGCAAGTCACATTTAAAGCCCTAACTATTAATGAAGCCATATATGGCTAAGCGCCACTCAAATTGAAAGCTATGTTCCAATGGAAACATGCATCTAGAGCACTACACTCTAGGGCTCGCAAAAACATCACAATCCCAAGTTTCAAATGGTCCTACGAGGCATTCATCGTCTTGGGAGCAAGACTTTAGAATAAACTGGCAGAGGAAGTTCACCACACTGCAGACTTTATTAACTTAAAAAGAGATTTTTTAAACGTTTCAACGTGTGAAATTACATCTATGCATTTATCTTTGAAGTGATCACTTCGAAATCACTTTGAAATATCTGTGTAGTTGAGGGGTAATGGTTAAAAAGTGGGTGGGGATGGGCTTGGGGTAAGGGTTTTAGTGAAGGGGAATGGGGGTACCCCCCCAGTTATTTTTTAAAAAGTAATAAACTCATAGTGATATTTCAAAGTAAATTACTTCTAAGTAATTTAATTCGGCGAAAACACATGGAACCTAAAAAAACACTACTGTTGTAAATGTTCATGTCATCATTTTTTGAAAGTTTGCTCTCATACCCATGGTTCGCTTGTGCAGAACAAATAAACCAAAATCCATGTTTAAACCATTGTTTGCCCATTTTGCCAACATGCCAGGGGATCCATGGGGCTTCACTGCTCTTCAGTTGGAGGGAGTCTATTAAGGGAGGTGAGAGTTGGGTTGGTAGTTCAATCAAAAGGAGTAAATTAGATTAAATTGGTAAAACGGCCACTAGCATACAGAGGCAACTGTAAAGGGAACATAGGCAACAAACTGGGTGTGCAGCTCTCCCAATCTTCAGCCCGTAAGATTTGTGTTCCAAGTATCTAAAATTAACATTTTAAAAAACACATTTGTTCATTCATTTTAGAGGGTTAACAGCAGCGCCTGATGCAACAGTTGCCTGTTCCCAACTTTCTTTTATTGTTTGTTGGCTCATTTAAACAAGGCATAAGTGACAATCCTCTTGCCTGGGCCAGACCAACATTTAGGTTAGCTTAACGCCTCTGTTTGGAACAGCCTCCCTGCCCATCTCAGACTTGAGCCGGACCTCAAGTTCTGGAAATTGCTCAAAGCTCTGCTGTTCTCTACCTCTTTCCCTTCCCTGTTAATCCCCCCACTGCTGCTGTGACCGGTGGCCTGATCCTCAAGAATTTCAGAGGATTCCAGGCCCTTCTTCCCAGTCCATACCAGCAAACCACACTGCCCTCGCGGGCCGCTGCTTGGTGGCTCTGCATCCACATCCTTGGGAGACGCCTGAACTAGCACTTAACCTGAGGTTCGGCTCCATGGCTCCCCTTAGCACTTCCCTCGTGGGCCCTGCACCAGCACTTGTTCACTCCTCTGCTCCACCCACTCATCTCCTGCACTGCCCCTCACTGCACTTGCACGTCCAAATGCCACAAGGCCTAGTAGGACCATGACTGTATTTTACTATTCTTGAAATTATTTCCCTGTTCCCTTACCGTTTAGCCTTGTGGCACTTTGAAACACAATTTTGTTGTGTAAGGCGCCTAACAAATACTCAATAAAATTAAAATAAAATACATTTTAAAAAGAAATTGTGCAAGGTGCAGTTGACTAACGCTCCCTCTACTCTTTTGCCTCATCCCATATATAAGCTAGTGTGCTACTTTACAAGTTATCAATCTAGCAAGTAAAACACCTTTCCAACACACTCTCTGCAAAAATGTTATCACCCTGTTTGTGGTGATTTCCTCTACAACCTCAATTTTTGGTCATGTTGAATTGAGATGAGCAAGCAAAAATGTAATATTTGCACCCAAACCCAAGGACCATTTTCAGTCCAACAAAGGCTAGCACTAAGTATTCCCAAAATCCATTTGGGAAAATGGAGACCCAAACGTTTCTCCTTTTCCTTCAATGCCCTATGGCTGGCTATCTGCACATGGTTCACAATAGCTCATTAACTCCTCCACTTCTGTGTGCAATGCACGGCCGCCAATAATCTCAACAGAGCACATACTTGGATTAAGTTCTCCCTAAATGACTCATGGCCCAAAACTAGGTTTCTGAAGTAGACGGCAGGAAGAATCAAATTGTGCTCCCCTGATAACTAGGTGCCCATCATAGCCATGGTCATCAATCTCCCACGTGCCTCTGATAAAATTTCATCTATGCGCCACCAACCATTCTTCACCAAATGCAGTACCTTTCCATAAAGCAGATCGAGTTCAATAGCCTGTCCCCATTTAGTAAGGCCGCAACTTGCTGCCAAAGCAAGGATTTGTTCCTCAGATAAAATCAACAACATGCGTCTAGCAATCTTAGGAAATTTGCAACAATGCTTCCACCACCAGGCTGTTTCTTTCCTTGGATTAACTCGACCAAAAAATTAAATCCTAGCATACTTGTGACCTTTTAGCAGTACCTCTAGAAATGCCATCCATACCCTTCCCATGGAAAAATCTCTTTGGGGGGGTTGTGAACTATTCTAAGTATGAAGGATCTTCACCAAACATGCATGTGGAATTACTGGCTGGCCTGTGGACACAGTGAAAAATATCCTAATTTTGCACCCTTCAATGTTCGAAACGCAAATGCAACTATTCTCTCTTGTCCATCATAAACCTGACGTGATACAGCTCCCACGCCGGTATCACTTGCATCAGGATACAATACAGTCCCACATCCACAATTAAACCTTGCCAAAACAGGCAAGGCGCTTCCACCATCATGTGCTTCACTTTTTGAAAACTCATCTTCACACACTTTAGTCCAAACAAAAGGAATCACTAAACCAATTTGGGGAACGCATTCTGAAAGTACAATCTTCAAAATGTGGCATAATATTCCAAAAAGCCACGTATGGAAATCACCTTCTGTCTAGAAGAAGGGGTCTTCATTTGCTTAATAGCTTTTAGAAGATCATTTTAAGGCTCAATCCCTTCCTTCGTGTTAGGGAGAATTCTAATTTCTGTGCTAATTCCCTTTACACTTAGAGACCCCCAGCTCTTTTGCTGGACTTTTGATTTTCTATCCTGGAGCGAGCAAGACCTTTTTCTAACTATCATGTATTTTTTATCTAATCTGCACTGTTTCTTTTGGTTTTGGAGTCTGACAAACTCCATAGGCATCACCTTTTGTATTGTGACACACAGCACCCTCACAGAGACGTCCTTTGGATTTCTCTTAAGGTTTAAATACTTTCTCCTGGGTAAACTACTGTTCCCAAGAGTATCAAACTGTGAAAGGAGGGGCTGGGTCTTAGAAGTCAGTGCTCTGCCCTAAAGACTGTGTTGTAAAGAATAAAATAACTTGAATGCAATAGTCCAGAAATGTACAAATTATCAATAATGTTTTAATTGTCCCATTAGTCAAGTTTCTCATCCGACACGTGTTTCCACCCTCACTGGGTCATCCTCAAGGCTGATAACGGACAAGCATTGTAACAAAAAGCAAACAAATCCACATGGCCTGTGTTTATGCCACACATATGATAAAACATAATAAAAACGTACATAGTAATTCACATGAATTGTAAAGTTAGATATATGATTCATAGAGAAGCAATAAAATCATTCAGAATACATACCCATTGACAATTGTCAGTAGAAGGGTATCGCGGAAGCGGCCAAGAACAAAACAAAAACATTGGTGTTGGTATTAAATGTTCTTAAATACATCTCTGAGGTTAATCCTCGAGTCCGGTGAGTCACACATGGTAACAAAGAATTAGACTAGTGTGCTGTAAGGTACAAACAGCATCATGCTATAATGATAGGAGGTGTGCCTCCATCTGCCAAACCCAGCCTAAAATTTCAGAGTAGTAGGTATCAAAAAGTGAGTTAGTCCTGAAGCACCCTATGAAAACTTGGATGCATATTAATGGAGAAGGAGAGATAGTTGAATAGGCCATAGACCAACACCCTAAAAATTGTATGAACACTATACCCAATCAAATGGATCATCGCAAAAAAGACTCACCAGTTTAATCTGTATTTAGCATCCAAATCCTATAAACAAGGGTTTAAAAGGGTCAGTTATATGCCTGGTAAACAAAAATAAATATTATGACTAAAAGTGCCAAATGACGTACCCTTCTGGCCAATTTACACATAATATCTTGCGTGCCGACATGGATGCTATATTAATCTCAGATCATGCGCCAGTTTGGATAGAAATGTCATTATCTTTCATATTGCCCAAAACCAATTATTGGAAGATGAATACTGCCTTGTTGAATGATATTGATCAGGCTGATAATATTGTGAAGGAAGCAGAATTCTTTGTATCTATATATTGGTCACTGGATGTGTATGTGTGTGATATCAACCTGGGAGGCATTTAAATGTTTTATGTGTGGCTTGTTGATAGGCCTATCCAGTACGAGGAGTAAAACGTTGAAGTGGGAGTTGATCGCCAGCAAGCTGTAGTCCTAGAACTAGAGAGAAGATATATGTCAAAACTAACTGTAGAAGCCAAGGAGGCACTGACCCACAGACAATTTCAGCTGAACAAGCTATTGTCTGACAAGGTAACTAATCTCCTTTTTAGAACCACTTTTAGTTTCTATGAAGGTGGCGAAAGATGTAACAAACTATTGGTGCGCCGCTTGAGGATCCAAGAAGCAGAACAAACAATAAGTGCAATAACGCAATCCTTGTGAGGGCTGACATTTGACCCTAAGATTAATAAAGAATTCCTTGACTTCTATTCTACATTATATACCTCTGACAGTCTGGCTGTGGTTTGAATAAATTACCTGACGCAGAGAGAGCATCTTTGCACCTAGCTCTGTTGGTGGAAGAATTGATGGGAGTGGCGAGACACTTAAAATGGGAGGGAGGGGAAGGTGGGGGGCTGAGGGAGTGCCCTGGTCCAGATGGGCTACCCACAGAGTTTTACCGAATTGAGGTGTTCATCGAGTCTAGGCGGAGAGGTATATTGCCTGCAGTGACAAGATAGCATCAACTTCTGTATTGCTCAAGAATAGGAAAACACTGACTTTGGTAGGGGATTACAGACCAATCAGTCTAATCAACACTGATAATAAGATTCTGGCCAACGATCCTTGAGGGTCGAGAACACTCTGGTGCATCTTATCAATCCAAACCAGTCTGGTTTTGCGAAAGGAAGGAGCGCTTCGACTAACAGGCGGAAATTAATACTGACATTGCAGGAATGCAATAAAATGAACTCAGAAGTGGCTGTTTTTTTTGGACGCCGAGAAGGCATTTGACAGAATCGAGTGGAGCTTCCTGTTTGCACTACTGAAGATTTATGAATTTGGTGCAGATATCTTACAATGGATATTGTTACTCTACTCAAAACAAACGGCGTCAGTGAACATGTATGGATATGGTCATCGAGTCGTTTGAACTGAGCAGAGGAACACAGCAAGGTTGCCCACTGTCGCCTGGCGATGGAGCCACTGGCAGAGAGGATCCGTCGCAATGACAAGATTGAAGGAGTACAATATGGAGATGAAGGTATGGTTGTATGCTGATGACATGCTGTTGGTGCTATGGATCCGGGACTCCTCACTGTTGGCTCCAATTCAGCAAATAAAGGATTTTCATTCATTTTCAGGATACAAAATGAATTGGGCAAAGTCTGAAGCAATGCCGGCTTCATCTACCTGCTCCAGCACAAGTGTCAAAAGGCTTGGTTTTCAATGGTGTCCAGAACGAATAAAATAACTCAGTATCTGGCCGACAAATGAAGTTCGTCACATGATGGATGTTAACATCAAGTGTATAACTTCAAAGTTGAAGATGGAACTGACAAGAGGGTCTGACTTAAAGTTATCACTATGGGGTGGGAGGTAAATGCCATCAAAATGTCATCTGCACCACACTTAAATTATGTGGTGAGCATGTTAGATTAAAAAAGAAATATTTCAAGGAAATTGACAGCCTGTAACTAAATTTGAGGGAAAACAAACAGCCACGACTTAAATTGTGGAAGTTGCAACTCCCTTGCGAGAGGGGGGTCTTGATCTCCCAGATTTGCTTTATAACATCTATCATTTTCTGCCATACACCTGATACTGTTCTTGGAGAATTTGCCTGACGAATGGACAAGGCCAGAGACGGAACTTAACACACCTATGTCCCATTAGGCACTATTGTTATCCATGAACATGAGAGGACAGATTTTTGGAGAACGTTGCAGAAGATGGACGAGATAACTGGGAAACAGGACAGTGTTCAAGAGCAAGGTCATCGGTTGATTAAATCGATGTATCAAAATCGAAGGTAAACCAGTTTTCTGGCCAGACTGGTTCCTGAGTGGATCAGAGACCTGATCGAGGAAGGAAGGTGGTTGCCGTTCAACAATTTGGTTGCCGTAAATGGACTAAAAGGATGGACATACAGTGAATATCAGAAATTAAGGCAAGCATTGAGGGAGCTGAAAGTATCAGATGATGTTCTTAGGATACATCTATTGACACTAAAAGCAGAGTCACTGTGCTTCGAATATGTACAAATTCCTGATGAGATTCAGGGGCCCGAATTAGCAACTTCTCATGAACTGGTCTGAATGCCTGGGCTCAGAGGTGACAGTCGGGAGATGGGAAAAGATGTGTGAGAAAGTTGCCTTGACGTCGCTGAATCTAAGGGAGAGGGCCTAATGTATACTGGATACTAGTCAAAATGAATGGGAGAGGTTTGAGGGATTCTGATTTGTGATGGGGTTGTGGCCACATGGAAGGATCATTTGCGCATATGATCAGGGATTGTTCAAAAGGTGAGGTCGTTTCGACTGGAAGTCATAAGAACAATTAATTAAGTTTTAATAACAAATATGGATTTTGATTTCTCAAACTGTAATATTGGAGGATTGCTTACCGGAAGATCTGAGCTGCTACCAACAGAGGTGTTGGTCTTTTAGAGCTGCCCTTTCAGCAAAAAATATCATTCTGAAAGATTAGAAAAATTTCACAATGCCTAGCAGGTCTGCATGGATTGATTGATTTATGCAGAATGTCTAAAATGGAAAGGGTAATTTTGAACAAAAGAGAAATTAAACCTGTATGAAGAGATATCGGGGAGGTTCTTGGAGCTAATGTAAACATTGGACTTGTGCTTGTTCAGCCTGGCCCCTTTTTGTGAAAATGTGTATGTATTGTTGCAAAATACAAAATCTAATAAAAGCGTGAATCTGAAGAAGAAAAAATAGCCCCCGATTATCAAGAGACAGCCAGCCAGCATGGAGCTTAAACACTAAGGGGCTGATTCACAGAAGTGTTTTACAATGGCGCAATCCCATAGGAAAACATTCTGTGAATCAGGCCCTGAATGCCTACTGAAGAGCTATAAACGTTTCTTTGTCGGCAAGGGGCTGATATGGAGAAACTAGTGTTAGTTAGAGGGACACTAGGTGATAACACGTCTGTATATCCCGGGTAATGTAAGCGCTGCAAAGCACACATTTTAAACCCGAGAGCGAAAATAGAGAATTGAATATGTTGTCGTGTTACAAGACTACTGACTTGCAACGTTACATGAGGTCTTTTGCTGGGGTCACCCCCGAGGCCCCTTTCCTTTGAAAGGCCCCGGCGCCGTCCTGGTTACAGTCCTCGCTTATTATCCTTGAAAGGTCTTCCAACGCTGTACACCACGTGTCTAACTCCGCTCTTGACCCAGTACCTCTCACTGGGCATTCTCACATTATGTCCCGCTCACCTTCTGCCCGTGTCTCAACCGACGTGCGCCCTTTACTTGTTATGCCACTGCAATGCGCCTTTAATTCATGTGCCTGTCAATGCTCAAACACCATTCTGAGGTGATACATGCCTAAATATTTCTCTAAAAGGAACCCAAACTCACCCTGAGTCCCTGCCATGTTTTGTCAGCCGGTGTTTGAAACCTTGCCACTTGGGTAGCGACTAGTTCCCATCCGAGAAAAGGACCATAGCAGTGGCCCCGCCCACTCTTTTTCACGTGACCTCTGATGTCATCCGTGTGATTTCCGGAGCATGAAGCGGCTCTTTGGCAATTTCAGTGAGCGGGGCTGAGTGGGATGCCGGATGCGGGAAGGCTCTGGTTGCCGGTGCAAGTCCAACCAAACTGCATGCCTTTGGCTTGCAGCGGTTGGAGTGGGCATTCTCTTTTGGATACCGAGAACGTTTCTGCGAGACCCTGGAGCGTCCGACTTCGTCTTGTCTGAGTGGCAAGACTCTGGCTGCCAGGCTGACACCAGATTTCTATAGAGGAGCGGGAAATTACATTTACTTTAAAAATCATGTTCAGCTATTCACAGGGCCTTAAGTGGGGTAAGAAATCGAGTCGGGGCCCTCATTTGGGGCGTGGCTTGTGGGAGGGGCGTGGCCTAAAACGTACGCAAATCATAGGGTATACACACAAATATATATAAATGTTATATATTTGTGTGCGTACCTTACTATGGTTTGTGTACTATGCAAGCCATCTTTTCTAAACATAGAAATATGTAACATATTTCTACGTTTATAAAAGATGGCTTGCAAAGTACACAAACCATAGTAAGGTACGCACACAAATATATAACATTTATATATATTTGTGTGCATACCCTACGGTTTGCCTAGTTTTCAGGCCATCTTTTTTTAAACATTTCAGGTTTATAAAAGATGGCTTTGAAAGTACACAATTCAAGCCATCTTTTATAAAGCTTTGACTACGGACAAAATTGTCCGTCGGCAAAGCTTTATAAAAGATGGCTTGAAATGTGTATTTTCAAAGCCATCTTTTATAAACCTCGAAATATGTCGAGGAATCCCCAGGTTCGCCGAGGGTTAAAGAGGGACAGTCAGTAACTGCCTTTGGTGACCGCTCGCGCGAGGGGTCACCAGATGCAGTTAATATGACTGACGGAAGTGGCAGCCAGTCACAGCGTCGCTGTGGCTGGCTGCCACTTCTGTCAGCTTGCCTGACTTCATTGCAGGTGCATCATCCCGTCGTGGCTGCGGCCATGACGTGACGGGATAATGCATCCTGCCAATGTTGTGGTCGGACGGGGGGCCCCGGCAGGGCCCCGGCTCAGTCCCACTTTTTGGAGACTGCCGGGGCCCGGCCCACTTTAAGCACTGGCTATTCAACATGAAAGTTATGGAGGGCTAAGAAAAGGAACAGGGAGACAGTGGATGGTGGTGTTTAACTGATCAAAGGGGGCTAATATAGTAATTTAATGTTTCATGAGGGTGTGTTTAGGATGGGTGGTTTTAGAGGGTGTCGGCTGGGGCTATCTGCGTGTGATTCGGGATTGGCACACGGGCAACTGTTGCAAGGGGGCAGGGGCATCTTGCTATGTGGAGGATGGGGCATTATGGTATTGGTCTAGACTCAAGGGAGGTATGACGCATCTTGGTGGGGTCTGAATGGTTGGTTAGGGGCACGATGGTGTGGGTCTGGAGGAAGGGGCACATTGGTGTGGGTCGGGAGGGATGGGAAAATAGTGGTGTGGTTCGGGGGAGGGATAGGGACAGTGGTTTGGGGGAGGGTTGGGGTACATTGGTGTGGGTCTGGAGGGGGGGTCATGGGTGTGGGTCTGGAGGAGGGGTGGGGGGTCATGGGTGTGTGTCTGGAGGGAGAGATGGGGCACAGTGGGCCTGGAGGGTGGCATGGGTCATCTCGGTGTGGGTTGGGAGGGTATGATGGGGCATCTTGGTGTAGCTCTGGAGGGAGGTGGTGGGGGCACATTGGTGTGGGTTTGTTGGGAGGGATGGGGCACATTGGTGTGGGTCTGGGGGGAGGGATGGGGCACATGGGTGTGTTTCTGGAGGGAGAGATGGGGCACAGTGGGTCTGGAGGGTGGCTTGGGTTATCTAGGCCAGTTGCCTCAGTTCAGTCTCTGCTGATCCCCACCCCTACCAGAACCTATCATGCCGCTGTTATGTAATATTTGGTATCCTAATTAACTAAAACATCGATGAACGAAGAGACAGACCCATATCCACACCAAGTAATCTACAGAAAAACCATAAGGAAAAATCCAAGGACATACCAAATGACTAACAGAGACAGCATGTCACGTGCCGTACCCATCTTCCATCCTGGCGCTTGTGGGAGAGATGGCGATTACTCCACCATTGAGTGTTCCATTTTGGAGCGCGTTTCCTTTTGTCAGCGGTCTAGTCTTTTCCTGCCTTCTGTTTTGTTTCCAGACTTAAGCCCCACCCCTCCTTCCCTCCAGTGCGTTGCAACCCATCGCTTTCGCTACAGGTGACTACGCTGTGCCGGCTTGTGTTCTTTTCGTCTGCTGTTGTTAGCGGGTCTCGCCCCGCTATCCTTCTGCTCCTTCCAGCTTTGCTCTGCCTGTCTGTTCGCTTCTTTCTTCCTCTCGCTATCTCTGCTTCGTCCGTGCTGGCTTCGGACACCGTGCCTCTGCCCGTCTTTGCCATTGCTCAGCTTCCTCTTGCTTACCTTCCGCTTACCATTTTTCTCTCTCGTTCCTTCTATTACTTTGCCTTTAGCCTCGTTGACTCTTGTATTGTTTACTTACCTTTGTATTTCCTCTCTGATATTTTCTGATTTCTGCCTTTAAGTCCTTTTCTTCTTTTTCTCTTCCGGTTTCCTTCCCCTGGTTTTCTCCTTCCATCGGATTTTCTCCTGTCTTCGGATCGCTCCTGCCACGAGACTCTCCCCTGTTCCAGTTTGAGTTTTCCTAGTACTTTCTCTGCCTCTTTCCTGGAACTGTTCCTCCTTCAATACTGATTGGATTACCTACCACCATTCTTCAGAATACTTCCTGGATCATCCAAAACGCCTCATTCCAAGACCGCTGACACAAGAGGTTTTTTTTTAAGCTCACGCTTTTTTCCCTCTATCCGGCCCTTCCGGAGGGGGGTCCCCTGCATCTGTTCCACTAGGGAGGCAGGGTGGCTTCCTTCTGGGGTCTGCCATATCTCTACTCCAGAAAAAAGCCACAAAGAAAGAAAGGGCAGAAGAAGAAATCCTCTGAAGAATCAGGTGAGGAGGAGTGGGGTTTGGAAGAGAGTGGAATAAGTGAACTTGAAACAGCAGTACTAGGACCAAAGACGGAATACATAGCAAGAGGAAGACAGAAGCACCAGGACAACTCACCAACAGGGCCCTGACCCTAAACTATAGCCATCCCCAACAGACCTAATCACAGTAGACAGCTGGGGAATAGGAAACCCTGTACCATTAGGTCCAATCCAGAAAGTGAGAAACAGAACAAGCACCCACTTTACACAATGCTCATCAAGATACAGCGGGAAGCACAATGCGCCATCACACACAAACTACAACTAAACAATAGACCTAAGGAAGTCACCCCACTAATGACAGAATACACAGGCTGACCAAGACAGACGCACTAGGATGCCTCATCAACAGCATTCTGACCCTTAACCATTCAAAGTTTCAACTGACCAGTGTCACATTAGATAACAAGAGAATAGATAGTACCAACCCAGTTCCACACCCGAAGAAATGGTTCAGACACACCTACCTCCCCATACAAGACTCGCTATGATACAGCTGGATAGGTGTAGCACCACCACAGCGAGATGGCCCATAAGGAACCAGCAACATCCCCACACACAGGGATACAGCTCAAACGGAACCAGAAGTACCTGAATACAGACCCCACTAACCCAACCCTCAATTTTCTGCATACTCAACTCACACAAAACACACAATTTCTCTCCCAGCAATCCGCACGCATCCGATACTTGCACCAAAGCCCAGCACTCGGTGCATACCGAGCTGAAGCTGCCAACAGCACACCACCTCTCCTACTCCCTTCCTCCCGACTAACCCTTCCCACCCTGCTTCCTGTTTACAGATCCGCCAGATTGCCTGGGGACCAATTCCGTTGGTGATGATGCGCTATATAAGTACCTTTAACATAACATCCCATACCGATCAGGTATCCACTGTCTTCGTAGATCGCAGACCAAAGTAGGAGAGTTCCGAGCCTCGGTATGGGGTACCAAATGTTGCATAACACAGGCATAACGCAACGCCCGAGTTCCATATTTTCCAGTCAGGGGAGCATCCAGCATTGCAAGAGGGGGTGGGGGGACAGCCATGATGAAACTCCTGCTACTTTCCCCTCAAATGCAGTGCACACAATTCCAGGTTGTCTCATTTGCGCCCACAAACCGCCAACCCCTGTCCCAGTCTACTTTTTTGGTAAAAGTACCAGTGTCATATGGCATTTTAACACACCAAAAAAAACTGCAGAATCATTACAGATGGATTGCACCAACAGAAATTACTTCACAGAATAAGTTGTCATAAGTAAGCCATGTGGCAAATAATATTAAGGTGCGAAGTACCTAAAATGCACTGTTATATATGGAGCAAGTAAGGCTTTTTTTAAAATAACAGCATGATATATTAACACATAAGCTTTAAAGTGAATCATTAACAGAGCTGCAGATAAGAGACAGTCTGATCACATGATCTGCCCAGGATCACACACACTTTGGTTAAATGGTGAAACCCGAATGTGAACAATTTAAGCAACTGAGCACATCTTCACAGGTTTAGTTTATATAGATATTTATTAAGGTTTCCCTTTGCATTTCATGTGCTTAAATAATACTTTATTTATAGCAATGCCTTGGAAGCAAAGCACATTACATAAGAAACTACCTT
Organism: Ambystoma mexicanum; assembly: GCF_040938575.1. Taxonomy (NCBI): domain Eukaryota; kingdom Metazoa; phylum Chordata; class Amphibia; order Caudata; family Ambystomatidae; genus Ambystoma; species Ambystoma mexicanum. Next base: position 341,940,566 of record NC_090926.1, read on the forward strand.
TTCATTATTAACTTTACACTATACATCATTATAGAAATATGTTGAGCAATAAGAGAATGGATTTAGTTTTATTCTCCCCATCCTGCATGCAAAGTCACAATAGCATCATGCAGATTAATGTGAGCCTAACAAATCCCCCTTGGGTAAAGCCATAGTAATTATTTCATAAAGCCTGCAGCATTATGCAACCTTCTCACACCTGATCACTCCCTCCCATGCACATTTCTAAAGGGACAAAAGTCCCTGTTAGTAGTCCCCCCTCCTTCTCATCAGTGCCTAATGGCTCACATTGAAATGCTGTGTTGACACAGAGCAACTTGAGAACCTCTCTGCTGCTGCCCGGAGCTCCTTGGGACATTGTCCTGGCAGAGGTTTTGGAAAGGGTAAGGTGTCCTGCTGCCAGGACAATTACTGTGCTGAGCAGGAATTTCTCAGCACACATTATCCTGCCAGCGGGACACCTTTCCCGTTGGGCACCCTCATTGAGGGGCCGAACTGGAGAGGTGGCCCACTGACGAATGTCCCGGTCAGGCTCTTAAAAGAGCCTGTGGGGTGGGTGGCAGTGTGCCCCAGCCCCCTGCTCGGTATGCCACTGTAACTTGATTAGTTAGCTGAACTGCATTGAGTTGAATTAAACTTAGTTGGTTATATGGTTATTTGTAGCTTAAAAAATCACAGCTGCCTGGGTGGCATAGAATCCCTGGGTCAGCTTTTTGAGGGAGGCCAACCACGCTCCTTCGAGCAATGTAAGTCAGCCTTTCAATTAACAGAAAAGGACAGGTTCACCTACTCGCAGCTCCGACACTGGTGCTCCGATCCGCTGACCCGCTCTGCAGCAATGCGCGCCCCTAGCCCCCTCGAACTCACCATTAAAGACTTGCCACTGTGGTGGAAAATCTCCACTCTCTACAAGCTGCTACAAGGGGACTTCCTCGCTGCCAAGGCCTCCTACATGTCACAATGGGAAACAGACTGCCACACCCCATACAGGACCAGTCCTGAATAGACATCTCGTCTAGAACCCATTCCTCCTCCTGTTGTGTCACCAATCGGGAATGCACTCATAAATTGCTCCTACGGTGGTACTACCCCTCACTCGGGCTCCACTCGGGCTCCACCAATTCCACCAGCCATTGGGCCCCATAGGCTGGCGTCGCTGTGGTCTGCCAGGGTCATCCTTACATATGGGGTGGACGTGCCCAGTGGTAAAGGAGTTATGGGCCCAATGCATCGCTACAATTGCAGACATTACCCAGGTGACTCTCCCGTTGGAACCGGAACCCATCCTCTTGGGAGATCCGTCCCCGGGCATATACCCGAGAACCAGCTAACACAACTCCTGCTCGACGCAAAGATCACGGTGGCATGCACCTGGAAACACGTTGAGGGCCCCCTGATGACGCTATGGTGGCTGAAACTTTGGGACATTTTTATAGCGGATAAAATTACTGAGGCCAAGACTATGACCAGAACTTCCCGGCATTAACGTACAAGCCACGCCTAATAGCAAGAGCCCTCCAACCGGACTGTGAGGGCAGAGCCCTGGCCCAGGCCCCGCTGGATCCCGACGAGAGTTGAGAGGGAATGGGAGGGGGAGAAGCCCGGTGCATGTTCGTGCAGGGAACTGGAGGCTACTGGTTGCTGGATGTGATGTTTGTTGATCTAACTGTCATTCATGTGCTGTTTTAAAATAAACAAGTAAAAAAATGGATGGAAATGGGTACACAGAATATGCCTGGAAATTAAAAAAAATACTCCGAAATACTACCTCCTCAGGAAAATTGACCTGATAGAAGGTTCACTGTAGAGGGTGTGGCCTAGCAGTGCAGTCATCATGGCAGGTACGTAAAATACATACAAATAATATTTCATTTTACAGGGTTGACATGAAAGGCAGATAAATCACACAATAAACCAAACTGACAATATGTATATTATACATCTCATAAACAATAGGTGTATCCTACCCTTATTTAACACAATCTAAGTTGAACTAAATTCTGGGGGAGCAAACACTCGACAATTTCTTTTTGGGAATGCTGTAAGTTGTATCAATCGACTAATGTCCCGGGAGGATAGCACAGCGGCAGCGTGCGCGTCTTGGAAGCAAGACGACACAAAGCAACAACAGGTTCGATCCCCGGGTCCGCGCTTAGAAACCTCTGAGTGTTTAAGCGCGTTATAAATACGTAACTAAGACAAAGAAAAAACACAATTACACAACTAAGAAAAACTAACAATTCCTGTAACAGCGCCTCGATGCCTGCGGGCTGTGTGAGCGCTTTATAAATGTAAATAAATAAATAAATAAAAATAATGCTGGCATTTATCACACGTTATAGTGAGAATGAGCTGGTTGGAGGGAGAAAAGAACAATCCTATAGTCACCTGTAATTTTTGACAGATTGGGGATAATAAATGGAGTACTGAATTGGAAAAGTAATTTAGTCCAAAAAATTTGTGCATTTTCTTAAAATCTGTATTCATTTCTTCAAAGTGCATTATATCAATTCAAAAAACACAATCATTCAACTTCATGATTCATTGTACAGAGAAATGGAGAAATCATGGACATTTTTCAAAACATTTAAAGAACATGACAAACCAAAATTGAAATTTTAGCAAAATGTTCTTATAAATACAATAAAGGAAAAAATTAGGGGGAGGGGGAAACTCTTAAAGTAGTTGCCCCTAAGTATACGGGAAGTCTTTTCAAGTTGATTCCCTTCAAGACAGTTCATTTGTCCATAAGATTGGCTTGATCTTTACTCTGGGCTTCTGTGTTACCCAATATGTGGGTCTTTATGAGGTAAAAGAATTCTCTGCCATGTCTCGTATCTGCTGTTCGGTAAAGCTTAGTGTAGCTTGTTCTGCCATTCCTTAATCTATGAAGGGGCAGAGATGAGTAAGAGACTACTATTTATATGGGAAAAATTCCCACATAGGGTTTGTACGGGTGTCTTGACTCCAGGCCTGTCACTGTGTAGCCCAGATATCTTTTCCTTGGGAGAGGTAAAAACTGCTTAGCGATGGACTGAAGGTTGTTGCAGAATTACTACGCTGCAATGTCCTAACTATAGTTGTTAGTCCTTAGCAACTTGGGTTGCCCTTAATTGGTATCATCGTGAGCCCCCGTAGGGGTTCAAGGACGAGGCTGGATAGGGTAAGGATACTGAGCCCCAAATAACTGAAATCCATAAACAATAGGTGTATCCTACCCTTATTTAACACAATCTAAGTTGAACTAAATTCTGGGGGAGCAAACACTCGACAATTTCTTTTCGGGAATGCTGTAAATTGTATCAATCCACTAATGCTGGCATTTATCACACGGTATAGTGAGATTGAGCTGGTTGGAGGGAGAAAAGAACCTATAATTTTTGACAGATTGGGGATAATAAATAGAGTACTGAATTGGAAAAGTAATTTAGTCCAAAACTTTTGTGCATTTTCTTAAAATCTGTATTAATTTCTTCAACGTGCATTATATCAATTCAAAAAACACAATCATTCAACTTCATGATTCATTGTACAGAGAAATGGAGAAATCATCGACATTTTTCAAAACATTTAAACAACATGACAAACCAAAATTGAAATTTCAGCAAAATGTTCTTATAAATACAATAAAGGAAAAAATTAGGGGGAGGGGGAAACTCTTAAAGTAGTTGCCCCTAAGTATACGGGAAGTCTTTTTAAGTTGATTCCCTTCAAGACAGTTCATTTATTATACATCTCATAGCAATATTTTTGAGGTTTTATTTTCCCCATCCTGAAGGGAACATTAGTCACCCCAATTACACTCCCACTGCTGGGTGTGCAGCCATCAACATGCATGTGGACAATAAAGCACTTTGTTTTGGGAAAAAAGATGGGGCGGGGTCTATTGCAGTAAGCATTGGGCTGCAGAAACACCTGTTATGCGTGAGAGGAGGATCCAGGGTCTGACTGCTTCTCATTGCGTGCATAGTGCTTGGGCGAGTGCTGCTTTTTTCGAGTGATGTTCCTTCGGAGTCCTATCTCAGAGGGACTGATTGTGCTGCTGTGTGTCTTAGTACTTCTCTGCCCCCCACCCTTTAGGGTGTCTCTGCGTGAGTATTTACTGAGTGCTGCTCTTAAAGTTGTCTGACCTTTGCCCTTTGTGAATGCTGGCCAATGTCAGTGCAGTTGCTGCTTTGTGTTGTTTGTGCAAGCTTCCATTTGTAGTGCTCTTCAGTGGGAGTGATTTCTCCAAGTGAGATCTGTTCAGTTTTATTGCTGCTAATTGGGTGTGCTGTTTAGTGTGAGGACTGTCTCTGGGTACTGCTCAGTATGAGTTCTGTCTCTCTGATAGCTACTCAGTGTGAGTTTTCTGCTGATAAGTGGTGAGAGTACAGCCCAGTAGGTGTATTGTTTGTCTGTGTTGCTTAATGGGAGTGATTCCCATTGTAGTGCTGCTTGTGAGTGCTACACATGTGTGTGCTGCCGCTAGATGCTGCTCAGTGTGAGTTCTGTTAAGTTTGAGTGTGTTGTCTCTCTGAGAGCTACACAGTGCCAGTGCTCTGCTGCTCAGTACAGCCCAGTGGTAGTATTTGTGGCGTTTCCCTTTTAAGAACAAGTATAGCTCCTCTAAGGATGTCAGGACAACCTCATAACTGACTGGGAAAAGAAGGAGCCTCCGCACGCACGTGCAATACAATGGCGGTAGACTAAATGTAATGGCACTCGGTCTCTGTGTCTTTTTGTGTTGGGCCTGCAGGCCTACCCCGTGTGCTCACAGGCCTGCGGCCATGCTAGTCTGGGTGCCCCCAGACCAGCATGTTTAACCTGGGTGCCTCCAGGCCACTGGCCCTCTGTGTGATCGCAGAGCAGCTTCTTGTCCGGGAGCCCATGCCAGCTGCGGTCCAAATTATGTACTCCCCTCCCCAATTCAAGGGATAGTTCAAGCAGTGTTTTGTTAAATGTTAACCCTCAAAATTAAGGGGATACCAAATATTTCAACACTATATAAGCTATTGTATTTGGTATCCCAGCAAAAATGGATGGGGGGACTCCAAGAAGGACAATATAATACAAACATATTCTCTACTCCTTTTCTAATTCAGTGTCAAATCAAGTGATATTATATTACACAATAGACCTCAAAATGAAGGGGATACCAAATATTACAATGCTATATCAGCTGTTATATTTGGCATCCCCAGAAAAAAAGGTTGGGATGATGTCCAGAAGGAGTCACAGTGTAGACATATGATGTACTCCCCTCCATAATACAAGGGATAGTTTAAGCAGTGTTTTGTAAAATGCTAACCCTCAAAAACAAGGGGATACCAAATATTACAAGGCTTTATCAGCTGTTATATCTGGTATCCCCTTGAAAAAAAGGATAAGATTGCTTCCAAAAGGAATCACATGTAGGCCTATTATGTACTCCCATCCCCAATACAAGAGATAGTTCAAGCAGGGCTTTGTCAACCTTCAGAAAGAAGGGGATATCAAATATTACAGCACTAAATCAGCTATTATATTTGGTATCCCCAGAAAAAAAGATTGGGAGTACATAAAGAAGGAGTCATAGTGTAGACAAACAGTGTCCTCACCATCCAGATGCAAGGGATAGTTCAAGCAGTGCTTTGTTTAATATCACCCCTCAACATTAAGGGGATACCAAATATTGAAACACCATATTAGCCATTATATTTGATATTCCCTTCAAAAAAAGGATGGGATGCTTCCAGAAGAAGTCATAGTATAGACAAACGATGTACTCCCCTCCCCAATGCAAGGGATAGTTCAAGCTGTGCTTTATTAAATGTTACCCCTCAACATCAAGGGGATACCAAATATTACAACACTATATTAGCCATTATATTTGGTATCTCCTTCAAGAAAAGGATGGGATGGCTTCCAGAAGGAGGGGTAGTGTAGACAAACAATGTACACCCCTCCGCAATGCAAGGGATAGTTCAAGCAGTGCTTTGTTAAATGTTACCCCTCAACATCCAGGGGATACCAAATATTACAACACTATATTAGCCATTATATTTGGTATCTCCTTCAAGAAAAGGATGGGAGGGCTTCCAGAAGGAGGGGTAGTGTAGACAAACAATGTACACCCCTCCGCAATGCAAGGGATAGTTCAAGCAGTGCTTTGTTAAATGTTACCCCTCAACATCAAGGGGATACCAAATATTACAAGGCTTTATCAGCTGTTATATCTGGTATCCCCTTGAAAAAAAGGATAGGATTGCTTCCAAAAGGAATCACATGTAGGCCTATTATGTACTCCCATCCCCAATACAAGAGATAGTTCAAGCAGGGCTTTGTCAACCTTCAGAAAGAAGGGGATATCAAATATTACAGCACTAAATCAGCTATTATATTTGGTATCCCCAGAAAAAAAGATTGGGAGTACATAAAGAAGGAGTCATAGTGTAGACAAACAGTGTCCTCACCATCCAGATGCAAGGGATAGTTCAAGCAGTGCTTTGTTTAATATCACCCCTCAACATTAAGGGGATACCAAATATTGAAACACCATATTAGCCATTATATTTGATATTCCCTTCAAAAAAAGGATGGGATGCTTCCAGAAGAAGTCATAGTATAGACAAACGATGTACTCCCCTCCCCAATGCAAGGGATAGTTCAAGCTGTGCTTTATTAAATGTTACCCCTCAACATCAAGGGGATACCAAATATTACAACCCTATATTAGCCATTATATTTGGTATCTCCTTCAAGAAAAGGATGGGATGGCTTCCAGAAGGAGGGGTAGTGTAGACAAACAATGTACACCCCTCCGCAATGCAAGGGATAGTTCAAGCAGTGCTTTGTTAAATGTTACCCCTCAACATCAAGGGGATACCAAATATTACAACACTATATTAGCCATTATATTTGGTATCCCCTTCAAAAAATGGATGTGATGGCTTCCAGAAGGAGTCATAGTGTAGGCCTATGATGTACCCCACCCCCAAAATACAAGTGATAGTCCAAGCAGTGTTTTGTTACATGCTAACCCTCAAAATCAAGGGGATACCAAATATTACAAGGCTATACCAGCTGTTATATATGGTATCCCCGGATAAAAGGATGGAATGACTTCCAGCAGGCGCCACAGTGTAGAATGGTGATGTACTCCCCTCCCCAATACAATACTAATTTAAGCGGCCCTTTGTTAAACTTTAGCCCATGAAATGAAGGCAGTATTTGTATAGCGCTTGCTGCCATTAGTCTGGCCTAGAAGGGCTGCGAGGTTAAATGCCCTTGGAAGACCGTAGTCTGATGACTGAGAAGTGATGAGGAGTTGTCAAATGCGTGTGTGCATTTACAGCCATTACGACGGTAGCTTAGGTTGGGAGTGGCTAGGTCCCTAACAGCAACATTTGATTATCAGTAGGTGGGGCCGGTGCTATGAAAGTATCAAAGGAGTCACAGGAGTCATGAGAGTCACTACCATTCAAGCTATGTGAGATGGCTGGACCACGTTTTGTGCGGAACTCAGCTGTATTCTACTTGAAAAAGCCACTTGGGCCAAGGGTGATCAGAGGCGTAGCCAGGATTGTCTAACAAGTGGGACCTGAAGCTAATGTAGTTGGACCCACCGCATTGACATTAACACTGCTCAGGACCTACCCTGTCTACGCCTCTGAGGGTGATGGGTGTTTAGGCTATGTGTAATGCAGTTGCTTGTGGCTGTGCGGGCCAATCCCCTGCAGTGACACAGCTCTATTCCCTGGGATGCAGTGCATTGTCTGGTTGTGGTAGACTTAAAACCTAGATAGATCATTTTCTTGCAGAGCGTATCAGATAGATCCAGTTAGGAAGGGCTATGATGCCCCCATTTGCTTCTCCTGTGCTTCCAGTTTCCTGGTAAGGAGTGGGTGAATGGTTCGCACCCGAGTGATCCAAGACTGTTAGGGTACCAATGGGAAGAGCCAGGTCTTGGGAGCCTTCCTGTAGGTGAGGTGGTCCACTATTCAGCTGATAGTTAGTGGAAGTGAGTTCCAGATGGTGGGTGCTCGCACATTAGCTATTATATTTGGCATCCCCACAAAAGAGGAAAGGATAGGAGGACTCCAACTGTTGTGACTTGATGGTCGTGTAGATGATGAAACCTCCGTCCCCAAGTACCGCACGGGCAAATATAGTGGTATAACTGCCGTGCAATCTTTGAGGCCACAGGTGTAGAGTACCGTCAGCCTGGAACCAGGAATGCCGGAAGGACCCCCCTGACCACTGCAAGGCAAGCAACGAGGTTAGGCAAGGAAAGCAATCCCAATGAGAGCAATACAGGGTCACACAAGAAGGCTTACCCAAATGCAGGCGGCAGGGTACCCGGGGTGTGGTATATGGGCAGGGGTTTGCAATAGTCGACGGCAGTAGGCGACAGTTGATACACAGGATGGCACTCTAGGTGGATGGTTGTAAAACCTGATGCAGCAGAAAAAACATGAGCCAGGTACGAAGGCAAGACGATCCGTATTCAGTCCAGTAAACAATCCGGGGTCAGAAAACCAAGAGGTAACGTCAGTTGCAGGGGATGATCCAAAAACAAATCCAATGGAAAGCCAAGGTCGAAAGTTCCAAGTAAGCCAAGAATTGCAGAAGTACCAAGGGGAGACGTGGAGAGATCCGTGGAAGCAGTCCGTGATCGAGGTAACCAAAAAAGAAGCAATATCCGTGAAACGCCAAACAGTACTACTGAAAGCAGCTGTGAAGCGTTGATTGTGAGTCTGTTCGTTCCTTTTGAATGGGAAAAGGCGATCACATGATGTGGTCACGTGACACACGTTCCGTGTCCTGTTTTCAGTTCATGGGGATCTCTTCCTGGTTACGTGACGCTTCCTGGTCACGTGACGCGTGCTCTGCATCTCACAGCTTCCAACCAAGTCACTTCCTGGTCACGTGGTGATTCACGTGACGAGCCCTCAAGCAGTGCCGGTACCTCGGGCGCATCGTGGAAAGACGACACGGCATTTGCCAACAAAGAAAAGGAGACTGTGCTGGGTGCAGGGCCCTTTGAATGTGCCAGGGGCTGTCGCCTACCCGACGTCGTCGGGCATACATAGGTAAGTGGGACGGGGGTTGTTTGTTAGCCTGAAGTGTCTGATGTGTCGCCACCGGGGACGTGAAACTAACAAGGAGAACATTCTGTATTCACTTCCCAATACAAAGGCTGTTCAAGCAGCATTTATGTTGAATGTTTGCTGTCAAAATCAAGTGGATAGCAAATATTACAGTGCTGAATTTGTCCTTATAGATGGCATCCCCAATAAACATAGATGGTAGCACTCCAAGAAAGAAAACATAATGCAGGTGCTTACTCTACTTACCTCTCCAATACAAGGCCACATCATCTGATGTTTTGGTAAATTTTAACCCTCAAAATCAAAGGGATACTAAATATTGCTACACTGAATTCTTTATTATGTTAGCAACCCCATGTAAAATGGCTTGGAGTACTCGAAACCTCCATGGGGTTTGGGACTTGACTGAGTAAGGAGTCAATCAGCACAAATGTTTTTGTGTATACAGTGAATATAAGGAAATTAAAATAATGAATAACTTTTTTAACTAAAAATAAATTTAAAAAATTGGATTTCTGGTTAAAAGTATATATGGTGGGTGGGTAAGGGATTAAAACAGGTGGGGAGGGTTTTGGGTGAGGTAATAAGGCTAGGGAAACAAGGGGTTTGGGGGGGACCCCCCAAAATGAAAAACATGGTACCATGTTTTTGCAATACATGCTGCATTCTCTCTAGCAGTACCGCTACATTCTTCCAAGGCTACTGTATTGTCAGCTTAATTAAGGCACTATAGGCCTGATTCACAGAAGCATTTTATAATGTTGCAATCCCATCGGAAAAACGCTCTCTGAATCAGGCACATATTTTGGCTACTACATTTGGCTACTGCAGTTGGCATCCCAACAACAAAATGATGAGAGGACTCAAAAGAAGAATATTGTGCAGGCATGCAGGCACCTATTCTACTGCCTTCACCCCCAAATACAATAGAGGTTCAAGCAGCATTTTGTTAAAAGTTAACCTTTGAAATCAAGGAGATACCCAATATTAAAGCACTGAATCAGCTGCTATAGCTAGCATCCACACAAACATGGATGAGAGGACTCCAAGCAGGAGCGTATAATGCAAGCACATCCACTGTTCACCTCCTCAATTCAAGGCCAAATCAAGTATATTCGTAAAGCATTAACCGTCGAAATTAAGGGGATACCAAATAATACAGGACCGAATAGGATATCATAATTGGTATTCCCAGAAAAATGAATGGGAGTACTCCAAAAAAGAGAAAGGAAAAGATACTTATCGCAGGAACTACTGTACTTCTAGTCAATGTCGTCTTTTCTCCATAGTTATGCGAGGTCCGGCATAGCGGGAATGCGACTGGAGCTATGGCAAGCCCAAGCGCTCTTCCCCTTTGAGTAGTTAGAGAGTGGAGCGGGCCATGTGCATGTAGCGCTACCATGCCCTGTTAGGGAGAATTCTCTGTTTAGGCTGAATATCCTAACCTAGTGAGTCCCCCAGCAGTTTTGCTGGATTTCTGGAGTTTGTTTTTTTCTCCTGCCAAGAGTGAGACTCTTTTTCTCCCACTCTTGGACATGATTTGTGGTGTTCCTTTGACTGTTAATGTGTTTTATGGGCTATGCAGTCCTTTACTCCATAGGGTCTCATGTGTTTTTACTATGTGTGTTACACAGCACCCTCTGTGCAGTGACACAGGAGTGTCATAGTGACTCCCCACCATAGACTCCATACCCTGGGACTGACTACTGTCTCCCAGTCCCAGGGCATGTAAAGTCAATATTGGCTTTACTAGTACCAAATTATGAACAAAAACCAGTACAAACCATCATATTGTGGACGTACTGGTCGGGGCATTTCAATTGCCCCGGGGTCTGTTAGTCGAGGGGGCACGTCTCCGTCCCCCCTGATCGAGTTTTGGCTGGTGGAAGTGGATACTACTTTTTATATTCGACTGCGAATATATCCCTATGGGATTTTCCCATTGTTCGAGGCCACCAACTTTAATTATTTAATTCTCATAGCCTCGATCATACCGCCGGTTTATTTATTTAATATTAATTCGCCGGTTGGTATTTTTTGCCAGGACTCGATTCGAAAATGGCGTTTGTGTTCTCTTCTGTGACTCCAACCCAAGTCGAGCCCTTTGTTCCACTTTTTGGCGGGCTTCTCCACAGAAGCCTCCAAAAGTGGTGCCACTCTGTCTGGGTACCACCGGGGGTGTGGGAGGGGGTTTAGGCACCCTGGACTGAGTTACCTTGGTAACTCAAGTCGCACTCTTGTGTGATTGGCCCAAGTGGTGAGACACTTAGCATGTTTGATTGACAGCTAGGCTGAGTGAATGGGGGTGTGCTGCATAAAAGCAGGGCTTTTGGGTCTGGAACTTCAGAAGTCGCCACAGGACCTGAGAATCCGATGAGGGAGAAGCTGAGCCGACCTGCTACGACGACACCACTTCTTCCCCTGACTGGTGGGCACAACCAGTTTACCTTCTTTTCCTCGCATCCCAGGATGTCTTGTGGTCGAATTGCCCATGCCAAGCACCCCGGCAACCGGATAGCCACTTACCACTGGAGCGCGAATAAAAGGACCGCTCCTTTTTGACCTGAGAACTCCACGGCTGGTTTCTTCCCTGGCAGTGCAACGGATTCCTGTCTTCCTCCCCGACGAGATCCTCTCTTCCCCCGGACGAAGCACCGACTTGCATCCTCTGCCAGGAACAACTGCCCCCGCTGGAGTATTCTCACCACTTTAAGGTACTGTGTCCGCCAGGCCTCCCTTTCTAAAGATTGCTACAAGGTAATAATAATCCCTTAACCTTCTGGACTGGGCTGGCCGCCTTGACCATCTAACTGGTCCCTTTCTTTTGGTACAACTCTTTCTGAACCTTTTCGAGACTCTTGTGCACTTTTCAACCGTGTGACCTTGGACACATTTCGTTCTGATCCTCTTAAAGTGTATCCGGCTTTCTGAACTCTAACTTCACGGTTTGACTCTGCCTTCCTCTCTTGCTGTGTTCTTTTGAAAGTGTTGGGATCTGTTTCAATTTATGCTCTGCCTTTCTCTCCCTTTTAAACCAAATTATTAGAGTGCCATCTACGTTAAGCGCTCACCGCTGTCTGAAAATAAGTGGGGCTTTAATTAAGACTTGTCTAATATTCTTTTAAGGGAGTGTATATCTTTTAGTGACCGTGTTTTTGAACTGCTTAATATTAGTGCCTGTGTGTTTTATTAGATGTGGTTTTAAATAAATAATTATATCTCTTTTACACCAAGCTCTGGTCAGTGTTTGCTTGTTCCACTGTGTTCTTTTGACCTATTGTGAATAGTCTGTATACTGCCTAACTCTTCTTGAGGGAAGTCTGACTGCTCAGCCACAGCTACCAAGTGAATCTGTGTGGTACAGACTGCTACCAAGTGGGTTTACTGCCAAACACCTGTAGTCTTAAATCTTTTGCAGTGGTCCCAGAGGGAACTGCACAGGTTTCTACCTAACACTGGTGTACAGCGGTGGGATTTGTATTGAGTATACACTTTAGTGTGCTTTTTGAATACTTTAGGACAACTAACCACAAAGCTTAGCACTAAAAAGCTGATTTTCTAACTATGTCTGCTATGGAGAGTTATACCCTAGAATCATTGTCTGCCAAAACTGCTGATTGCTTAAAAGTATTGTGTAGAGATAGGAATCTCTCTGAGAAGGGCAAGAAAATGGAACTTATAGAAAGATTGTTAGAAAACCAAAGTCTGGGTGGTACAGGGGAATCTACCCCCCAGCAAATGCAGAAAACAGTGATGGTATTGATCTAAATCAAAGTCTTGATTATGAGTCAGAAGAGGAAAGTGAACCTAATGAAGTTAGCCACTCTGAGCCTCTGTCTGCCTTACCTACTGTACCTACTGGGCCTATACCAGGTCCTACATGTAACCCTGCTTATTTTGAACTTGAAAAAATGAAGCTTGAATTAGAGTACAAACGTTTTATTGCGCAATCTGAAAGAAACAAAGAGCTAGAGTTCAGAAGAATGAATGCCCAGGCTGAGCAGAAGCAAGCTGAGTTAAGACTCAGAGAAATAGAGCTTAATCATGAACTAGAAATGAAGAAGTTGTCTGTGGAAAATGCTTCTCTCTCCTCTGGTTCCTCTAGGAGTTCCAGTCCCAAAAGACCCCGGATGCCTAAGGAATTAGTGGGTATGTATGAACCTAAGTTGGATGTGTTGGATTGGTTAAAAATGTTTGAGTATAATCATGGGCTCCAGGACATCACAGGGAATGAGTTACTTCCCTGGTTGTTCTCTAGGCTTCCCCCTGTTGCAACTGATGTGGTAATGGAGTTGGGGGAGGTGGATAAGAAGGATTATGAATGTGTGAAACTAGCTTTGATAGCTAGATTTGGGAAGACCCCTTCCCAGTACCATAGGAGGTTTAGGACCCTCAGAAAGCATGATGGTACCCCTTGGGCTACCTGGGTGAGTGAAAGTTTGAAAAACTTAGAGAGATGGATTAAGGGTTACAGGGTTAACACTTATGAAGGAATGAAGAATCTTGTAATGATGGAGTCAATGTATGATGCCTGCTCTCCTGAGCTCAGACAGCACTTGGCTGATTCAAAGGAATTGGATTCCAGGAAGTTAGCTAAGGCTGCTGACCTGTGGGTTGCCAACAGGGCCACTCACAAGGATTCTGGGGCTACTCAGAAAAAGGATGAGGGAAAACAGCCAAGAAAGGACTCCAAAGAGAATTCTAATAATTCCAATTCCAAAGAGGGCCCCAAAGAAAACCAAAAGGGTAAGCCACAAGGGAAACCAAATCAGGCTAGTGTACCTTCTGGTGCCAAACCAGAAGGAGGTCAGAACAAGCCACCATTCCAGAAAGCATTTGGTAAATGCTTTGTTTGTGGCTCTACTGACCATGTGAAAGGAGATCCCAGATGTAAGGGTAAACCTTCAGGGGTCCAGCTTGTCTCCTTAGCCTTCGCTCCAGAGGAGGAAGTACAAATGGCAAGTGGAAACATTCTATTGCTGGCTGATGAACCCATTGGAGTCTCAGCCAGTGTTTCTTTAGTGTCTATTGGTTTGTGGGAACAACAGAACTTAGATGTCTATAATTCTATCCCAGATAATACTAAAGAGTATTATAAGGACAGTGTCCAGGTGAATGGTCAGGAGACTCCTGCCATTAGGGACACTGGGGCCAGCATAATTGTGGTGGACAAATCATTTTTTCAGGCTGAGGATGTTGCTAAGGCACCCAAACGCCTCACCAAGTTAGCTGGAGGGCCTGTGAAGATGCTTCCCCAATTACCAGTTCTCATCCAGTGTAATGACATGACTGTGAAGATACCTGTCAGAATACAAAGTGAGGTGCCAGGAAGGGTTCTGCTGGGTAATGACTTGAAAACTCTTGGAGTAGTGTCACATACCCCCAGACCTCCTAGTAAAAGGTTACAGGAGCTCACCAGACCTGCAAGGGAGAGAACCATGAGAGGTACTCCCAAGGAGATGATGAAGAAAGAGATCACTCCTGCTCCACTGGAGATGTCAGCTGCGGTCTCCAAGAAACTAGAAGGAAAAGGGAAACCTAAAACTTCTAAAAAGAACCTCACAGCCAGCACTCCAGTGCAGCCAACAAGGACTTCCCCGAGGTTGTCCAAAGTTACACCAGTAACTCCCCCTCCAGCTGAGGCTGAGAGGGAGGTACAACCCTGTGTGGTTGAACTAGACTCTGAAGAAGAGCTAGTGGAAGGCCAGGAACTCATTGGAGATCTGGATCCTGTTGACCATCCTGAGCTGCAGTCTTTACTGGCAGAAGGTGGACCCAACAGGGCAGACTTCAGTAAGGGACAGAGAGAATGTCCAACTCTGGAAGGTCTTCGCCACCAGGCAGATGCTCAGGCTGAAGGGCAAGAGCCTGGGAAATATAGATTACACTGGGAAGATGGCCTCTTCTACAGTGAACCAACAGAGTCTGCACCTGGGGACAACAAACGACTTGTAGTACCCACAGAGAACAGACCACAGTTCTTGCAGTTAGCCCATGAGATTCCTTTGGCTGGTCACTTGAGTTTCAAGAAGACTAAGGAAAGGCTCTCACTCTACTTTTATTGGACAAAGATGGGGGCTGAAGTAGATAAGTACTGCAGGAGCTGCCACACCTGCCAGACTTCTGGTAAGGTTGGCTCCAAGAATGTGGCACCTTTAGTGCCTCTCCCTGTAATGGGAGTCCAATTTGAGAGAGTAGGGATTGACATTGTTGGTCCCCTTGATCCTCCAACCTCCTCAGGCAACAGGTTTATACTTGTTGTAGTAGACCATTCTACTAGGTACCCTCAGGCAATTCCTATGAGGACTGTTACAGCTCCGGCTGTGGCTAAGACCCTCCTTGGTATTTTTACCAGGGTTGGGTTTCCTAAGGAAGTAATCTCTGACAGGGGGTCGAATTTTATGTCCCACTACATGAAAGCCATGTGGAAAATCTGCGGAGTTACTTACAAGTTCTCAACCGCATACCACCCTCAGAAAAATGGACTGGTTTAAAGGTTCAACAGAACCATGAAGAGCATGATAGGTGCTTTAGAGGACCCCCTTAAAAGAAAGTGGGACCTTCTACTGCCATGCCTTCTCTTTGCTTATAGAGAAGTCCCTCAGGAGGGAGTAGGTTATTCTCCCTTTGAACTTCTTTATGGTCATCCGGTCAGAGGTCCATTGGCCCTGATCAAGGAGGGGTTGGAGAGTGTTCCTTCCCCAAGCCAGTCAGAGTGACTGACTATGTGATAGGTCTCTGAAGGAGAAGATGTCACAAATGATGGCAAAAGCAAGTGATAACTTGAAAGCTGGACAAGCACTGGTCAAGCACTGGCATGACCAAAAGGTTAACATGGTTGAGTTTACTCAGGACCAGCTAGTTCTCGTTATGATTCCAACAAGGCAGAGGGCCTTGCAAGACAAATGGATGGGACCCTTCAAGGTTGTGGGTAAACTTGGAGAGGTCAACTATCTGGTGGACTTGGGAAATCCCAAGGAGGCTCCAACAGTCTTCCACACCAACAGACTAAAAGCGTATGTCTCCAGACCTGATGTAGGAGCTTTGCTTCTAGCATCATCAGAGGAAGAAGAAGAGAGTGAAGCTCTTCCTGATCTCCTCAGAGGCTTACCTTTATACGAAAGATTGAAGGAGTAAATCTCTCTTCAAACCTGACACCTGAACAACAGGAAGAGTGCAAATCTATGTTAAATCAGTTTGCCTCCCTGTTCTCACTTTCACCAGGCTTGACCCCTTGGGGACAGCATGACATACTCACTGGTGACTGTCTGCCAGTCAAAAGCAGAGGATATCGAATGTCAGAGAATGTAAGAACCCACATCAAAGGTGAGGTCAGCAAGATGCTTGATCTCGGGGTAATAGAGCCCTCTACTAGTCCATGGTCTAGCCCAGTTATGTTAGTACCAAAGGCAGGATCTAAAGAACTTAGATTCTGTTTGGATTACAGAGCTCTTAATGCAGTCACTAAGACTGATGCCCACCCTTTGCAAAGGACAGATGAGTTGGTGGATAGACTTGGTGCAGCCAAGTTACTCAGCACATTTGACTTGACGTCAGGCTATTGGCAAATAGCCCTGACAGAACATGCCAAGGAGAAAACTGCATTTTCTACCCCAGTTGGCTTATACCAGTTTAAGGTTATGCCTTTTGGATTGAAAAATGCACCTTCTACATTTCAAAGGATGGTAAACCATGTTCTGAATGGGATGGAGGACTTCTGCATGGCATACTTGGATGACATAGCAGTGTTCAGCAATTCCTGGGAGGAAGATGTGGACCACCTGAGATATGTTTTGCAGGCTCTTGGAAAGGCCAATCTGACCATAAAGGCAAGTAAATGCCAGATTGGACAGAGTAAAGTGGTCTACCTTGGCCATGAGGTAGGCGGTGGAGAAATAAGGCCTTTGCCCAGTAAGATTGAAGCTGTGCAAAATTGTGGACAACACCTACTACTCAGACTCAGGTGAGAGCCTTCTTAGGCCTCACTGGATATTACAGGAATTTCATTGAGAACTATGGGTCCATAGCTTCTCCACTGAATGTCATCTCATCTCCTAAATTCCCTAAAAGGGTTAGGTGGACTGAGGAATGCAACCAGGCCTTTGAAACCCTGAAAAAGGCTCTTTGCCAAGCCCCAGTACTCAGAGCTCCTGCCTACCACCAAACTTTCATTGTGCAAACAGATGCTTCAAATGTAGGAATAGGTGCAGTCCTCAGTCAACTGGATGGGAAAGGTAGGGAGCACCCCATTTGCTTCATCAGTAGAAAACTGAAGGATCCTGAAACAAGGTGGGCAACCATTGAACGAGAGTGTTTTGCTATTATGTGGGCTCTGAAGAAGTTTAGGCCGTACTTGTATGGTTCTACTTTTGTCATTCAGACTGATTACCAACCCTTGAGATGGTTAATGCAAATGAAAGGGGAAAACCCAAAACTATTGAGATGGTCAATCTGCCTGCAAGGGTTTGATTTCACCATTGAGCACAGGTCAGGGTGTCACCACAAAAATGCTGATGGTCTCTCTAGGATGTATGTCATCGACTAGAGGTAAGAGATTCATCCAGGAGTGGATTAAATCCTCCTGTCCCTTAGTCTGGGGGGGAGGGCGAGTGTTAGGGAGAATTCTCTGTTTAGGCTGAATTTCCTATCCTAGTGAGTCCCCCAGCAGCTTTGCTGGATTTCTGGAGTATGTTTTTTTCTCCTGCCAAGAGTGAGACTCTTTTTCTCCCACTCTTGGACATGATTTGTGGTGTTCCTTTGACTGTTAATGTGTTTTATGGGCTATGGGGTCCTTTACTCCATAGGGTCTCATGTGTTTTTACTATGTGTGTTACACAGCACCCTCCGTGCAGTGACACAGGGGTATCATAGTGACACCCCACCATAGACTCCATACCCTGGGACTGACTACTGTCTCCCAGGGCATGTAAAGTCACCATTGGCTTTACTAGTCCCAAATTATGAACAGGAACTAGTACAAACCATCATATTGTGGATGTACTGGTCGGGGCAATTCGATTGCCCCGGGGTCTGTTAGTCAAGGGGGCACGTCTCCATCCCCCCTGATCGAGTTTTGGCTGGTGGCAGTGAATACTACTTTTTATATTCGACCGCGAATATATCCCTATGGGATTTTCCCATTGTTCGAGGCTACCAACTTTAATTATTTAATTCTCATAGCCTCGAACATACCGCCGGTATATATTTATTTAATATTAATTCGCCGGTTGGTATTTTTTGCCAGGACTTGATTCGAAAATGGCGTTTGTGTTCTCTTCTGTGACCCCAACCCAAGTCGAGCCCTTTGTTCCACTTTTTGGCGGGCTTCTCCACAGAAGCCTCCAAAAGTGGTGCCACTCTGTCTGGGTACCACAGGGGGTGTGGGAGGGGGTTTAGGCACCCTGGACTGAGTTACCTTGGTAACTCAAGTCGCACTCTTGTGTGATTGGCCCAAGTGGTGAGCCGGGCGGCTCACCACTTAGCATGTTTGATTGACAGCTAGGCTGAGTGAATGGGGGTATGCTGCATAAAAGCAGGGCTTTTGGGACTGGAACTTCAGAAGTCGCCACAGGACCTGAGAATCCGACGAGGGAGAAGCTGAGCCGACCTGCTACGACGACACCACCGGTGGAGCCCTGCGGAACCGACTCACCACTTCCCGACGACAGAGAAGATCTCCCGGCTGGAGAGGCTTCTTCCCCTGACTGGTGGGCACAACCAGTTTACCTTCTTTTCCTCGCATCCCAGGACGTCTTGTGGTCGAATTGCCCATGCCAAGCACCCCGGCAATCGGATAGCCACTGGACCGCGAATAAAGGGACCGCTCCTTTTTGACCTGAGAACTCCGCGGCTGGTTTCTTCCCTGGCAGTGCAACGGACTCCTGTCTTCCTCCCTGACGAGATCCTCTCTTCCCCCGGACGAAGCACCGACTTGCATCCGCTGCCAGGAACAACTGCCCCCGCTGGAGTATTCTCACCACTTTAAGGTACCGTGTCCGCCAGGCCTCCCTTTCTAAAGATTGCTACAAGGTAATAAAAATCCCTTAACCTTCTGGACTGTGGTCCAACTCTTTCTGAACCTTTTCGAGACTTTTGTGCACTTTTCAACCGTGTGACCTTGGACACATTTCGTTCTGATCCTCTTAAAGTGAATCCGGCTTTCTGAACTCTAACTTCACGGTTTGACTCTGCCTTCTCTCTTGCTGTGTTCTTTTGAAAGTGTTGGGATCTGTTTCAATTTATGCTCTGCCTTTCTCTCCCTTTTAAACCAAATTATTAGAGTGCCATCTACGTTAAGCGCTCACCGCTGTGTGAAAATAAGTGGGGCTTTACTTAAGACTTGTGTAATATTCTTTTAAGGAAGTGTATATCTTTTAGTGACCGTGTTTTTGAACTGCTTAATATTAGTGCCTGTGTGTTTTATTAGATGTTGTTTTAAATAAATAATTATATCTCTTTTACACCAAGCTCTGGTCAGTGTTTGCTTGTTCCACAATGTTCTTTTGACCTATTGTGAATACTCTCTATACTGCCTAACTCTTCTTGAGGGAAGTCTGACTGCTCAGCCACAGCTACCAAGTGAATCTGTGTGGTACAGACTGCTGTCTGGGTTTACTGCCAAACACCTGTAGTCTTAAATCTTTTGCAGTAGTCCCAGAGGGAACTGCACAGGTTTCTGCCTAACCAGCCCTATGCCCTGCCTCCTGCGGTCTTCCCCCTTAGTCTCTGACCCACCGAGAGGACTGGGAGGACCCTATTTAACTAGCTTAGGTGGATTGAGAGCGGGTGGATGGAGTAAAGGGGACATTGGACTAGGAGTACTGTAGTCGGTACGTTAGGCAACTTTTCCTTACTCTTTTCTCCATATTTATGGGGAAGTATATTTATTTATTTTGGCATTCACAGAGCGCACATAACCCAGAGGCATCTAGGCACTAGATCTTAAGAGATTGGTTACATGATAGTACTTAAGCAAGTACAGTTGCACTTCAACATATACATTACAGACTACAGGCATTAATAAGTGGGTAAGTGTGCCTACAGATCTTCTTTATAGGGTTGGGTGGTTGGTTAGGAGTGGACTGTCTAGTCTACGCCTGGTGTCTCATTGTTGGGAGTCTAGGCTGAAAAGTCTGGTTTTCCGACCTTTTTGGGATAAAACACCCAGGGAGGATTCTTTATGTCTGCTTTGCGGCTACGCTTTTCCAAGACTTTAAACAGGAGAATCGCGACCAACGCATACCGTAGCATTTCTGCACATAGTAAGACCGGTGACCTTTACCTTACAGGTAGGTCACTCTTTTTGCTATATTTAAGCCGCATTGATATGCCCTTTAAAATTATACTAGCTTTACTGAAACCTATGCACATTCTAAACCATACTTCTCATGTCATTTCTTGACAGATAACCGTAGGACACCCGCAATTCCACTTGTTTGTCAGTCCTGATGAAGGCCGACCACTTGCCAGCTACACTAAAGAGCCTCTGAATTTGGCTGAAACACAGTAGTGTCGACTACCTAATTTTTGTATATAGTGTACATTTTTCAACACTGTTAATTGGGTATTATTTCCTGTACCTCATGCACATGTTATTTGTTTGTCCAAATCCCTAGGTTGTGTAAGGGATTATACATGTTTTTTCTGCATTTAATTCCAGCCAACACAGCTAGACTAACAATTTATGTATTCTGTACAAAATGTCTGTTATTAATGCGTCTCCTACTCTACCAAATTAATCGCAAAATCATATTTCATGCATTAAAATCTCTGGGCCAAAGCATTGTTTTTGCGCCCACACTGCAACTAAGAGAAATATATGTTGTTTTTCAAGGTCAATGTGATGTATGTGTGTGGTTTCAGACACCCTGATCACTTGTTCATATAGTTCTAAACCTACCTGGGTAGAGCAGGGCTGAGCCAGGAGCCCTCCTTTTTCTATTTCCTGTCCATTTTTGGGCAGAGTTCTGTTTCATTGTTTCTGAGCATTCCATCACGCCTCATGGTGGCTGGATGGTTTAACCCAAAACACATACAGGCACAGAAAAAAGTAAACACACACACAACACTTAATAAAGTACATTTATTAACCCTGGTGTCTGTGCCTTCATTTCTAGCGTCCCTTAGGGGTCAAGCATGTATGCACATCTTTTGGGGCCCTGGGCTACATCAGTCTTCTCATAGTTACACCTTGTACTGTCTTTTCTACCCAAGTATCTCACACAAATTCATACTAACACTAGAGAGCCACTGACACTCCTAAGCCAATGTCTCACCTACTCCAAAACCCTCCTCCACAATCCGCCGCTCCTTCCTTTCTTCTGCTGGCTTTTTGGTCACCATCCACCTCCTCCTCTGACCTCATCCGATTCACCAACACTTCCCATTTCCTGTCCCCTACTTATCGATCTGTGCCTTGCTAAGGACTGGTCATCTGTCCCTATCCAAAACCTATTGCTTCCTTCCCCTCCCAGGCGTGTCTGAGAGAAAAGGCTTTAAAACAGGGCTTAGCCCAACAACATTCTCTGCATGGACTTGCCACTGGGAGATCTGGCGGTGCTGGAAGATGGAGTGCAAAGTTTGTTTTCAGGGACCCTATCATTAAGTCTGGGGACCTTTGCCCTTACAAGGCCATGTTGGTCTAGAGGATCAGGACTACCAGCAAGCTCAAGCCACTGCAAGGCTGAGCTGTGCGTCTGCTCTGCGTCTCTGCATGGTGGGAGCCGCAGTTTCTCTATCTCTCGCCACTCCACTGTAGTGATCAGGTCTCAGTGGGGCTGGAGCGTTGGAATTGTAGGTAGTCACTTCTGATCTTCCTGCCTTTTCGCCACATGTCTCTTGTTCACTGGCTGTTTTTCTCTTATTGTGGACTCTGCATTTGAAAGGGAACGAGAAGACTGATGAGCATATGCATGCAGAGGCACAGCTTGAAACTTGGCTCTGCAGAGAAACAAGTGGGCACAAGAAGGAGGGGAAGGAATTGGGTCCCTCTCTGCTGCCATTATGCCATCATCCACCTCAGGCGTAGGACTGGCTCTGGCGACAACCCTGGTATTTGTATTTTATTAGATTTTTAAAGTGCCTTACACCAAAACGCATGCAGTCTTGGAAAGGTAATCGGGATCAAAGAAGATACTGCTTGAGTCGAACTGTAACCTGAGGAAAGGTAGCGATAGAACGGCGAGAGAGAGAGAAGAAGAGCATTCCAAAACATTGGAGCAAGTAAGGAAAAGGAACGGAATCTGGATGGCGCACATGGGGGAAAAGATTCGACAGCAGAAATTGAGACTAAGATCTAAATGTGTGAGTAGGAGCATATAGTGAGATTAAAGAAGATAAGGAGGCGCAAGATCATTGAGGCATTCAAAAAGTATACGGAGAAAATGATATAGTAGACAAGAGTTGAAGGAGACCCAGTGTAGGGACAGAAAAGTGGACGAATGTAGTCCCGGTGGAGAAAGAGGGAAGAGAAGATGCATAGAAGAATTAAAGATTGAGCAAAAAGGGACACGTTTGATGCAGGAAGACCGAAGAGAATAGATGAGCAAAAGAAAAGACGAGAGAATACCAGAGAAGAAAGCAGGAGCTTAGTTGCATGAGTTGTGAGAAAAGGGCGAGATCTGCAGATGTTGTACAGTTGATAATGGTAGGAGCGAGAGATGGGAGAAGTGTGTGGGGGAAAAGATATGAGAGTCAAAAATTACACCTCAGTACCCCAGTCCTGGCAGTAGCAGGTAGAGCAGTAGAAGGGGGAATAGAAGAGGGAAAGAGTGGAGGGGTAGTTGAAGCAGGGAAGACGATAACCTCGATTTTAGAAGGATTCAGATGAAGATAATCGGATGCCATCCAAGATTGGATGGCGAGAAGACAGGCAGAGAGATTGAACAGTAGGTCTGAAGAAAAGGAAAGGAAGATTTGAGATGGTGGGAGACTCCAAAGGAGGAAATAATGAAATATAGAGGACTCCTATATGAGGAGAAAAGAAAAGGGCCTAGTACGGAACACCATAAATAATTGGAAAAGAAGGAGAGAATTGGTGAGCAGGAAACAGAGAAGGTACCTGCTGAAAGATAATAAGCAAACCATTGTAAAACAGAACCACAGGAACCAAGATTTGGTGAGAGTAAATATAAATAAAAGAATAGGAGTGTTCCACAGTGTTGAAAGCAGCAGAGAGATCAAGGAGGACAAGACGAAAAGAGAGCTTAGAGTAACACACAGTAAGGAGAGAGTTGGAGTCTGCAAGATGTGCTGTGTCCATGGAATGCAGAGGTCATAAGCCTGATTGATGAGGGGAGAGAAGTGCATTAAAAATGATATCAGGAGAGATCTGGGGGTAAACTATGCACTCCAGGTGTTTAGAGAGAAAAGGCAGATGAGAGACAGGACAGAAGTTAGCTGGAGACGAAGGGCGCAAAGAAGGCTTTTTGAGGATAGCTAAGATAGGTGATTAAAGGAAGAAGGAAATATAGTATTTGAGAATGAAGATTTGAAAGGAGCCCTATGAAACTGAATGAGAAGGGGATCAACTGATGGAACAAGAGAGGAGAGGAAAGGGCTGGTAGAGTGGTTCCTGACCATCATTTGATAAGGCCCAATTATTGGCCTTGTCACACTAGTTACACTCTAGGAAACATTTAAGGAGTACACAATTGGTATTATGTAGTGGTGTTGAAGGAATGATTATAAAAATGGTCAAGCATGAATTGTCCTCCTTACAGACCCTTGATAATGAGCATGCCAGAACAGAGACCCTGCTCACGTACAACCCAACCTGGACTATGGGCCTCATCACGACCTCGGCAGTAACCCTTAAATCCGGCGGTAGCGCTATCATTGCCGGATTTAAGGGTCCGCCGAATCAGGGCCTCGGCGGATTTCAACCCAGCTCTGAGCTGGTGTGAAATCTGCGGAGAATTCGCGCTCATAACGCCGGCGGGAAATCCGCCGGCGGTATGAGCGCGAAATTTCCCCATTGAGCCCAATGGGGAATGGGGCATTCCCGAATGGGCTCAATGGGGAATGGGGACTTCCAAGTCCGCCCAACTCGTGATCCCGTGCTATTAGCGCCGGGGGTTATGTCGGTCACGCTAATAGCCCCCGCGCTAATACTGCCGGCGTTACCGCCGAGGTCGTGATGAGGCCCAATATCTGGTCTGTGGCAGATCAAAGGTGTCAAATTCCTTTGTTTACCTGGTTTGGAAAGGAGATTTTGTGAGGGTCAACACAAGGTAGGGCTCTGGCATGGCTTCTTCATGAAGACCAAGGGTTCTCCTATCATGAATATCCACAACATGCAGAGTATGCTGTGTAGATATCTGATAAAGAGACCAACAGGGTGTTCAAGTCCTTTCATAGAGAGCTATATGCTGACAGTGATTTGGTATCTGGTGATGATATCATCTCATACTTGTCCAATATACCTAGAAGTCTCTCAGTTTGCCATGTCGTGAAGAGCTGAATACTCATTTCAATGTGCATTGACACCCTTCCAAAAACCAGATTAACAGGTGCGATGGAAGTCTCTTAGAAGTGCACCCCCTGCTATCCACCTCCTGTGGTTGTGGGGGTAGGGACTCAGTTTTGTGTACTTCTTGATGGCTTCAGTGAGACGATAATCGCACTGCTAGTAAAGTCGAATTGTGACCGCCCCAAGGCATGTGGTGCTTAGAAACCCTGATCGATGATCAATGTGGATGCTAACATTTCTCCCAATATTCGTGTGGGCAGGGTGCTGAAATATGCTGCCATTTTTGCACACCAAGTCCAAGTAAGGGTTTATATGTGGCATATCCAGCACCATGAATTTTCCCTGTCTGTTCTACATCCTCATTCAAACCCATCATGCAGGGGTTGCTGCATTTGTTAACTCAAAGAAAGCATTTGATTTTGTGTCCTGAGGGTACATGCTCACTCTCATGGGTAGAATGTGGGGCTGAGGGTTACTTCTCAGACTCCGTTTTTTATCTACTCCTGCCCTAGACAAAGGGTATTTGGTGCTGGGCATTCTTGTGCAAGTTTCCCATTGCGATCAGTACCAAGCAGGGATCCCACCTCTGTCTGCTCCTCTTTACCTCACACAGGGGATTGACGCTACTAGGCCACAAAGACAACATTTCATTTTATACAGATGATATCTTACCATAAGTGAAGAACTCCTCTCCGAACATAGCCCCAATTACACAGGTAATGGCAAGATTTGGGGACTATTTCTGCCTGCAAATGAACTGATCCAAATCACATTTTATTCCCTTGACCAGCTCCATAGATGCCCTGCTGAGTTGGAGCCTTACAGGTAGACTGGGCCTCTATTACCTGCTTTGGGATTTGGGTTTGTACTGGAGCTAGCGAGCATCGGCGAGGGAACCACGGGCCATGCCTAGTGGCCCGACTCTCCCCTACAAGCGGCTGGCGAGTTAAGGGTGGCTATGATCGACATAGTGGTTAACCTCAGTAGTACTACCCACTCCGCTCATTTCGAGTCGAGTCGAAATCCATTAAGAGGTTCCTCTGGGGACACATGGTCGTGCAGGTGAGATTCAGGAGAGAAGGAAGGTGGATGGTATCCAACAGTTACGCTCTATATGCTTTTAAACTCGCAGGTGAATCTATGTTTGGTTTACTTTGAGCATCCTGTGGTGAGTCAGAAGAAGGAGTGAGACTTAATTCAGGCATTTTAATGACTTATTTTTTAAATTAAAAGGAAAATAAAATAACTCCTTGCTAGCCCTAAACTAGGTGTTATGCCTACCTAACTAACTAACTCAGGTGTTTGTCTGTTTTTGTTAAGTCTCCCAAAATAATCACTGTCCTCTGTCGAATTCTAATCTGCTCTGTCCCTATCACTATTCCAAGACGACAAGGGTACAGTAGAATGACTCCCTTGTCCTGTACTATGCTGTTAGCAAAAGTCACTTCAATAGTTAATCTTTAAGTAGTTTCTAGTCAATACTTTGATCAATTCATAAAGTTTGACTTTAACACTGACTTTAGCACTAGGCTTTTCTTTCCTGAAATGCCTTTCCTCTTCCTCTTCATTCAATATATTCTTTATGCCCTGTGACATAGTGCCTAATTCCTTTCCTGGCTGAGCCAGCCAATAACACTCTTGTCCACCTTCTCAGTATCTTACCACACACTCTTAACACAAAGTCTGTTTCTTCCAACACAATGCAATGAATTGGTTTATACTTCACACTGTCACTGGACTATTGTAATGCTCTATATGCAGGTTGCAACAAATACATCACAAATAAAATTCAAATTCTACATAATAACGCCTTAAGAGCTGCTCTTAGCATCCCGAAGAAAGCCCATATTTCTGAGACTAGAAGATCTGTCAATTGTCTATCAACGATAGACAAAATCTTCCTCAAATCCGTCTCCCTGACTCATAAGTGCCTCCACCAAGCAGCCCCTCAATACCTAATAACTAGATTCACCAGACCAGTATCATCTCACCCTTCTAGAAAGGCTAACACTAATCTCCTCCTAGTGCCCAGATTCAAACGCACGATGTCAGGAGGGAATAGCTTTCCTGTCAAAGCAGCACAATTCTGGAACTCATTACCGCCACCCTTTAGGGATGACCTCCCTTACTTACAATTCAGATCTAAAACCATCCTTTGGTTCAAGGAACATGATACATAACGCTCCCCTTTTCTGCGCCACATTACAATTACTGTAAATTAAGGATACCCACGTTTTCAACTGATCTTCTTAGAGACAACACATTATATAACTTGTATATATTGTACATCGTGTGTAACCATTTGCCGTATCGGTTCTCATTGTTCTTGATGTTTCCAGCACTGTAACCTCAGTTGGACTTCAACTTTTTGCTGTTATGTAACTAAGCTTCGCAATCCTCTTGCTACCGCTGCGCCTTGTTACCCTTGGGTTAGGTGCGCACTATAAATAATAAATACAATACAATACAATACAATACTGGGACGAGTATAATTATGCCAATGATGATTCTTACTTAATTCTTCTCCTTTAAGTTTGCTGTGACAAGTAATCATTCACCTTTAATTTCCAGTTCTCTTTGTTACTGGGATGGGTGGGACTGTACCAGTAATATTACAAACTTGACCTTCTCACCTCAATATTACTGGGACAAGTATGGTTGCGCCAGTAATGGCCCACACTTGGTCTTCTCACATAAATATTACTGTTACGAGTATGATTCTGGTGCTCGTAATCTTCGAAATCCCTCCCGGGTCTCCCACTGTCCCTGTTACTTGCTCTACAGGGGTTTGTCGTCACCAGACCTGCTTTCAGGATGGGAACCCCTCTTTTTCTGGTCAGGACAGCTTCCCTGTTCTCTTTGACTCTCCTGGTTTCTTGGCATCCTCTCTGCGGTGCCCAAGTACCAGCAACCTCTGTGCAGTTAGCAGACTGCACAGTACACCCTTCTAGGATCACACCACCTCTCACGACTGACTCTCTTGGTTGGGGTTTCCTTCCCCTTGCTTCTCCTGCTCCCAGCTCTCCCGGTGCATCCCTCGTACACTAGCTGGTTGCCTTCACGGGACACAGGACCTCCTAGATTCGATCAGCTGTGACTCAACGCAGGTTTGAAGCTCCTGTGTTTCTCCTTCCCGGCGATAAGTCTCCAATAGGAGTCCTTCATCTCATTTTATGGCACTTGGCAGGGCCCTCCCCAGCAGAGGATTATAGTCCTCTTTCTCTTTCCACAGAGTGATCGGCTCACTCGCTCATTCTTCCTCTTCACAGTACCAATCCCATTTATTTCTTAAGGTTGATTCATAAACCTTAGGTCACAATAACAAACAGAGGTTTGATCTTCTTTGCCCTTCTTGAGGCTGTTGATGGTCCTAGAGTGAGTAACTCAGGGAGTTCCTTGGCGGAAGGTGAGTCCTTGTCCCCAAGGGGCTAGTCTCTCCCAGTGAAGTCCTGCTTGCCTGCACCCCTGATTGATTGATTGATTGATTGATTTTTTTTTAAACGTATTTTATTGATTTTGGTGGGAAAGAAAAAGAACATGCAATACAACGAGAAATCAAGCGGTGGTTCAAACAAGGGAGGGGACGGTGCAAGGGGAACAGGGGAGGGGGAGGGAACAAACAAATCAACAACAGTCTTCATGTTGCAGCGAACTTACAGTGGACGGATGGGTTAGGGCCTGTGACCCAAAGTTTCAGGAAGCAGGAGGGGTCGCAGACAAGGGCCGTCCTTCCAGTGCTGGCGTCAGGGGATAGTGCCAGTGTGATGCTACGAGATGTCAGGGGGGTTTGTGGTCGGCGCTGAAGCGTATGTCTCTGAGGAGGGCCTTCCATGATTCCAGGGTGCCGCACTCGGTTTCGCCGCTTGACGTGATTCCTTCCTGCCAGGCCCTGGTTTCAGCTACTGTCCATCTCTCGAGTTCTTTGAGCCATCGTTCATGCCTGGGGCCCGACGGCGTCTTCCAGGCCATTGCAATTGTTCTCTTAGCCAGGATGCATGAGATGTCCATTAGTCTGACAGCATGCTTGGACTTGCTAGGTCTGGGGTAATTCCCCAGGAGGCACTCGCCGGGGGTCCATTCGTACCTCGTCATTCCGGCGTCCATGCAAGTCTGTTTGGCTTTGGACCATAGTGTCATCGCCTTAGTGCAAGTCCAGAACATGTGGATCATGTCCGCTTTATCATTCCCACACCATGGGCATGCAGGGGAGGATGTCTTATTGAAGGAGGCGACCCTATGTGGGGTCATGTATGTCCTATACAGGACGTTCAGTTGAATCTGGCCGAATCTGGTATTCCTGGACACTTTTTTGGGAAATATTAGCGATCTCTCCCATTCTTTATCCGTGATCGGGGTCCCAAGGTCCGCTTCCCATTTCGCCCTCAGATCTTCGCCTTTAGGGTTAGGTTTGTCGCATAGTCTGCTGTAGAGCCTGGAGAGTGGTCTCCAGCCATCCGAGAGGTCATGCATTTCTTGAAGTAGAGGGTCAGGGGAGGGTTCCTCCGGCCAGCCAGTCCAATGTTTCTTGGCAGTCTGTTTAAGGCGGTGGTACCAGAGGAACTGGCCCGGGGGTATTCCTTCGGCGGCCTTAAGAGATTCAAAGTCCCTGAATTCCCCTTCCTCGTACATGTCGCCCCATGTGTATATGCCTGCTTCCTCCCACCTCCTTGCCGTGGAGAGGTCTGCATCCATTCGACAGGTGTCTGCTAAGATGGGGTTATCCGGAGAATATGGGTGTTGTACTCGCCTGATGTAGCAGGACCTGGCCCATATCTTCCTTCCCAGATCAATCACTTGTGAGGTGACCAGGGACTGCCGTGCGGGGTGCCACAGGGTTTCCTTGGGGATCACATTGTTCGAGGATTGCCTCAGTAGTTTCGTCTCAGCCGAAGGTTCGTACGAGAGCCATTTCGTTATGTGACTCAGCTGGGCAGCCAGATAGTATAACTGGAGATCCGGTAGCTTTATTCCACCCTCTCTGTGTGGCAGGGAGAGAACAGATAGCGACAGTTTGTGCCTGTGGGGGCCCCAAAGGAAGTCCCTGATGATAGCCTCCAGCTTCTTGAAGAAGGGCGGTCGAACGTAATGGCAAATGTTCACGAAGAAATATAGGAATCGGGGGAGTACGATCATCTTGACTATCGCTGCCCTGCCCACCATGGCCAATGGGAGCCTGGACCAGAATTTTATGGAGCGTCGAAGACTCATGATGGCGACCTCAGTGTTGTGTTCGTGCGTGAATAGCGGGTTATGGCTTACGTTGATCCCCAGATAACGGAACTTGACCAGTTGCCAACCTATTCCTATCACTGGGAGATTGCATTCTGGAATGTTGCGTAGGCCCGCCAGGGGGAAGGCGGAGGACTTGCTCCTGCTGAATCGGATCCCCGAGTACTTCGCGTAATTATCTAGTACCTCCAGTGCTATCAGTGCGTTAACTTCGGGAGTGCTTAGGTAAAGGAGGACGTCGTCTGCGTATAGAGATATTATGTGGTGTGCAGTGCCCACCTTGATACCAGCGTCGAAAAGCTGCTGCCTAAAGTACAGTGCAATCGGCTCCAGGCCCAGTATGTACAGCATGAGCGATAGCAGACACCCCTGTCTCATTCCCCTTTGTATTTCCCAGGCTGCTGATACCATTCTTCCCGTTTTCACTCTCGCCATTGGGGAATTATAGAGGACCTCGATCCACCTAATGAAGCCCCCTCCGAAGCCAAATCTTCTCAGGACCTCCCTGATCCATTCCCAGTATATGGAGTCGAAGGCCTTGATAGCGTCGAGCGACAACACCGCCAGGTCCTGGTCCCTCTCGTGTGTTTCAGCCATTACATGCTGTAGCCTCCTGAGGTTAGCAGTGGTGTTGCGCCCAGGTACAAATCCGTTCTGGTCTTCATGAACGATGGATCCCACCACTCTGGCCAGCTTGCGGGCTAATATGGATGTGAGGATCTTGGCATCGTAGTTTAGCATGGCCAGAGGGCGATAGGACTCACAGTCGGTGGGCGATTTGTGTGGCTTGAGCATAGGGACGATTATGGTTTCTTTCATGGTGTTGGGGAGAATCCCATTCGTGTATGCCTCCTGGTAGACCTCGTGGAGAACTGGAGTGAGGATGGACTCATACGTCTTGTAAAACTCAGGTGGGAGGCCGTCGCTGCCAGGGGCTTTGTTGTTAGAGAGGGACCTGATCGCCCCTTGCACATCCTCAAGAGTGATCTCCATCTCCAGTTCCTCTCTCTGCTCGAGTGAGATGCAGGGAAGTTCTATCTCCTCAAGTGTGTCTATAATGTCTTCACTAGGGATTAGCTTCTTGTGAGCATACAGTTCGGTGTAGAATTTGGCAAAGGCTCCATTGATCCCCAGCTGGGTCGTGTGGGATGTCCCATCAGCGTACCGTATCTCCACAGGGAGGTGTTTGGGGTGTTCCCGCTTGCAGAGCCAGGCCAGTAATCTCCCTGGTTTATCCGATTCCTTGTGGGATCGGGTGGTATGCGTGGTGAAATTGAATTTCTCCAGTCTTTCCCATGCTTGTTGACATTCTGCGCGGGCTTCCTTCAATTTATTCTCGGCCTCTGTGGAGTTGTCGTGAGCAGACTCTAGTCGGGAGATCTCAGCTTCTCGTGCTTCGAGCGTTCTCTGCAATTGCCTGCGAGTACCACCGGCTCTCGATATAATTTCACCTCTGGTCACCACCTTCATAGCTTCCCATAATGTGCCCCAGGAGGATACCGACCCCACGTTGATTTCCAGGTAATCTTCCAATTTTTCGGCAAGGCCTTCCCTGAACTCGAGATCATCAAGTGCTGCAGTCGGCATCCTCCACATGGGGATCGGGGGTCTGGGGCCCCTCAGCTGCCACAGCATGGTCAGTGGGGAGTGGTCGGAGATCGTTCGCCCCAGGTACTCTGTAGCTACAGCACGTGGGGCGAGCTCCTTGTTGATAAACAGGTAGTCAATTCTTGTATGGACTCCGTGTGGAGCTGAGTAGTGGGAGTAAATCCTTTCGGCCGGATGGTGTTCCCTCCAGATGTCCACTAGATTGAGCTGCTCCAGAGTTTCCCTCAGGGCACGGGATGCAAGGTTGCTCGGGTGTGGGGGGGGCAGCGATCTGTCAGCGCTCGCGTCAGCAACACAATTGAAGTCCCCTCCCCATATGAAAGTGCGGTCCCGGTGCCGAATCAGCTTTGTAACCATAATGGCGAGGTACGCCGGTATTCCGTGATGTGGGAAGTAGGAGTTGACCAAGCAGACTGGGGTCTGTTCCATTGTACCCCAAATCACTACGTATCTCCCTTCCTTATCTTGTTCACTCCCCTCCATCTGGAAGGGCACGTCCGGGCTTATCCATATTAGCACCCCTCTAGCGTATTTAGAGTAGGGGGACCCTCTCACAGTCCCAGCCCATCGGTCTGCAATCTTGGACATGGCCTCCGTCGTGAGGTGAGTCTCTTGAAGAAGTGCAATCGAAACTTTCTTCCTTTTGAGATAGGATTGTATACGATTGCGTCTGAGGTATGAGCCCATACCCCTCACATTCCATGTCATCACAGTGAACTGTGCCGCCATCGGGTCTGAGTTTCGGATTTAATGCGGGACTCGGTCTCCGGAGTCCTGCTCTGCTTTAGTCCTCCGTAGGTGAGCTGCGGGGGGAATGTCACTGAATTCCGGTCGTCGGGGTCGCGTCCTGAACCCATCTCGGTCTTTGTTGGCGAAGGAAGCATGAAGACTGTACAACTAATAAAACTAATAACAGAACTCAAACTGGTGCGCCCAGCGACTACAACATTGTCGCGGTGCTCAGGCGCTCTCGAGCCGTCGGAGCCCATCCGGGAGTCGGGCGCGAGCTGGGTCAGGCAGGTGCCTAGACCGGGTGAATTCTACGCTGGGGGTGGGGCGAGGGCCTGGCGGCGGAGCCGAGCGAGGCCGTTTCCGAGTGAAAAACTGAAGTTGGATTACCTTCTGTGTTCCAGCGTCATGTACGGGGTCGCT
This sequence comes from Ambystoma mexicanum, assembly GCF_040938575.1. Taxonomy (NCBI): domain Eukaryota; kingdom Metazoa; phylum Chordata; class Amphibia; order Caudata; family Ambystomatidae; genus Ambystoma; species Ambystoma mexicanum. The sequence goes on from NC_090926.1 coordinate 341,973,095, forward strand.
TGTGGGTTCAGGGGGGGTTAGGCCTCATTCCGTGAGTTGTCCTTGCCATCCGCCAGGTTATTATCCTCTAGCCACATGTTGGCTGCCACTGGATTATCGAGGAATACCACTCTCTCTTTGTAGACGACCCTGAGGCGTGACGGATATAGCAATCTATATTTTAGTTTCAGTTGTCGGAGCCTAGCTTTTATCGGGACAAATGAATTCCGCTCTCTCTGAACCTTCTGTGTATAGTCCGGATAGATGGAGATTTTGGAGTCCCCTCTTTCGATGGGGCCACCCTCCCTGGATCGCCGTAAAATAGTTTCTCTATCCTGAAAGTTCAATATTTTAGCGATTATAGGTCTGGGGTGCGATCCAGGGGGAGGGCGCCTCTGGAGGGATCTGTGGGCCCTCTCGACTGAGAATCCTTGGGTCAGTTTGCCGGCCCCTATTTCTTGCAGCAGAAGGGTTTCAACGAAGGATGTGGTATTTGCCCCCTCGTTCCCCTCCGGGACACCCAGGATCCTGATGTTGCTCCGTCTGGCCCGACCTTCGGCCTCCTCCGCCCTTTCCTCTAGGAAGGCAACTTTCCTCTTCAGAAGGGCAACTTCTGACTTCATGGCTGTGGTGGCCGTGGATGTTTCCTCCGTCGACTGTTCGACGGTCGTGACCCTCTCCGCCAAGTTGCGAGCGTCTTGGCGGATCAGTTGAATATCAACTTTGAATTCGTCGATCTTAGAGTCTATATGCGTTTTTAGTGAGGCTATGGCATCAAGTATCTGAGAGTGGTTATCGGCGGCCACCCCTTCGCTCGTCCGGGCGACTTCAGGGGAGCCGGCCCTGGCTAGAATGGAAGTCTTCACCTTGGTGGAAACAAAGGAGTCCATGGTGGCGGCTCTGGTCTTATTCTTGGCGGCCATCTTGAGGTGATGATTGCGGATGTCCTAGGCCTCAAAGGATAGATCGCTTGCGGGGTCGCTAGTGAGGCCCCCTTCTTAGCCGAATTTCGGGCCGTGAGCTATGTTTGCCCCCGTGTCTGGTTGTGCGGCCCACAGAGGTGAGTTTCAGAAGAGTAAGGGTAGGCGGGAGGCCCCCCTCGCGGGTGAAGCAGGATCTCGCGCACCTTATCTTGTGGGGCTGGATCGGTAGAGTGACCCGAGCCAGGCCAGTCCTCTGTCAGACGGGCGGCGGCCGGGGGAGTCGTTTTCCTTTCTCGTGCTTCCGCTTCTCCCCGCCAGGCCTGGAAGTCCGTTAGGGGAGGGATACCCCTCGTAGGATCGGCTGTGCGATGCGAGGCGCCATCTTGGATCCGATCAGAGCGGGAGGGGGGAGAGCCGTTTCAGGGCCGCAGCAGCGTCTTGGGGGCCCAATCCGGCGGGCCCAATGGTTATTCAGATGCAGAACCGCTTCCCCCAACCGCACATTCCTCTGCAAGGGCTGGGGCCGCACATGAGCCGGAGAGAAAGGATCAGGAAACGGCGTCTCGGCCGGAGCTCGGCAGATCAGCTACCGCTCGCCATCGGCGCCAAGCCACGCCCCCGATTGATTGATTGATTATTTTATTTCTATTGCGCTCGTACACAAGTGTTTCAGAGCGCGACAAGGCAAGGGAGGGGAACAGGGGAGAACAAAACAGCGATCTTACTAAGCCCAGTGACATTGAGAACGCGTAAGTGCATGGGAGAGGGAGGAGGGGAAAAGTGCATGGAAGGGGGGAGAGGTGGAAAGTGCGAAGCAGAGGAGAACAGATAAATAACAATAAATAAATAAAACAAACAACAAACAGTGGTAATGCAGCCATCAATTTGCAAGTGCTAGGTTTAAGGCAGCAGACAGGGTAGGTCTGATAAGTGCAGGAAGAAAAAGGGGGGCTGTATGGGTACAGATACAGACCCCAGTGCAAGGGGTGGCCCGGAGGCAGTGCGGGAGGGTGGCAGGATGAGAAGGTACCTGGGCCCAAAAGACAGAGGGTGGCCAGGTGCACGGTGCCAAGAGAGAACAGATCAGCAGGGGAGAGGTGGAGCGAAGGCAGAAGAAAAGAGGAAGGTCTTGAGGAATACCCCTGGGCAGGGTATCGCGTCGCAGGCTCACCTCCCTATCCTCCCAGGGAAAGGCTCCCCCTTGGGAGAAGTGACTGGATCTCGTGATTGGTCACAATCCCTTCTGAGCAATCAACCTCCAATTGAGGTGCCACACCACCGCCAGAACTGCTACCAGCCCCTGCTCTCAACAAGTTAGCCCCAACATCTCACCCCTATATGCAAAGTGGCTGGGATTGTTGTGCATGAGTGGTCCCATTTAAAATGCTCCTGCCCTAAGGCTAACACACCAGAAGAGCTTAACAGAGCTTAACAAAATGTAGAACATTGGAGCCAGCGGGCCTAGTCTTTCACATAGCCAAGGGCACAAAGAGCCAATCTAAATTGTCCTCCGGCCAATGCACAGCAAGGGGACCAATCAGAATTGTCCATCATCCCTACCCAAATGAAATTAGGCTTGACCCAGTTAACAGCAAATTCAACAAAGGAGTGAGAAGTATATCTGAGGTAGAGCATCGAGTAGGAATCCTGAAACACAGCAGTTCAGAGGTGAGCCACGTGATAAGAGCACTGCAACAGGAGGTGAACAGGATCCAAGCCAAGAATGAATAATGTACGGGTGGTCAGCATACCCGAATCTATTGCCACGAGCAACATGGAAATCTTTATGGGGGAGTTCATTAGGGAAGCGCCCTGTGACCCCCGACTATCTACACAGTTCTTAGTTGCAAGGGCACATTGAGTAGCCTGTCCAAATCCTCTACCTGGTCAAAATGCCCGCCCAATGATTGTCAGACTGTTGAACTACAGCCATCGAGATCTGATTCTACGGCGAGCCCGTGAATTATGCAAACTAAACTATCAAGAGGATAGCATCTCCTTTTACCCAGATTTTACATCATCTATCGAAAAGGCATGCCTGTCATTCATCCCTGTATCCCTGTAAAGTGCATGGTTTTTTTCAATATGATTAATCTACACTGATTCCTTGCTCCCTCATGTTGACCAGAGTCCTGCAAATTAATAGAGGTTTATTGATTCATGTGCCGTGAGGCATCACCCTTTGGTTAATAGAAACCTATGCTTGCCCTCATGCTTTTACAATAAGTAAGTGTAGGGAAAGAGTGTATCAAAAGAAAGTCAGAATGGCAATGGAGTTGGTTCACAACTCCCTTCCCTAACTTCAAGCCACTAATATGATATTATATGGCATTTGTAACGCACCTATACACAAGTGTTTCAAGGCACGACGAGGCAAGGAAGGGGGAACAGAGGGAGGACAGAAACAACGATCTTACTAGGCCAAGTGACATTGAGATTGCGCAAGTGCAGGGGTGGAGGGGAAGAGAAAAGTGCCTGAGGAAAGGGGAAAGGGCAGTGCTGTACATGGGATCAAAACAATAACAAGAAGTGCAGCCGGGAGGTAGCAGGTGCAAGGGTAAGGGCAGACATCAGGTGTCCAAAAGTGCAGGTAGGGGGACTATAGGGTTACAGATACAGACCCAAGTGCAAGGGTTACCGAGAGGCAGTGCGGGTGTGCAACTGGGCGGCTAGGGACCTGGGCCTGAAATCAGAGGGTAGCCAGGTGACAGTGCAGTATCAGACAGGAAATCAGGAGAGAGGAGAGTAGCCAGAAGCAAAGAGGAAGGTCTTGAGGTGCTTCCGGAACCGGAGATGGTTCTCCTTGAGTTTCAGAGAGGCAGGGAGGCTGTTCCAGAGGTAGGCCCCAGCCGAAGAAAGAGATCTACTACCAACTCCTTGCTTGGAGAAGCGACTGACCCTGAGGGAGTTGAAGGTGGAGGAGCGAAGAGCTTGAGTAGGAAGGTATTTACGAAAGGAGAGTTGGAGGTATTGAGGACCCAGCGCCCCAGAAGGCCTTGTGTACAATGCAGAGGGTCTTGAACATAATCCTTTCAGCCACAGGGAGCCAATGCAGAGATGTCAGTGCTGGAGAGATACGATTCCTGGGCTTGAGGCCAAGGACAAGTCTCGCTGTCGTGTTCTGGATGGGTTGCAGAGAGCGGAGAGTAGAAGCAGGCAGATTTAGAAAGAAGCTGTTGCAGTAATACAGACTAAAGAGAACCAGAGCCCTAGAGACAGTGAGCTTCTTGGGGAAGGAGAGAAAAGGAAAAATACCTCTGAGGAGGTGTAGTTGATAGTTTGACTTCTTAGAGACACTGGGGTTCTTCAAGAGTTTCTTCCGGGAGGCCAGTTCGAACAGTTCAAATAGTTCACACAGTTCTCTCAGTCTTCCCTCGTCTGATTCCACAACAGATCAATATAACACAGTTCTCTCAGGCTTCCCTCGTCTGATTCACCAACAGATCAATATAACACAGTGCTCTCAGGCTTCCTTCGTCTGTTTCACCATCAGCTCAATGTCACACAGTTCTGGTATAACGATTTTTCAGGGTGACTCTTTCACCATAGGCCCCTCAGGGTTCCCCTACCTGAGACCGGACCTTTCTTTACTTTAGCCAACGATTCACAACAGTTTTACAACAGGCCCCTCAGGTTTCCCTCACCCGAGTTTGGTTCTATCTGAGCTTTACCTTCTTTCAATTCGTATTTCACTCCAATGGATTCCCTTCCCCAACCTTCTTGGTTGTCGGTTCACTTTCACATAGAAGACTTTCGAAACTGCATAGATTTACTTAGGCCTATGCATGACCACTTTGACACAATGCATCTTGGTTATCGTTGTTTGAGATTCTTTCACAGTCACAGAGATTTTCGATAATGCGTTTCGTTCTGCAGTACCACTCTGTTACATTGTTCTTCTTAACAATCGAGTCTTTCTCTCCACGCCTCTGCCATCATATGCATAACTTTGCTTGCAACTTTATCATTCACGTCTTCACAAACCGGGCTCTCCCTTCATCCAAGAACTCACTGGCTGTGATTGCTTTCAACGCGTCCTTCACTGCTCTCACATCCTAGGTCAGGGTCTCTCCCTCCCAGATGTATGTTATTAAGCTGGAATGTTAAGGGTCTCAATAAGCCTATAAGGGCCCACAGGGTCCAATCCTACTGTGAACGACACAGGGCAAAAACAATCCTGCTGCAATAAATGAAGCTTTCAGGCCAGGACACTGAGGCCTTTGCTAAGCTTTAGGGCTCCTCCAGATTTTTGCATCCTTTTCCTCTAATGCACGTGGAGTCTTCACCTTAATTCATAAGTCCCTTAGATTCAAAATACATAGCATTGATCAGGATCTGGAGGGCCGCTAATTGATGGTTACAGGCACACTTGCCCACACTAACTTGACCATTGTCAATAGATACACCCCGAATATTGATTACCCTACATTTCATAATCTCCAGCTTGGTAAATATCAGTCAGTCAGTCAATATGTTTATTTGGATCAAATAATCCATCCAACACATACAAAGTACAAAAACACAATAAATAATATAAATAAAATTACCTCCCACTCTTGCATATAAAATCGAATATTCCAGATTAAAAATAACAATCAAATCACAACTCTCTGTAAAAGTGAATAATGATAACACAGATTGCAAACAATTCATAGAATCCAATACAGTCCAACATGGTCAATACTTTAAAATTCATACGTTATAAACATTCATAAGAATTGCTGAGGAGGGAAAGAGAACCACAAAATACCCCCCGGTCCAATACTCCTTAAAGTTTTCCAGTAGGTGGCTATTCTTTTCAGAACATTTGGGTTAACAGCCCCTTTCTTTGCAACATGGCACTTTTCAAAAATGATAGCAGTGCCCAAACTGTCTGGACAGAATCAGCTGTCAAAAGAAACAGAACTGCGGGCCTATAGGTGCGGATGTTAGCTAACCTAAGGACCAGCAGTACGGTTGACCATCTGATACTTTTATAGGCTGGGCAGAACAATAAAAGATGAACCATGTCCTCTCTAGCAGCACCACACGCTGGGCTGCCCACCACATCAGGGTACCCACTACATTTAGCTGTGGTTCCCCTCAGCTGCAGGCAATCAAATCTAGTGCAGGTGATCAACCAGCGATCTCTCTTAGTAGAACCCCAAATTTAATAGGGCTGGATCTTCTTCACCCGGCTGATCACTGCATGTGCTTTGTCTGAATTGGTTGTGAACTCCATGAAATCCCTTTTCATTTTAAATGCTTCTCCCAGGCTGCTTTTGTAGGATCTCATTTGGCCTTTGGTCAACAGGTTATCCGAGGGTTAAAGTACCCGGATATTTCCGCGGGACAAACCTTGATCAATATAGTAGAGCCACAGGGTTTTCCTCCATGTATCCCTTACCATTAAAGACCTAATGATGAAGTGGCATTGGGTAGCGCATTCATTCGCCCAAAGCCGAATCCAGAAGGTTATTGGTGCCAGGGCCCATTGGTCCTCACAGAATTCTATTCCCAGTTCCCTATGAATAGAGATACAGGGAGTGGATCCCTGGAGACCCAATAGCCTTCTGAAAAATGTATTCTCCTTCACCTGAATATCAGGGGCATTCTGGAAACCCCATAGTGGTGTTCTATATAAGGTCACTGCTTTTGTCTGGGAAGAGTAGATTTTTAAGACAACATCCAGCGGTTGTTCCTGATTGAGTCATCCAGGATAGCCATTGTGTTCATTACCCCAGACTTAAACATCTGCAATGACTCCAGTATGGTCTGAGGGGGCTTGAGCTTTACATTTAGAAGTGATTCCAGCCAGAGCTTATCCTCCACCCACCGGAGGAGGAATTTAGATCCTGACTTGGTTCCCTCTCCGGGCTCCTACCCATATGGCTACTCACCAGTTGATCCATTACTATACTCCCTCACCACCCGCTCTCCCATCCGTAGTCCCACCCCCTCCCCTTCCACTTCTATTTCCTTATCTGCCTCCATACAAGGGTGCAGAGGATCCTGAGACATACACACCCCAAGCACCTGCTCCTGTAGAGCCATTGCCTGAACCACTGTTTCCCCTAAGGCACCCATCCCCTCAATACAAGCATTTATTTCAGTGGTGCTAACTTTGGGATTCCCTCCTTAACCTGAAATAGCATCCCATTTTGCTTTTCCAGTAACAGTAATGCGATTCACTAGTTTGCTGGCCATGTCTTCCAAATACAAATCAAGGGAGCGTTGCAAAAGATGGGGCTTAACCTTGGCAAGCTCCTGGGCGTTTTCAATTTTTTTTTTTTTGGCACTTTTTGCCAGCACCACCGATCTCCCATCATCCCTTGGTTTTCTTTTCACCATGGTGGAAATGCACCTAAGAACAGTAAAATTGAGCCGTTATAAAATTGGTTAAAAAGATTAAACGACAGACCGCTAAAACATCAATGTCTAAATGGTGACTATACAGTGGGACCTTCCGGCATGCGCCAGTGCATAAGAAACAAATGTTAATGGGCTGCTGGCCACAGAGGACCACAACAATCCGTGGGACAAATACAGCCACCCGCCACCCTGGATTGATAGCTTAGTAAGGAGCCTAAGAGCCAAAAACTGGCAGTAACTTTCCAGTCAAAAACATGTTTTGCTGCATGGAAGGTTTTGGCCTAGAAGATTCTCGAAGAGCTGGTACGTCATAGTGATTGATGTGCAGCCCCTAATAAGAGAACGTTACCTGGGCCAGTTAGGGGAGGACTCTTCCTGGGCTGTTTGTGAGACGCGCACAGGGAGAGAAACAGCGCCTGGACAACCAGCCAGCACTAGAGGGCTGAGGCTCCTGGCATCACATTCCCGCCTGGGAGCAGGCCTTCGGGGGCTAGGCCAGTCCCTGAGCGGTGCCGGGCACTGAGTGGCGTGGGTCCTGGGTGTGATTCTATCGTATCAGCATCAACGATTCCTAGGAGCGTAAGAATTATTGCATATTAATCTGTGATTGATAATTTGAATTATTCAGCTTGCATTTTAATTCCCATACTATTGAAAACTGCTGCTTGATTATAATTAGTTTATGTAGTAAATAAATGCAAGCATAAAATCTTCTGAATTATTGGTTTTCTTCCAGACTGAGTTCATTGTGTCTCGCATAGTTTCTTATTTGTTAAGAAGTTAAGATTAATTCTAAACCTTCCAGCCATCACCTCTTTTGTTTTGCATTCTGAACGGGGGCCTACAAACATAGCGACTCATGTCAGATCTGAGTGACATAGTGAATATGTTTCATACTTATTGTAAGACACTGTATGCTAGGAAGAATACACAATTCCCTGTGGAACTCAAAGCAAACCTATGCGATATAGCAATGCGCAAGTTAAATCAGAGCACCCTATACTCCTAAATGCCCCAATCACAGCAAAAGATATAATGAATGCCATTGCACCGCTACCCACCTCAAAAGTCCTGGTATCGGATGGTCTAATGGCTGTATTTTTTAATGAATTTGGTCCTAAAGTGTCCCTGCTCTTGTTGAAAGTCTGGCAAGAAGCTTTACAGCAAGGCTCCCTCCCTCCTTCTATGGTGAAGTCATGATTACGCCAATCCTGAAGCCCAGGAAAGACCCCACTAATTGTGCCTCCTATAGACCCATAGTGCTATTACCTACGTGTGGTAGCACATATCTAGTTGGCAGATATTAACTCTTGTCAGGATGTTCTGTGGATGAGGGTTCAGATAGAAAAAGGGGGAGGGTGGTGTAAGGAACCCATGGTAGCAACAGTAAAGACAGGCACAAGTGATCAGAGTTCAAGGGTGTTTATTAAACTGTATGCAGGTTGGAAAAATGCCTACTCTGAACCTAAATCTAAGATAGGAGCAAGCATCCACCATCAAATGAAAATAAGGCAGTCCTAGTGGTGTTGTGTCAAATGAAAAAGGGCCTATAGTAAGAAACCTATTGCCAAACCTTACAACTAATACAAAAAGGTTGTGGGATAGTTTTCAAAAAAAGAAAGAAGTGTTCACAAATAATATGCCATGAAAAGGCAGAAAAACTTGAGGGACAAATTGGTCCACGTCTCTTCAAAAGAACTTCCAGATCAATAACAACTAGCTGTGACCTACGACTCTTCAAAAAATCTTTCCAGATCAATAACAACTAGCTTGGACCTATGACCCCTTACGGGCCATTTCCCTTGTGGGTCCTGTTCGGTCTGTAAATTTGTGTACAAAACCAAAGCATTTACCTTTGATAGTAAAACATGGGACCTTCGGCATCATACAAATTGTAAAACACCTTGGACCATATATTGCATTGAGTGTCCCTGTGAGCTCAAGTATAAAGGCAAAACAAGACGCCCGGTTCATACTCGCATTACGGAACACCGTTCTCGTATTCGATGCAAATCAATCAATTCGCCACTAGTAAGTAACTATATGCAATATGGCCACTCAACGGAAGACTTACGCTGGTGGGTCATTGATGTCGTCAAAGATGCTGCTAATCCACACCAATCATTGGCCAACAAGGAAGCACGGTGGATTTTTCTCCTTGATACAATTGATCGGGGCCTAAATGAAGCATTCCCCATCTGGTATCTGTCACAAGTCTCTCCCCTTCTCACCTGTTTCTGTTGTGTACTTGCGACGTTCTGGGATTTCTTCTTCTTTACGGTCCGGGATTTGTATAGACCCAAACGCCGATCTTCGGTGTCCAGCGTGAGAGTAGCGGTTCAGTTTCCAGGAGCGTTCAAAAAGTCCAGGGTAATTCCAGGAAGTAAATAAGGTACGCTCGGAGGCACGGAGGACCGTGACTCGAGCGCGGAATGTTTTCCAGGTGATTGGATAAGGAAGGGAACAGGAGGGGATTCAAGGAACTAGGAACAAGGAATCAAGCGAGAGCCCTGATCGAACTCCGGCTAAGCACGTCCGACTACAGGTAGCGGTAGCGTTGAGATGCACAGAGCCGCGGGGGCGTGTCTCATTTGTAGGATGAGCAGCGTGGACCGCATAGACTGATCCGGAGCATTCCGTTACGGGCGGCCATTTTGGCAGGATAACTGCATGCAATCCCCTGCGAGTCAGGGACCTGGAGGTCCAGAAAGGACGTAGACGACGGTTCATGACAGTATCAGTCAGACCCTACTAAGCCATCTTGGGATTGTCTAGACTGTGTTGGGCCATCAATGCTCTCAGATGTGTTATTTCTAATGATATAAATTGCACTTTAATCTCATTTTTCCAGTTTACTTCTTTTTATTCAATGGGATTTATTTTTTTGTTTTTCGTATGATCTATTCTTCCCTGCTTATTTTGTATATTTTAAATGGATCTCACAATTGGTGACCTTTAATTATTCATTTATTTTCTGTACATTTATAGGCATCACGTTGTACTTTGGTAGTTTTCCTTCATACGGCTCCAATTGGAGTCTTTAAGTTCTCATTCTCATATGCCTTCTGTTCTTTGGTGAGCAGTTTATTCTCCTTCATGAGTTGGCACGCTATGGGGGTTCTTCACGTTCCAATTGTGACGCGTTTTCAAGTTCTGCATTCATACTTGAACTTGACAACCAGTCCTCTTTTGTTGTCTATGAATCGATCTACTTCCTCATTCTAAACCACTCCCCTTAAACTGGTCTGTCTCTCCACAGTTGCCCTGCAGACTGGAGCTTCCAATACTCGTGGAGTTCGTGCGATTGTTGTGCGCATTTCAAAAACTTCGCCTGAGATATACACAGGTTAGTGTAATGTATTAATGCCAGCAGGACCGCAATTCCATGCGGTTACAACTGGAAAAGTTTCTGCCGGTCGGGGTTCATTTCTAATCAGAAGGCCCTGTTGTTTCTTTGACTTTCTTCCTGTTCACTTAGCGACCTTGCCCTGGGAGCAAATAGAGCAAGGCTTCCACTACCCTAAACTGCCTCACCTTGAGGTATCAGTTGGAACAAACCGAACACACTTTACCTAGGTAAGTGTCTCTGACTGGCTGTCGTTATTCATATTTCAAATGGTTTATGCATGCAAATATAGCATCTTCTTTCTTTTTAATGTCTTCATTTTTTCATACCACTAGACTAAAGTGATTATCCATGAGGCACACATTCCGCCTCATAGGAACTTTATCCTGAGGAGACAATATTCATAACGCCATCATCGGACCCAAATGCTAAATATTACGACAATGAGGTAGCGTCTTGGTAGGTAGTTCTACAAAGTTTGTATTGTGTATCTTTGCATGTTCTACTTGTCAATTACACTTGATCAGTTTCTATATAAGGCTGGGACTACTGTGCCATATTTTTTAAGCACTATGAAGCACATTTTTCACTCGGGTTCCCATTAAGCACTGATCGCGTTGTTTCTTGTTTCTTATTTTTATATCCGACTGGTGGTGGATTCTATTCCTGTTTGGTCACGGGAGACAACCCCTGGGTAACACTCTTCGGGCATTGACTGCCCAGCTCCACATTTCAAATTATAATTGGTTTTGAGTTTGATACCTACTATATGATTATCTGATTTTATTTGTTTTTAAGTACATTATTTCCAATATTTGTTTTTAGGGGCTGCATGTAAGAACCCTCACGTGGACTTACTATCTTGGCCTATGGGCTGTTGACCTGGTAGTGTAGGTGGAGAATTCTTCCCTACAATACAACTTCCAATAGTACTGAAGGACTATCTTGGAAGATGGATTGCCTGACAGATGGAATATTGCCCCAGGAAGACAGCGGAGTGTAGATGGTATTTGCCCCAGAAAACAGCTGCTGCAATGAGAAACATGTAATCAGTTTTCACTGTGGTTCCAACAAAAAGGTATTCAATAAGAACCAATAGTAAATCACGTGGTGATATGTCTTCCACTATGTCAGAATAATAGGTCAACTAGCTGGGCGAAATCCTACAGGGGAAAGGGCAGCAATTAGAAAAAGGAAGAACCTAACAACTCCTCCTCTAACTTAAGCAAAGATGTTCAACAAGATCTTACCCATGGGAGATGGAATGCATGATCCGTGAAGTACAAGATAATCCCAAAATGTCTTAGCAGTGTAGTCAGGCAAAGTTCAATCCAGAAAATGGTCCCAAGATGACAAACCTATCACCGCTGGTACGAGGACGCCTAATAAGATGCTTGTATGGCAGTCTCTAGTCCAAGCACATTAAAGGATCGTAAGGAAATCCAAACGTTCGTATTTACAGGAAACCGTAAAGCAAATGCAGTCCAATAAGCGTTCCAATGTCAACAAAGTTCCAAAAAATGCATGAATGAGCAAAACGTGAGGCAAAGCAAATCCAAAAACAAGAGCCAAGGTCTGATACGATGATCAGAATCCAGGCAAAAACAGCAGGCAAGGCAGGACATAGAAGGGGTCCGAGGTCTGGGTAACGGGAAATCAAGTGTAACCAGGTAACGTAACCACGGCGCAGCACAACAGAGTTCTGTAAAGCAGAAATGGGTCAGGAATCGTAAGAAGCAACAATGAATCGATGAACGTGAGAGCTTGAATGAATTTAGATTCAGAAGCAACGCTTCCGGGTTTGGGAGGGGTTTATATTCTTGTCACCTGACCTACGATGAGCGGCATGATGTCAGAGGTAACGTGACCCAGAACAACTGTGCAACGGCATGGCAACCCCCAGTGTTGTTGGAAAGAACGGGGCACAGCCAACGGAGCGTTACGCGCTGCATTCATTGCTCGTGAATCATTGGGAGCTGCAAGTGGCAAACGGGGAGAGGAACGGGAACCGCCATGATGAACTGCACTAGTTGAAGGAACATGTACAGCCTCAGGAATGGACCAGACTGGATTCCTAACACTGTATAGAGTATTCCTCCTCCTGACGAAGGTGGTTCATTCTTCCTCTCTTACCACCGAAACGCCAGTTCTGCCACTGTGCTAGCTTGGGATGTGAGAGCACACCCTCAACAAGAAAACGTGGCATTTCACGCTCATTACTATTTACGACAGCGGATGGCGTAGGCTCTCTTTTTGCATCAGCCTCGTCTTTAGTTTTGACTTGTCCTTGTGAACAATATCTACGTTGCATCAAACTATTAGACATTGGGCCTCATTACAACCGACCCGGTATGGAAACAACGGTGGCAGTAAACCTGCCGCCACCGTTGTTGCCATGCCGGGTGATAACAACTCCTGCAGGCGGAGGCATCAAACCCACCAGGTCTGACCTGGCGGGTTTAACACCGCCCGCCTGCAGGCGGACGAGGAAACACCGGCACCATCACGAGATGGTGCCGGTGTTTCCATGGTCCCTGTTCCCATTGAGTCCTATGGGACTCAATGGGAATGAGGATTAACACCATTCCGCCTCTGGAATTCCCGGATCACCGGGGTTGCGATGCCCCGGTAATTCCGGGAATCACAGAGGCGGAATGGTAATACGAGTCCGGCGGTAACCAGGCAGTTTTACCGCCTCGGTTACTGCCGGACTCATAATGAGGCCCATTGTCTTTGTCAACTGACCGCCATGATGGACTGATGAAACCAGTCATCATTTAGCCAGGTATAGTTAGCTAAATTTTGTACGGTTAATGTTTGGTGCTTCACGCTCAATTCAAGTCTGCTGGTCAGAATTCACACTATGAATGCATGTGCGTACATGGTAGATATATGTTTGCTCGAGTCTAATTGCTTTAACTGAATTTTCTCTTTAGCATATTGTATGTGTTTCCCCAATTATCAGCTCCCCAGCTGTGTTTTTCGACCCAGGTCCATCTGCACATAAGTGTATTTATCTTTCTGTGTGTTTGTAAAGTTTCTAAATACTTTGGGGGTCATTCCGAGGTTGGAGGTAATTAACTGTCTTTACCGGCATGGAGTAAATACTGTGTCCGTGTCGGTCAGAGACCGCTAATAGAGGGCTATTACGACCTCGCGGGCACGAGCTTCACGCCATGTCGGTAATTACATTACCGGCATGCCGCTAAAGTCCCGAAAAAGGCCCTTAGTGCCATTAAGTAAAGCGCAGATTGCACTACCGGCATGAATCAAGACGGCATTAGCAGCGACTGCTATTAGCGGTGACCGCTATCAGCGGTCACCGCTAATAACGGTCGCCGTAATTAATCAGAACCGGAAGTAGCGTCATCGCACAGGAACGGGAAAGAGCACGGCAGCCATCTTTAAAAACACAATCAATTGCCACCCTCAGCAGCCAGGTCCTGTAGGATACTGCTGTGTGTTAAATCTAAACCACTACAACACCACAATGCCCAAGGCTGTGAAGAAGGGCGCCTCCTGCCAGCGCAAGGAGCGCTTTAATGAAGATGAGTTGACCATGCTCGCAGAGACCCTTGAAGAAAATGCAGATGTCGTGTTTGCCCAGAGCCTCAAACGGGAGGCCCTAATACGAAAGAAGGAGATATGATATGATATGATATGGCATTTGTAACGCGCCTATACACAAGTGTTTCAAGGCGCGACAAGGCAGAGGGGGGGAACAAGGGGAAGACAGACAACGATCCTACTAGGCCAGGTGACATTCAGACCACACATCTAGGGCACTAGTGGCGCAAAAAGTAACCGTGGTCGGCAACACCCCCCACACAATAAAGGACTGCAGGAAGAGATGGAATGACTTGCGCCTGCGAGTCCGCATTATCCTCTCGGCCAACAGGAGCAAGGCCATGTCAACTGGCGGAGGAGCAAGCTCTCCCATAAAGCTGTCCCGGTGGGAGGCCATATGTGCAAGCCTGTTCAGCATGGAGGCCATAGAAGGCGTGGGAGACATGGAGTGTGGCGCCACGTCATCGGCGGACGGAGGTGAGTGGCCTAAGAAAGCACTGTGATGCAGAGTCTGATGATAGTCCACCAATATGTCTGTCTAAAGAGGCAAGCCATGGCCCAATACACACACATTCCCAGCAAAGTTGTCGGACGCAGCACAGACACATGCAGAATCCTGCAGCAAGGCAATGCCATACCTTACACAAACCACACTAAGATGTAAATGGCATAAGTCACACTGCATGCAGGCTCCAAGAAATATGCATGTCACATACCATACGTCTGCCCCAACATGAGTGACCCCGACGTATGTCTGCATTACCCACCCATGTAGCAAGCAACGTGATCATCCAAACTGAACTGCCTATCACCCTCTATTGTGTAGATGAGCAGTTATACAAATGTATGCATGATGCCTATCAAACCATCACTCATGCCGTCCCTCTATTCGACCCCCACAGGCTCAGACCATGACAGCGAGGCGCGGGACTCACCCCCACAGCCAACCATACCCCAGAAGAGGGTCTGGGATGAGAGTGACAGACCTTCAACCTCAAAGGCCCAACACAAGGCCCGCCATGCACCACCAAGGAAACCACCTCCACATGCCATAGCACTGGTGGCGCCAAGGGCCATCGAGACGGAACCTGCAACTCCTGTCACACTGCCACAGGACACAGCTGAATCTCCACACTCAGCAGAGTCCAGTTCAGTCGGGAGGTGGCAGCCACAGCACCCCTGGCTGAGGAGGAGGCGCAGCAAGAGGTGTGGGTGCCCGTGGAGGACGATTCCTCCGAACTGCCTCGCACACCGAGTCCAGCACCATCCCCCCAGATCACATCTTTAGGGTCCGACCATGCCACCACCCCGGAGCAGTCTGGGGGGTAGTACAACCTAGGGGCCATGAGTCCCATAGTGGAGCCCATAGAAGTTGTACATGACACCCAAGCACCCTCACCTCCACAGGTGTACAGGCGGGGCCGCAGCGGCATGAGGAGCTGACTGCCCTTTGTACGTCAGTTTGTGAGTGACAATGCCCAAGCAAGGCAGGAGTGGCGTGAAAACACTGCCTCTCTGTGCAAGATAATTGCCGACAACACCGCCTCCCTGGGCAAGATCTATGCGGAAAACACAAGTCGGCTGTGCGTGGAGGCACCCGCCCTGTGGCAGGTCCTCGGCAGCATTGCTGATGCAATGGAGGCTGAGTGTCCGGCCCCCCAAATGGAGCGGGCGGCCACCCCATCGTCCTCCAGCTCAACACAGACCAGCCCACTCCGCAGGTCGTCGCACACCCTGCGCCGGCCGGACATGCCGCCACCAGGCCCAGGGAGTGGCAGGAAGTAGACTGGCCAGCCTGATGAAGGCAATAGACACTTGTTAGGACATGTGTGGGGGAGTTGTGGGGGGAGATAGAGGGGGGTGAGGGTATGTGGGGGAGTTGTGGGGGGAGAGGGTGTGTGGGGGAGTTGTGGGGGAGGTGGGGTGAGGGTGTGTGGGGGAGTTGTGGGGGGAGGGTGGTGGAGGGTTAGTGCACTTCCGTCTTCATTGTTAATTTCAATACACCCGTTGTGTAATAAGAAAGACTTGAGTGGACATTCATCATTGCGCATGTGTCATTTATTCATATACAGTGCATAGTGTACATGTACCCCCACACCCAGTGCCCTCTGTCCAACTATCATGTTACCCTCTGCAGCCATGTGTGTCAGAAATATTGTGCAATCACTGACTGATGCACAGCAAGTTCCTCCTATGCACTGGCACCGCGACGATGTGCAGCCACATCTTCTTCATCCCCTTCATCATCACCAGGTGGTAACAGTTCAATGTCAGGGGGCAAGGGCACGTTGCGTCGGATACATATGTTGTGCAGCATGACACATGCCATGATGATCTTGACCACCTTCTCATGCCTGTAGAGGAGTGCCCCACCCGACCGGCTAAGGCAACGGAACCGTGTCTTCAACAGGCCAAAGGTCTGCTCAATGACCACACGGGTACGGGTGTGGGATCGATTGTAGTCTTCCTCGTGCCTGTTCTGTGGGTTTCGGACAGGGATGAGGAGCCACGGCTTCAAGGGATAGCCACTGTCACCTGCAAGGGAGGCAAGGAAAGGTATATGTCAGTCGATTTATGATGGACAGCTGCACTAGTCACACATGCCTGCAGATTACCATTGGTCACATGCACATGTCCCTGGTTGTATGCATGCCATTTTTAGGCCCTCAATGTGTCCTGTGCCGTGGAATAATGGTGTGGTTTGCATCTTCAAGATGATACACGGTGTGCACTGACGTCTTGTTGCTCATGCATTGTGTACGCATACAGCTGTGTTCGTGTCAAATTTGTGATGTGTTGTGTTCTGTATGATTTTCTTTCTGGGAGCGTTGGCAGTGGTCTCTGCAATATTAGGCATTCAGCACTGAATTTTCACATGGTGACATGCAGCATTCCTGTGGTTGTGGCGGCCCTGTGACAGACAGTGGATTCCCTTGGTGGTTCAGTTCAATGCACTCCCAAGGATGCGTGTCCTGTGTGGTGATTTGCTGGAGTCCGCACCATAGTGCACATACACTGCATGTTGCTGGATGGTGTTACAGAGGGTGAGATCCGCTGATGAGTGGTGCATGTGTTGTGGGATGTGGGGTGATTTACTGTTAGTCATGTTCTGATAGTTGTCGACCTTACTTCATTCCTATGGGATTTGGGTGTAATGTTCCGTTTGGGATGCTTTGGGGCACAGTGTTTGGTGATGTGCACATCGTGCAGTCACATCGACATTGACACCATGGTGGTGTGTGCATCTCTCCCCCCATTTCAATGCCATGTGCCGGTCATGCAACTTACCAAGCAGCTAGGCACGTCGTCCAGCATGTCGCTCCATGAAGCGTGGTAGCGTGGAGTTCCGCAGGACCATAGAGTCATGAGTAGATCCGGGATATCGGGCGCAACAATACGTGATGATCTTGCTGGCGTAGCTTACCATCTGCACATTGATGGAGTGGTATTGCTTGCGGTTGCGGTACACCACCTCCATGGCATGCGGAACCACCAACTCCACGTGGGTGCAGTCGAGGGCACCTATACAATTTGACATGCCTGCCAGTGCATGGAAGCCAACTTTTGTATCAAAAATCTCCTGCGGAGTCCGTGGTAGGGATATGTAGTCCCTTGTGTGCTTGAGGAGGGCATCCAGCACTTGCTTCAGAATGTGAGAAAATAAGGGCTGTGATATGCCATGCATGTGCCCCACTGTGTGCTGGTAGGTGCCTGTGGGAAGGAAGTGGAGCACAGACACTACCTTCAGTAGAGGGGGGGTGGCAGTGCGTATTTCTATGAGGCTGACAATGCCGTCATGTATCATGTCCACGATGGTGGTGATGGTGTCCCTGTCCAGACGGTACAGGGTGTGGATCTGCTCAGGGGTTAGGTTGAAAGGACTGGCTCTGATGCGAGGGATTTGGGGCTGCCTGCGTGGTAACGCTGGCTGCACTGGTGGGGCATGCTGGGCCTGTCTCACGCTCCTTCTCCTCCTGCATATCCTCTGCAGTGCCTGCTGTTGCTGTTGCTGTTGTTGTTGTTGTTGCTGGTGTGGCAATGCAAGCATGTCCTCCAGCTCCAGTATTGCTACGACTATTGGAATCATCTTGGTGTGGGAAGGGGTGTGGTGTGTGGGTGTGCTCCTTTTGTATTGGCCCAGACTCCATTGCCTCCACATGTGCTGATTGTGTGCACCTGTGGCAGTTGGGAACACTGCACATAGCATTTTACGGTTGGTTCTCGATGCCGGTATTACCGGCATGCCGGTATCCACTGTTAGCGCCTTCATGATGCCTGTATTTGCTTGTCCACCTGACTTGTGATTTCCTCACATTAGCGGCATGCCGCTATTGCCGGTATGATGGGCCGCGTGCCCGCGCCCATGCCGCTTTTAGCGGCACCGTTATTAACGGTGCCGCTAATAGCGGAGTCTTAGGTCGGAATAGCCCGGAGCGATATGCAATGCTGGTAATCCTTTACCGGCATCGTTTTTCCATTACCTCCAACCTCGGAATGACCCCCTTTGTCTCAAATATTAGGTTTCTTTTGTTTATCATTCATGATATATCACCACAGAGAATGAATAAGCTCTCTGGTGAGCGATTTTCCTTTTGAATGGACTTAATCAAAATAATAAAATGTTGGTCTAAATGTATTCGTCAACCATTTCTTTTCTTTTCTGTGTTTAATACATAAAATATTGTACTCTATTACACTGATAGGTATCAAACTTTCACAAAATTAAGTGATTATATCACTGTGAGACTTACTGAGTAAATGTTTTCTGTTTATTAATTTTTTCATTAGTTCTTTCGACATGGGCACACCATGTTGTTATATTTTCACAAATAATATGTCAGGATATGGTAGCCTGGGTCCTCCTTCCCCACGTTTTGAGCACCGGGTAAGGTGCGATCTTGGAGCACAGCACAGTCTTGAGATCTCCTGCCATGAGACGACAGTTCTGTTTTAGCTTATCAGGAGCCTCGATGGCCAAGTCTCTTTTACCTTCAAAAAGTCTCTTGCCTTCGAGGGTGAGTAAAATAACAAACACAAAGTTCCTTTTCAGGTATAAATCGCTTTCCACAAATCAAATATACAGTCCCTTTTCAGTGGGTCTTGGGTGATGACTTCCACCCCAGGATCCCCTTCTTCCGGGCTTGGATCCTTAAACAGTTTGTGTCGATATTAAGGCCTTCAGTGGTTGAGTCTTCTGTTTCCGAGGGCCTGATAGGTTTACAAAAACAACTAACAAACACAAAGTCCTGTTCTATGTATTTCTCGGGCATGGTTTCACCACTGGGTCACCCTCTCCCGGGCCCAGATCCCTCGTAGCTTTCAGCCTCCCTCCACCAGGTTCACTATGGCTTAGTTCTCGGGTGATGGCTTCACCCCTTGTTCCCCCTCTTCCGGGTGCTGACCCCTCTTTGCTTTCAGCCTCCCTCCACCGGGTTCACTATGGCTTTCTCTTGGTTCCCAAATCTTAATGTCTTTTCTAACAGTTCACAGTGGACATCCCTCTACCGTGTTCACATTTGTCAAGGCTCTGTTTCTTAGGACTTTAGACTTTGTCCCCTCTTCGTTACCATCCCTCTTCCGGGTTCACTCTAGCCAACTTCATATTCACATTTACTTTCAATGTTTGTGGGATTTACTTCCCTTGCTTTCTTATAGGTCTTTGGTCAAACGCTTTCGACTATACAGGGATTTTGCTTGACCTCCTGTATGACCACTTTGAGCTATCTCAGTGGCTCTCCTATGGCCTTCTGGTATCTGTAGTTTCACTCAGACTGGGATCGACCAGAGTTTCTCAGAGAAGCACCCACGTGGTGCCAGTCCCCTTCTGCAGCTGGTCTCCCCTTTACAATTTGACAGTTCTTTGAACTTCTTTTGCTTTGCCACTGTGCGACTTTCATTCCCCACAACCCGGTTCTTATCGGTTTCCCCTTCGAATCACCGGCTGTGATGAACCGCTTGGTTTTCCTTGCAACTGGAGTCAAGGTAGCAGGAGTCTCCCTTCGTCCGGCTTATCAGCGTCGTTATGCTCCATGTACCATTGACATCTGCTGCAGGACACTTAGGCTATTGTCCTCCGTCTTATGATTCCTTTTGCAGAGGTTTCACAGGGTTTTGTCGCGAAGGGCAAGGTCGTATCTCTCCTCGTCGGCCTCTCAATTTTTGTCGCCTTTTACCTCCTCTTGAATTGCCTGGTCTTGATAGCTGTCTCATTGTGCGATCTGCCTTGCTCGTACTGTGCTCTCTTGTTCCCCCTTTTATCTCTGTGGGAAGGGAAAGGGCCGTTAGGTATGTGTGATTCTGATCAATTGCCTGACTTTGCCTGACCCTGGTATTGGGACAAGTCAGGTAAATGGCTCTGGTGTTAGTCCATTGTCTTTCATGTTGTGCGAAAGTGTTTGTGTCGTAAGAGGGCGGGGCAGTGTTTTTGAATGTCCTATGGAAGAGGATGGGGGAAAGCATTTGAAGGAAGGGGGATACCATGTCTCACCCGTCAGTGTCCCTCTCCCACTGCCTGAGGACCCCCCATCCAGGTGATCCTCCCTCACTAGTCCACCCACAGGAACTGGATCCAATAGCGATGGCCATGTCCTGGCCACCTGGACGACAGATCCCCGGTATTTAGCCAGGGTGACACCTTCAAGTTTCTCACAGCAGGTAAACATGCATAGGGTGCAAGCTTTAAACGGCCACTGAGTGACTACTGTATGTTTTTTATGTTGAAGGGAAAGTGTGAAAGGGAATTGTACATGGGCAATCACAAAAAACGGAGGCTATGCCAAAACTAGGGTGAGTTGGCAGTTAGTTGACAAGTTGTCCCACTGAGCTTGATCATAACCCTTGGGAGTGGCTTCCTCCGAGGGTTTGACAGCTGAGAACTAGGTCTGCCTCCCGTCACAGTCTTCAGCTACAACCCAAACAGGCTCATTTTTGGGACACTGAGAATGCTAGGATCCCTCGCTGATTGTTTCAATGTGTCCCTCTTCAGCACATGAGTGGAGCGGCTGCATCCCCCATGCACAGCCCCCACTCACTCGCACAAATACTAGAGCAGCGTCTTCTGATTCTAGAATAGGTCTATGAAGTACAGGCAAGTCCCAGTTCGGTCCAGAACCTTGCAACGTGCTACTTCAGCAAGCTCTACCCCATGAGGCGGACGGGCGGCTGTAAGCCCGGTCTGTCTCAGGGTGTCCCTCTGTATCTGGTGGGTGATAGGGTACCGCTGCCACACCAGCTCAGGGAAGCCTTTCAAAAGCTCACCTGTGCTGGTGTAGCAGCAACATCTTATTTAAATTAATTGCTCAAAACTGCTGTGTAGGAGCGGATAGCTTATCACTTAAATAGTGCGCCGCTGGCACACCAGCATGGGCAGTCTTTCAAAGGCTGTCCCATTCTGGTGTAGCAGCAGTGCCCTATTTAAATGAAAAAAGCCCTGCTCCCATGCTGGAGCACCCAGAAGAAGGGACATTTGTTTTTATGAGGAGCAAATCGTAATATCTTTTTCAGTGTTTCGCGGGTGGGCTGTAGGGGCCACAGTTCTTCCGTTGTTTAGAATGGTAGGTATGCGCAGTGCATGTAACAGACAAATCAGAGCAGGCATATTAAACCTTTGTGCAACCTAACTGGGAATGGAAAGTTCTGACCCGTAGGATACAAGTATATCTCTGCAACAGAGACATTAACACCCCTCGCTATATTACAGGGAATCAAACTTACTTTTATCTCTTATTTGATTCATGTTTTATTTGACTTTTTAGTAGAATTATTTTGAGTTCTGATTAAATTTGAACGTTTAAGTTTTGGCTCCATGGGGTGATGGTTTAGTTCCCCTCTCCATGTGAGCCAAAATGGATGCCCTAAATGATGACTAGGAGATAAGGTGTCAAGTTCATACCTTACCTCTTTTCTTGTGGACTCCTTTGCTGGGAAGAGGTAAGGCCTGTCCTTCCAGGTAGCTACCGTGCAACCCGATTACAGGATAACAGGTAAGCACTACAGCTACCCCAAGAGCCAGGTCCCAGGGGAAAAAAACCTTGAGTGGGGGGAAGGTGCTGAGAAGACGTTCCAGGTAAGTTTGTTATTCTGGGAATTTTTCTTTACAGGAACCAGGAAGAAGTCTCCAGATACCAGGTTGCAGATCCCACGAAAAGGAGCAATGTACAGTGAATCCTGAGTGAAGCCAGATGAAGGTAAGGGTAGCTCCGCTCTAGCAGACTCGAGCGAAAATGGACGAAGCAACAGAGGGAGCAGAGGCTCTGAGAAAGGTAAGAAATAATGTGAGAAAGTAGAGCGAGAGCCCGGCATACCAGGGAAGAGGAAACGGCAGAGCCGTGCAAGAGGGAAGACAACGCTACACAGAGGAAGTGCAAGGAAGGGAACCCAGGAACCCAGATATGGGGTAAGAGAGAGAGCAAGTAGAAAACACAAGGTCACAAGGCAAACTAGCATCCCGCAATACAAAACAATTGCAATGCGAGAAGCCTTCTGAATTACCTCTATTTATTTCCGTGTATGAGATGTTGCCAACACGTGAACGTGATGACGTCACCGCATGGCAAGAGTGTCTGGGTGCCATCTTGGATCGGGATGCAATGTGAAAGTGTTTCCGAAATGGAACCCGATCAGATAAGCGTCAGGTAGGCGAAAGCATGACATAAGGGTTGGCAGAGGCAGATATAGAGTCTGGCTTTTGTTTGGCTGAAGTGTCTTTTGTCTTGGCTATCTGTAGTTAAAAGGTTTTGTATTTTGCATTATTCATTTAGCAAACATTGTTTAGGATCAGACAGCAGGCGACCAGTGCCAGACACAGTCGGCCATTGCTGACTTTCGCCAACGTCCAAACCAACCACTGTTGCCTATCCAGCCAATCATTGCCAACCATGGGCCACCATCCCCAATCATAGCTAACCCTTGCCAAGCATCGCCAATCATGGTCAAGTCTTGCTGATCATGGACGGCGATTATGGACCATGGCCGACTATAGCCATCTGTTGAGCCAGTAAGGTTGTTCCGTGGGTTGAGTCCCCACCACAGAGATCTGAGGATCACCTCTAGACTGCGCCTTTTATACTTTCAGGGTCTATGAAAGACCTTGAAATTATATGAGGTTAATGGTCAGGGTGTATTATTGAAGTGGCAAGAGTACATTTAGATTATGGAGGGTGTTTTGTCAAAGATTATGTGAGAGAGACAGGTAGAGAGAGATAAAGACAAACACTTACAATTCCAGCACCCAATATGACATCCTGAAAATCATCAAGCCGGTCAAGTGGCACAGCGAGTAGAGCGCTCGCTTTGACATCGGTGCAGAGCCTGCGAACGCAGGTTCGAATCCCGGCAGCGCCAAACTCAGCGTTTCATCCTTCCGAGGTCGATAAATGAGCACCACACACCGTGGGTAATAATAAGCAGCGCTCAGATACCTAAGGGTTTGTAGCGCTATATAAATGCCAAATTATTTATTATTATTATTATTATTATTATTATTATCATGGAAGGGATAAACACATGTTATAAGTATAATCCCCACCTCTGGAACACAACCAATCACTAGGGCACCCTTGAACGGCTTTAATATGCATGCCAATTAATCTGTTTTTACATACTGCCTGTGCCTGCTATATGCATCTCCTTCTTAACAAATGTATGATATACACAGCCTATTAGATAGCTAGACTGGTAATATTGCTGTGGAGAGGATTAATACACTTGCTACAGTGATCTCCATGTGAGCAGGAGTAGGTACAATTTTTATTTTATTTATGTCAAATATTTTCATGGTGAAACATATTCTAATGAGGCCTCACAGCGTTGACAACATTGACAGCTTACATGGCCGCAAGGTTGATGAAATAGGAACTGTTCCATTTTCTAAGAGTATCATCTGGTATGGCAGACTTTGCTAAACCAGGGGATTACACCAAGAACTGCACTAGACGCAACTAACATGCTTTAACAAGCTTGTGGCGGACTTCAAAGGGAAGGCTGTATCAATCCTACTCACTGGCAAATAATCTGGCAGGGCTTCTGTACTGAGCTGCCCAAAAGAGGAATACATCAGTACAGTACTCCACTCATGCACATCTTCTGAACTAAGGTGTTGCCGCCAGACCCGAAAAAAATTACCAGTGCCTGACTTCCCGTTAACACCAGCATATTACAAACCAGGTGGCCAGGAAGTCAGCCGCCGGTAATTCTATTAGTCCCCATTCCCATTGAGTCCGATAGGACTCAATGGGGACCACAGTAGCACCGGCACCGTTAGTAACAGTTTCAGTGCCTCCATGAAACTCTGCAGGTGGGACAGCACCCGCCCGCAGAGTCGTACTGTGCCGGTCTGGTAATGACAGTGCCGGTAGGCTTACTGGCACCGCTGTTACCGGACCGGCACAGTCGTAATGAGGCCCTATTCGCTTTATTTAAGGAAGTCAACTTTATGTGTAAAAATTCTCATTTCTAAACATATCTCTCAGGCATATTACCTCCATGTTCCTCTTCCTTGTCCCAGTACCCACTTTTAAGGTATCAGCCTCTTTGAGAGAAACCCTTTAGGTGTCGGCATGTGAGGAGGGCCACACAGCTTGTAGATGTTGTTTGGCACACAGCCTGCAGACTTAATTGGTGCTGTAAACACGCTATTGGTGTAATAAAAATGCAAAAGCCAGGTCTGCATTCAGCTACTTGATTTATAATCACTGTTAAGCACAAGCACTGGCCACGCCAACAGTTTTGGCTTGTGTATAATATTAGGAACTTGCCGGACACTGCTTAGATGCCCAGGTACTCGCACCATTTTGCACCTGCAGCTATCAATGGGCAGTTAAGACCAATATGACTGTGCCTGGCAAGTGCCTTTGCCATGCCTACAAAAAAGCCCAAACTGTTCGCATTGCTAATGCTTGTTGTTTCAGTATGCTCCGTCTTGTCGATGTTCCTGTTGCTGTCTGTCACAGACACACCTTGTACCCATCAGCTTTCCTTATGTATTGCTCTATGTACTATATGAAATAAATACTGAAACGTCTCTCCATGCCATCCGCAAAAATCTTAAAACTGATCTTTTCAACTAACTGACTTACATACCCACTATCTGCATGTTCTTCCATTACGCATACTATCTATTCCTAGTATGCTGGTATGTATTGTCTGTATTTTTCTGTATGTAACTAAGTGATGATCACCATCTGTAACAAGTGCCACGATGCCCCCGGGCTGCTGTGCGCTCAACAAATGTGAATAAATAAATAAATATATTGTCGTTTTTTATTTGTGCCTCTTTGATGGAAAATTGTATTTGAAAGGTTGCATTTCTTGATTTATGTGAGGAATCTGTGGCGGTATATGATTAGGATGTATCACTTTGTTGAAATTACTGTTCACGCTCTTTCTTGAATTTAAAATTTTGACAAAAAAATGGTAGAACCTAATGGAGGAAGTCTTATGTGGTGTGTTAAAGCCCCTCAATCAGGAGGATGGGTGAAATGCACAAGGGTGGTTCATGAACTCATCGATGTGGCACCAGGGACAGTAAAGCTTCATATTTTGACCTGCTGGAGAACACCTGGACACAATGGCATACCGAGCGGGGAGTCACAGGGTTAGGGGGGCACGCTGCCACCCCACAGGCTCTTTTGAGAGCTTAACCAGGACTTTCATCAGTGGGCCGCCTCTCCCATCCGGTACCTCAATGAGGGTGCCCAACGGGAAAGGTGTCTAGCTGGCAGGACAATGCATGAATTCCTGCTCAGCATGGTAATTGTCCTGGCAGCAGGACACCTTACACTTTCCAAAACCTCTGCCAGGACAATGTCCCAAGGAGTTCCTGGCAGCAGCAGGGGGGCTCTCAAGTTGCTAGCTGTGTCAACAGAGCATTTCAATGTAAGCCATTAAGCACTGATGGGAGGGAGGGGCGACTATTAGCAGGTACTTGTGTCCCTTTAGAAATTTGCATGCATAATGCTGCAGGCTTTATGAAATAATGACTATGGCTTTACCCAAGGGGGATTTGTTAGGCTCACATTAATATAGGGAGGCTTAAGAAACATTTCATATGCTGTAAATGTCTTGTTATTACCACAAAAGAGTCACTAATGGCTTCTATCAGTCGAAGCATCGTATTTTAATGGTAAATTAAGATTATGAAATGCCGAGCTTCGTTTCGTTGTGGGTATACATTATTTTGAGAGAAAACTTTACATCAACGGCTTCCTTAAAGGCAGCCTCGCGTTTTAATGCAAAGCTTTCTCTCAGAATGAACGGTGTTTTATTTATTACAGCAACAACGCAGCTAACGGGGCGGTGCTAGAGCTTAATGCAGCCAATCAGCAATGAGCCGAAGAGCAGGGGATGCCGGGTCGGTATGGGATACCAAATATTACATAATACCGCCATCTTGGAAAGAGCAGATGGACTTAGTTCAGCGCTGCAAGAGATGTATATTTCACGAACCCTAGCCTTTGCTTGCATGTCCTTTTTATGGTAGCGGGGCGAGGATGGGTAAGATTCCATGACCTGAGATTGTTCCTCTAATAAGAGTCAGTCAATAATGCTTTTTGTAAGCGCAC
This sequence comes from Ambystoma mexicanum, assembly GCF_040938575.1. Classification (NCBI taxonomy): domain Eukaryota; kingdom Metazoa; phylum Chordata; class Amphibia; order Caudata; family Ambystomatidae; genus Ambystoma; species Ambystoma mexicanum. The sequence continues at coordinate 341,999,821 of NC_090926.1, forward strand.
ACGAACAATGCCTTTCCATATAAGCGAGTCCCGCTCTGTTCTGCAGAGTTTATACTTTGTTTATTGTCGGGTCTTTAGTGTTGTTCATGTCCCCAGCGTAACCGATATTGAAACTGACATGCACTGAGGCCGTTTCAGTATCGCCTCCCGACAGCGTTTACTTCAAGAGGATTACCTAAGGGACTCTATCGATGAACTTGACGTGTCCTTTGTCTGTGTTGTTAGCATCTTGGCCATCTTAGATTGGTCATGTTTGCCTTCTCCCGGCCGGCAACCGCGTGTGCACTGTACATTGAGTCAGGCCGGCACGCGTACGCGCTTCCCTGAGTGTAATTTGAAGCATCACCTGGACCCCATGAGGTGAGGTAGTGCTCTTTAGAGATTGATACATTGCGCGTGGGGTGTGATAGAGCAGAGTCTTGTTATATAGGGGTTACCTTGTTTGTGTATGTTAATTCTGGAATGTAACATTTCAGTTTAAAGGGAAAGTGGTACCCCAACTATCTTATTTCAAATTGCCTCAGATCGCTGTCAGTCGCCCTTATACCACTACTCCCCTCCAAGGCTTAAGCAGCCACCCTTCTGCAACCTCTATGTCAAGCACATAACTATAATTGTCTCCTCCTCCACCTTAAGCTTCTGGAGCTAGCTTGCTCTCTTCGGTTTCCCCCGTGACACTATCCACGCCCTTTTAGCCTAGCTGGCGAAATTCGATTCTCATGTAATCCATTATCTTCCTTCGTTGAACCTCAGGCACGCTGTATCCGCTGTTGGACCCTATATTACCACTGGACTATTGTTGGACCCACTATTGCCATTGTCAGACCATTGTCGCTACAGTACCAACCACAACTGTCAGACGTCCATAGTAGTAACGTTATCCCGTTTTCAGTAAGCAAATCCGACACGTACTGATTCTGTCACCGAGAGAGTTGGCGCAGCAAGCGAGGCTTTCTCTTTTGAGGGATTTGTAAATACTACTTTTTAATTGACATCCACTACATTTGAAAGTATATTTAATTCTTATGGTGCTCTGTATGGGGAAGCTATCCAAATGTGTCAAAACGCCGGCTTTGTATTATTATTGATGTGGTACAGCATGAGGATTTACATGCTGAACAGAAACTTGAGAAAGTCAGAGATGATAATTAAACAATGCTCATTTTTTATGCTGAGGCAAAATCCTGGTTGGCCAAAAGAAGTTGGAGCAAAGGTTTCTACGTGCTATGGTATTCTAGTCCTTGTTCTGTTACTGCTATGGCCAAACCTGTACCACAACTCCACTTTAATCTGTGCTATTCAAAAGTGTTAAACATTTCAACAATATATAGTATGCCCCATTTGCCTTAGTGATGGCCAAGGACAGCTGTACTCTCCAAACGGGTATATCAGCGGGCTGTAAGCGCCCAAAGAACATCCTTACACTAATTACTTTCATTAAGTAATGTCCAATCAAAGCAATATTAATATAGCACTCTTCACGTGAAAAAAATTATGCTTTGGGTCTGTGCCACAAAAATAGTTTAAATGTTAAAGGTTCTACCTCCCACCGTCACCAATGGAATTGGTACCCAGTCGCTCAGGCGGATCTGCAAACAAGGAGGTGAGGTGGGTTTGTAGGGTGAAGAAGGCGTAGGAAAGTGAGAAGCTGGTGTCTTGTTGGCAGCTTCAGTTCGGTTTTCACCGTGCACTGACCTTGGGTGTAAATATTGGATCGATGCGAGTCCTCATGTGCTGTTGGTGCCATTCATGTGTTGATTGGTGTGGTGAAGTGCGTGCGGTTTGCTGTGCGAGAAGTGGTTGTGTGGGTTTTTGTGTGAGTTAAGTATGGAGGAATTTGAGCTTTGGGTTAGTCGGTTATATGTCTCTTAATCCTTATAATTCTTGCTCTGTGTATCCGGTTGTCATATGGGGTAGGTATATTCTTTCCTGTCTGTCTAATTTCTAGGGCGATGGCGTGGGTGGTTCCCAGGTATGTTATATGAACTTTAGTACACCCGGTTGGGCGAGCATTATACCCCACTCTGGTATTGGTGCTGTATTTACATTCCCTCCTCCCTTACTATCTATTTACTGTCGGTGGTCCATTGCTGCCTGTGATTACACTGTTGGCCAAGGTGTTATTGATAGGTCATCCTTACCCTTACCTTTCGATCTGCAGTTGTTCATTTGGTATGATTCTAGGTTATCTATCTTTCAATTGGTAAGTTGATATGTTGTAGATTGGTATACCCCTTACTTCTGTTGATGGTCGATGGCTTAGGGAATACGGGATTGGTTTCCTCTCTCAGTATTGTTCCAGCTGTGTATTGCCCCTGTGGACATTCTTTCTAGTTATGGGATGAAGAGCCAGGATTTGAAGAGTTTCCTGAATAGGTGATCTCTTGTGTTACGTATGTTCTTTGGTAGTTTGTTCCAGGTTTTTGGTGCAAGGTGAGAGAGGATCAGTTTTCTTTTGTTGTATGGTTTTGGTTTCAAATGGATGTCGCTGCTGGATCTGAGTGGCCTTGTGCGATTTATGTTTATTTTTTTCCTAAGGAACTCTGTGCCTTGGTCGTGAGTTGCTCTGTGCGTTACGCACATTGATTTGAACTTGATTCGCTGTTTGATGGGTAGCCAGTGTAGCGTTTTCAGGGCTGGTGTGATATGTTCTCTTCGAGGTAGTTTAAGGGGCAGTCTTGCCGCCGCATTTTGTATGCGTTGGAGTTTTTTTTTTTTTTTTAAGTTTTTCAGGCATGCCTAGATACAAGCTATTGGCGCAGTCTAATCTGGACATGCAGAGAACGATGACAGTAATTGTTTTGTTAGTGAATGACAGGAATGGTAGGATCCTTTTTACCGCTCGCAGGAGAAAGAAGCATTTCTTGATTAGGGCATTTACTTGTGGCTCTACAGTCAGTTCGTTGTACATCAGGACTCCCAGGTTTTTTACAATCAACGATGGTGCTGGGGTTTCACCAAGTTCTGTTGGCCAGGGGATGTAGTGGCTGTGTCCTCCGTTTTTTTTGTGATGATCATTATTTATGTTTTGTCTGGTTTGAGTTTGAGGTAGTTTGAGTTAATCCAGTTGTATGTTTCACGAAGGCAGTTCTCTAATGTTGAATTTTCTTCTTGTGAGTCTTGTATTTTATAGACTATTTGTGTGTCATCACCGTAGTTGTAACATGTGAAGCTGTGTCGTCCGATGATCTTGATAGAGACAGGTAGATGTTGAATAGTAATGGGGAGAAGGATGATCCTTGTGGCACTTCTGCATGACTACCTTCTTGGGTTGGATTTGAAAGGTTTCATCCATATAGTTTCTGATGTTTGTTAGGAAGGATTTTATCCATACTAAGGCGTTGTCAGTGATTCCAAATTCTTCCAGTCTCATGATTAGGATGTTGTGGTTAACTGTGTCGAATGCTTCAAAGATGTCTAGAAGTACCAAAGCAGCACTGTTTTCTGTATCTGCGTTTGGTTTTAGATCATCCCAGATTGAGAGAAGTGCTGTTTGAGTTCCTCTCATCAGTCTAAAGCCTACTTGTGCCTGGTTTAATAGATGGTGGTGTTCTATGAATTTTTGGGTTGTTCTATATATGTGTGTTTCCAGTAGTTTAGCTGGGTACAGGATGTTGGAGATGGGTCTGTAATTGGAGAAGTCCTCTACGTTGCCTGATGTATGCTGATTTGAAGGATTGTGTCCTTCCCTGTTGCTATTGATTGGTTGAGGTCGTTCCTGTAGTATACCATGGGTGTTCCTTGTGTGAGGATTGATTTGTAAATGTCAGGGGGGCAGCATTCCGTGGGGGAACCTGATTTGTTGCTTTGATTGACCAGTTTGACAAATGTTTCCACTGATATTTGGGGGAAGCTTCGTAGTTTGTTCCGGCGTTTCTCATAGCGGTGGGTGTCTTCAATATTGTGGTCGCATGATCTGTTTTGTTTGGTCTGTTGGATGGTCATGATTTTGTTTTTGAAATGGTCTGCAAAGTCATTGCATTGTTTCTTCAATGGTATTGGAGCATTGTTGCAGCCGGGTGGGTTTTTATTTCATTTATGATTTTAAAGATTTCTTTTTGAGTGTTTGTGTGCTTTGAGGATTCTGTTGTCGTAGTATTTCCTTTTCACTTTTTGTATTTCCTTTTGTGTGAACGGGTATGTTGTTGAAGTTTGAATTTCTTTCTGCAGTCTTTGTTGATCCTCCATTCTAGTTTTTTCGGTTGGAGTAAAAGGTTTTTCTTTGGCGGTCTCGTCAATTGTTGTCGTGATCCAGTTGTGAAGTATATCTATTTTAGTGTCCAGGTCAGCCTTGTCCATAGTTGTCGCTTGTGGTTTAGTGATCTCCAGAAGTTAAGTTGGAGTTTTTTATGGTTCCCCAGTTTCTTTTCATGATGATCAGTAACTTTCCCTGTTGCTTAGTTATTGGGGTGGGCAGTGTGATTATGAAGGGGATGATGAGGTGGCCGCTCCAGAGGATCTGGATTGGTGGCGCTGTGGTAATTTTTGTTGGCGAATATTGCGTCTAGTGTATGTCCTGCCATGTGGGTTGCTCCTTTGACTAGTTGATGTAGTTTCATTGTTGCTAGTTGGCTGGCAAGAGATTTGTGTGTTTGTAGTTTCTTCATCGACCAGATGTTGAAGTCTCTGAGGATAATCGGGAGATTTATGCTCGATAGCTAGGTTGGTGATTGCTTCTGTGAAGGTATCTACAAAGTCTGTAAAGCAGTATGAATTTCAGGTTTGTTCTGGGGTTTGTTGATGAGCGGAGGATTAGAGATTCGCATTTAATTTCAAGTTGTTCCTTGTGAATGATTGCCAGTCCACCACCTCTTTTGGTTTTCCTGTTTGCTTGGACACACTTCAAGGTATCCAGCAGGCCGGTGTTGCGAGTGATCTTGTAGTCGTCATCAAGCCATGTTTCAATTACGAATAGGATGTTGATACCTCCGTCACTTAGGAGGTCGTAGATTTTGGTGGCATGTTTGGACCTTGACCTTGCATTAATTAGATTGCAATGGATCTTTTTGATGTGGGTTGATTTATTTGTTGCCTGTTTTGATTTGTGGGTGTTCAATTGGGGTGCTTCTATGTTGACTCTGGTTGGTTGTTTCCTTGGAGGCTGCTTCGTCATTGAATCGGTCTGTTACATTGATAATTGGGTTGCTGCTTTCTACTAATTCGTCATCTCCTGTCGTTTGATGTGGGTATCGATAGTGCCATTCTGTTCTTGTGCTATAAAGAGCAAGGAGATTGGCGTCATCCCATTCTCTTCTTGGGTCCTGCCGTCTTTTGTTCTGTTGTTTGGGGGAGTTCTTTGTCCATCTGGAGATGTCGGTGTCGTTGAAGTATCTAGCTTCTTCGGTTGATGCGAGATATGGTGTAAGGTATTAGGATTTTTCTCTTACGATGTTTGTTCTGTTGATTGTATTATTTGTCAGGGTGTGTTCTGTATTGAAGGCGTCATCTACTGTGGGTGGTTGAGCTTGTGTATCTGTATTCTTTGTATGGTGTTCTTGCTCTCTTTGTCGGCATCCGGGCATTTTGGGTCCTCGTGGTAGGAGTTGTTTTGGGTGTTGAGTTTATGGGCAGTTGCCTAACTGTTGTGCCTTGTGCTAGGTTAGTGTAGAGTTTAATCTCTCTACGTTGCAATGTTTGGATGCTCCCCGAGGGTGTCATTGTTCAGTCGGTTGGGTAGGGTGTGCCTTTTACAACGGGAGAGCTATCCTAGGGAGTACTGGGCGTTGGATGGGTGGCGCAGTTGGTTATGGGGCTATGGGTGCAGGTTAACTAGGGCAGAGATTACGGTTGTAATTAATGGCTTTTGGTGGCTGCTGGTTATTCTAGGGTGTCGGGTTCCTAGGACTCAATGTGGTAGGTTCTGAATATCTAGAGGTTTGGGTGGACAGGAGGTGGAGAGCCTAGGTTTGACAGGCGGTTTATAATGAGATAGTACTCTTGGATGTAGGATATCCAGAGGATGGACTGGGATCTAGGTTTCGGCGGATGCCGAGCAGTAATTGAACGCCTTGATTCCTGACACCTGGATGACAGCAGATAGGTCCGGGTTCCGCAAAATGTCAGGCAGTGATCAAGCACCAAGATTGTGACACGTAGATACCGGGAGAAGGTCTAGGCCTCGCAGAAGGCAGGCAGTGATCAAACATCAGGTTTGGGACACCTATGTGACGGGGGAGGGCCTACGTTTCTAGAGAGGCAGGTAGTAATTAATGCCTACATTTAAAATGCCTATACAGTGGGAGGAAGGCCCAGGCCTCACAGAATGTCGGGCAGCAATTTAACACTTAGATGGGGTCACCTAGACAGCGGGAGAGGCCTAGGCCTCACAGTACAGCAGGTTCCATAGTATAATGGCCAGGTATGGGAACAAACCTAGATTTGAGAGCCCTGTACAGAGGAAGAGAGAGGCCCAGGTTTCACAATACTGTGAGGTACAGGAGAACACACCTAGATTCAGGATTCCTGCAAATGGGAGGCCTATAGGAACACACAGATTTGAGAGTCCTGTATAGTGGGAGAGAGGCCTAGGTTTTGTATGACAGTATCTGCATATGTTGTAAATTGTTCATACCTTATCCGTTGGTTGACGGCAGACAGTTTGTCGTGTGTCATGTCAGGGTACTGTGGCTGGCTGCAACTGCTGGTTTGGGTGGGTATGCCTTTGCAGCCACGATTGTTGCGGCGATTGTTGCTGTATCTGGGGACTTGGGTGGGACATTGTAGGTTCTCTTGAGCTCAGTGCGTAGGGCTAACTAGGTGGAAGGGTGTGCTTATCTGTGGATACGTACCACTGGAGTAGGGAGCATGTAGGTGGCAGGGATTGGTGTATGTTAGTGGCTGGACCCTGGCTTCCCCTGCTGACACCTGCAGACGCTGTCTTGAGCCTCTGCTTTAGAAGCCACCCTTTGCCTTTGGACTGCACAGGCAGAGGGCTGCCCTGGGAGGCTGTGTTAAAGGCGGCAAAGGACCAATCGGTGGGCGGGAGGAGGGGCCAGGCTGGAAAGCAGTGGTCTGGGAAAGGGGATTATATGTGCACAGGTGCGCTTTGTAAATTTAAAAGCTACACACAAATACCATGTAAAATATTTTATAGATCCTAAACAGGCTCCTACCTTCAGGGACCAGAGGCAATATCGGGAAGGGGACCGCGTAGGGCTTGGGCCTGCAGGGGAGGAAGGACCAATAAGGGGAGGGGGTGGAAGGGAAGAGGGGCCAGGCTGGAAAGCAGGAGATGGAGAAATGGGATTACACGTGGACAGGTGCGCTTTGTAAATTCAAAAGCTACACACACATAGAAATGTAAAATATTTTATTGAGCCTAAACAGGCTCCCTCTTACCTTCAGGTAAGAAGTTTTATTTCTCAAGGTGAGAGGGGCTAGGGTGCACTACTAGTCTTTTTGGGTCCAAAGCAAGGTCTTGGGCCGTGGTACCTAGGGTGATTGGGACTGACAGCGCCCACTAGTTTGACTACTGTCGTCTTTATTTTGGTGGTTCCTCAGAGTTAAACTGCTCTTTTGGGTGATTTGCACAGGATCTAACAGAATCCTTTGAAATGCTGAAGTCGGTTCAACAGTGTTCTCTGTTACAGCAACCAGTGCTCGAGATAAGATTTTGAAGTATTGTACTCCCTATTTCTTTTTAAAGTTGGGAGTAAAATGATTTTTTACGGAGTTAAAAAAAGTAGGTCCCATTGAAAATGGGAGTTTTTTTATACGCAAGTAAAACTATGTTTTAACTGTAAAATAGAAATGTTTTTGTAATATTTCTTTGCACCTAGTTATTCATGCACATTCAAAGATCATTTTTGACCTCTTCAGATGAGGCTGGAATAATAGTAAGAGTTTGTTCTTGTGGCCCTACTGGTCTAAACATATCCATGGATCTGTTTGGGTGGAAGCAGGGGGACAGGCTCGTTTGGTCAGTGTACTTTTTTCGGGTAGTAGTTTTACTCCCTTTTTTGCCTTTCAGAGTATTTATCAATTTTTAGGCAGCAAAAATGGCTGATGCACTCCTTATATGTAGGGCTGAGAGCAACTGTTAAACTGCAGCCTGAAGATAAAGCTCAGACAAAGCCTATAGTACATGAGGATCTTTGAGGAGGAACCCACATCTAATACGAAGCAGGATTTCATGCACCGGGTAGCAGTCCATTGCCTGGGGAGGTGTTTGTTTTACTGGCTTTTTGATGGTGACTTGATGGTTTGATTTCTTGATATGAATGTTGTGGCTGCTGATGTCTAGCAGACCCAATAAGTGGTGCTTCCTGGCCTGGTGAATGTGGGGTTCTTCCCCCAACCATGCTCATGAAGCACCCTGAAGCATCTCTAGGTAAACTGGTTCTCTGGCTCTCGGGAGCAGATGGGCACCTTCATTCTTCCAGCAATCATTGCTTTTCTTCCCCCAGGGCGTTAAGGAGAGAGTTTTTCTCCCTTCTGTGTTTTCACACTTCACTGATGTGGCAGGAGTCTTTCCATCTAGTTAATCAATATCAGGTCTTTCTCACGCCTTGTGGCAAAATGACTGCTGTTCGGCAGGAGTACAAGGAGGAGTAGTAGCTAAAGCACCTCCTCAACCCCACACACCTACATAACAAGCAGTGATTCCAATTGTAAAGGGGAAACGGGCACAGCCTGACGGTTATACCTCATTTGCTGATTTTGGTAATGTAGCCAGAGAGCAGGCTATACACTTCAGGAAGTGTGGGGGATCAGCTAGTACAGAAACCTTCCAAACAACAATAGTACAGTGGTGAAAAAACAATAATGCCCAAGCAAGTCTCTCTAAAAATATGATCTTTAACAACAACAAAAATACACACAAATAACACTACTGGGCCACCTCTGTAAGGGGAAAACATACTGAAATCGGAATTTAAAGTAAAGGTACATTGTGGGGTTTTAGACGGGTGCTTAATCATGATTTTGTGGTTGCTGGGAGATCCATTCCAGGGTCTCTAAGGTGAATCCTTCCTCTGCCCTTCCCCAACAGGAAGATTTGTTTAGATCCCTTGCAGGGTTCTGTCACCACCACTGACTAGGGTCTGGGTACCATTATCTGTTGCATTGGCACTTGTCCAGCCAGCTGGTCATCCGGTATAGGCTGTGGGGACGGTTGGGGAGAAAAGCTTGCCTTTTGCTTGGAAGTCTGTTATTGCCTCTATGGCAGAGGGCTTTGGAAACAACTGCATCTGTATCCCAACAGAGCTCCAGGTGAACCCTTCTTGTTTAAGTCCAAATATTAATCAACTAAGCCCCCCTCTTGTGTACAAAATGCTAAAGCAGATTTTTCTACAGCGATTGTTAGTGGTCCGATTCGGGCTGTTGAAACAAATGTCCTTTGCCTGTTGATGTCATACCTAAAAGAGCCTTATCTACAGGAAGTAGGTAGAAAGGGGAAGTGGAGGTGAACAGTGGGGGTGAACAGGAAACTAGAAAATCCAAAAAGGTGAGATCCCTTTGTGATCTAAACCTCTCCTCTTGACTCTATCTCTGCCTTTTCTCTTTTTGCCTACTTCAAAAGGACTTCAGTAATCGGACCCTGATGTGAGATGGCATTTGTCATGACACTCCTAAGATTGTTACTGTTCCCTGGAGGAAGGTGTCAACTCTCAGTGGGAATCCAGTAAGTCTCATTGGGCTGGGACCCACACAGTGGTTGTCGGTACACCCATGCCAGACAGATAGTACACCCCGAGCTCTGTTATAAACGAGTTTCTGCTCACCGAGCTGCACATAATTACCTCCAAATGCTTTTGGCTGCATAATTGTGTAACCATAGTAGCCCCTGTATGAAAACCAGACATTACTTTTTTATACATTTTTTTTTAAAATAACTGCAACCTGGCTGTTTGGGTCGCACAGTTATGATATATTGAACCGGAGGTAGAGATGGTCGAAAAGCCACTTCTGCCTATTGAAATGCTGCGTTCAGGAATGGACATGTGACCTTTGAACCTGCCACAGCAAGGTAGTAGCTGGGGATGTCAGGAGGCAGTCCCATCAAGGTACATGTGTGCATTTTGGAAGTGGGATCTGATTAGCAGATCACATGTTCAATAGCCTCATTACTCGCAACATTTTATTAATACAGATATATAAAGCGCAGGCTATTCACCCTTGCAGACGGAATTATATCACACTTCTATATGCACAGCTCCTAGTGGGGGACTGGTTGATTCCAAGCCTCACTGCACAAGTCCCTCTTTTGTAACAGTCCCCCTTTGTTTCTAGAAGAGTTGCTGACTGGCAGATCCGAGCATGATGGGAGATCCAAAATGGTGAATGTTCATTTAGCTACACCTAGGTACTGAGTCCTTTCTAGCACTGAATGAGTGGGTCAATTTGTAAAGTCTGCACTGCTGCATAGTCCACCTCTTAGCAGTGTTTATCATAGCTAATATGAGGTACCTGATACTCCGTCCTGACCCTGAGGTCCAACAACATACAAAGCACAAATTATCTGAGACTGGAACACACCATATGATTTCTAAAACATTCTTTCTTCTTTCATTAATATCATATTTTCTTGAGAAATTATTATAAAATTCATGATGTTTTTATATCTGTTAAAGATTTTTTGTTTTTATTGAAAGCAGCAAATGAAAGTATCATGCTTTGTACGTGTTCATAAGATGGCGTTCTGTGGGCATCCCGAAAATAATTTTGTATTCATTTGTCAAGAAAAGATTATACTCATGAAATAAGAAAGAATATGTATTAGAAAATGGTACAGCGTTTATCACAGACCAGCTAGTTCAGGAGCAGGGTGGCTACTACTAGTTAAGGAGAACTTTTTGTAATCGAGTATGAACATTTCGATAGTTGTGTTTAAAACTGACATGATAGGCAGATATTCCCTTTCTGTGGGCATCATCAGGGTCGGACTGGGACAAGAAATAGGCCCGGACACCCAAAAAAAAGTGGCCCACCCCTCGCCTCAAAAAAGTGGCCCACCCCTCGCCTCAAAAAAGTGGCCCACCCCGCGCCTCAAAAATAGTGCCCCTAAAACCATCATCCGTAAATCGCTTCAGTTCATGACTTCACAGGAAATGCTACTTATGGAGGGTTGATGTGTCTGTTACATTACGACACAACTCATAAAATAACATAACTTTACATACAGTTCTGTGACAGGGTCCAGTGTCCACAGCTCTGAGGCGCAGGAGTGGCATGAACCAACCACCCCCACTGCGATTTTGAGACCTGCTGCAATTTGATGCTTAACAATAGATGATTTGTGACGTGTTGATGTATTCCTTGTTTCATTTAGAGGATGCAAATTGCTAAACAATTTCCAGATAGTACCGTGCTAGTGCAGGGAAATGGGGTGGCAGTAAACCGGTTAAGGTCATTTGAATATAAGCTTTCAAATAGACAGCAACTGCAATGGCTTGTAAAGAACAATGTGTGTGTGTGTGTGTGTGTGTGTGTGAGTGAGACTTGATACAGAGTGAACACTGACTGAGGAATCTGTTCCCAGCAAAGCGCAACACTATACAAAGGAATGCAATGCCTACCACGCTTCTCACTGCGCAAACACAGATGTTTCTACAGAATCAGTGCCATTAATGAAACACGACCTTTCACCGCTTGACAAAACAGGAAGTGGCATCAAATAGCATTGTTACACTATGAAAAACAAGGTTATGATTTCACTAATGTGTGAATACAACAATGGATCACCATGTGCATCATTAATATCTGTGTGTATAGATCCATATTGTCAAATTACTGTGAATGCACCAGACGTCCAAGGCCAAATGATAACATGTTATTGTATAGCACTTACGCTTAAGCTCTTTTTTATAGAACAAATATGCATACAATATCACCCAACCTGTGTTGGTACTCATTTATTAACCTCAGAAGGATGAAACACTGAGATGGCCTTGCTGGGATTGGAACCTGCGGATCACACGCACATCGCAGCAGCGCTCAACCCACGGAGCTATCATATCGGATATAGTAAAATTACCAATTATTCTGTAGTGGATTATACCATTAAACAGGTAACTGAGATTTAAGAGCAGACCAGTTAAGTTCATCTGCAGGTCTGGTGCAAAGGTAGCCGCATGTCAGGCCTGCATGCATCTACTTTTCAGGTTAGGTTATTGTCGCATCTTCAAACAAAAGTCTTCCATTGCATGATCCAAAGGAGAGCTCCAGGCAGAGAGCAAAAACTTTTGTTCCCATTCGCCATTGCTGATAGAATTCCAATCAAGCTGTGAACTGAAAAACCAAATCAGGGCAGACTCCCCCGACCCCATTTGTAAGCATGTAACGTGTGCTCCCGGAAGGGAGACTGGAGTGGGCAGAGTTCTGAAAAAAGGGCAGGTAAGGGTTCAACTCTAATTACACCCTGAAGATGCCTAGCTCAGCTGTCTGATGATACAGTGCTTCTGTTTACACCATAGGCAGTCATGAGTTTAAAATCAGCATCGTCGTAAAGATGTTATTTTAGGTTGAAGGCTGTGAGCTGTTGCAAGTTACAAATGCTGGCCGAGAAGACACTCCTCCTAGCTTCCTGGCCAGGTCTCGAGAGCTTCCCAAAAACAAACAAACGAACAAACAAACAAACACACACACCCCCCCCCCACCCTTCCCCCCCACCCCCTTATGGGACACCAGACAGCAAACGACGACCAAGTTGGTAGAATTCCAAAAGAGATGCCTCTCGGCGCGTCAACTGACACCCGCACATAGGGGGCACGGCTGCTTCCATGCATTCCCCATTTAGTTCATGAGTTTATCCAAAACGTGATTTATCTGCGTGTTCACTAATCCCGCTAAAGGTGACGAGTGGCACCCCTCTGATAATAAAATCCAAACTGTGCTCGGGTGACTGCGCCCCTCAAACAGCGCTATTGTGCGCACTGTTCCATGCTCGGGACGCATATCAAGCCTCATATTTCATGTTGTCTTGTCATGGAAGCAATGCGTGTGAGGATAGTGTAGGTACGCACATGGCTCGTGTGTGTGTGTATGGGATTGTTGTGGGAATGGGGGTTGATAAAGCATAGCAGGGTGTATAAATATTCATTAGGACTTCGACTTGTAAGTCAATGCCAGGCTGGCCCTCCTAATCCGATGCACCCCCAACCCCAGCGCAAGCTCTCATGTGCGCATTAAATGCAGTTGCTGTAGAAAAGGCCCTGCTCGTGTCTGTTTGTCTGCCCACTGCGTGCCTGCATGGGACGGAGCCTGCTCTACTGGAGGCAAAGTTGGGTATATGCACCCTAAAGGCACCTTGGCGTTGCCCCCCCCTGTCCCCACCCCCTCTCTATCGTTCTCCTCTCTCTGTCATTAACCGTATGTTCGTCCAGGTGACATGTAACCCAGAAAGGAAGCACTTGAATACTAGTGGAGTACGGCAGACATCTTTTGACATCGTTTTCCGATTTCTCATTACATATTGATCTGTAATCAAAGGAGATACAACATGGCAGCACTTGAAACTGCCAGTGTCCCAAATAAAATGATATATCGTGTTTCTCCTTCCGTTTGCCCTTTGAAAGCCTCGGACTACTCCACACACAGGCATCTTGCTTCCTGGCATATCGGGGCAGGGATTCCCAGCCGAAAGTCAGAGGGCATCCTTACTGCTGGTGCTTTCCTATTTGCTACAAAAAGCCTATCTCAAAGACTGGACTCTTGCTGTGCAAATGCATGCGACCCTCGCCGGTGTATCTCTAGTCTGGCCGCTCTGATTCTGTGGACTGGACAGCCGCCACCATGTAGAAGAAAAACCCTGAGGCAAAGTGACCTACCTTTGACTCCTGTCCTGGCTCATGCTGGAGGAGGCTGGGGAAGGCGGCTGCTCTGCGCATCCAGTCTCGCTGGCCTGTCCTGCTCCATCCTGTCTTTCATCACGCTGTATTATCAGCACAGGCAGCATGCATGGATTCAAATACTCGCTCTGCACACCCACTGCTGCAACTTGGCCGAGAGCAGCCAGATTCTGTAATACAAAACACTGGGAGGGAGCAGGCCAGGCTGAGCCAGCCCCGCCCAGCCCTGCCGCTCCCTCCCAGTGTTTTGTAACACTGACTGCTGCTGGCGCCATGGTGTCGGGGACCGCGGCAGTTGGCCGCTGGCCTGCCGGTTTTATCAAAGAGAAAGGTAACACTTCAGTGTTACCTTTCTTTGCATCTGCGGCGGGCCGGAGGTGGCGGGCACGGGGCTCTAATTGCAAAGGATCTGTAAGTTGCTTACTTACAGAACCTTTGCAATTTGCGTCTGTTCCGCGCGGCGGAGGCCCTGGGGGCCGGTTCCTGAAGTGTGAAGCCCACGCCTGGGCCTGAGACCAGCCCAAGTGGGCTTTAGGAAGCGGCCCCCAGGTCTCTCGCCATGATTTTCATCGGCCACGGGCCGATTGGCCGACGACCCAATCCGACCCTGGGCATCATACTCTGCTGGAAGAGTGAAATCTAGGGTTGGATTAAAGTAATTCATCACTGGAGCGAAGAGTCTGAGGCGGTGCATAAGGGTGAATTTTGACTATCCAGTTTTAATATGGAGCCAGTGAGTGCCTTTCGGGCCTCTAAGATATATTGCCTTTTGGAGAGCCCAAAGATAAGACAGACAACCAGCGTTTTGGTTAATCTGCAGTTTGTTTACAGGGTCTGCCAAATGACCACACAACAACCTGTTGACATAAGTGGTCTGAAAGGTCATGAAGGGACCTACTATTATACTACCAAGCTTTAGAAGGAGGTAATGAAATAAATGTGTTTCCTGTCAGGTACTCGATCAGAAGCACTAACGTGAACTCTCAGGAACCATGTAGTTGGTACACCTCTTACAAGGTGGAAGTGGAATGCCCCTGTTATAACAGAAGGCCGCCATAACTTCTGTCCATGCAATAATAAGCCTTATCTTGATTTAACAGATTCTGCTTTAGGAAAGTTGTCTTCTTTCTAACATTGTAGCTGTCTTTTAGGGTTTCCTCAAAAGATTCCAGTTCGATTTGAAGAGTAGATAGAATCTGATTCTGGGGCACAAAGGGTACTCCGACAGGGTCAGTAGGAGGAGGGTCCCAGCGTGACAAGACATCTGCCTTTGTATTTTGAGTTCCAGGCTTATAGGTCAAGTGAAAATTAAAACAAGAAAAGAAATGATTCCAACGGTCAAGTGAAAATTAAAACGAGAAAAGAAATGATTCCAACGGTTTTGCTCGAGCATTCCGAAGAATTTCCAGAATCTTATGATCGGTAATGACGAGAATAGGGTGGTTGCACCTTCCAAAGGATGTCTCCAGGTTAAGAAAGCTTCCTTAATAGCTCTTTATCAAATATGCTGTAGTTTTGTTCTGCTGAATTAGGTTTCCGGGAATGGTAGGCCACTGGATGGTTCGGGATGACTGGGTATTTTTCTGTGATACAACTGCTCCTATGGCATAATTCAATGCATCAGCCTCGACTGTAAACCGTAGATCTGGAAGTTTTAACACAGAGGCAGCAATAAATAGTAACTTCAATTATATTGAAGGCTTCTTAGGCCTTGGAATCCCAGTGGAAGTTTCTACCTGTCTTTAGAAGGGATATCAAAGGGAGCAAGATCTGTGAATATCCCGGAATAAATAGAATAGAAACTCGAGAATCCTAAGAATCTTTGGAGTTCCTTAATTGTCTGAAGTACATGCCAATCCAAGACTGCATACTTTTTGGCATCCATCTCTACCATATTAGGAGAAAGAATGTATCCAATATTTGCAACTTGTTCTTGATAGAATATGCATTTAGATTCTTTGGCATAGAGATGACTTTTTGATGTCTTCTGGAGTAAATCATGGTCAATGTTTCAGCTTGTTGGGTAATAGGTCCTGAAATGAAATCTGATCCATCCACCGAAATGAAGGCTCACTCCGATCCTTGTTGTGTAATGAAATGTGTTGATTCTTGTCAAAGGTCAAATCTATGAAGTTGCCCATAGCAGCAATACCCATAAGGGCTAGTAAATCCACCCAGGTATTGAAGCCCTTTACCAGGGTGACTTGAATAATAAAGTGCTGGGCTTTGCAGGGCATGATGGGGCATATTACTGGTTGGGAGTATGGACGTCTGTTAGACACTGTCTCCTATATGGTTGATGAACCATTTTGTTTCCCGAACCAGGCAAATGTTTCTTTGGATAGTTCCTTACAGGATGGCCATTGTCTTCACAATAGAAGCACAGATTACCACATCTGCATTGTTCCCCCTCATCAGGGAAGACTGTGCCTCTGTTTCTCCAATCCATTTGTTTTCGTTCTCCCTTCCTCTCACACCATCTGCGGTCTAGTTGTACGACTAAAGACACATAGGGCCTCATTCTAAGTTTGCTGGTCCGGAAACAACGGTGCAGGTAAGCTTACCAGCAACGTTGTTTCCGGACAGGCAAACTACAGGTTTGCCAGCCAGAGCTGCTGTGCCCGACAGGTCTGACCCTGCCGGGCACAGCGGTCACAGCAGGCAAATCTGCCACTGAAGCACCAGCACTCTTAAGAACGGTGCCGGTGCTTCCGTGTCCCCACCCCCATAGAGTCCTATGGGACAGGGGATTACTGAAATTACCGGAGCCTGACTTCCCGGCTGCCAGACTTGGAATAGCCTGGTGGCACTGGGAAGTCAGGTGCCAGTAATTCATTACGGGTCTGGCGGCAATCCGTTGGTAGCACCGGCACAGTTACCGCCAGAGCTGTAATGAGGCCCATAGTGTGGGTTTCCTACTTGACTAATTAGCATTCCCGAGTTCTTCTCTAAGACCCAACAGAATATGATGCATCTTCGGCTGCTTGGAAGGCAGGAACCACTCAAGTATGGCACGGGACCAGGTAAATACAAATGGAAATCTTCTTTTATTGTTGCAGTAAAGATTAGTCATGAGATGCAGGCACATATTTCCAGTTAGGGCTCCCATGCTGCAGTCCCTAACTGACAACCTTGGAACACTAAGGTTCCTGCATGTTTTACATTCAATTAGCTATTGCACACATTCACTAGATCCAAACCAAAACGCACCTCCCCTTCTAAAAGAAACAAACAGAAATACTATTCACGCTCTGCAAGGCTCCATTTAATGAGGACAGGAGATACTGGATGTAGAACCTTATTCACAATGGCGCTGGGTTTGATACAAAATCTAGCTTGTGTAGGGTTTAGTCCCCGTTGGCCAATGATGAGCCTTAGTTACTAGTATTGTTCATAACGGCTATTTTATTAAAAGGTCTAGCAAACGTGTTTTGACCCTCCTGGATCTTTCTCAAGGCTATAAGCACAATTATGTAGAAAAAGATTTTTTACATTTGTCATAGCGACATCAGCCAATTGTAAGTTCATTATTCAAAATTAGAAAGGTGGTGTTTGTGTCCATAGTGAGTGGTGACATATGAGTAAGAATGCTTAGGTCATTTGGAAGTGTAATGTCCTAATGAGTGACACAGTTACATCATAAATTATGCATGACATGTAGAGCATAGTATTACATTTGTGAAACTTTCGATATTATTCATTAAGTGGGAGCAACGAGAAGACACATAGCTTATACTTTATCGATTTTATCAGGGAGATAAAGGCTCTTACTTTAGCTGACATTTTTTCTTTATGTCCCTTCATTGTTTATAGACCAAAAGCAATGTTTTCTATGCTTCTTGCTACTTATTATCATTATCTGGGATTTAGCTGGAATCATTTTCAGTTTATTCTCACTTAGATAGGAGGGCACCCCATTCAGTGAGCATTGTAGTCCTGCAGATGTGAAATCTAAGAAAAGTAAATCTGCATATGCTATACAATTTGCTCTAAGTCCAAGTCCTCTCCAACTAATACATTCGTCCCATAAATTGGCTACATGGATATTGCAAGCCTTGGTGCAATAACGCATCCTGACAAACTACTTTCCCTACTTTTATTCACACAACACTTCCATGTTTAATCTAACTCTAACATCATTATTATAATAATAATATAACTGCAACATGTGTAACACACTTGGATCTATGCCCCACCTAACCAATATCTCCCATAGTCTAGATCTATCAACATTATCAAAGACTGAGGACAGATCCAGGCTTGCCACATACAACGTACTCCCTGTTGCTCCACCAACCTGCACCATACAAGAGGAAAGTGCTAAACCACTAATCACATTACCTGTTCCTTTTCTATACCCCGTTTGCAAGTGGATACATCTCTGTATACTTTTCACTCACTTAGATCTTTTAATACTAAACTGGCCAATATTTTTGAAGAGATATCAATCAGTGAGATTGGACGATAACTGGTAGGCAACTCCTTTTTACCTTATTTAAAAATGGGCCCAATTATTGATGGATTCCAAGAAACCGGAATAGTTTGAGATCTCACTACTTGTGTAAATAGATTGAATATAACATCAGTTATTTTTTTTAGGAGATTATTTGTCATACCATCTGGGCCGCTGGCACTTGTACTCTTCAGCTTTTCAAGAATATACTTAATATCTTTATCAAACTTATATTTGTACCTCCCTCTGGATATTTTGTATTGCTTTCCCAAGGCAGAGTCTGCGTCCTTATTACCAAAAATATAGGCAAAATTAATCGCTCACTCTCTTTGCGCAAATCATGAAGATTTAATTTTCATTAGTCTGGTCTCTTTTGTTTAGTTCCCTCCCTCCCCCCGATAGCTCTTCATTGACTATATCTACTAAAAATGATTGGTTCCCTTTTATGTAATTAATAGTTTTGTAATTATTAAGCCAATTTTGATAACTCCTCCTAAGGATACATATTATTTCTTTCTTGACTTTTGTGAGGGGTCAGAAATGTGAGGCGGCCAACCTTGTGAAGGTTTTTCAAAAGATGCCATTTTATTAACGCAAAAGGTTGGATGAATGCTTCACTATCCATACCCTGACGAGGAATTTCCTGCTTGAAATAAACTAAAGGAAACACTCTAACAAAAGGTTTCTGTCAGAGTTGAACAGCAATAAATGTAACCGTTAAATTCACATCATAGTAACCATTTCTCCTTCTAATCTGGTTGAATTCCCTTTCCCCAAATTCAAGCAGGATTTTGTTCAACAGTTCAAAAAAGTTTTAGGAAATCCTGCCTCGTAACAAAGTTCCACAGTTTTCTTTTTGTTCCAACTTGTATTTAACCAACCGTTCACAAGTGTTCAACGTTTTTCTCTTTTCACTTGCAACAAAGTTCTTGAAACAACTTCTTGTCATCAACTCAGAATATTTCCTTTCTCCATTAGTTTTAACAAAAATGTCTTTGTCAGGATATTTCTGCACTTCACAAAACCACTGGTTTGACAATATTAAATATTTTTGCAGTCGTTCATACAACACTTGCTCCAATAATATTAGTCAGGATGATTCTGCATTAGTTTACAATGAAACACTAGTTATTTTTAACCACACCACAGTACTTCAATAGTTTCCAGCTTGTGGGATGTTTTTACACCACTAGTCCATGCTCTGCAACATCACTGTGCATTGCTTGCATCAGGAACATCAGAATGGTGGCTGGAAAGCATTATGCACACTAAAATCGCCTAGAAGTGCGCAGGAAAAATCTGAAAAATAGGAAGCCATCCACTTTTGCCTATGTCAGTGGTAACACAGGAGACCATTGCCAAAACCCATCATTTGGCTGCCCACAAAGCAAAATGACTGCAAAAGAAACACAGAGCTGTGTGGAAATCCGTTTTTCTTGGTTGTCAAATTTGAAAAATCATGGCTCACAAACCACCCAAACGATCCAACCTCCTTGTGGGGTGTTAAACATCATTCTACTTCAAGAATCCACATAAATACAATGTCCACAGAAGTACACTTATCAGAAGAAAATCTACATTGAAGATTGCTTTCTTGGAAAATTATGTTGAAAATGGTCGCAATACCGTTACTCACCTCTGTCAGAAGCTGGCGATTTCTAAAACCTGTCATGTTTAAAGTTGTACATTGAACTCAAAGTATGCCAAAGAAACACTTGCTATCAGAAGCCTAAGAGGTGGATACAATTCAAAACTTTATTTTAAAAAGGCTTGAATTAAGAAATTGGTTGATGTATTTGTTAAAAATGTAATGCATCTTTTAGGACAAGACAATTTCAGACATTGTGTTTAAAAGTTAAAGTTAGCCACACTGAGCTTCAAAGACATTCCACACCTTCTCCCTAAACAAAGGAATCTTTTCCCCTGTGTTCTGCTGAGTATCTGACAGGCAAGTGTGACAGGAAATGGGAGGGGCACTCTGGCATGTTGCTCTGAGTGAAGACAAAGGACTCTCTTGAGCTGAATGAAAATGCTAATTCGGGTGTGACTGACACCAACTGCCCTGGCAGGAAGAAGCCCATGTGACTCTCTGACTCAGCCAAGCCTTGGAGGCGGGCCAGACTGAAAATGTGGATTTGACACTAAAGTAACTGTATGTTTTAGAAAATGACTTATAGCAAATTGTACTGAACTGATAAAAATATGGGATTTATAGGTTATTAAAATGAAAAATTCGCTCAGTTTAAAACTAATCTGGAATCTGTGCGACATTCAGAGACTGAACCACAAAAAAGTTCATATTCTAGTAATTGTGAGTATGTTAGGAACATGAGAAATTACAGGAATATGCCCAGATGGTATGTGTACGCTTGTGTAAAAAGTTGTACAGATTTAACATTGAGAACCAACCAAAAGCACGAAAAACTGTCATTTGTGAACCAAAACTCGTAGGAATATGAGACTTATGACAGAAGCATACCTTAAGTAATCTGTAATGTAAATATGCATTATCAATAAGTTTGTGATATTGGAAATATGTTTTTTTATGAAAAGTAGATTTTCTGGTTAGACACAAAGGGGAGGGATTTTTTCTGGACCCTAAACACAGTGTCACTCTGACACATCATGACACACTGTTCCTATCTCAAATCAGGAGAGGGGGAATTCTATGACCTATCAGATCCTTGGAGGTTTGGGCATTGTATAGTCAGCCTCCCCTCCCCTTTGGAAGATGGATAAATAGGGACTGTTGAGGACCCAGAAGGACACACATTCACTCATCAACTGATCCACTGATGAAGCACCCTGAAGGAAGATCCAGACCCCAGAATCCAGACTCCAGAACTCTGAAGCAGAAAGGCCCAATCCAAAAAGCTGAACTCTTCTCCGCTGGCCTTTGCAATCTTTTGCAACTTGATTTTAACCCTAAACTTCCTAGGGGCACCACAAAATCCAACAGCCTGGCTGAGCTGTTTTGCTACCTCTGGCCAAGAACCCTTGCTAGAACCCAAGATCCAGATCAGTCCAGCAGAGCTGTAACCCAGAACCCGTTAGATCCAGTCCAAGAGGCCGTGCAGACCAGAGTGCTTTGCTGAGAGCAGAGTCCAGGTGCCCTGAATCCTGTCCGGTGGCGAGTGAAGCCCAAACCCTTGACCAGATCTTTGACGGGCCCATTCCATTCCAAAGCCATAGTAGTGTGTATTTAGTATAGAACTGTCCATAGTCATCTTAGTTCAAAGTAATCCTATTCAATCTATCCAGAACTGCATTATAGAATCTTGTGTCCATCCTGAATCTTTATCTTGTCAATCATCTGTGCGCTGATATTTTTCTGAAGAAAGTCAAGTGTCCTGGCGGACAAAGGTCAGAGCGGAAGGCGCCCTGTTCTGGTGGCTGGCTGTTTGGTATCTTGCATCTTCATAGCCCCGTAGTATAAATCCATCTTGGTTCCTAATCTTTAAAGCGCATCTTTCATTTTGAAATCTTGACCCTTTTTGAGAAAAATCGACCTTCACTAAAACCTCTAACTTCTGAACCGTACGTGCTAGGAACGAAATTTAAATATCATTTCGAAGCTAACATCCTCCGCTTTCAAACGACATTTCAATTCCTTATAGCTTTTCCGTAATCGTATTTCTCGCGCGCAGAAAAGTTGCCGCGAATTTGCACTTGGCTCAATTTCACTCCATATAAAAATAGCTATTTCTTGCTTTCAACTTCTGAATTTCGTTTTCAATCTGCTAATCCTTCAACAATCATTGCCAGTGTTTTCCTGAACCAATCCCAAGCAACTCTCACTAGTTCTGAATCCTATTTAGCGAATTAAAACCATTTTTAGCATTTTTCCCATCACTTCATATTACATTCAAAAGCATTTGACCTGTTTAAAATCATACCTGTTCGCTCTAAGCTTGCTGAGGGGGAATCGGGATTGAAACTGCAATTGTTGATTGTTATTCCTGTTACCTGCATGCCCTCATTCTATCTCTTCATATTGCATATTGGGGGACTGAGAAGTAACAGTCATCAATTCAGGTATAGTGCTAAATAAGGATACATTCCTTGACCTGTTAAGAGGAATATCTCGATCCTCCTCAAATACTGATTTTAAATATTTGTGCCCGTGAATTATCTTCCCGACCTACAAACAAGCACGTTTTCTTTACTTGCTTGATGGCCCTATCCTTTGACAACCCAAATTTGAGTGTC
The DNA here is from genome assembly GCF_040938575.1 of Ambystoma mexicanum. Classification (NCBI taxonomy): domain Eukaryota; kingdom Metazoa; phylum Chordata; class Amphibia; order Caudata; family Ambystomatidae; genus Ambystoma; species Ambystoma mexicanum. Next base: position 342,022,270 of record NC_090926.1, read on the forward strand.
AAATCACATGGTATTACTCTTTTACCTCTTCTGGACAATGTTGTCATTACAACTTCATTCACCTCAGTCACCTTATTCCTCTCATTAACCAACTAAACATTCTCCCCACCACTTCATTTGCAGTTCTAACATTATCCTCCATTGTCAGATTGTACTAACTTAAGTCTACTATTCAGCTCATCATTCTTTTGGGATTCTACTCTATCAGTCTTTTCACTTCCCTATTTAGCTGACTGGAAAGTCTCTTAATGCCTTTTATTTTGCCCCCTTCTTTTTTGGGTCTGTTTGTTCGCACAGTGAGTAACCCTCACTATTTCTATGCCCGTGGATAACAACGTGCCCATCTTCATTGACCGTCTTTTTTGCTGTTGTGTGTCCTAATTACTATTGTCTCAGGAGCGAGGTCAACCCTTTCTCTTCGGTCAGAAAATGTTCTCTCTGCTGAGTCACACTTAAAATATTTCTTAAAAATGTTCTCAATCCCTTATTTGGGACTTTTACCAGTCCTTTTGACTTTTTTTAATTGATTTTTTAATGTTCAAACCAGGGCTTGATTTCTTTGTGTGAGAAATGGTGTGGTCAAATTGATTTAAATTCCACTGTTCCATAGAGATACTGTTATTCAATTCGGGAGCAACTTCCAATGCTGCATTCACCTTCAAAGCACTAGTTGGGATATCCCAAACTACATTATTCTTTACTTTATTACTACCTTGGTCTGGGGTTTTAGGCAACTCCCTCAATTCAGTTAAGATGCAAGTATTAGATCTCGCCTGCAGTACAACAGTGTTATAGCCTAATAAACGACTGTAAAAGCCAGTTCAAGGCAACAAGGGAGCTGCTTCCTACCTGGGATTTGGACCTAGCAAACCTACGTCTTCTACATATGTATTTAAGAGACCGTCACTCTCATCTGTTTGGTGGAAAATGGCAGTTGGGAGATGCAACAGAAATTTCCTGGCTCATCTGGATCCAAAGTAGGTTTTTAAGAAGAGGTTTGTTAACTGATCTTTTCCAGTGGGGTGGAACTATTCCTGTGCTAAGTGAGGCATTAAATAAATTAAGGAAATCCTCGAGGAAAAGTGGATATATATATGTTGAGCCAGTTTAGGTGGGATTACATCTATCGGGAAGCCAGAACATTTTGCCGATGATGTAAGATGTATACATGAATTCTCATCAAAAGGTTTAAAAGAGTCAAATGTCCTTGATGTTGACCAGCCGTTTTAAGGACAGGGTAGCTTAGGCACGTCTCTTCTTGGGTGTTTGTTCTCCAATTCACTCCTGATTTTCTCAACCTTATTTGTGAAAGGTAAATCAGGACTTTCTGGTCCACCACATCGCTCATTCACCATTGTAAACATGTATTTTGTCGTGTTGGACGCAGAATCAATTTCCTTACCATAGAAGAGCTTTTTTTGCCTTAAAGGGCACATAGTATTTTGATAAGGGAGAGGAAATTATTTGTGCCAGAATCTACAGAACTCAAGTCAAAAAATGATAAAATACAATAACCTGTATAAACTTTAACTATATTCTAATTTGTTTGAGTGGTAGTTATGTTTTTCTTTCCCTTCTCCCCTACATCCTGTGCCTACTCACCCATTCACTTTTTGACCTTTTTCGTCAGAAAGGGAGATTGAGTGTGCTATCCTTTTGTTTCACAAAATCTACCTGTTGAAAATTTAGTGAAGATCAGTTTCTCTTTTAGCTCGTTCATTAACATATTGATGAGAATTGGAATATATTGAGAATAGTAATCCCAAATGGTTGGTTTGACCTTCATGCATCATTCTCTAACCTGATATGCACCGAGCAAAGATCTCCCATGTAGATCATGTTTTTAATTATTCCCAGTCTCTCCCCCTGTTGTCTTTCTAAAAAAGAATATCCCCTTTCCCACCTTTTCTATGTCTAACTTGTATTGTAAGAGAAAGATTCAATAGCATCTTACCGAATGCAGCAAAACGTTTATACATTTATGCACTATGCACTTTATTGTTGAATAATGTGGAAATACTGCGGCTATAATGGATTGGACTATGCACTTTATCGTTGACTAATGATCAGTTTATGGAAATGATTGCAATGCACATTATTGCTCAGGAATGTGAAGGAATCGTTATAATGGAATGTATTCTGCACTTTATTTGTTGTAATGATTGTAATTCGGCAAATACAACTTGTCTGAATAGCCATCTTGCACTATGCACTTTATTGTGAAGTACTAGGTACTTCACAACAACAATGGTTGCTTGTCAATATCGGTACGATGCACTTTAGTTCAAGAACATTTGACATATGGTGGCAGCTACGAATTGTTTGCACACAGTACTTTAGTCCATATCATCTGATACTTCAGAGAGTTACTATTCAAACGTATGCATTTTTAATGTTATGCATATTATATGGCACCATTTAAATGCTTCTATTTCTTCTGAACGCATTGCCATTTCCAGATACGATTGACAAACGGAGGCTTACATGCATTGTGCATGGCATTCCTGCAAGATTGCCCATGGCACCATTTAAATACTCTTTGCTAGAAGAGGGATCTAGCCTCAGGTGCTTTATTATTCGACTTCTTATATAAAACAATATCCGAATTGAAGGATGGTAAATGGTCAGGTGGAACAAGAAATATAGCAATTGTACTTTCTTTGATTTTATTGTAATGCTTTTTTATTACAATGACTGTATTTTTATTTGATATTTGGATATTTGATATTTTATTTCTATCGCGCTCATACACATGTGTTTCAGAGCATGCAAGGGAGGGGAACAGGGGAGAAACAAAATGGCGATCTTACTAGGCCCAGTGACATTGAGAACGCGCAAGTGCATGGGGGAGGGGAAAAAGTGCAAGGGAGGGGGGAGACGTGGAAAGTGTAGAGCAAAAGGAGAGCAGGAATAAATACTGATAAATACATAAATATTAACAGCAAACAAAAGTAGTAGTGCAGCCAGCAAGTGGCAAGTGCTAAATTGAGGGAATCGGACAGGGTAGGTCAGATAAGTGCAAGGATGGAAGAGGGTGGCACTGTATGGGTACAGATACAGACCCCAATGCAAAGGGTGGCCTGGAGGCAGTGCGTGAGGGTGGAATGATAAGCAGGAGCCTGGGCCCGGAGGACCAAGGGTGGCCAGCTGCATGGTGCCAAGAGAGACCAGATCAGCGGAGGAGAGGGGGGCGAAGGCAGAAGCAAAGAGGATGGTCTTAAGGTGCTTCCGGAACCAGAGATGGTTCTCCTCATGTTTTAGGGTTGTAGGGAGGCTGTTCCAGAGGGAGGCACCAGCCGAAGAAAGAGATCTACCCCCAGCTCGTTGCTTAGAAAATGAAATGCATTGTACCGTGTTTCGTATCTTTTCTATGTCTTAATAAAACTGGATATTTTAAGGAATCCACCTTTTGTCTGGCAACCTTATTTGAGGTTAACCTTCTTGGAGATTTGTTTTCCGATGTGCCCGTCATTTGAGGAGAGACATACACGTTTTTCAATAGTGCTTTGAGGTTGCACCTGTGTGGTCCCACAAAATTGCCCAGAATTAAACTCCATCAGCCAAAGGGATTGTTCAGGACCAATTCCATTGTTTTTCCTTCACTCGGTAAAAAGGAAACACAGTATTATGCGTTTCACAGCCTGCTGGCCACTTGTTCACATACAATTAGAAAATTGCTCTGATCGTGTTTTTAAGGAGTTCATGTTCTCTGATTCTTTGCTGGTACTCCTTTTTATTCTTTCTATAGCTGAAGTGTTACCAGAGAAGTGAAGGCAAAGCCTTCGCAAGTGCTCTCAGACATTTATAAACATTTTCCAATATCAAGTTCACTTTCAGCCATGCTGTGAATGGGAAGGCAGTGTGAAATAAGTTACAAACCAGTTTGTCTTATCTTATCCAGATCGATTATATTTTATAACCGCATAGCTGTTGCTTGATATGATATGGCATTTATAACACACCTGTACACAAGTGTTTCTAGGTGCGACAGGAAACGGAGGGAGGACGAAAACAATGATCTTACTAGGCCTTGTCATTCAGATCACCCAAGTGCAGGGAAGTGGAAGAGGCGAAGTGCCGACGGGGTTTGGGGGGAGAGAAGTGCAGGTAACTTAATAATTGCAGCCAGCGGGTGACTCGGAAGTGAAGAAAGTGCAGAGAGAAGGGACTGTAGGGTTGAAGATCCAGACCATAGGTGCTGGGTGAGCCCGGAGGCAGTGCGAGGACAACTGGACATGCAGGAGCCTGGGCCAGAGTTCAGAGGGTAGCCAGGTGACCAGTACGTGGCACAGTCGTGGCATTAGCAGGGGAGAGAGAGAGAAGGGGGAAGCGAAAAGGAAGGTCTTGAGTTGGTTCTGCTATAGTTTGAGAGAGACAGGGAGGCTGTTTCAGAGGGGGGCCCCAGCCGAAGAATGAGATCTGCCCCCACTCTCTGCTTGGAAAAACATCTGACCCTCATAGTGTTGGAAGTGGATGAGCGGAGAGCTCGAGAAGGGAGATGTTTAGGCAGAGAGAGTTGGAGGTAGTACGGTTCCAGGCCCCAGAAGGCCTTGTGGATGATGCAAAGGGTCTTGAACTTGATCCTTGCCACCACAGGAGCCAGTTAAGAGATTTCAGAGCTGGAGAGATCCGATCCCTGGGCTTGAGGCCAAGGACAAGTCTTGCAATCCTGGTCTGGATAAATTGGAGAGGTCGGAGAGTAGAGGCAGGCAGATTTAGAAAGAGACTGTTGCAGTAGTCAAGCCTAGAGAGGACCAGAGCTCTGGAGACAGAGGTATTCTTCCTTTCCTCACTTTCCCCCAGAAACTTACTGAGGAGGTGCAGCCGATAGTTTCACTTCTTAGAGATGTCAGAGATGCGAGTAGAGAAGGAGAAGCTGGAGTCGAAGATGACTCCAAGGTTCTTAGCCTCACAGGTAGGAGCAGGAAGAGGGCCCAGGGTGGGCGTCCAGAGAGGGAGAGGATTGAGGGCGCTGGTGTTCTTACTGGTATTAAGGCAGAGATCATTGGCGGCCAACCATTCCTGAATTGCGGTCAGACAGTCTGGTATGAGACAAGGGGAAGAGGAGGCTGAGGGGAGCCTGAAAGAGAGCTGGGTGTCATCCGCATAACACTGAAAGCTGGAGCAGAAAGTAGCGATGCAGTGGGCAAGGGGTGCCAGGTAGTGGTTGAAGAGCCAGGGAGAAAGGTTAGGCCCCTGGGGAACACCACAAGTAGAGAGAGAGAGGGATGGAAGAGAGGAAAGACCCCAATTGGACCTGAGAGGGTCGGTCAGTGAGAAAAGAGGTCTGCCAGGAGTAGTCCTGCATAGGAATGATAGAAGCTGGGATCCACTCCGGGAAGATCAAGGCTACACGCCCACCGGGACGGTTGGTTCTGGGTTCGGAGAGGACCTTGTAGCAATAAGGAAGGAGTGTGTCAAAACTCGTGACAGAGCTGGCCGTGAACCAGGTCTCTGTGAGACAGAGTACATCCAAATCAAGTTCTTACAGCAGACATCAGAAGCAGAGCAAGCGTTGAGAGTATCGATGTGGAGCAGGTTGTCCACTTTGAAGGACTTCCGTGGAGGGGTACAGGTCAGAGGTACACCCTGTGGAAGTGTTCGAGGTGCCTGAGGATGGGAAGAGGAGAAGGCAAGGTAGCCAGGGAGGAGTAAGAGGATGCCAGAGGGGTGGCGGAGGAAGGAGGCAACAGGGGAGCCAGAGAAGCAGCAGAGGGTGCCTTAGAGGTGGCAGAGGATGGAGGTGGCAGAGGCCCAGAGAGGGTAAGAAGGTATAGCAGGACAGGAAAGGAAGCTGATAAGGCGCAGGGAGCGTCTTTCAGAGGAGGAGGTTGGTCCGAGTGCCCTGGACCACGACGGTGCCATATAAGTAGACATTAATGATGGTCTTGGAGGAGTGGAAGAGGCCCAGGAGGCCTCCCAACTGGTGCCACCATTAATGGGAGAAGAGGAAAAGGAGCGAACAGAGACCATATGGGGGGTCCATAGGCCTGGCGAGGGAACGACAAAGAGGATGTCGGTATGGGTCTGTCTGGAGGAAGCACTGGTGTAGGTATCGGCGACAGGGAGTCCTGGGTTGGAGACCAGGATGTCCCCTTTGAGCTTCTTCCTGCCAGACTTAGTGAGAGGGATAGGATAGTCGATAGAAAAGCAGTTAGAGAAGATAGTTGAGACAGAGAGCACCATAGAGGGTGCAGAGAGGAAGAGGGGCGATGAGAAGGGTTTGGGGGCCAAAGCAGGGTTGGGGGGGGGTAGCGCTGGGGAGCAGGCAGGGGTGACCCCATGTTGGGCAGAATCATGTGCAGTTCCCTTGGGGAACACTGCAAAAAGATTAAGACTACAGGAGAAAGCAGTAAACCCAATTGGTAGCAGTCTGTACCACCCAGATTTACCTGGTAGCTGTGGCTGAGCAGTCAGACCTCCCTCAAGAAGAGTAGGGCAGTATATAGAGTATACACAATAGGGCCAATAACACAGTAGAGCAAACACTGACCAGAGCTTTGTATCAAAAGTATTATTTATTTAAAACACACTTTAGGCAATACACTAACACTCTAAATCAAAAGCAAGCTAAAACACAGTCGGGTAAAGTATACACACCTCCCTTGATAACTATTAGACAAGTCAGAGTTAAAACACCACTATTTGTTAAAACGGATGTGAGCGCTGAAGGCAAGCGTCCCCAACCAGCACGATCCTCCCCGCAATGAGAGACAATGAAGGACTCTCTCAGGATGGGAATAAGGCCAAGACAAAGTGCGGGTGAGCGTAAATGGGAGTTTATCAATCAGAATAGGGCATGCAAAGAACTCTGCAAACTCCGAGAGCACTCTGTCCGACAATAGCAAAGACAGGCGTATATATTTACAAAAAACGTCATCAGAACCTACATACTATAGGGGGCACAAGTTCAATGGGATTGGGTGGCGACGACTAGCTATAGGTGCTGCTGCGATGTGGTTGGCCTTGGCCGGAGGACGTCACTGGTCAGCCTCGTGGGTTGGGCTGGGCCGGGCCTGGCAGGGCTACTGGGTTCATCCGGGCGGTGTCGTTGTGCCACTGCGGCCAGTGTCAGAGATGAATGTCTTTTCCTGACTTATTTGCCCTAGGCCATGCACACCGCAGTCATTCGGTTATTGCAATATTATCTTTAGTAAATCTTTCAATAGGTTATTCTACAGGTTAGTGCAACACAGGAGGAATGCACCTTTGAGAGGGGTTTGATGGCAATTCATCAGTACATGGTTACCAGTGTCCTGTTGACCGGGTATCATAGGTTGTGGGGCTAGGTCTCAGGACATGGGACAGGCGGTACATGTCTTTCTGTCTTGTTAGAAGTCGTTATGAATGTGCTGCTGTGTGTTGCCATAGTATTGGGTATCCTAATTTTACAGGGGCCATAAACCTAAGGTGATCCGGTGGGTTGTGGGGTTTAAGAGAGGGCGCCTTTGGATTTGTGTATTCAGGCAGAGGTTTACTACTGGGCTGAAAATAATGCAGGTGGCGGGCCATGGCCTTGGGTGCTGCAGAGGGGACTACAAATCTTTGAAGCGGCTCCAGCCTAGTTGGGGGAGGTGGAGCAGCGCGGCGCGGGCCTCTGCTCTCTCGTCTGGCAGGCTCCACTGGGTGGGAGGGGGAATGGCCTTGCATATATTCACAAAGGCATCTTCCTCATGTGTTGCCGATTTGAGGTGAAAGCATCATAAACATTCAAATAACATACAATACTAATTGAGTCATTTCAAATCTCACATCTTAACATTGCTAATGCCTCTCGAATATAGCCAGTCCGAGCACATTATTTGTACACTATGTTTTAACAACTGCAACATTGTGTTATATGCATATACATTTGCAGTTAGTGAGGTAGTAGTGAGGTTGGTGGAGCACATAGGAAATGACTTGCCACCGTACATGACGGTAGTGGCACATAAGGGGCTTGGACTTACACACATGGGGGGGTGCATTCTCGCGTGTCCTTCACATAAGCCCTCAGTATGGTTGCATTTGTCTTTCTTTGCACTCTAGCAGCATGAGTTCGGTTGTGGCGCGGGACCGTGGGGTGTACGCTTTTCAATGATGCACTTAACAAATAACCCCCCGGGACGCTTTTATTATTTGCACACAACTTCAGTGGTGTGGGTGCTTCATTGTTTATGCCATGTGAACATGTATTCTGCCATATCTGTAAGTTTTACAAATTTTCTAATTAAAGGGGTTTGTGGAGAAAATGCGCGTCTTGCAAGTAGTTTTGGCATTAATATCTGGGAACTTTTGCTTTTAATAATGGACCATTTTTCAGCAAACTCTTTCCACCCAGGCTCTGCTGGCCGGGTCATGCAGTCATGCTGGGAGCAGCGATACACTGCGGAAGGTGAAATATTACAGTGTTGGTATCTTACACTAGCTCATGTCTGTCTTGTTCGTGGGAACGGGCTCACAGCGGATCTGCCAGGGAGCTGCGGCCACAGGGATAATTGAAACTCTCCAAAGGTGGGGGCCGCGCTACAGTGCGCCGAGCTCACACCATCTTTATTAGACAAAATGGTTTCTGAGGCCTAGCTAAATTCAATACGTTTGGGCAATGTCTTCAGCAGGTGAGCCATCCACCAACTGGGCCCTGGTGGTAAGGAGGGGACGCCCGATGAGTCATGGCCCTCACCTGGGGAGGGGATGTAGGCAAGGGGGGTCTTTTGGACCAATCCTCCCCTACAGCGCGTAACCTAGATGGCACTCCAATAGTTAAGTTAAAGGGAGAGAAAAAGGCAGGGCATAATAATAAAACAGTTCCCAACACTTTTAGATGTTCACAGCAAGGGAATAAAAGCAGTATACACTGTAGAGCCAAAGATCATAGGCCAGGCCCACTTTAAATGGAGCAAAGCGAAATGTGTCCAAGATCACACAGTTTAAAATGCACTAAAGGTCTTTGCAGAATGTTCAAAAGAGGTTGGATTGATTCAAGTAAAAGTTAGAAGGTCTGGGGCCAACCCAGTTGGAAAGCCAAGGATTTAAGGGTCACCTTTAGCAATCCGTGGAAAGGGAGGGCAGGCAGAACACAGTACCTTAAAGAGAGAGGAGGCTCCAGCGGTGGCAGTTGTTCCTGGCAGTGGTTGCTGTTTGTTGTTTCGACCAGGAGAAGAGAGGATCTCGTCGAGGAGGAAACTTGGAGTCGATGCACTGCACAGGGATGAAACCAGCCGCAGAGTTCGTCGGTTAAAAGGTGCGTTCCTTTTATTCGCGGTCAAAGTGGTGAAGCTTGGTTATCTGGCCGCCGGGGTGCTTGGCACGGGCGATTCGACCAAGAGACGTCTTTGGAAGGCGAAAGGGGCGAACTGGTTGATCCCACCAGCTCAAAGGAAGAAGACTCGTCCAGCAGATCTTCTCTTGTCGTTGGGAAAGTGGTGAGTTCGTTGCAGCAGGGCTCCACCGGTGGTGTCGTTGCAGATGGCTTAGCTTCTTCCCTCTTCGATTCTAAGGTCCTGTGGCGACTTCTCAAGTTCCAGTCCCAAAGGCCCTGCTTTTATGCAGAAAAACCCCCATTCAACAGCCCAACTATCACTCACACATGCTAAGTGGTGAGCCGGGCGGCTCACCACCGGTCCAATCAAATAGAGTGTGACTTGGGTTGCTAAGACAACGCAGTCCAGGGTGCCAATTCCCCTCCCCATACATCCTGTGGAACCCAGACAGAGTGGCACCATTTGGAGGGCTTCTGTGGAGAAGCCTGCCAAAAAGTGGAACAAAGGACTCAACCTTGGTTAGAGTTACAGAGACGGACACGAACGCCATTTTAGAAAAGAGTTCTGGCAAAAAGACCCAACCGTTGATTTAATATTAAATAACTAAACCAGCGGTATCTTTAACATTGCACCAAAAAGTGGTGCGTTTGAAATCAATGGGAAAATCCCATAGGAAATATTCCGGTATATTTTGCGTGGTAACCACTGCCACCAGCCAGAAACTCGACAAGGGGGGACTGGACAGTGCCCCCTTGAAAACAGACCCAGGGGCTATCGAATTAACCCCTTCCAGTACTTCCACAATATGATGGTTTGTACTGGTTCTGTTCACAATTTTGGACTAGTAAAGGCAATGGTGACTTTACATGCCCTGGGAGACAGTAGTCAGTCCCAGGCTATGGAGTGTATGTTTGGGGGTCACTATGACACCCCTATTTTACTGCACTGAGGGTGCTGCGTAACACACAAAACAAAAGATGATACCCTATGGAGTAAAAGACGCCATAGCCCATAAGCACACAAAAAGTCAGACATACCTCAAATCATGCCTAAGAGTGGGAAGAAAATAGTCTCACTTTTAGCAGTAGAAAGAAACAAACCCCAAAAATCCAGCAAAGCTGCTGGGGGACTCACTAGGTTTGGGAAATTAGCCTTCTAAGAGAATTCTCCCTAACACCCCAGGGAGGGACACTAAAGGATGGGGCACACAATGGACAAACAACGGACCCTTCAATTTCCTATAGACCACAGGGTCCTAGGATTGATGCCAACGTCTTTCCAGATTTCTGACTTTCCGCCGCAAAAGATTTAAGTTGGGCGTAAACTATTTCCTGACAGTTCTTTGTTTTGTTCGTTTGTTAGAAGTCCTAAGGGGAGCAATCCTAGATAAGATCTCGGTAGTATGTAAATCTTGGGATTTCATTAGCTTTTTATATCATTATTAAGATCTAACTTATTTGGGTCTCTGTTATATACAGTTTAATTTTGAAGTATTAGCGATGGCTGTTTGGATACAGATTTTTTTGTGACTGACTTCTATGGTCTTGATGAAAAAGGAACAGTGGGCTGTGGGCCGGGGAGGTCCGTCGAGACCACCAAAAGATTAAATTGATTGATTTTGAAATTGGATGATTGAGTCCCCTTTTTTCCACCATATAGGCCTGTTCCCATGCACACAAATACTGGAAAACAGTGCTTTGCACAATAGCTACCATGCTAGACTGGTCACAGGCACCCAATCCCACATTTGCCCATCTGGGCATATTGTGGGTGGAAATAAATACATATGTAAAAGTTCTTGTTGACAACACTGGACACAGACACACCGAAGTATAATTTGGTGGTCAAATCTGGGATGGGGTGGTGGTGGCAGGGCACTCAGTGGGTGAATGGCACCCGAATTTCAACTCCAGGCACCTGGAAGAAAGATTAACGAGCATCTGTATGTACATTACAAGGTTGCCTTTTACATTTCAAGAAGGTTTGGTGGTGTAAATTGCTATTTTGATAGGAATCCATGTGAGTCAAAGGTGGATGCACAGAGTTGACAGCATGTAGGTGATTCTCCATCACACAACATTTAGGTTTCCAACTGAGCCAAAACCTATTCTTTCTTTCAAAATAAATATCTCACTTCAACAGTTAATATTTATGGTTTAGTTGCAGTAACTGTTTTGCCACTTTACTAATTTCATTCTCGTAACATAGCGTAGGCGTAGACCGGACAATCCTGGCTATGCCTCTGTAGCATAGTAGACTAAAAGACAATTGTCAATAAAGATCTTGTGTACAATAAAAATAACCATATGACACTATTTGCGCTCAAACAACAATAGCGCACCTAAATGAAAGGAGAAAACGAAATTCAAGGCTTTAGACCACTCCTGGGGGCATTGTGAGAAGGGAACAGCTTGAGGAAGCACTGGGTTCTATAACATGAATTTGTACAAATTCTCTTAATTTTTGCATTGCTAAAATGGCATTGTTTGGTTATCTGTAGGTTTTGGAGAGTTGTAGGTTCGTTATTTTGATCATGTGCTCTTGCTGGCTGCTCATAATTCCTCCTCACTAAAGGTAGCACAGCTGAGTGCCTTGGTTAATGTGGCCTAGCAAGTAGTTTACCGAGCACCATATCCTTCCTAGCTGGAAGTACATGACTCCCCTCAGCCTCCTGTTACCGTCCATCAGTGTCTGTATCAATGGGGTGTCACAGAAAAAAACCTCTTTACTTGAACACCCCTCACTTTACGTATTGACATTGTACATTTCTCTCTGTGTTACACTTAGCTATAAACATACTGCTGACCGCGTCTTCTTGCAAGCTGCTTCTCTGGGGACATTAAATATAGACAGATAATTTATAAGAGCACTGGGTTAGTTTCCAGCGCAAATTTGTCCTCAGCTAGGCACTGTTGGTGGGTTTTGTGCTCATTAGTGTGGTTGTTCCAGATTTCAATAATTCATATTTATTTTTAATGTCTTCCACAGCACTGAAGATGTCGCAAGTCGATAAACTGTTGGGTGCTTCTCCGAACTGGTACTGTAGCAGATCCAGTGACGCAGCCAATGGCATCTTTGGATTTGCTGCCCGAAATTCAGTCTTTCTTTTGCGCATCACTCCTCCAGAGCCAGATCTCCACGGTGAGAACAGCGTGCTTTAGTCATTCTAAAGAAAGGCATCACAAATGCAGCCTACGTGTTGCAGTTTGAGTGAGATTGCACACGCCAGGCCTGTCCCACAGTATGATCACTGGTTTTCTACAACAGGCACGCAAAAAACATTTTGCGTAATATTGACATTGTGTATCAAGACCACATTGTGTTTGTCTTAGTTGCAGACCAATATTTTATGTTAGGCCAGATTTGCATATTCATTTTGCATATGTAATCTCTGGGTTACATATTGTGATTGTATATCATGACTTTGTATATCATGACTTTGGTACAGATTGCATGCAACGTATTTTCATATGTGCATCGTATGTCCTATATGTGACTACTGAATACATTTTTGTGACTATGGATAACCTATGTAAATCTTGATTATGCTGATATATTCTTGGGTGTGGCAAAAACTGTCTGCGGTCTTGATAGAATCGCTGGCTGAAGACATTGACATCCCGAGCCCATGTACATGTATATTCCTGAAATCTTTGAGCAGCTCCATTTGCATTTGCGTATATTAAACACAAACACCATGTTTTAAATTATTTTTATTACATGTATTCTTATAACAACATAAAACAACAATCATCACAATAATATGCAGCTTATCATTTCCGTGTTCATCCACTAACATCTAAACTACCACAAACCCTTCCCCCCACACTCCCAACTCAGCCGGCAAGTTACTCGTCAAACTACACAATTCTAATCATATAGCATCTTCATCTCCTGATGTGGCATTCTCGTCACTATAGCATGTAAACAAAGTCACAGTTAATTCTATCCATCTTTGAATAGGAGTTCCTAAATCAACTTTTTGTTTACTCGTTGCTTTTTCCCGTGCTCCAGTTTCCGCTGTGGCCCACTTTTCCAACGACCTCCACCATCCCACAATGCTCGTTTCCTCAGCATCTTTCCATCTCATAGCAATAGTGCGTTTAGCTAATATATACATCAAATCTTTTAATTTATTCAGCGGTTTATCCTTCTTACTCCTCTTATAGCTGACCAACATGCAGGCTTCTGGAGTCTGGATATCCAACTATATGCCGCCCTGGGCCACTTTTTGTGCCACCTCCCTCCAGATCACATGTACTATAGGGCATCCCCAAAACATGTGTGTGAGACCTGCATTTCCTTCCTTGCATCTGGGACATAATTGTCTCCTCGCTCCTTTAAATGTCGCAAGTACAGCAGGTGTAAAGTATGTTCTTATGTGTAATATACAATTGTATTGGCTGTAGTCTGGCATTCCTGGATACCTTTTTATGATTGATACGTGGTTATCTTTTTCCAATCACTGTCCTCGAACGTCTTTCCCAATTCCTCTTCCCATCTTCCCCTGCACTTCAATTGTGTCCTAGAGTCACGCTCTATTAATACCTCACAGATCCTAGAGATCGTGTGCCCTTCCTCCGCCACAGCCAACAGTGTCTCAATTCGGCCATCTAGTTCTTAGCACCTTCATCACCGTACTATGCAATAGAAACTGGCCCTCGTGTATGCCCGTGGTCTCCTGTAGACATCATCAGCCCACTTTCATTCCGCAGGTCCCCCACCGTAGCTATCCCACATGCCTCCCATCTTGACTGCACTATTGCCCTGCTGCCTGGTCTACTCTCTGATTGCTGCCATCAGTGTTTGCGGCAGATCCGCTAGCCCCGTCACTCCACATGCCCTCCTCCATACGTGAATGCCCAATACTACCAGATAAGTATAACCAGTTAGTTCTCTAGTGGGGTTCCAAAGGAGGTCTCTAAGGAACCTCCTTTTCACCACCGGCTGCAACAGCATCGTTTCTGTCGTGGGATCATCAGCCATCCATTGCAGAACATGTTGCAGCTGGCAAGCCAGAAAGTATAGCTCAAAACTCATCAGCCTGAGCCCACCGTGTTCATGCGGCCTCTGCAGTGTACTTAAAGCCACCCTGTTCCTCCCCTCGCGCCACACAAAACCCTTACACATTTTCTCCAATTCTCTGAAGAAAGCCCTTGGAATGTTATATGGGACATTCCCGAAAGAATGCATGAGTCTTGAAAGAGCCACCATTTTGAGCACTAGGTCCCTGTCTCTTTTAGAGCTCACAGACACCATGCTGTCTTGCATATATGATGCACTCAAGACACAAAAAAACATTATTGATGGTGACTCTGTGTACTACATGCGTTAGATATTTTGTATTTGCTGAACGTTTGTCACAATTATGTTTATCACTCACTCTTTCTTTTCTAATACATTTCCAAAACAAGATGAATGTATTTTGATTTAAGATGTATATTATGAAATAACATTATTTCTTGAAAAATTCTAATGCATAAAATATGTTGTGCACCTACTAGCACTAGCAAAATAATAAAAGCATGCTATGATGCACTCTCAAAGGGCTTTTCTTGCTCATCTTTTTAGAATACCTATGACAGTTAGCCAAATAACAAAGCCACTGCCATACCTAGCATGCAAAAGAATTTAGCCTTTACCAAAACATATAGGTAAACGGTTCCAAGGGAAGTGGCAGGACGCCTTCCCACTTGTTTCAACCATTTTGAGCAGCGCCACTCGACCCATCACCGACGGGGGTAACTTTGACTTCTCCAGCCCATGTTTGGCCTGCCGTGTGTTGAAGTCATGCTCCCGCTTTGGGTCGTGATAGATATGCACACCCAGGTACCGAAATGAGTCCTTGCACCAGGGCAGAGGAAGGACCGGCAAGTCCCCCTCAGCCACAGTCTCCACCGTCAACGGGAACAAGCATGACTTTTGTTTATTTTGATTCCTGTAAAGGCACTGGAATTGTCCAGTACCTCCAGGATGTATGGTAAATTCATCTCTGGGTTGCATAGATACAGCAGTGTGTCATCTGCATACATGGACACCACGCGTTTTGTCCCCCCTATATCTATGCCCGCATTACCATATTCCTGCCTCAAGTACGCCGCTGTGGGTTCTGCCGCTATAATGTACAACATTGGGGACAGCGGACAGCCGTGTCTCATTCCTCTGTACAGTTGCCATTTTTCTGAAAACATTCTTCCTGTTTGAACTCTGGCCATTGGCTTTGTATGTATCAACTGCACCCATCTCATATAATGTGGTCCAATCCCCATCTTCATCATTGTGGCATACAACCAATTCCAGTGTACTGAATCGAATGCCTTCGTTGTATCTAGTGAGGCCACTGCACAGTCCGCAGGGCGACCTGCCGTACTGTAGATCACCTGGTGCAGTCTCCTAAGATTCTCAGTAATGTTCCTCCCTGGTACATAACCCAGTCCGATCTGGATGGATCGGGACATGTATCACCTTGCGGAGTCTGTTGGCCAAAATCGCTGTGAGGATCTTACTGTCTTGGTTCAGCAGCGACACTGGCCTATAGGATCCAAAATCTGTACTTACTTTGTGGTTTGAGTAGAGGCACTATCAAGGCCTCTCTCAAACTCTCCGGAAGTATGTTGTCTAAGTGCGATTCATTATACACTTTGGCCATCAGTGGTGCCAGCGTATCAGTGTAGGCCTTATACAACTCACTAGGGAGCCCATCCGTACCCGGTGCCTTCCCCGTAGGCAGTGATCTAATCATGGCCACAACCTCCTCCGGGGTTATGGGTGTCTCCAATGACTCTGCTTCAAGCGCGGCAGGGTGATGAGGCAGAGGAAATCTTTCAAGTCTTCCTCTGCACCCATTGGGGGTGCCACATATAGTGCTTTTTAATACACGGAGCACCTCATTTATGCCAACTTGCATATTTACCTCCTCTGCCTTCATTTTGGATGGAGCAAATGGGGGATCTAGTGTCCTGGCGTCTGTACAGCCAGGCTAGCATTCTACCAGGTTTGTCTCCCTGTGCATGGCTCCTCTCCAGGTATTTGGCGTAGTTAAACTTCCCCAACCTGTCCCACTGTACTATGCAAGCCTGCCTCAATTTTATAACTTCCTGTACATGCTCATTGTTTGTCTTGGCTCCTCCCTCCAATACCTTCAACTTCTCTTCCATTGTCTTGAGAACGTCAATAATGTTTTTTTGTACGCCCCCGGATTCTGCTATCATTTCTCACCTTATGACCACCTTGTACGCCTCCCAGACCGTGCCCACCTTCTACACACTTCCCTCATTAACTCTGATGAACTCAACTGTACTCTTTCGGATGTGTTCGGCGAATGATTTATCCAACAGTGCTTTGCTCCTCAACCTCCATGTGGGTGTGGGCGGTCTTGGAGCAGACACTCACCATCGCACCACAAGCGGAGAGTGGTCCGACAAGACCTTTGCCAAATTTTCTGCCTCAGAGAAGTCCATTCCGTGTTCCGCACTGGCAAACACGTAATCGATTCTGGTGTACACCATGTGCGAGCCGAGTAGTGAGAGTATTCCCTACCTTCCCTGTGCTGCTCCCTCCATAGGTCCTGTAATTGAAAATGTTTCTCATCCGTCCTGTCAACTGTTGGGTCTAGCGTACAGTTAAAATCCCCTCTGCAAATC